>NC_057852.1:130706215-131331215 GCF_015237465.2 Chelonia mydas | reverse complement strand
TAGTTCACTTTGAATACTGTGAATATATCCTTTTTTTTTTTTTTTAGCAGCTCTGTTCAGCACAAAAATCATGCAGTCCAAAATACTCCCATTCATGACTTCACGCTGACAAATATTCTGATGGTATCCTCTGGTGCCTAGCAAACGGTTTCCCCATCAAGAATGACCAGTGTTGCTGAAAATTGGTCAAAACAAGACACTTGCTGTCAGGTTTCATCATCATATTTGCGAGCATATTCTAACCTAATGCAAAGCTAGCACAGGAGAATCTCTGAAATTAAAGAAAGATTTAATGGAAACTAGAATCTTTCCCCCTCCTGTGCTATATGGTTGTGTCTATAAGTTATAAAGCAAAGCAGGAGTTGCTTTTGGCAGTTTCTAATTACATATGTCTTGGCTACTGCAACGCTTCTGACACTTTGGCTTACTCCTATAAGTACCAGCTGCTCATTCAGGCCTTGATTGCCAGCAAAGCACTCAAGGCTAGGTTTTCATGGAATGCTAAAGATGCGTGCCCAAGTGGGACTTTCAAAAGTGCTTAAGGAGATTGGATGCATAACTCCCCTTGAACTCAGTGGGACTGCTCTTATGTTTAAAGTTACATGCTTTATGTATCACGCTGGTGAAATCTGGTGGTTATTCACGCCCCATGTAGTCTTTATCTGTCACTGGATGAAGCGAGCTGTAGCTCACGAAAGCTTATGCTGAAATAAATGTTAGTCTCTAAGGTGCCACAAGTACTCCTTTTCTTTTTGTGAATACAGACTAACATGGTTGCTACTCTGAAACCTCGTTAAGCATCACCACCCTCGTGAGATATAAATAACTACAGGCAAAAAACCGCAAAATTAAAAGTTATTGGGGTTGCAAATTCAAACACTTGAAAGTTGAGGAATGCCAGATAGGTTCTATGGACAAACATTAATTGTGCCTCTGTGTGTGTCCAAGCTGAGCACTTAATTGGGCAGGGATCCTACAGAACAAATAGTATATGGAGATGTAATTAAAGGTTGTATCATGCAGCTGTAAGCAGAGTCAGGATGAGCTCCACCCTGACATCTGGTGGTGAGGTGTGGGAAGTTGTGGAAAAGGACTTCAGGGGCTGAGCTCATTTGCATAGGCACACCCACCCTGCCTAGAATGAGGTCATAGCTGCCCAAGTGGTCACTTTGGCTGCTGTGGGATCCCCAGTGTCTCTGTTATTGGGGCAGGAAGAATAAATTGTTATTATCCTGATTATGGGAATCAAGGACAGTGGAACTGTACATAAATAAATGTACATAAATACAGTGGAACTGTACATAAATAAAAGATATGATCCCACCTAATGGGATCCTTACTCATGCTAGTTCTAGGGATACTGAGGAATTGCTTAACAGGCCATGCATTGATATTTTCATAATGGAATCTACGTCTCGAGTAGACACTTTCCGATGTACAGAAGATCCCATTACAACATGTGATAGTGTTTGTAATTGGTGTCAATTCATTAGTGGCATAGTCAATGAGGCTCATGCCTTTTAGAAATGTGTACAATAAACAAGAGAAGTAGCTGTGGTGAAACATTAATCAACTTTTTATTGAACTGTTTTGGCCATTTTATAGACTGATTTGAGACCGTTAAAACCATGACTGGGTTGAGCAGATGATAGTTATTTGTGATAATGATGACAATTTACCAGGTTTGACGTTGTATTTTTGTGACAAGTACACTGTGGGCATGAAGGAATGGTGCAGTGGATACCATCTAACAAGGATGCAGATGCAGTTTGCTGGTGTTGGCGAGGGAAATTAGGAGGTACAGGGGCTTGGGAATGGGATGAGGCCCGTCTATCTCTCTCTCATAAATTCTAATCCAGTTTGGATTGGCAGTGACTCATAAGACGTTCTGGCTGTTTAATGGTCTCTGGGAAATAAGTTAGAGGTCTCAGTTCAGTTTCCAGTGAACAGTTGTTCATTCACCACAACAGCACAAACACAACTGGCATTCCTGTTGACAGTCTCCGTAAAGAGACCAAGAATTCTTCTTTCACCTCCATGGATGTTTCCCATTGGTCAGGATAAAGGCAAACAAATGGGGCAGAAGACTGCACTGTTCCATGGATAAAGAAATCTTCAATCCCCGGGGCTGTCCTTCCAGCATACCTTCCCTGACATAAACAAAAGGAAAAAAGAAGATCCAGACAGGTACGGTGTGACACACTTCTACTTGAGTTGCTGATAACTGCTATAGAGGATATGAATCAAGCCATAGATTTGACATAGATCCATAATTTTGAGCTGACTAGTCACCATGTAGCTTGCTGGACTTCTGTTTCAGCTTGACTAGGAGAGTTGGCTAGAGAAGATAAAGCTGTTAATTTGTTTGTTTCTAATCCAGATGAAAGAGCAGACAGAGTGGATCAGACCCAAGCACAAATGCTGCTGATAAAAGTGCATCAATTTTCAAAAGCTGAATCTGAGAAATTAAAAAAGGACCCAGAATGGATGGAGCGTCTGCTCAACTTGCTGTGATACTCTCTTCCCTAGAAATAAGCCAAAACATGAAGCTTTTGCTCAATCCCACATTTTTAGTGGGTCACTTAAAATGAAACCTGCTTTTAGTCTTGGGCTTGAGAATCCAGAACCTGATGCAGGAGGTTCTGAAAAAATAAAATCCAACAAGCATAATTTTTTCAAACCAAAACCTGGTCCCATCCACCGATCTCCACTTGCCCCAGAACCACAAACAAAACGTAAATAACAAGCTGAATACATGTTTTGACTATACTTAATTTAAATTGGTATAGGCCCTACACTAAACTTGATTTGTATACAAGAATCAATGTGAGCTCCACTTGTGAGACACTTGCATGTTTGGGTCCTTAGCAATGACAGAATTGTCATACTGGTGATGGAAATGCAAGTTCTGTTAGAAGCATTCTGTCCAATAGTAGTCAAAGATTCATCATATATCCTATATCTACACTCCTGTTGTCGAAGGATCACATCTCATGGTGAGCGGCTAAATTGATCTCCTCATTCATTCAGTCCTTGTCCTGTCTGCAGAAATTGCCAACCCAGGTGCCTGATTCAACAAACTATCCTTGTTCAGCTAAGCACTTAACTTTAAGCACAGACTTAAATCCCATTGATTTTGAATACATGCTTCTATGCCTTGCTAAATAAAGGCGTTTGTCAAAACAGCTGCTTAAATGAGATTGGTGAAAATATTTTATCGTATTAAGTCTATATGGACATAATGTTTTCTCTTATATCCTTGTATCTTAATTTTGCATGAAGTTTTGGAAGAGTGTCTGCTACTTCCATTGTAAGCAGGACCAACAATAAGCAGTATCCCTTTTCTCATACTCAGCCCTGTGTGTGACCCTGGCTAGTGATTGTCAAGTACCACTTATCTTCCCTTGTATCTGAGACTTTAAAGACCACTTACTAGGAAGAGGAAAAATTGAATGAAACCGCACGGTGGTTCATGTAAATATTTATTTATGCTACTAGCCCCATTGATCTTAATGGGCCAAGTTGCATGACTAAAAACTATTTCCACAAGTAAGGGTTTTCAGGATCAGGTCCTATATCATTATTCTGTCACTCAGGGAACACTGATTTCTTTCAAGACTCTACTTCAGTTTGCACATAATGAAAGTTCTGAATAGTTGTTTTTTCTAACATCCTTGCTCAGCTGATCATCTAATACCAGAGGAGTGTAAAGCATTACTCCAGTGTATAATTACACTAAATAGATTACAGTAGGCATTCTATAGCTTCGACTGGGACAGATTATTTTGGGTTTACAAACCTGATGCATTATGTTCCTGTTGCTGGCGAGAGGTAGCAGGCATCTTCCACCCTTGCATTTGTAGAATTACTTAATAAGCAACAAGTTTGCAAGATGCAGTGTGGTTCAATGGCCAGAGCACTGGCTTGTGACTCAGACCTGTGCTCGACTGCTGGTAAGTGGCAGAGCCAAGAATGTGAACTTGTACCTGTCACTCTGAGTACAAATCTACATTGTAGTGTCCATTTCTGGGCAGATGCCGATACTGTATGAGCACAATCCAGGACTGGTTCATTATTTTCCATGATCTTGTTGCTTGTGCCGAAGACTTTGAATAATGTACTTCCAATTTTTTGCTGTTTAACTGTCAGGCAGAATATTTCATTCTGGCTACAGCAATTATATTTATAAATACCTTTCCCATCAACTCAGCAACCAGGCTTTTTTGCTGCAGTAAACAAGCAAAATTATGGCAGTAATTAGATATAATTGTTTTGATTTCCCCCCCACACCTACCGAACAGATGCAATTGAGCGTATTTTCTCTATATCTAACAATGAGGTCAGAGGGAAAGCTTGTTTTTTCTTTTTAAGTTCAAAACCACAAAACGTACATAAAAACTGAACTGCACTTGTCTTGTAGACCATAAACCAAAAGTGCTTAAGATCGTTGCCTGGATTTAGTGTAAAGAGTTGACTAATAGGGAAGCGGAATGGTCCTTTAGGTAGGGCTCTGGATTGTGATTTGGGTCATGGAATTCTATCCCTGTCAATGTCCTGCTCTCTGACCTTGGCTAAGTCACTTCTCCTTTTTCCATTTTAAATTTCCCATCTGTAAAGTTGAACTCTCCTATGCAGCAACAATAGGTAGAAGTGTGCTCATTCTCCCTCATACATAGCAGGAGGGATAGCTCAGTGGTTTGAGCATTGGCCTGCTAAACCCATGGTTTTGAGTTCAATCCTTGAGGGGGCCATTTAGGGATTGGGGCAAAAACTGGGGATTGGTCCTGCTTTGAGCAGGAGGTTGGATTAGATGAGGTCCCTTCCAACCCTGATATTCTATGATATAGGAGTGTATGTCACATAAGCAGCATCACATTGACATGAGGCCAGATTTTCCAAGTGCCATGGTTTTCAGTGAGCCAACAGGGTGCTGAGCACCCTGGAAAAGCTGGCCAATAATGTGCCGGTGCCAACACATACACAATATTGTCATGAGCTTGACCCTAAACCAAACAATAGCACTCATCCACATAAATAGCATGTAGCAAGAGTAATAGAATTCTCCGGCCCAACTTGGTCATCATAGTCCCTTGGTTCCATAAGAGCCCACCTGCAAACCTGGTGTGGCCTGTTCTGATAAGCCAGGCAAACATACTGCTCTTTCCCACAACTAGGTGTAAATGTTCCAAAGAACACAGCATGATTTCCAGCTACAGATCTCAAAGGGCACAAAACCCAGATATTTTTTTCTTAAAAAGTGATACATAACCAAACTGTGAAATAGGGCCACTACCACCCACCAATGTGCAGAATGTATATGCATGCAATGAGGCAGAGGAATGATCATTATGTGGTCAAAAGAAACAAAAAATTAGGGAAAAATCTGACTCAGAGAGACAGGGAGAGAGAGAGAGAGAACACGCTGACTTGTTCCATGACTGTATTTCTAAAGTATCCAGCACCTTGGTTTCTAAGCACCAATTGGCAATGGTTATGGATTTTCAGTCTGGGCAGGTAGCATATATATGGAACTTGTCAATATGCAATTGAACACTACTGTGGCAATTCTCACAAAAGTGTTTGAAGTCAAATCTAACAGTCTGGCCCCCCATTCTCATGTATATCTTACCTCCATCCCGCCCAAGAAAACCAGTAATAACAGGAGGATATGACTGCACGATAACAAACCGAGACTTGCTCATCTACAGAGAGCTCCAAAACACCCCAAGGTGCCGTCTTAAGTCTGGGATCCCCTTCTGGTTAGCAGCCAAAGCTCTCAAAACCTCAGGACTATCACCAAAAGACAGGTGGTGGAGGTTGTGAGGAAAGGATGTGTCCAGAGTTAAGACCTGATCACGGCTCCTACCAATCAGCCACTTGGCTTCTCCATGCTATGTAAGATATAGATCACAGTGAATTGTATCAGAACCTCACACAGCTGCTGCAATTACCTACTATACAAATGGAATATGAAGGGGAGCTGGTATGTGAATGTGGAGAGGACATCCAAACCACGGAACACCTAATGAACAGCTGCCCTCAAAGATATTTTTCCGGAAGGACAGTCTTGATTCATTCCATGTCACTGCAAGCCGTAGAGAGGATGAAACAATTGGATGTCAACCTTTAATGTTGCTTTTCAAGTTGCTATGTGAAAGAAGAATTAACCAAGTAACTGAAATTGAATGGTCCGTAAGGAAAAAGAGAGTATGGAAATGTCTACACTTAAATTTCGCTCCCGCCGATGTAACTGCCCCACTACACCAACTTAATAACTCCACGTCCACAAGCGGCTTAGAGTCAGAATTCATGTAATTAGGTCAACGCAGCGTCAGTGTAGACACTGTGTTGCTTATGTCAACTCTTACTAGCTTTCAGGAGCCATCCCACATTATATCCTATGCTGACAGTACAATTGATACAAGCGCTGCTGGTGAGGACGCACACTGCCAACACAAAAAGCAAAGTGTAGACACGCACAAGCAATGTAATTACTGTGGTGGCTGTATGCCAACGTAAGTTAGGCCAACTTAATTTTGTAATGGAGACATAGCCTTACATTGGAAGCTTTTTGTGATAGGGGCTGTCCTTTTGTTCTGTTTTTTGTCCAGTGCCTAGTACAATAGGATGGTGGTCCAAGACTGGGTCTCCTAGGCACTACTGATAAAACAAATAATAATAAATGGTAACAATATACTTCTAACAGTCAATTAAATTGTGGGTGTGCTTGGACCTCGCTCAGAGCATCTTGAGTTTTCACTAGGGGTTTCCCATCTTATTGTTCCTTTAAACTGACCCTGCTTAGGCGGTGAGATCTGATCCGATTGCTGCTTGTCATCCTTCAAGTTTGTTTACTTGCTTGCAGTCTTTTCTGGGACTGCACCTTTGGTAAGTAGCCATCAGAGGATCTTGTGCTTTGTTTTAATAGTGCTATCCTATAGCTCTGCTCGACATAACTGTTGTAAAAAACCTAAGTTTCCCAAAGAAGCTGTTCCTGGAAAGCTCCCTTTTGATTTTAAAGGAGAGCTGCTCTAACATCACAAAGCACGGCACAGCAGGAACAACAACAACAACAAAATGAGCTTGAAGAGCCAACTGTTACTGCTCCTTTCCCCCGAATTGTTTCAAATTCTCTGATTAATATTGATTTAAGTCAAGGAGTGCATTTTTTTTGCATAGGGGGAGGAAATGCACTCTGTACCTCAGACATAACTATATGTCTCCTTTTTCACTTTCAATTGCCTTAAAAACAGGCTGCTCGGAGCTTTGTTCTCTTCAGTTGCTTGCACTTCAAAAAGAAAGCTAGAGATAAGTGTGTACAGGGGAAGTTAAATAGTCCTTCAGAAAGTCTCCTCCCAGAAAAAAATAATTGCTAGAATGTGCTAGGAAAAAAAATACTGCAAGCAGCTACTGCTGCTCCTACCAATATAGGGGTGGTCCTTGCTCATAGAGTAAGTCCTACTCAGCAGGAGGAAGGATGGCAGAATCTGGTTCTTTCAGATAGCTACAATATAGCCCTGATGACCAACGTTGGTCCCATTAAAAAAAAAATTCTCTGTGTGTGTTTGCAGAAATTTAAATAATTACTAAAGTACATCAGTGACAGAAGAAATGAGATTTTACAGCAGGTGAGCTTCAGTCTCCTAAACAAGTAATGGTTCCTCTAAGATCCTCTTTAACATGGTTCATATTGAGGCATATCTGTGCAGGGCCTCTCTAATGAAAAATGTTTTCTCTGCTGGCATTAAGCATGGAGCAGGAGCTCAACCACTCAACCGCTATTTACTCTCCATTGCAGTACAGTTAATTAACTCAGTTACACAACATGTATCCCCTCTGACTTTACCCAGGCTTGCTCTGTGCCCTTGGAAGCTCTAAAGAGGAATATTGTTGCCCCCTCCCCACAACACATTTATAATTAATAGGGGGGCCCCTTGAGCGACTCACGGCTGTAAGTAATTACTTAGTCTGTTGATGCCTAGGGCCAGCTGTGTGTGCACTGCCCTGTTAAAGGGACCAGGCCTGTCGCTGGTAAACACCGCAGCGCTGTTCTGCCAGTGGAAGGACATGGGGAGATTTTCAACGACACAAATGACAGTTCAGCACCCAATTCCCGTTGACTTTCAGTGACTAGCTGGGTGCTTAGCTCCCTCTTGTGCCTTTGAAAATCTGTCCCCTAAAATATACAAAAGCCTAATTCTACTTACAAGGTCCAGTGGTTAAGACAGAGCAGTGGGGGAGAGGAGGTCCAGGTCCTGTTCCTGGCTTGGTGAGTCACTCATGGCGTGACTTTAGACAAATCACTTACCCCCTCTGTGTCTCTTTACTCCATCTGCAAAATGAGGACTGTGTTACAAGCTGTGCAGAGCAAGCCATTTGCAGCGCATGACAAGTTGTACTGGGGCTACAAAATCCATGAACTATACTCTGTACCTTTCAGCGCCATCTATTGGCACCTTATGTATTAACTATTAACATAGAATCATAGAATATTAGGGATGGAAGAAACCTCTGGAGGTCATCTAGTCTAATCCCCGGCTCAAAGCAGGACCTATATATACAGACTTATATACAGATTTAGAGCAGTCTTGCGAGGGGACTTGCCCACCTTGAAGAGGGTGTGTGCCCATCATGATCAAAGAGGGTCCCAAGCTGAAGAGCTCCTATCTGCCTTGAATGTCCCCAAAATTCAGGGAGAAAGGGGATGTGTTTGGATTTGGGGTTCGGTTCTGAATCCATATGGAGGTGACGGCTAGCTGCCAAATTTGTATCCACGTCTGAAGGCTCAGATCTGAAAGCGCAGAAGTTTGGATGCTGAATTTGGGTTCAGGGCTATTTCTAACTATGATGAACTACGAGCCATGGGCAGATGGAGAAATGCGGTGCCCAGTGCTTGGTGTTCATAGCCAGGACAGACACTGAAAGATCTGTGAATGGTGAGGGATGCTGTTCAGCTCATTGACTGCTCCCACCAGAGGTACTGGAATTCTGTGGGTGCTGCCACAGATCTCTCAGCCCCACTCCTCCATAGCCTGCTCATACTACATCCCATCTATGTTGCAGTTCAAGCAAAAATCAGAAGAACTGTGCTCTGCACTGTGTGGCATATGGACCATCCTACAATTGGAGAGTCCCCCTTTCCTCTATCCCACCATTTCTATTCAATGGAATGCTTGGTTCCTCTACTATGGGTTGCTCTTCAGCAGTGGAATTGGGACAGGATATTTCTGCCCATTACTTCCCCTTCAAAGAGAACATCTAGAAAAAGGCAAACATTTCCGTTCCTGGGGTTCATTTTTAGCAATCAGACGCCAGTGTGATGGTATATGTATTGTTTCTTTACAGCTGTAGCTAATAACCAGGCAGGAGAGATTTGGATCTAGTCACAGGTTTGACAGTGAAGGGCAGAGAGAGGCAGAGTTGCTTTAGGGATAACATGGTTCTCTGGCTTGGAACAAAGCTCCTTGTTAAGAGGCAGAGTAAAGTGACTCTAGTCACATGCCATGATGTAGCTGATTAATCTGGGCAGAAGCATCCCAGGTACATGAGACGCTCTGGTCCAGATCCACAAAGGGACTTAAGTTTTTTGACACCCAACGTTGCAACACCTACATTATAGGTGCTCAGAAAATCTCTCGAATCCACATAGCTTGGATTAGGATCCCAGGCTTCCCCCTAATGAATGGGGAGAGATAGGTGACTAATAATGGGATCCACAAAATCAAGTACACTAGGCCTGTCTCCCTGCCTGGCCAGTAGTGGATGCTAACAAGTACAAGAGAAGTGTAGCCTAAACCCTGCCCCTTTCTGCAACTTGGATGCCTAAATCCAGGCTGGAGGGAGCACACCTATTAGATCAGACCCCATAGGTGAGAAGGGAGGGGTGGGGAAACTCCGATCTGTATTTGGATTGAGGATTCCGGTGGACCTTAGGTGTCCAGGTGCCCAGGGTCAGGCTGCTGAGCACATGTCGAGAGGCAGAAACTTAGGCACCTAGGAGGCTTTTATGGCAAAAAATTAGGCCTCCCAAGGATTTTAGGTGCATACAGGGTTTTTGAGGGTCTTAGTGGTGCCTACAATTTGGATTTGGGGAGTTAAGTGCCCAAGTTTTTTGTAGCTCTGAACCTTTGTCAGTTGTGTTTGCTGACTGTTGTTCACATTTCTAGTGAACCATCTGAAGCCTTCCTGTCAGTAATGCTTAAGGGTCTAAATACCCAAATTCAGCTCCAGCTGGTTCCCACCCTCCCGTGCCCACCTCATGTCCATGCACTTACAGTTAATGGACAAATTGCTCTCAGAATAACGATTGGAAAAACACATTTAATATTTTACTGCCAAACAGTTTGCTTCATCCCTCTGGCTAAAATGACTGAAAATAGAAGTCCAGGAGCCAATAAGTGACATTACTCAAACAAGTATGAAAATCCAGCCAGGTAATTGAGATATTTCTGTCTCAAATTATATATAATATGCACACACACACACATATATATTTCCTAATGGCAGAGCATGGTTGAAAACCAAGTGGAGCATTTTGTCTATCAGGAGGTAAGCAGCTGCAGAAGTGATAACATAATTGAGAACAAACAGCACCCATTCTCTCCTCATTATTTCTGTGTGTTTTAATATCGGGTAGGATTAATGGGGTGTTGTGATTTCTCATTCACAAAGCCATTTCAGTGGTAGACCACAGAACCAAAATTACCATTTGCACTCACCTGATGATTCTGTTTATGATCAGAATAACAACTACACAAATCCCACTTCAACATACCTATTTTACTAGGCTGTAATTGACGGGGCAGGCTAATGCTTTCCTTGTGTAAAATCCACGTCGGATGCAAAGCAGCAGAAGTTATTCTTGCTGATTTGAGTCTGTGCTTATGCAAAACAGATATAGTAAAGGGTGTTCCTTCATACTCTGTTGGGGTGGAGTGATTTAAATCTGTTATTTAAATCACCAATTTAAATCCTGATTTAAATCAGCAAAGAGGAAACTTTAAATAATCCATTTAAATCTTGTTTTGTATTTGTACTATATAGTTAGTGTCCTAAAGTGAGGATGTATCTCATTGGTCGGTAACCAAAATGATTTGCAACTAAATACAGCCTTCACACTAAAGTTCATACTTCTATTTGCTGACCAGGAGGATACACTATAACTATATACATTTATTTAAGCATTTACACAGTTTAACATACACTTATTCAGATTCTTAATTGTACATGTTATGTTTGCTTTTTTTACCTTTTAATGATATGTTTACTGTGGTAAATGGACAGGATCTTATTTACTACATTTTTTTAAAAAATTGTGATTTGTGTCAAGCTTCATTTGGATAGAAATTGGAATTCAATTAAAGTCAGCATTTTAAATTTGTTTTTATTAGTTAAATAAAACGACCTCAAATTTTCTGGATAAGTAAGAAAAAATAAATTTAGCAAAACATAGTTTTAAATGCAAAACAACTGATTTATTAAATAAAGAAGTATTATTTGTAGTTACTGAATTCTGGTTACTGTGTCCTTCTAGAGTTTAGAGATAGTAGATCTCATCTGCTCACACCTCTTTTTAGTCACAATTGGAAGACTTCCTGTTTTTTCCCTTCCTAATCAGTTTCTCAACTTTCAATGAACTAATCATTGAACTGAACTAGTTGAATAAACTGAAATAAAGAAAATATTCTCTCAAATGTTACCTCTTCTGCAGGTGCAGTCCAAAGCTGGTTTAGGACTTAAACATGGATTCCAGGTGCTTAGCCAGTGATTACGCCTAGTTCAGTGCTTAGACTGATTTTAAAACGTTGTCAGCAAATGTGTGCTGATTGAATTTTCTTTATTTAATTATTTTAATAAATTATAATACATACAGGCCTTAAAGTAGTTTTTAATTATTTCAAACTTAATTTTAAACAGGTTTCTTTTTTAAAAAAATCTAATTTAAATAAAAGCCCAACTTAAAATAATTTAATCCATTCACTGAGAACAATTAATCAGCTATGCTTTGCTGATTATATGATGTGGCTGCCTGTGATCGGACTTGTGATAGGAAGTCCTTTCTGGTTCTATATTTCTAAAGTGTTCTGTCTTCACAGTGAAAATGGAAGGGATGCAATTAAGAGTGGAGGAGGCTGTGCAGCATTTACCATAATGACTTTATAATAGACTTTAACTTCTGTATGTAACTTTGTGCTACCATAAAAGAAGAAAAAGGGAGTATGAGGCTATGACATACCTAGAATCCACCAAAATGGGACCTACAGGAGTCTGTTGATTTTGTGGACTAAAAAACCCAGACCATCCCATTCCAGTATTTAATTTATTTCAGTGGTGATTAATTGCAGAAGACCCCTTCATTACCATGATGCGGCAGACCAGTTTGATATTCCTATCCCAATGGGTAGTAAGCACCATGTGCTGCCATGCAGGAAATTGAGAGATTGAGACCAGGAATGTGTTCTCTTAACTGGCAAGGACACGGGAGGGCTGTGGGTATATCACACATGGTTGTGGGAATGTAGGAGAAGCGTGCCTTGTATTGCTCCATGATGACCCTGAATATAGTGTTGCTATAGACCTTCACATGAAGCCCATCATGGTAGGTTTGTGGCTGTAGTGGAAAGCCTGAAGGACTGGGCTGAATAATGGTGGGGTGGGGGTAGGGGAAATGATGTGACATGTTGGGTCTCAGGTTAAGGAAAGACTTTAATGAAAACAGTACAATTCAGTGTTAAGATAGTTTGCAGGTATTAGGTATAAACAACATTAATCATAGAATATCAGGGTTGGAAGGGACCCCAGAAGGTCATCTAGTCCAACCCCCTGCTCGAAGCAGGACCAATTCCCAGTTAAATCATCCCAGCCAGGGCTTTGTCAAGCCTGACCTTAAAAACCTCTAAGGAAGGAGATTCTACCACCTCCCTAGGTAACGCATTCCAGTGTTTCACCACCCTCTTAGTGAAAAAGTTTTTCCTAATATCCAATCTAAACCTCCCCCATTGCAACTTGAGACCATTACTCCTCGTTCTGTCATCTGCTACCATTGAGAACAGTCTAGAGCCATCCTCTTTGGAACCCCCTTTCAGGTAGTTGAAAGCAACTATCAAATCCCCCCTCATTCTTCTCTTCTGCAGACTAAACAATCCCAGCTCCCTCAGCCTCTCCTCATAAGTCATGTGCTCTAGACCCCTAATCATTTTTGTTGCCCTTCGCTGGACTCTCTCCAATTTATCCACATCCTTCTTGTAGTGTGGGGCCCAAAACTGGACACAGTACTCCAGATGAGGCCTCACCAGTGTCGAATAGAGGGGAACGATCACGTCCCTCGATCTGCTCGCTATGCCCCTACTTATACATCCCAAAATGCCATTGGCCTTCTTGGCAACAAGGGCACACTGCTGACTCATATCCAGCTTCTCGTCCGCTGTCACCCCTAGGTCCTTTTCCGCAGAACTGCTACCTAGCCATTCGGTCCCTAGTCTGTAGCGGTGCACTGGATTCTTCCATCCTAAGTGTAGGACCCTGCACTTATCCTTATTGAACCTCATCAGATTTCTTTTGGCCCAAACCTCCAATTTGTCTAGGTCCTTCTGTATCCTATCCCTCCCCTCCAGCGTATCTACCACTCCTCCCAGTTTAGTATTGGGCAACTGTCCACTAATGCCCCATGCCCTAGTCCAGTATGCACTGGCTTTCATGTAAACCAAAGACTGTCTTTAATTTCAGTTTCAAGTCATGGTCAGACATATGGTGTGGTTCTTTGGAGGATGTTATATGGTTGAATTCTCAGGATTCTGAGATACAAACACAACCACCACCAGAAAAACTCTTTATCACCCTCATGGAAACAAACCAAAAAAACATGGCTTAGTGTTACAGGGATGGGGGAGCCACTGAAAAGCTTGTGTGTCTAGAGTTTTGTGTGCACTTTGGTGCTCTTAACAAGTGACAGCACAAAGAGCTCCATGTATCCACAAACCAGGCATGAGAGGAGGGTTCAGTTTATAATATTCATCCAATTCATGGGATCACTGCCTAAAACAGCCAGGAAGTGAACCAGTTGCAATAGTGTTTGTTTTTTTTTTCCCCATGAGTGGGACAGCTGTTCAGAGGGAGCTGTGTGGAGATCACCACGCTAACGTCACACTGGCCACTGCCTAGTCATCAGATAGTAGAAAGTATCTTGAATTCTAGTGCTGTGTGAAACTGCTATATGATGTTGGGCAAAGTAGGTAATTTCTGCATCCGTTTCCCTATCTATACATTGGGGGTGATGATGATATCTCCTGGTAGGGGATAGAGATGATTATTGAATCCTTTGTAAGCTAAAATAATAAAGCACTACATAATTGCAAAGATGAATTATCTGCCTAAATAATGTGATGGGTGTAATTAGAAAAAAAATCCTAAAGAATAAATAGATTGAGTAATGGTTTGGGCTTTTTTTCAAAATTTATTTTCTAGAGAGTTTAGGTATACAAATGAAGGTTAATTAGAAAAGCAGGCAGTGAATCATGATCAGATTAAATGGGGTGTGTATTAGCTCAGTCTAATGGACATGCACAAGAACCTAGAAGGCACATGACTTGAGAATCACAATTGAAAGCATGGTATTTTTAGCTAGAATCAATAGAATTTCCTTCCACTCAATTAATTTGTGCATAATGTGGGGAAGGAGCATCTACTTTTCTTGCTGTCCTCCTTATGGCAAGAGTGAGACGTTATACCGACATTCTGACATGCAGATGTGTTTGTGAAGGTTTTAAGGTATATATTTCAGTGGAGAGAAATGTTCCTGTGAGGGGAACTGTCAGTCATTTATAAGGTAGATAGAAAGCTGGCTAGATTCTCGGGGTCAGCAGGTAGTGATCAATGGCTCAATGTCTAGTTGGCAGCCAGTATCAAGCAGAGTACCTCAGGGGTCGGTCCTGGGGCTGGTTTTGTTCAACTTTATCAGTGATCTGGATGATGGGATTAATTGCACCCTCAGCAAGTTTGCAGATGACACTAAGCTGCAGGGAGAGGCAGATACGCTGGAGTGTAGGGATAGGGTCCAGAGTGACCTAGACAAATTGGAGGATTGGGCCAAAATAAATCTGATGAAGTTCAATTTGGGTTTATTGTGGGTCACTACTCTTTAAAGGATTTAGTGAATGGACTTTTATGCAAATTTGCATTTCAGAAAATATATGTGAAGTAGTTTGGAAGTCTCAGCTAAAGAATTGCAGCTCTCTAGACTGTCTAATACATGAAGAAGACAACAATGTGCAAAACTTCAGGTGGTCTGTCTCCACCTGCTGGCAGGGAGGAGTGATACTCAGGTGCTGGACCGGTATGAAATACCATGAAGAATATGATTGGGGGAAAATACCCTGTTTTTCACTTATTTATTTTCTTGCCATGATATTTCTCCTGAGCTAAGAAATTATACCTCCAAAATATCTGGGAACCTGAAGTGAAGTAAATGCAAATGAAGCACTGAGAATTATGCTGTGAAAACTACTGTTTACACAAGTTAAGCTAACACATTATAAGGAAGTTGTTGTATTTACAGTAAAACATGGTTTTATTTTAATTTATAGACTACTTTACGTTCATACTTTTGTATCCCAAAGGGCCATAATGCAGAACATAAACAGAAAACACAAAATGCAGCAAATGTATCTTGGCTTCATTTGTGTCAAAATTGCAATAAAATGAGGAAATATGTTCAGCATAAATGCTGGTTTGTTTTTATTTATAAATGTTACAGTCTCAGTTTCAGGTTAATTATCTTCATAGTGGTTGCTAGACTATGGGCAGGTCTACACTTAAAAAGCTGCAGTGCTTCTCCGTTGGTGCAGTTAATCCACCTCCGAGAGGTGGTAGCTATGTTGATTGGAGAAGTTCTCCTGTCGACATAACAGGGTCTACACTCAGGGTTAGGTCAGTATAACTGCATTGCTCGAGGGTGTGGATTTTTCGCACACCTGAGCAAAGAGGTTATAGTTTAGACCTATAGTTAGTAAGTTTATAGTGTAGACCTGGTCTGTGGGTTTATACCTTGTTGCTGGCTCTAAGTAGCACAGTGAAGAGTGTGATTTTTTTAAAAAACTAGACAGACAGATAAATATCTCTCTAGTAAACAGATCAAGCGGAAGGCCTTTTATTCTTCAATCTATGCTTCTTTGACCTCAAGCCACCATTATATGCAGGTGCATCTTGTTCTCGTTAATTCTGCGCTCCTTATCTATCTGGTAAAATGTCCTGGTTTTCCTTGCATGTGAACCAAAGAAACTTTAAGTTGCACATGTAGAATGTGTACTCAGATGCAGCCTTTTTCTATTTCTCTGTGAATGGTATATGCAGCTGTGGCTTTTCCAGAGCGACCCAGAATGTATTGAGCTAGATTTCATTTGCTGGCACACAGTAAAACTTGTTTGTTTTTATCAACAAATTAGTCTGACAATGGTAAAGTGGGGAGAAAGAAAATCAGAAATTGCCTAAGACTGATGTAGGTAATTTTATTTTAATAGTTGCAAGTCATTTGAGAATTATTTTCTTTACAAAAAATAAAAAAAAAAACAAAGCCATTTATGTTGGAGTCACTTTTTCTGAATCTCTTTTAAGGACCCAAAACATACAGATACAATGTTGATTGAATGTCAAAGTCATTTGATCAGAGTTGTATAGTCTGTGTTTTATTGCTGCTTACTGAAAGATGCATGGTTTGTTTTTCTGTTTTTTTTGTGAACAGTGTCTAGTACCAACAATACAATGGATCTGAATAAAATCTATCCTGAGAGAATAAATAGCATGGTGACACTTCCATTAGGACCTGATGCAAAATATTTTGTGATGAGGTTCCCAACCACAGCAATTCACAGAAAATATATATATAATAAACAAGGAGATCAAGTTCTAAAAAGCAACTCAATCCACACGCTCCACTCTTTTCCCAAAGAATCACTTCCACAATCTGGCAATGTTCATGTTATAATATGGCAGCAATGTAAACACACACAAACACATCAAGCTTCAGATTTGGTTCAATGGCTGCAAGAGACTAGGTTGACCCAATTAGGATAATTTTCCAAGCCATTGGCCCATTAAGTGTACTATGTGTACATTGGAGTGTGACAAGATAGTATCTTTCTTAATGTCTCAATCAATGGAATTCAAAGCTGGGAATAAAAGTCTGTTGTACTGAGTGGCAATCCTCTGCTCTTAGCACTAGACAACACTCTGAACAGATTATGTTTATAGGTCAACATCTTTATTTATGATCTGGATGATGGGATGGATTGCACCCTCAGCAAGTTCACAGATGACACTAAAATGGGGGGAGAGGTAGGTATGCTGGAGGGTAGAGATAGGGTCCAGAGTGACCTAGACAAATTGGAGGATTGGGCCAAAAGGAATCTGATGAGATTCAACAGGGACAAGTGCAGAGTCCTGCACTTAGGAAGGAAGAATCCCATGCACTGCTACAGGCTCGGGACCGATTGGCTAAGCAGCAGTTCTGGGGATTACAGTGGATGAGAAGCTGGATATGAATCAGCAGTGTGCCCTTATTGCCAAGAAGGCCAATGGCATATTGGACTGCATGAGTAGGAGCATTGCCAGCAAATCGAGGGATGTGATTATTTCCCTCTATTTTGCACTGGAGAGGCCACAACTGGAATATTGCTTCCAGTTTTGGGCCCCCCACTACAGAAAAGATGTAGACAAATTGAAGATACAGAGAGTCCAGCGGAGGGCAATGGAAATAATTAGGGGGATTGGGCACATGACTTATAAGGAGAGGCTGAGGGAACTGGGCTTCAGAAGAGAAGAGTGAGGGGGGATTTGATAGCAGCCTTCAGCTACCTGAAGGGGGGTTCCAAAGAGGATGGAGCTTGGCTGTTCTCAGTGGTGGCAGATGACAGAACAAGGAACAATGGTCTCAAGTTGCAGTGGGGAAGGTCTAGATTGGATATTAGGAAAAACTGTTTTATTAGGAGGGTGGTGAAGCACTGGAATGGGTTACTTAGGAAGGTGGTGAAATCTCCATCCTTAGAGGTTTTTAAGGCCCAGCTTGACAACGCCCTGGATGGGATGATTTAGTTGGTGTTGGTCCTACTTTGAGTAGGGGGTTGGACTAGATGACCTCCTGAGGTGTCTTCCAACCTTAAAATTCTATGATCAGCAAGTTGAAATAAAGAGGATTGATTTCCTATAGCTATTGCATTCAAGTGTACATCAGAAGGTTTGCTTTAGAGAATGTTTCCCCCCTCTCTGCACTGTGTTTGGGTTCAGTGAACAGCGCGACATTTGCATTTGCATTGCTGATTTAGAGGAATTCAGCTCTATCGCTAAACACTATTTCAAGGGCCTTTTTCACAGCAAGGAACCTACTGATTCACACTGAAAAAAATAAAAAGCTTTTCTGGAACAAGTGACTCTGAGTTTTGTTCTACAGTTGGAGAGCTATTGAAATATTTGAATTTGGTACATCACAGGTTATTGGGTATATAAACCCACATGATGTTCAAAAGAAGTGTGTGTCACCCAAGAAGACTTCTAAGGATTGCACAGGGGTATTATAGTAGGCAGCTTGATGTACAGGTGAACTATTACCCTTTACTGGCTAGAATCAGAACTCCTGAACTGAATAGTTTAGGCTTTATACAGCTAGGCATTAATGAAGTTTCTTCATCAGCTATCGTTTTACAGCATGAGGATGGGATGTCTATCATTGCTATCACTATGAAGATCCACATAACCCATGGTGTGTAGTACCGTGAGAAGTCTGGGGTCCAACATAGTCATGAATTTGCTACAGTATCACTTTATAAAAGCTGTGAAGGTAAATCAATGCTCCTATTTATGTTTTCTTATAATACAGGAAAGTGAAGATATTAAATGGGTCTGCAAGACAACAACTGATTAAACTGTGGAACCCATTGCCACAAGATAGCAAGAAGGCCAAGAGTTTAGCAGGACTAAAAAATATGCATTTGTATGAATTATAAAAAATAGACAGTGACATGAAAGCTAATTGTCCATTGTGGGTTTTCTTGCATCTTTCCCTATTGTATTTAATGTCTAAGCTCAGACATCTAGATGGACAACTCATTTGATCCACCTTTTCTGTTCTTATTTTAAGCTACATAGCATACAAGTTTCAAAAAAGCTGGAGCTGGGAGAAGTAGTTGGGATGAAATAAGAGTTAACTCTAAATTGACTCCAATCTCTAACTACACCTTTGTAAAGAGTCAAAAGTAGAGTTAACTTTTTCTCCCTGGGATGGGGTTTATTGCCCATCAGGGGCCTCAGATGATGGGGAGTGTGCCCAACTGAGAGAGCCACAGGGCTCCTGGCTGGAGGGACATGGACTAATTGACAAAGCCAGAAGCAGCTGTGGCTCATTTGCCTCTGATCCTCTCAGTCTGACTAAGGGATGGGAAATAAATTGCTAGGCAAACACGATGATGTTAGGGTTGTTTGCTAACTTGCTATCTAACCGGTCTAGAAAAGCTTTGGGGAGAAGAGGAGGAACTGCAGAAGAGCAGGTTTGCTGACTTATCTAGTAACTTGACAGACAGAGCACTCCTGTTACTTTAACAGCTTGCTTTCAAGTCTTCCTTCCTTGTTTTGCTGAGGAAGAAGGACCTCCAAAAGATGGCCTTTATTTGCAGCATGGCTAGAGGCTGAGCTTTGCTTTGAAATATAAAGGGATCCTGAAAGCAGTGTTTGTTTATAGCCTGGCTGCTGTCTTCACTACCCTGAGCATGGAGGGAGAGTTGCTGGTTGTGGGAAAGGCCATGGGAGGGATTTAATGGAAAATCAGGATCCAAGACTGACATGTCCAGATACTGTACAGTGCAGATAGGAACTCCCCTCCCTCATATGGAGGGATAGCTGTGGGAGTCCCCTGCTATATACTATATACACCTCTGTGTTTCTAGCCTCCATCTTGGCCCAGAAGGGATACAATAATATTGAAAGGGGGTGCTCTTTATTTCTGGTCTCACCAGATGTACCAGGTACTTCCAGGACTGAGAGAAACCTTGTCCTTGTGAACTTTTTTGATCTTGTTTCAGAGGCTGAGATAGTTTGGCCAGGCTTTGGGTAGGCACCTGACTTACTGAGTGCTTTGGAGAACAATACGTATTGTGCCTTCAATGCAAGGGTCTTAAAGAGCTTTGTAACATTAATGAATTCACCCTCGCCACGTGCCTGGGGCAGTGTGTTTTTTTTATCTTCAGTTTACAGATGTGGAAAACTGAGGTACAGGGAAATTAAGTTGCTAAGCACCCTCAACTCCCGCTGACTTCAATAGAATTGGAGGGAGCTCAGGAGTTTAAATATTTATACCATAGGGGCCAAATTTTCAAAAAAACTCAGGGCCAGATTTCCCCCTGCTCTGGCCCCAATTACTGCTGAGACTTTTTGAAGTGTCTGGTATAAGGGACTTGCTTGGGGAATGCAGCAAAACTGTGGCAGAACTGGAAATGGGAAGCCTTCCCCCCCAGCTCCCTGTCAATGTCTTTAGCCTCACAACCGTTCTTTTAATCGTTTTCCAAATCAAGCCTCCATCCCATCACTAGCAAAACACCCACTGAGAGGTGATTAAAGGAGAACAGTGAGAAGAACAGCATGTTTTGTTTAATTCTGTCTCTTCACGCTGGTATCCAAACAATGCGAAAACATACATCAACAAAATCTGTTTGGTGGAGAGGAATGGTTCACATAAAACTGGCTGAAAAGCTACCTATTCATCAAGAGGTTGATTAAATGAACTCTTTTCCTATGTGGGAATCTTTCATTACTAAAACTGAAAAATGAGAAGATAAGAAATTTTGTTATTGATAGAGATTATGGTTCTGTCTTTACTTTATTGTAATGGTTTTAACGGCTCACCTACAATGAACCAGGCCAGCCAAAATGGTCTCTGGGGGTTATATTTATTGAATTTATGTCTATAAAATATTACCTTGTATTAATACACATTTATATAATGCTTCTCAAGTGAGGATTTCAAAGCACTTACATTTTAATGAAGCCTCGGCACTCCAGTGTGATAAGTAGTATTACACCAGTTTTACAGAGAGTTAAATTGAGGCTAAGATATTAAGTGATTATCCCAAGGAAACACATGTTCATCGCAGAGCTGGGAAAAGGACCCTGCAATCTTTACTCTGAGTCCTTTACCTTAATTACTCCCAAAAAATCTGTATTTACCTCCAAATTACTGTTTGTATGATCATAGCTCCTTGTTGCCCAAGTCACGGACCAGGACCCCAATCTGCAAGACAAAGTACAAACAGAATAAAGAGACAGTCCCTGCCCCAACGACCTTCCGAGCTAAGCATAAGCCAAGGGACAACAGATGGATACACACAGACTGATGGGGTAATACAAAGAAACAATGAAACAATATTGCCCAGCATGGTATGGAGTGGTCTCAGAACACCCATTGCCAGCAGCCTAAATCAGGATCAGGGTCCCATAGGGCAAGCCTGTGAATAAATACATGCAATGACATGTTCCCATCCCCACAGAGTTTACAATCTAAAGCCCTGGTTCTACATCAAGATCCACTAACATAAACCTGGTGCGTTGTCCCACTGAAATCTACAGCATCAGTGCCTACATGAATTTAATTGCAAGTGACTTTGCTTCTTTGTCTCCCACCCACATACCTTGATCTTTCAACATGCCCCTGTGCTTCCTTTTAGAGTGAACATTTACCATGATACCAGCAATATGCAAAATGACTTAACTCACTGGCAACATGCGGGTTGTGCACCTGCCAAAACTACCTGGTGCATTCCGGTGGTAGTGAAACAATGGATTTCCATATAGCGCCTGGTTATAGATGAAAGCTTATGAAACAGACATTCAGGTAAAGGTTTATTTTCTGTTGCTTTCTACTGCTGGAAACCAGCTGCCTTTATTGTGAACTGAATTGTCTGGCATGACCTTATCTCCTACACCCACATAGGGAAATTTAAAAAAAAACAACCTCATTCATGTGTTTAAAATAAATTGTCTCTTATGTAATACTCCTCAATGAGGTCTCAAATCAGAAAAAATAATCAGAAGAAATAGCTATGTGAGAATGAAAAGTATGTTGAAAGGAGCCCAGGTAAAGGTCCGTCAGGCTTTCCACTAACACAGCATTCTGTAAATATAAGAACATAAGGATGCCCCTACTGGGTCAGACCAAGGGTCCATCTAGCCCAGTATCCTGTCTTCCGACAGTGGCCAGTGCCAGGTGCCCCAGAAGGAATGAAGAGACCAGGTAATCATCAAGCGATCCATCCCGTCGCTGATTCCCTGATTCTGGCAAACAGAGGCTAGAAACACCATCCCCGCCCATCCTGGCTCATAGCCATTGATGGACCTATCCTCCATGAATTTATCTAGTTCTTTTTTGAACCCTGTGTAGGTAGATTGCTCAGAGTACCCTGCAAACACTGTGAAAATGAGAGGGAGAAGGCTTAAATATAAATGAAAAATAGACAAAATTGTAAGGGGGAGCATCATAAGAAGTGTAAGAAATAATGGCAGGCAAAAAACATTGAGAAAGGGGATCTCTGAAACAACTCTTCTAGAAATGAGCAATTCAAAACATAGCAGCCAATCAGATAGGTCCACGTGTCAGTTGGAGAGTGGCTGTTTTACATTGGCCAGATTCTACAACCCCTTATTCAGGCCTATATTCTTTACTCGTGCAAATATTGACTTCCGTGAGCCTTCTGCTGAGGAAGGGCTACTCCTCTGAGTAATGGTTTCAGGACTGGGCCCCAGGATGGAAGAATGCTCACATACTGTCTAACAAATGTAAGCAATGGAGAGGTAGTTTTGGAGTTCTCAGCACAGAGGTGATGGCTGAACCTATGGGACTGAATGAGATCACCGAGGGTGGGCCAAGTAGGGGACGCTGAAGTAAGGGTGGGGAAGGTGCCCCTTCCACTCCCAAATGAGCCCTCAGCCAAAGGAACTCAGGATGGGGAGAATATAGAGGAAATAGGAATGGGCAAATGTGTCACAGGCAGCACCCGGGGTCAAGGAAAACGAAAAGGAAATGGCTTTTTTTTTCTCCAGCATGTTCTTTTTGTTTGACTGGTTTGGGGTATGTGGATGTTCTTTAATATGAGGCTGCTTTTCCTGCATTGTTGTTCTGGGTTTCATAAAGGTTCTTTTACATATCTTTCACTCAGAGCAGGGTTCTTGCTCTCACGTAGACCAGCCTGTTAACGTCTATGGGCAGAGCGTAACCTATCCGAGTTGTTAAACTCTGAAAGCAGGTCTAATTGCCATTTTTGCAGCCTACAGAGAGTATTAACTCAAGGCTGAGGGTGGGAGTGTACCTCACTCAATGTATCTGTGTCCATATGCTCCTTCAGTATGCTCCATCCTTTTTGGAACAGGACACCTTTTGTGCCATCAGCAACGTGTAATTTCACCCACTTGTTCAAGTCTTTGAAGACCACTTTAATTTACTTTTACTCTGGTGGTTGGTTCTGTTTGGTACACAAATAGCTCTAGGTCCTGTGACTAAGGATTTAGGTGACACACTCCCATTGAAATCAATTTTTTCATACCCACACATCTCCTGTTGCAAGCCACCTCTTTTAATGTCATTCGCTTGTTCCTTTTCTATGAGCCTGTCTTCATGTTCAGGACTCACGTGAGCACCACGTCCACTGAAATTCTTACAGGTGTGTTTTGGGTTTTCACCTTTGTTGGAATACTGAAACTGACATAGATGGTTCATTTTCTCACCACCCACTTCGTTCGCCAGTCCCGTTCCTTTCAGCTGGTAAAGACCTTAATTTGTGGTAGTAAAGATCCTAGGTTTGATCTTTTGTGTGTGTGTGTTTGTGTGCGCGCGCTGAAGATCCTAGGTTCGGTCTCCTCTGATGATTGTTACGGTGGTATTGTTACTGGTTATTGCAATATTGCAGAGGGGACTTGAACACCTGTCAACTCTGATACTTGGGGACAAACTTGTCTCATGGGGGAGTACATATTATGTTGGCCTGGGGAGTGTGATTGTTCCCTTCTTGTGAGTGTTGCTAAGCCTGCTCTTATAGTAGGGACCGGTGTTTTGGATACTGTAGGTCCAAGAGCGGTCCCTATTGCTAAATGTGCTGACTGCACTGTGTGAGTGTGTGTGTGTGTGTTATGGTTTATTATACAGACCTTTTGTTAAGAAAACGTATTCAATTTGCTTCTCAGATGGAAGTTATCGGGTCCCTGTTATGTGTTCTTGTCTGAGGAGTCTTCCTGGTGTATTGTACTTCCATTCTCTAAAATGTTAAATGTCTTGATTTGCATCTGCATGCATTGACTGAACGCTTGTTCTCTTGTTTGCATGCATAACGGTTGCATTTCATCCTTCTCCTTTTCATTGTGACTCTAGTCCCATGTTATCCTCTCCAAGCTATTGTTCCATAGGCCCACTTTTCAAGTCATTTTACTTTTTTATAACATTATCTATTTTCCTTTGTCACTGTCAACGGTGACTTTTTTTCAAAATTAAAAAAAGGGCTTTTATTTTATTGTCTTCCCATCTCATTTCAAACACTTCTCACCTTTGAAATCTCGCATTACACATTATGACAGTGGATAAATGACATGCTGTCTTTTGTTTGGAAAATTATCCCATGCAATAGCTGTGGACTTGTCAAATTACAGTTTTTAGAACCATCACATGTTTATAGCAATTCAGCGGTTAAGCAAAATCTGTCGGAATATTATTATGCGGATCTGTGTGGGAAGCTTGGGAAAAAGAGCCAAAGTGTTTTGTTTTGTTTATTTTTTACTAGGCAGAGCCATTTCCTGCTCTCAGTTACACCAACATCTATTGACTTCATTGAAGCTAGTGGACATTAATAGAGGTGTCAATTATAATAGGTCCATAGACCTTACACATAGGACCTGAGAGTGAGGGAAAAGTTGTGGTGGTGAGGAATTGTAATAATAAGGAGAGAGGACACTTATTAGGTCATCTAGATCAGTGTTTCTCAATCTTTTTGATACCAGGGACTGGCTTGCTGCCTTCCTACACTGTGTCAAGAAGCTGTCAGGACAGGTGCCGATCTATGGACTGGTCGTTGAGAAACACTGACCTAGATCTTTCCACCCCCAAAAATAAACTTACATCTTCACGGCATTTGGCCAAATATCCTGTCTTTATATTGAATGGTGGAATCTCTGACCCCACATTTTCAAACTCAGGCACTTAAACATTTAAATTCTTCAGACACCTAAATACGTGCTCTGATATATGTTTACTTTAAGATGTGCTAAACTCCTCTTGACATCCCCTCTGAAAACTAGGCCGTGTATTTAAGTGCCCAAATATTAATTTCGTTTAGTTTTGGTGTCCAAGTTTGAAAAATCTCGGCCAGAGATTCACTGTAAAGACTAAAGGAGTATGACCACTTTAATCTTTGACCTAATGCTTCCAAGTATATGACCTGACTCTCTTACTCTCTCAAATAATCTCGCTGTAGCAGTAACCTTCCAATGAGTGAGGATTACTCACATAGGGAAGGATTGCAGGATCAGGGACTTCTGTAATGTTTTTTTCCACTCCATGTCAGAAAAAGGTAGTTCCCCTGGAGGATAAGATGAGTTGATTCCTCTTTTTGAAGACCTCTGCTTGGAATGGATTAAGAGATGGGCACTTCCTCATTTCCCTCTGTCTGATTGTCCACTCTCCTTTCTTTTTTCTGTCTGCATTATCTTGTGCTTTTCCTCTTCTTTGTTCTGTCTTCTTCTATTTCTTCTTCTTTTTTTTTTTTTTGCTTTTACATGCTTTCCCCCCTTCTTAGCTCTCTCTCTCTCCCCCAGGTAAAATGAATTGAGTTTTGCATTTAGGTTGGAATTTCTGAAGGAACGGTCCCTAAATCCCACTGAAATTACCTTAGGGTCCTTTGAAAATCCCAGTTTTAGTTCTGGAATGGGCAGGTTGGATGGTCATTCTTATCTCTGGAGGGAGGGAATTTGACAGCCTAGGTCGGGAGGGTGGGGGGTGGGCGTGGGAGGATCTGGCTGCCTTAAAATGATAGAGTTAGGCTGTGACATCTGCTATGTTGTTGTTATGTATTGTGACAGAGCCTAGAGATACCAATTGGATACCATGGCCTCATTGTGTTAAGTGCACACATGCAATCAGAAGGCATTTGAGCAGAAACTATAATTGAAGCACATGACAAGAAGTCATCTTGGTTGACATATCGAGAATTGAACCAGGAACCTGCAAAGCTAAAAGCATGAGCAACAGCAGCTAAAGAGTGAAGCCTCTGTTGCTGTGGGTTGTAGCAACTTGCATTCTGTGTAGTTGGTACAGACGGGACAACCTGTAACACACCCACCAGTGGGTTAAAACAGCAGGCGGAGAAAAATCAAATTGAGGGAGAACATTATAACTGTGACATTGACTGGGTTTGACAAAATAAATAAGTCCCCATATATCCCCCTAGGGTGACCAGACAGCAAGTGTGAAAAATAGGGACAGGGTTGGGGGTAATAACTGCCTATAGAAGACAAAGCCCTGAATATCAGGACTGTCCCTACAAAATCAGGACATATCGTCACCCTATACCCACCATCTACCTATGGGCTAAATTCTACCCTCAGGTACATCTGTGCAATATTGCTGAATTCATTGTGAATAGTGAGAGCAGAAATCAGCAAAGACTCCTAAACCTACACATTTTACCTGTTCCCTTTTTGTAGGATCTTCCCTCTTTGTACCATTTCCTTTCATTTAGAAAGATTACAAAGCGAGAAGGAAGATAAATGATCTTTGGCGACTTAAATATTTAAATAATGGGGCCTTGTATAAAGTGAAGGTGATGTACATGTGATTGATTAGTGCATGTTGTTCTCAGTGAATTTGGAAACGAAAATGTAGGTAGGAGTGGGGGTTTCAATAGCAAAGAGGAAATGGTTGTCATCAGGATTAATGTTAAATGATCATTCATGTCTGCCTTATGTCATACCAAATTTTCTTTAGTGGAATTTTAATAATGTAGGCTTTATTTTATATTATGGCAATACAATTCTGTGGGTATTTAGTTGTGTTGGTTAATTTATAAGAGTTAATTTTAAATGCAGCTGCTATATTAGGAAATCTGTCCTACTGAAATGATAACCCAATTTTTAAGATATTTTTTCCATTGGAAATTGATCTTCCCTAGCCCCCTCGCCACACTTCCTGCTGTTGATGTATTGTTTGTAGTTAGGCAGTTGTAAGCGAGAGGGAAGGGGTGTTTGGGTTTTAACCACAAGCATTTTTAAAACAGGATGTTATAGACCAATTGGTCTGTAAAACAAAATTACTCCCTATTATTTTTGCTTGTAAATTCATCCTATAAACATTCCCAATAAATGGTGGTAGGATATTATGATAAATATAAACTAAATTGGATATAGTCTTGTCTGAGAGAGACTGAGAAAATTTCCTTTTGCAAACATTTAATTTTTCTGCTCATAAGTTTTTTCCCATCCAGTATAATTATTTTACATTCATCCCAAGTGATCCTCTGTTGCTTTACAAACAGGTATTACTTCCTCTTGCTACTGAAATTTAGCCACCTGTGTGTCTGGATGCGGCAGGTACTTAACAGTGCTCAGCTACGTGATACTTATGTTCTAAACTGTTGTAAGTATTAAAGCTGGACAAATAATGCCAAATATTTTCTGTCAACGTTCATTCAACTACATAAACATCAGGTAGCAAATACATTTAACAGCCATCGTCTCTGGTGCCTGAACATGAGATCTCCAGAGCTGCAATGGGAGCCTCTGTATTTTGAGAACAAGAATTCTCTTCAATACAGTTTCTTATGCCACTCTCATCAACTTAGTTAGTATCTGAGTGCCTTCAAACAATGCATTAGGTGATGTGACTAACGTCTTATCTCTAAATCCTCTACCTGGCTGTTGTAGCAAATTTATACTTTCTGGGGATCAGGGACAGAGGAGATGCAAACCACACTCAGAGCAGTGGCTTTCAAGTGCTCACATTCATTTTGTGCTTGGTTTCAGCACACATTAGTGCAATAATGTTTTACTGGCAGAAAGGGTCACAGCATATGAAATTCAGAAAGGGTCACAGGCATTTGCAGAAATTGAAATTTGAATGCTTATGTGTGCTCATCCATTCAAAGAACAGAAACTATATTATGTGTCTATCTTTCCAATCAAAAGTGATAAGCAAAACATCTCGAATCTCAACTATTTGCAGTCAGTCCCAAGGGTAAATTGGGAAGAATCCCATGCACCGCTACAGGCTAGGGACCGACTGGCTAAGCAGCCGTTCTGCAGAAAAGGACCTGGGGATTACAGTGGATGAAAAGCTGGATATGAATCAGCAGTGTGCCCTTATTGCCAAGAAGGCCAACGGCATATTGGACTGCATTAGGAGGAGCATTACCAGCAGATCGAGGGATGTGATTATGCCCCTCTATTCGGCACTGGTGAGGCCACATATGGAGTATTGCATCCAGTTTTTGGCCCCCCACTACAGAAAGGATGTGGACAAACTGGAGAGAGTCCAGTGTAGGGCAACGAAAATGATCAGGGGGTTGGGGTATATGACTTATGGGGAGAGGCTGAGGGAACTGGGCTTGTTTAGTCTGCAGAAGAGAAGAGAGAGGGGGGATTTAGTAGCAGCCTTCAACTATTTGAAGGGGGGTTCCAAAGAGGACGGAGCTAGGCTGTTCTCAGTAGTGGCAGATGACAGAACAAGAAGCAATGGTCTCAAGTTGCAGTGGGGGAGGTCTAGATTGGATATTAGGAAAAACTATTTCACTAGGAGGGTTGTGAAGCACTGGAATGGTTTACCTAGGGAGGTGGTGGAATCTCCATCCTTAAAGGTTTTTAAGGCCCGGCTTGACAAAGCCCTGGATGGGATGATTTATTTGGTGTTGGTCCTGCTTTGAGCAGGGGGTTGGACTAGATGACCTCCTGAGGTCTCTTCCAACCCTGATATTCTATGATTCTAAAATACTTGTATCATAAATATAAATCTTTTAAAATCCCTCCTGGGCAGAGGAAAAATCCTTTCACCTGTAAAGGGTTAAGAAGCTAGGATAACCTCGCTGGCACCTGACCAAAATGACCAATGAGGAGACAAGATACTTTCAAAAGCTGGGGGGAAGGAAAAAACAAAGCTCTCTCTGTCTGTCTGTGTGATGGTTCTGCCGGGGACAGAACAGGAATGGAGTCTTAGAATTTAGTAAGTAATCTAGCTAGATATGCGTTAGATTATGATTTCTTTAAATGGCTGAGAAAATAAGCTGTGCTGAATAGAATGGATATTCCTGTCTGTGTGTCTTTTTGTAACTTAAGGCTTTGCCTAGAGGGATTCTCTATGTTTTTCATCTAATTACCCTGTAAGGTATTTACCATCCTGATTTTACAGAGGTGATTCTTTTTATTGTTACTTCTATTAAAATTCTTCTTTTCAAGAACTGAATGTTTTTTATATTGTTCTTAAGATCCAAGGGTTTGGGTCTGTGGTCACCTATGCAAATTGGTGAGGATTTTTACCAAACCTTCCCCAGGAAGTGGGGTGCAAGGGTTGGGAGGATTTTGGGGGGAAAGACGTTTCCAAACGGGCTCTTTCCTAATAAAATAAACCCAGTTAGACATTTGGTGGTGGCAGTGGAAGTCCAAGGGCAAAGGGTAAAATAGTTTGTACCTTGGGGAAGTTTTAACCTAAGCTGGTAAAAGTAAGCTTAGGAGGTTTTCATGCAGGTCCCCACATCTGTACCCTAGAGTTCAGAGTGGGGAAGGAACCTTGACAACTGGGGAAAGATCATGGTGAAATAAACTCAAACAGCATCCAGTCCAACTCCCATTAAAGTCAAAGGATTGGACCTACTGGACCGGGTTCAGCAAGCTACTTAATCACATGTAGGGGACTGGACTAGATCTACAAATCTGTGATTCAATATATAGTCCCATTGACTTATGTAAGACTAAGCATATGATTAAAGTTATGCACATGCTTAAGTATCATGCTGAATCAGGGCCATAATGAATTAAATCAAGGAAATGGTAACCTGCTATTAGGAAAAAGAGGCTACATTTATTGAATAAATGATTTGTAAATTACATACTCAGGTTTAATAAGGATAGCCAATCAAAACTGTAGGGTAATTTACATGGGAAAAATGTAATTACCCAACTATAGTTGTGAGAGGGCACTACAGCTAGCACTCTTACTTTTGTAATAAAAAATAAAGTAAAATAAAGACTTTCTTCAATGAGGTATCCTGTTCAAGAGAGCACATTTAGCAGCCCATAACACCATGCTGAGTGTAGTGTCTGAGTCACCGCAGAATCAGAATGCACTGGACTGAATCACCAAAACCTCTTTCTGCAGGACCCTGTGGATTTTCTTGCAACTCTTTCATGCAAATACTAGCCAAACTTGATCTTGTTTAGATTGTGCAAATCAATGAGGGCAGAGAGCTAAACGGTGTGACTGAAGATGTTTAAGAAAGTTAAGCAACATGCAGCCCAGGAAGGAATAGATTCCACCATCCTTATTCACATTGAGTGGGACCTTATTCTTGAAGCAGTCTTGTTAACAGTCCAGTGGTACTGCTTGTAGGCAGAGCCTGAAAACCAGTGGCAGGATCTAGCCCATATTTATTGACTAGTTGGTATTTTTTAATTTTTCGAGAAGGACGGTACATCTAAGGTATACCAAAATACCTGAATGTTTTGTGTTATGGTATGCATTGGTGCCTCTAGTTTTTTAATTACTTTAACATGAATAAAAAGCACAGATGCACAATCAGTGGGAAGTGAACTGGTTAGTTAAGATTATTTAATGAGCATAAATTAGGGAGTTGACATAAGCAACATACTGTCCCAATACTTTGTTTCATTTAAAGTTCTGTTCTTCTCTCATTCTAAACATTTGCTTATTTTAACATTTAGCATTTTAAAGTTGTATTCAAGAAACATGCCAGTTTCCAGGTGGCTCATCAGACAAATCATTTTTATTCTCAGAAATGTGAACTCTCTTCATTACTCTCTGCGTAAATGTTTCTGTTCCATTAACAGTATTGACTTTGTCATGAAATAAAAGCAATTCCATTTCAGATTATATTACAAACTGAAAATTGTTGCCACTTTGCCTGCTGCTGTCACAATAGTTTCCATTCTAAAGACTTAAATTCAGCAGCTCTCAGGTGTTTTAAAAAAAGAAACCCTGGCTTTGAACTGAAATGTAACACCCAAGATATCTGCTCAAGATTTTCTCCCATGGAGAGGCTAACCTTGCTTACGTTTGAGTTCTTTTTCCTGGAAGTACGTATCCAAACTGTATTACACTGTATTTTTTTTCAACCGTGTTACACCATTAATTTCATTGGTATAAAATGGGAGTAATCCAGTGATAAATCCATCTCTGCTTATTGAGCTGAGGGGTCGGGGAGGAACAAGATGAAGGGAAGTAAAGCATGAAGAAGTGAGGAAGATCAAAAATGAGATAAGCAAAATGGCCTGACAGCGATATCTATAATTTTGGTGTAACTCCATTACCTTTAATGGAGTCACATCTGGCTTTTATACCAGGTCACGGGAGAGGGGAATCAAAACCAAAGAGAACGAGACTTCGCTATGCAGGAATCAATACCCTTTCTGCTGAACTACAGTTTGATAGGAGGAAGAGTTGTGCTTTGTTTGCAGCTCTCCAAAATTATCCTGCCTATCCTTGGGTTCTGGTTGACTTTGTTAGCTTAGCCCATGAAAAACCTAAATCAAGCAAGTATCCCCTCCTGTGGATACTATTGCCTTGACCCCTGGGTAGTTGTGAACACCTGTGCAAGTTGGGTACAGAATACCACCCAATTCCGACTGGAAGCCTGTTATACATGCTGTGCAGAAATGCAAATGTCTACACAAGGAAAAAGGGCAGTGAAGGATCAGTCCCCCCTTGAATCCCTACCGAATTGCTCCTGGACCTCGCCCCTTCTGCCAAATCAGATTAAATATGTGGCTAGCAGGGACAGTAGTAAAGCACGCTGGGCTTTAAGAATGTTTGACACTAGTAAAGGCCCTAGGCCTCCACTTCAGCTTAGAAATATTGGTCTCTTGTCCTCCTGCAATTCTGAACCACCTCCTGACTCTCATTTCCATTTTAATGGGTCTTTTTCTGTTGCCTCTCCCTCTTTCATTGACAAAATGATTTGCAATACTCTCGGGGCAGGAATCTGTGGGGTTCATTATCCACTTTCTTTCCAAATGACACTCAGGGGAGAAGGCTCCCACACAGAAAACCTTTCACCCACATCCGCAGTACTCTTTGAAGGAAGGTTCCCATAGTCCACTTCCTAGCCATAGCAGCAGGCCATGGCATTCACCTGTTGGTCTGTAGCTTGCCTGGAGCATGGCTCATTTTTGCATGATGTCACTAAGACAAAGGCCAGGATACAGCCCGAGGAGCATCAGGCCCTATTTTCGGTTGGAGTTTAGGCAAAGAGTCCAGTCAGTCTTATGTATTATCCCAATCTTAGTCCATGTTCCAGAATAGGGGAAGATCACAGTGGTTAGAAGAGTGTCCCTGCATTCAGGAGCCCTGAGTTCTACAGACCAGAATAGAGGATGCATTAAAAACCGTTAGACATCAGAAGAGGACATTTGATAGTAAGTGCTTTAAAAACCTGTCTGACATCAGTAAGCGTTGTTAGCGGGTAAAGGAATAAGCCCTCTTACTTCCCTGGTCCTTCTCGCATGAACAGAGAGCAACAATACCCGAACTCCAAAGGTGCAAACAATTCAAAGTTTATTGGGGTGAACTTCCAGCAAGCATGATTCCAGTTTCATTCCTTAGTGTCCTCCTTCCCAGCTCTGACACCACAGAGCCTCACATGTGTCCCTGTTCCCATTCCCCCCCTTAGCAAAACATGATTCCAATTTCCTTACCCCCATTCCCTGTTCCCATTCCCCCTCCCTTACTTCCTGATTGACTGCAGACTATATAGTAAAACTTGAGTTCTGCTTAGCCATACTTTAACCAATCATTTTACTGAAATTTAACTAACCAATCCTAAAATATTGTAACATGATTATTTAACCAATTATATCCCACCACCTTAATTAGTTTACACCCAGCAAAATTAATTATACAGCAGACAGAAACAATCACAGAACCAGACAGAGACCATGCAAATAAACAATAGCAAAGTGGGAACTATAATGACAAAACAATACAGAAATGAGGATTTCACAATTACATCTATAAAGACATAAGGGTTTCCATTGATAAGTGAGTTCTTACCGAACAGAAAACTGTCAAACTAAACTTTCTTTGACATCCTATAGGCTCTTCCCTTTCTCTGGAGGTGATAGATCGGATCACCTTTCTAACAGGCCCAGATTGCCTTATTTCAATGTGACTAGTTTGGAATGTGAGGATGTGACCATACACTTCCTAGCTTATAGCTGTTTTGCCAAAGATCTTAGCCAAAGAACAGGGCCTCAGATTGTCACAGTAAGAGAAGGCCCTTACACCGGCAGACAGTGATTTTGATTCTTTCTTTTATACCTCTATAACTAGTTAAGTGATAAGAATACACCTAAATTAGAGTATAGGCCTTTACAGACAGGCCTGAATATCTATATCCTAACAAGCGTCCTGAGTTTGACACTCCTGTCTTTTTTGCCAAATTGACTATTTTAAAAAAATCCACATGCTCCTTTGATTAGACCTTGCCTGTCAGCATCAGCCTGAATGCAATTTTTACAGCCAAATAAGCCCCAGAAAATCAGGATTCCTAATGGAAACCCTTCTGCAGCTTTAGCCCTTCTGGTGTGAACAGTGGTGCTCAGTGGTGTACTATATTGTTATCATAGAATCATAGGGTTAGAAGGACCACAAGGGTCATCTAGTCTAACCCCCTGCCAAGATGCAGGATTTGTTGTGTCTAAACCAGTGCTTCTCAAGCTATCTGATGACCGGCAATTTTTTTTTCCAAAGTGCGCGCAGACCGGCAGCCGATGGCTCGCGGACCGGCACCACTTTGAGTACTATCCATTATAGAAGTCTATCCAGCCTCCTTTTGTGAATGATGCATGTTGTAAAGGGTGGGTGGGCACAAAGCTGCCGGATACTGTCTGTGGTTCACATATTTGCGGGTCATTCCTGCATTGTGCTGGGTGAGATGCAAGACAGAACATCCCAGAACATAAACATCTGTGTTGGGCCCTGAAGTCTGCCTATGGTAGCACAGCATTCAATCAGATCATCTGTATAGCTAAATCTGAGTGTGTAGGTAAGACCTGTGTCCTGCTTCCACCTGTCATCACAGCTGCTAACACTGCGGTGTGCCGCTTCAATCTCTGGGAGCTTGTAGTGGAGAGGCAAACATTGTTGGCCGTATGCCGCCTTTGATCTTTGCTCAGAACTTCACCAGTAAGAGTTTTGAGCAAAGATCAAAAGTGGCATATGGTGCACAATGCTTGTCTCTCCACTACAACCTCCCAGAGACTGGAGTGGCACACTGCAGTGTTAGCAGCTGTGATGACAGGTGGAACCATGATGACAGGTAGAACCATGACACAGAGTGACACGAGGAAGAGAAGTAGAATACTTGCCTTTGTGAATTACATGCTGTAAAGAAGGGACCAAATTCTTCTCTCACGTACCAGGACAGATGTAAATATGAAGAGAATTATATTACAATAGAACACAAACACTCTTACTTAGATTGGGCCCCACTGTGCTAGGTGTCATACAAACCCCGATAAGACACAGGCCCTGACCTGAACAGCTTACACTCTAGACAAGGCAGACAAAGGGCGGGAGGGGAAATGAAGGCACAGAGGGGTAAAGCGAATCATTGCCAAAGGGGGTGTTTCATTCACAAATACTGTTTCAGTTAAATACGTGAAACTTTGTTATGTCCTGTGGACTGCTCTGTCCAAGGGGCTACATTCCTTCTAATTGAACTCCTCATGTTCCCTATTCCTCTGGTATCCCGTCAATAACAGTCCCTCCAGGGAACATTGGCCCTCTAGCTCCCATTCCACTGACCATGATACATCTCCCCTCTTTTACAAATATTTTAATATACAAATTTAAAACAAATAATTGAGGCTCAGACCCCACTCCTTGATCGTTTTGGCCAGAGGTTGCTAGCAGAGAGACAGGTGACAGACTCAAATAGTTACACAGTCTTTGAGATGGTTTGGTCTCCACAACAGGTTAACGTACTGGGAATGACTATCTCTGTCTCCCTGTCACCTGTCTCTGAGTCTGGTCAGCTATCTCTCTGTGGAGTTTCCTCTCTCCCTGTGAGGTTGGCATCCAAATGGTTCTCTGACTCTCCGTTCTGTGGTGATCTCTGTAGCCTTTCTCTGTGGGTTGGGTCTACTAGCTCGTAAGTGGCCCCTATTTCTCTGGATCACTTGTCCCTCTTGCATACTCACCTCATATGACTTGGGTGTCACTGCACCCCTCACAAAGCCATTTGTCCACTCCTGATGTCTCTCTCATGGCTGGATCCTCACAGGAGGGCCTGTCTCCAGGGCTGGAAAGTCCTTGACTGACCTGTTGTATTGTAGTGCCTGCTTTCTCTGATTGTTTAGATTCATAAATTCCAAGGCCAGAAAGGACCATTGTGATTATGTACTCTGACCTCCTGTATACACAGGTCATAGAAATTCCCCGAAATAATTCCTAGAACAGATCTTTTAGAAAAACACCCAATCTTGATTTTAAAATTGTCAATGATGAAGAATCCACCACAACTCTTGGTAAATTGGGCATCTCCTCTCAGCAGTATCTTCAACCTTCTGGCTGCAACAGGTCTCCCCTCACTGGTAGCAGGGTTTTGAACTGGACTGGACTATTTGGCATCCCTGTGATGGGGTATTCCTGTGGCCAAAAATGCCAACAAGAGGTCTGAACCAGTAGAAACTGCCTTGTGAACAGGCTCTTAGCTGTTTTCATAGCTAAGTCCATCTTACCATTAGTCTGTGGGTATGTTGGGGAGAAGGTATGGTGGTCAAACTCCCATTTGCATGCAAATTCCTTTAATTCTTCTGAGGAGAATTGGGGTCCATTGTCAGTGAATATAGTGCTGGGAATGTCATACTTCACAAACTGGGCCTTCAGTTTGCCAATCACTAACTTGCTCCTTGTATCAGGCAGAGCATCGATCTCCACAAAATTTGAATAATAGTCCCCTGCAATCGAGTACTGCTTTTTCTTGAAGGTAAGAAAGTCTGCACACATTTTCTCCCATGGTTGGTTGGGTAGCTCATTTGGTAACAGAGTCTCTTTTTGCGGGCAATTATCACAGGACTGGAAGGAATCACACCCTTCTATCAAGGAGCAGAGTTGTATATTAGTTTCTGGCAGTAAAAACACTCTCAAGCCTGTCTAAGATATGATTTTTTGCTTGATGTCCTCACATAATGAGATAGGGACAACAGGTCTCTGTCTCAAAACATGACTTCATCCCGCACGCTCCGCTCATCTTTAATTTGAAAATATGGTTCTGTGGTTATCGGTACTTGCCTTTTGTCTTCTGGCCACCCTGCTAGTATCACTCACTTGACTGTCTGTAATTGGGTGTCCTTATCCATAGCATCTTTGATTTTCAACAGCAAAGCTTACAGAAATCCTACTGAGACCTAACGAAGCATGTTAATGTAATGTTAATATCCTGATCCCATTCTCCCAGTTTGCTAGTGCTGGGTATGTGTGCCCTGCTCATGGTGTCATCTAGTACCAGTAATCGTCCTGTATGATATCTGATCTCTACCTGATAGCCCTGGAGGACCATCAACATCTTTTCTAAGAAGGGGCTTTCCCATGATTGTCTCTAGGGATCTGTGGTGTGATTGCACTATTACTGGGTGGCCTTTGGTATATTGATGGAATTGCTCCACTCCAAACACCCCAGTCAGAAGTAATTTTTTTCTATTTGGGCGATTCCCCTGTTCATTCTCTGACAGGGATTTTCTGGCATAAGTGATGGGTTGATCCTGCAAAAGAGCTACGCCCCATTATTTCTTTGATTCATCATGCTAGTGTGTCAGTGGCTCTCCAGGTTGCTAGTACTTCTGGATAGGGGCACACACTATCATTTCTTTCAACATTTCAAATGCTAGCTGTTGGGGACCTGCCCAATCCCACTCAGCATCCTGCCTTGTGAGTTGACATCGGGATTCTGCTACTGCAGCCAGAACTTGGACAGAAAATTTTATCATTCCTATGAAGTGCTGTACCCCTTTCACATCCACAGGACCAGATATGTCTCTGTCTGTTTTGATGATGTTGAGATTTGCTTTCAGTCCCTTTGCTATGAATAGATAGCCAATGCATGTCACCTCACTCTGTTTGAATCATATTTTTTTCTAGGTTGAGTTTTATATTCTTATCCCTGCATCACTGTGGAAAAGCTTGTAGTTTTATGGTTTGGTCTCATTCAGCTTCTGTATCATTGCTCCCTTCACCTACAAGGAGGTTATCATCTGCAATTATTTTCACCCTAGGCAGTCCTTCCAGCACTAGGTGAGTCTTCTCTGGAACAACTCTGGTGCTGGGTTTATGCCCACTGGCATCTGTAGCCATCTGTAATGACCAAAGCGTGTTGCAAAGGTTGTCAGCATGCTGGACTCTTTATTAAAGCTTAGCTGGCAAAATTTATTCCTCACATCACACACATGCACGCACGCGCACGCACGCGCGCACACACACACACGTATCCCACACAGATTATGTCATTGGAAAGTTCTGGTAAGATGTCATTAATTGTGGGTGGTGGATAGTGGTATCCATGTCAATGCCTGGTTCAGTGACTTTGGGTTTATGCAGATGCATAATTTGCATCATGGCTTCTTTCGATGCCCCTGCTATGCAGACTTTTGAGCTCTTTGTGTACCTGATTATTGTATATATCCTCGTTCATTAGCCTGTTTGTTTATAAGCCAACCCCCAAAGATGGATAGGTAAAATTTGCAAAAACTGTATGATCCTTTTTTAAGCTGACTTTATATTTCAGGGGTTGGCAAACTTTGGCTCCTGGCCCACCAGGGTAAGCTGCTAGTGGGCCTGGACGTTTTGTTTACCTGGACCATCTGCAGACATGGGGCCCCTCAGCTCCCAGTGGCCACGGTTTGCCGTTCCCAGCCAATGGGAGCTGCAGAAAGCAGCGCGGGCCGAGGGACATGCTGGCCGCCACTTCCTGCAGCTTCCATTGGCTGGGAACAGCTAACCACAGCCACTGGGAGCTGAGGGGCTCTGTGCCTGTGAACTCTCCAGGTAAATAAAACGACAATGTATTAGATATGCAATTCAATAATTCCATAGAGCTTAAAAACATCAAATTTTGGAGTAGACCCGTTGATACGCCGACCCCCCGCACTTTGATGCTACACTTTTTTACCAAAAAAATTTAGCTTTTGAACGACTATATACGGTATGTAGTGCCACTGGAATTTTCCTTTGTGGGAAGCACATACGTTCCACTGTGGGATCTACTTCCAGTTACAGCTTTTCTCTGAGGCAGCCATCTCCTTTGAAAACATTCCCATATGCTTTTAAAATTGTCTCCACTGTCTGTAGGACTCCCCATTTTTTGCTTCTGGCACGGCAGCTATAAATTCTGACACTGCACCCTGATCAGAACCACAGCTTGCATGGCTCTGTTCTCCAAGAGCAGTCTGGGATGCTTACCATCCACTACCACTCACTCACTTCAGTTGGTACTGCCTGTTATTTTTAGGGTTAGTTACTCTGAGGTCACATTTCCCTATGGGCTGCATTGTGCTCTGGTTGGACATTATTAGATTGTGCCTGCTTTTTGTAATGGGTGTGTGCAAGTCCAATTCACCCCAAGGAAGCACATTGCAGAAAGCCCCACTATCTAGCTGAAATCAAACAGGGCATTTCTCTGTTGACATTGTTGCATGCACGGAGGTTGGTATTGTACCTTGTTGCTTTCCTGTCCTGGAAGCCTGACCTGATAGTCTCTTGGATTTAGAGAGTCATGACATCATCACCACTGTCTGACATGCCAACCCCGTCTTGTACAAGTCTGACTGAATGTTTCTGAGATTTTCTGCTCTTGTACTCACTGATAAAATTATTCAACCTACCACATTCCTTGCAATGCTACCTTAGTGCAGGGTCTTTCTCCTTTACCTGCTCCTGGCGTCTCTCACAGTCAATGCATCTCACTATGGGTATGGAACCCTACCTACCTGCTCTCCTTCACTGTTTTCTCACTTCTGGAGGTGTTGTGCCTTCTCGGGCTTTCATCCTTTCTCTTGAAGCTTCTGCTCCACTTCCCATGTCTAAGCATCTGTCTGATTTAAGATCACCTTCTTGGAGCAGCTGCTTCTGCAGGTGGTGATCCCAGGTGCCACAGACTATACTGCCTTGAATCAGGGAGTCTATCAAGCAGGAAAAATTCTGTGTAGCAGCCAGTGTGCATAGGGCAGTAACGTAGGGGTCTATCCCCCCGCCTTTGAATTATTATCGAATGAAAACCCTATGCTGCTCCACAGATTTTTTTCTGCTTTGGGGAGCAATAGGTCTGCTGGACCCTGAGGACTGCTGTGAGGCTTGAGGCAGCGATTAGCTTCAGAGTGGGGCAGATTTCTCTGCCTTATTCCCCCATAAGATAAAGGAACAATTTTACTTTCCTGATGATGTCATCCTCCTGCATGGCAAGGTCCGTGGACCGCTCGAACTCCTCATTCCACTGTGCCCATTGCTGGGTTTGTGTCTGCAAAATCCAGGGCTCTGGGGGATTTCAGGGTTCCATGGCTCACACTTCAGAGCACTCAACTGTTCAGACACTGCCACCAATATTTCATTTACAAAGAGCGACGCTGAATTCAGGATAAATTGAACAAGGGAAATGTCACTAAACCCTGTCCACGTCACAGAATTGCTTCCAGCCTAATTCCCCACCCTGTCCCTTTTCACTGGTGTCCCATCCAGGGAACACTGGCCTTCTGGCTCCAGTTCCACTGATCAGAATACAGGCGAGTGTTTCTAGTGGAATTTCATAGGTATTGGTACTAGGCCCCATGTTGTGCAATATTTTCATCTATGATCTGGAACTAATTATAAAATCCCTGCTGGTAAAATTTGCAGAAGAATCAAGAATCGGTGGATGGGCAAATAATGATGAGGCAGGGCAGTTATACAGAGTACTCCTTATTGCTCGGTAGTCAGGCTCATTACAACAAAATGTGTTTTAATACAACTATCTTGGAACTAGATATGCAGGCCAGCCCCTTGGCATGGGGGATTGTATCCTGGAAAGCAGTGACTCTGAAAAGGATTTATGGGTCATAGTGGACAAGCAACTCAACCAGAGCTCTCAGGGTGACACTGTGTCAATAAGGGTGAATGTATGCACCCTTATTGACACAGGGGGGAGTGAGCAGGAGCAGGGAGGTGATTTTACCTTTGCATTAGTGTGACTGTTACGGGGAATACTGCATACAGTTCTGGTGTCTTCATTTAGAAAGGATGTTCAAAAACTGGAGAGGGTTCAGAAAAGAGCCACAATCATGATTTGATGGCTGGAGAAAATGCCTTACAACAAGAGATTTAAACAGCTCAGTCTGTTCAGTCACCTCTCAATCTTCTTTTTGGTAAACTAGATTACAGTGTGTAAGTACTTTCACAGGGAGATAATACCAGGTACTAAAGGGCTCTTTAATTTAGTAAAAAAATCCATGACAAGAACCAGTGCCTGGAAGCTGAAGCGAGACAAATGCAAACTGGAAGTAAGGCATGATTTTTTTAACAGTGAGGTTGATTTAACATTTTGGAACAAAGTACCAAAGGCTGTGGTGGATTCTCCATCTCTTGATGTTTTCAGGTTGAAACTAGATGCCTTTCTGGAAGTTATACTTTATTCAGAGTAGAGGAAATGGTGAGGGAGACGGAGTCTTGAGGCAGGCTGAAAAGGATGGGCAGCCAGCTGAGAGACCTGAAAATAGTGATGATGTAGCCACACAACTTTCCATGCTTGGAAATAGAACAGCCCCCTGCTGGTTCCTCAGTTCTCTCTCTAGAAATTGTTTCTGTCAATTTTAGTTTCTCATGTACTGACTAGGCAGAGAAGGCAGAATAAAAGCAGGGTAGAAATATATTGTACCCCAGGTGAGACTTTTGAATGGTATTTTATGCAGCTTTAAACTATGCATCTGTTGACAATATCTGGGAACATGCTGTCCATGTGCAAAAACATTAGGATTCAAGTGTATATCAGGAGGGGAGTACTGCCTAAAGGAACTGCAGATTGAGATGGGAATTTATTGAAAATGTGCATTTAAAATATTAAATAGGAAAACTATATTAAGTGGCACAAACCAAAATAAATTGGGAAATTGAATCTGTAAATCTCATGAAAGAACTTGTTTATCATTCTATTTCCAGCCCAGTTTCTGAATGAGACAGGTTTGGATAAGTTCAGCTAAGATACAAATGTACTTTTGCATGCTTATCCTAACAAACCTCTTGAGGTTCACCGGTATCATTAATCATAGTTAGGGATGGGAAAACATCAAAAGGTTCAGCATGCTGATTCAGTCCAGATACGCAGTCAGAAGTCTGGATGTTTATTCAAATACTTTTTTATATCTTCACAAGGGTAAGGCAGCAAGGAGACCACGGAATAGATTTTCTATGCAGCCTCCACTTAGGCAAATAGCATTTTGCAACTGTATTAGCTGTTGGGCATTTCAGCATGAGTTTGCGATTAGCATGTGGGAGCTGTTTCCAGATTTTCTAGAGTCCGCTATGATCTTGGCCATGTCACTCAGCTTTATTCCTTTATATATCTATATTTATTGTGACAGGGTCAGGCCAGATGGCTACAGGAGAGTGATAGAAGGCAGATATATTAGCCCCAGGTTAAGCAGGTCCCTTTTCCCTGGGTAAGGTAACAGGGTAGGTTCCAGAACAATCAGGAACTTTGTGGAAACAATTAAGGCAGACAGGCTGATTAGAATACCTGCAGCTAATCAAGATGTTGTTAGAATCAATTAAGACAGGCAGGCTAATCAGGATACCTGGGTTTAAAAAGGAGCTCACTTCAGTTTGTGGTGTGCGTGCGAGGAGCTGGGAGCTAGAGGTGAAAGAAGCTGAGAGTGAGAAGGTGTACTGCTGGAAGACTGAGAAGTACAAGCATTATCAGACATCAGGAGGAAGGTCCTGTGGTGAGAATAAAGAAGGTGTTGGGAGGAGGCCATGGTGAAGTAGCCCAGGGAATTGTAGCTGTCCTGCAGCTGTTACAGGAGCCACTGTAGACAGCTACAATCCACAGAGCCCTGGGCTGGAACCCGGAGTAGAGGGCGGGCCAGGGTTCCCCCCATCCCTCTATACCCCCAACTCCCGAATTGATACCGGAGGAGTTGACCTGGACTGTGAGTTCCACCAGAGAGGAAGGTCTCTGGCCTGTTCTCCGATCCACTAGGTGGATCAGCAGAGACTGTGAGGATTGTTGTTCTTCCTTTTCCCCATGCTGGCCAGTGATGAGGCGAACAGAGTGAATGGCAGATTTGAGCCATGAAAGTGGCCAAACTGAGGGCTGCCGTGAACGTCTGAGGTGAGCAAATCAGCCAATAAGCACGGGACCCACCAAGGCAGAGGAGGAACTTTGTCACACTATATTATACATAGTTTTTTTAAAGCCAGAAGGGATGTCAGGGTTCCCTGCCCACTCTGAACTCTAGGGTACAGATGTGGGGACCCACATGAAAGACCACTTTCTACCACTTATTTCTACCACTTTAGGTTAAAAATTCCCCAAGGCACAAATTCTTTGCCCTTGGAGGGTAGGCTGCCACCACTAAGTGATTTAACAAAGAATCAGGGAAAGGACCACTTGGAGTTCCTATTCCCCCAAAATATCCCCTCAAGCCCTTACACCCCCTTTCCTAGGGAGGCTTGAGAATAATATCCTAACCAATTGATTACAAGTGATCAAAGACCTAAACCCCTGGGTCTTGGGACAGTAGAGAAATCAGTCAGGTTCTTAAAAGAAGGATTTTATTTTTAAAAAAAAGGTAAAAATCACCTCTGTAAAATCAGGATGAAAAATAACTTTACAGGGTAACAAAAGATTCAAAAACACAGAGGATTTCCCTCTGGGCCAAACTTTAAAGTTACAAAAAGAAAACCAGGGATACATCTTCCTCTCAGCACAGAGAAAATCACAAGCCAAAACAAAAATGAGCTAACACAGTCCCTTGCTAGTACTTACTGATTCTAATGGAGTTGGATTGCTTGCTTCCTTGATCTATCAGGCAAGCACACAGAACAAACAGACCAAAACCTTTCCCCACTCCGCCTCCCAGATTTGAAAGTATCTTGTCCCCTTATTGGTCCTTTTGGTCAGGTGCCAGTCAGGTTACCTCAGCGTCTTAACCCTTTACAGGTAAAAGGATTTTGTGCTTCTGGCCAGAAGGGATTTTATAGTAATGTATACAGGAAGGTTGTTACCCTTCCCTTTATATTCATGACAAGGGATCATTATGGTAATCCAGGCTGTCTGCCTGCCTAATACAGGCTGTTGAATTTCACCAAATGATTCCTGCATCAAGCCCATTAAACATTTGGTTGAGCTAGACCATATCTTTTGGGAAGACATCTAATCTTGATCTGAAGACTTCAGGTGATGGAGAGGCCACCATATCCCTAGGCAGATTGTTCCAATGGTTAATTTGCCCTCACCGTTAAAGATGTGCCCCTCATTTCTAGCCTGAGTTTGTCTGCCATTATCTCCCAGTCCTTGAATCTTCTCTGCTAGATTAAAGACCTCACTATTGTCAGAAATCTTCGTTCAATGTAGGAACATTCTTAGAATGTGATCAAGTCAACTCTGAACCTTCTCTTGGATAAACTGAATAGATTATGCTGGTTTTGTGTCTCACCATAAGACAGGTTTTCCAGAAGATAATCGTAAGAGGGATAATATGTTCATATGTTGCAGAGTATTGTGAGGCTCATTTAATGTCATAAAGCATTTTGCAGTGCTTGGTTAGAAGATTCTCTACAGGTGCAAGATCACTATGGTGGAGTTGGTGTTGGTGATGTCTGAGGATGCACAACTTGAGACCTCACGATAATAGGGTCTCTCATAAGGTTTGTGATGCTTCTTGTTCAGTGTTCAAGTAGAGAAAGAGAGAGAGAAGACAGTGCAATGCTCGGGCTTCATTCTTGCTTCCACTTCTATTGTCCTCTCTCATCTAGCACCATTATGTCTGATCTACTGCATAACAGTAGCCAAAGAACCTCACCCAGTGATTCAGTCCCCAAGCCCATAACTTCTGGTTGAGCTAGAGCATATTTTACAGGGCATGGAGCTGGAGTACAGCTCGAGGAAACATATTCATGCTAGCTCGGCTTGAGCTACTGCATTAAAAATACTAGTGTAGCTGCAATAGACATACTCTAGTAGACATACTCTACTCTCTCATGCAGACTTTACTTGGTACTTTCCTTGTTGTTTTCTATAATCTAAAATAAGTCTCTTCAGACTGAAAGTACATACCTAGCTCTCTGGTGCATGGAAATATAACATTGCATCACAGGCTATTAAGTCTGGAGTAGCCCCAAAGGGTAAGGACCTAGTTTTCAGAAGTGCTGTGAACTCACAAATCCGATTAATTTCAACTGGTGTTTGGATGCCTGGCATTTTTGAAATCAGACCCTAAGAACAATGGGATTTGATGCCACAGTCACCTCATCTGTGTTTTCTAGGCCTGAGACTCCTACAATGGTTCAGGGTACCAGCAAAGAAATGGTGTTGTTTAGGGAGAGACAAGAAGTTCTTATCTAAATCAATTCCAATGCTGAAACTTTGGTTTTAATTTGTGTTATTTGAGCCAGCATGAGTCCAGTTCTTATTTTTAATGAATTTGTTTGTTTTCCTATTCCTTATTAATCACCCAGCTTGAGAAATGTAGAGGATATGTCTTGGATGCTCAAATTAGCTGGGTGACCAAGATTACAGAAGGATGGAAAGCATCAGAGATTCTTGCTGTCCAGACCTTTTAGTGTCAACTAATCTCTTATAGTTATTTTGGCTCATGAATTTAATCACAATTAATACAGTACCTACTTACCCACACAAATGTAATTTCTGCATTTGGAAATTATAGGCTATATTGAATTCTTGGATTAAAAAATCACATGGGTAAATGTTATTATGTAAATATTGAATTAATTTGCATTTTAAATGGTTTTCATCCCAAACCAAAATAGATCGAAGAAGTAAAACAGATAAAGCAAAGAAAAAAAGAAAAAAAAGAAAAAAAAACCCCAATTGCTAATAATGCCATTTATTAATGTTAACAAATCAAAAGTTACAGGGTCTCCCACTGAAAGAATGTTGCTCACTTTGTAATTCAAATGAAGATACAAAGGCCACTCAGTTTTAGATTCAGAAAGGAAAAAATGTCTCTCTAGTTTGCAAGCCATTGATGTTGTGCTATGTACATTACTACACAAATAATTAGGACATTTTTCTTGTACATCTACTGATTGGTGGTTCTTTGGTGCAAAACTACTTTGAGGACCCAGAGTTTCTTTTTTTGTTGTTTCTTCATGGGAAGAGATAGGAGGATTTAAAAAGAAGAATGTGTTAAGGCATCTAAACGTTGCTGACATAACTGCTATCAGTGTCAAGCGTGTACAGCCCCGAGGTGTAACTATGAATAATGGGATAAAACTCAGGAAAGAAAAATGTAAGCCAAATATCAGTTGGGGCCACTTTTCTGAGTAATTGAAAACTGGGCTGGACAAAGAAATGTAGATTATATTATAGAGGGCAGTCTTGTATTGGCATGAGGGATGGACTAGATTATCTATACTTGTGTTTTTTTTTCCATTTTTAACTTCTCTAATATTTATAACTTGAGCAATGGGCTTACTACAGTGTATACAACAGAGATCAGAGTCTCTGCTATGAGAATGGCTTTTTAAATTCCAAACTAAAAAACTAAGTGGTCTATGTACAATGTTGCCTGGAGTGTTTGAAACACAGATGATTACATTGTCAAAAAATGAGCAGTGATTTTTTTCCAGTGCTTCAATTTTTTGTTGGCCAACTTGAGTTATTAAGGTGCCAAGAAAAGGGACCTGATTTTCAGCAAGTGTCAAGGACTCACACTTTTAAAATCAGACCTTATTGAAATGTTTCAGGTTGTTCTCTCAAATGCGGAGTTACCAAAAACCTAGGAATAATACTAAGTATCATCAAAAACGAGGAGTACTTGTGGCACCCTAGAGACTAACACATTTATTTGGGCATAAGCTTTCTTGGGATAAAACCCACTTCATCGGATGCATGTAGTGGAATGGCAACACCCATTTTTTCATGTTCTCTGTGTATATATCTTCCTACTGTATTTTCCACTGCATGCATCCGATGAAATGGGTTTTAGTCCACGAAAGCTTATGCCCAAATAAATTTGTTAGTCTCTAAGGTGCCACAAGTACTTCTCGTTTTTTTTGCTGATACATTCTAACACGGCTACTACGCTGAAATAAATATCATCAGTATCATGATGATAGCATTTTGGCCATCATTCTGTGAATCCCAAAGATAAGTTATTGATCAAGGGATTCATTCTAAGGATCATGTCTATTTACAATCTTGGAAACATGAATTTACTTTCTCTTAATTCTATTTTCTCCATTATTCTGTTTTTGAGACTCCTCTGTTAAACCTGCTATATATCTTCAGCTCATTCTCCGGCAGGTGCTAAAACCCACTCTTTCATTCTTTTGGGAACTGTGAAAATAAATAATTATATGCACAGTATAACCTAGTTATGGTTCAGGGATGGTGTCTACAAATGCAGAACACTGTGCCCCAAAATTCAATGGAAAAATATTTGTAATAGGTTTCCAGGCCATTTCATAATCCACTCATGTAACTTTTTGTGAATTTTTCACATTGTGACCAATTTTGCTTTGAAATGTGAAAACTTCCATTTTTTTGTAAATGTTATGAGAAATTTAACTTCATCCAAACAAAATTTCAGACTTTGAAAATATTGATGACATTATGTAAAACAACAACAAACATTTGAGTTAAACAATTTTACATACAAAATACATACATACAAAATATACAATTTTACTCAGTACTCATCCTGGTTTTGATTAAAAGATTTTCGAGGTTGGGGAGAATTTTTGTTTCATTTTGTTTTGCTTTCCTTTAAATTGGACCTTTTTTGTATATCCACAATGAACCCTAGTTAGCCAGGGAATTCACCCCAAAGTCATATAACTGTAAATGACTACTTTCAAACTACTACCAAGAGAAGGGAATAACCATCAGTGATTATAATATGAATCCTGTTTGGCCTACTGTATGTGAAATGATTTGGTGTTTACATATGAATTTCTAATGGACCAAAATCACAACCAGGTAAAGGACTGAATGGGCATAGAAAAATAACTGCATACTTCCCCATAACAGAGGCAACTCTAAAACAGAGCTGAGTCACAATGCTGGGGCAAAAAATTACATTTGTCCTGCTTGTACCATGCTTTTCATGGAGGACTTAACTTCTGTCAATCTCTCACCTTTAGCAAGAATTTAGCTCACTTAAAAATGAAGAATAATATGTATTTTAGTTATTTTTAACTCATTATCCTACATGTCAGCTGTGAAATTTACACTATTTCACCGTAGTTACATTACTTCACTCTTCTTCTTTTTAGCATCTCACTTCCCTTGCTATTCACCCACCACCAGCTTCATTTATTCATAATGCCATAGGAGAGCTGTATTTGTCTGTGGTATTCTTAAAAACACTAGTTTGCAAAAGGATCTTTGCAAGAGAGAATTATGCAGACAAAAGAGAAGTTGGCAACACAGTCGGCAAGGAGAGATTATGTGAGGTGACTTCATCCTGACATTTAAATGCAGGCAAATATCCTTACAATATTAGTAGAACATGGGATGTCAAGAATACACAGGAATATTTGTATTCTATTAGCAAATAGGTGTGTTTGTATATTTAAAAAACATCAAAACCAGAAATGCCAGAGTGGGTAAGGAAAAAACTGATAAGGAAATAATCCTCTCAAGTGAAAAAAACAGTATTGCACCATGTAGCAGATGAAAGCCTCTCTCTGTAGTATGAAAGAGATAAAATAGACAACCAATAAATATTCCATAATCCAAATTCATTGTTCAACCCATATACACCTAGCTCCTGGCCGGCAGCCCAGATATAAACATCAATGGCCTCTATGTAAGCACTGCCTTCACGAGTACTGAAAAATACTATACTGAGTTGCTGTGTAGCAAACAATACTCTGTACCGAAATAAATAGAATAGTGAAATATGAACACATGCTGTCAGCAACAGTACGCAGGGCTTGATCTAATTCAGTCCAAATTCTGGATTGATAGTTTAAATCTAACCCAGCAATGTGAGATTTCTCTTACAATATGTACAGAAAGCACAGTAAAATCCAGGCACCGCTATTCTACTCATTCTGGTCACAATAGTATTATTTTAATAGGGCAATTTAAAAATTGAGATTCAACAGTCTAGCTTTCTATCGTGATCTGGTTCTTGTACTTTCATTTTTATCGTACACTGGTAGAGTTCCATTTCTCTGTGCCATATTAAACCCTTGTTCCTGATCTGATCATATGATTGGAAAATGTACTATTAATTTGTTGTGATATACAACTTTACAGTAGCACTGTCTCTGCTTAATGTTTGCTCACAGGGGTTGAAATGTGTGTGTGTGTGTGTGTGTGTATTCAAATAAAATAAATACACAATTGGAATAGATGTGGAATTACATATATTTATGTTGTGAGTTGTATTACAGCAATGTTGATGTTACACAAAATTAACCGAAGGAGTCAGCATTTATAGTTAAGGCTCAAACCTTCTATAGATAACTGTAAATAACAGAACCAAAATATATAATTTTGAAATGGAGCCTCACTGTTGGTGAAGTAGGTATTGGAGGCTTGGTTCATTGCTGCAGATTTCCATAACTCTGAATCCTTAACTTTTGTTTAAAGTGGCTTTTGTATGTGAATTCTCATTATTTATGAGAGAAGCCTTTATTATGCTAGCATTGTCACATCAAGCGTTTGACCTAATTAGCTGCTTCAAAACAACTACTGCAATATTTAGAAGAAAGTATATGGAGAACTTTCCCATGTCTATGGGACTACGTTACACTCTTAGCATGGAAACTGTTGGGACTTCTTTGGAGTTGACTACTATCTCAGTGTAAATTCAAGGGGAATATGTTAAAGTATGGATGTCAAATTTTTCAGCTTTAGTTAGATTCACATGAGTTTTCATAGGCATGGGTAGCCTCATAGGAGGCACATAAAGGAGTTAATTAACATGATTATTCAAATGGTTTTGTGTGACTAAAACAGGAGGGTATGTCGCCCCCTTTCATGTCCAACCATCAGATGCCTAGCCTCATCTTCACCTTCTATCATGGGGCAATAGCTTCAGTAGAAGACAGTTTCACCAAGTCAGGGACTCTTTGAAGAGTGACTCTGTTTTGAAAATCATCTCCATAGGAATAATATCTTGGGGTCATTCATTGCGTCTTAATGATTCCAGATCAGATTTTCTCAGTTGACTACAACCCTCCCTGCAAACTCAATGTGGGTTCTGGAAATTAAAATGTTGTCCTCTCTGGTTGGTGCATCAGCATCATCAATGACAAAGTTTACACCACTTGAATTCTACCCTTATTTGTGCCTGTGTTACTTGGTGTAACTGACTGCGGGGGTTTTGCGTTCAACTGTGACTTAATTGGCAGTTCTGGTGCTAGACAATCCAAAATAGAATCCATATCTCTGCTCTAGCTATATTGGTTATTCAGGGCAATGGGAGTATAGAGTAGTTAGATTTTATATTTGTCACTAAAATAAAAAGAGAATACAGGGGAAAAGCAGATCTGATGAGTAGGAAGAAACCATATTTGTGAAAGGGCCTCTGGGCTACTGGACATCTGCCTTATGTCTTCCTGGGAGCATTAGCTATTTTCTGCATGAAGCCCATAATAAATTCTTCTGGAGCTAGAGCATATCTTATATATATGTATATATATATAATACATATAAAATATATTAATCACAGTTAATTCATGCAATTAATTCAAAATATTAATCATGATTAAAAAATGAATTGTTAAACAATAGAATACCGATTGAAATTTCTTAAATATTATTGGATGTTTTTCTACATTTTCAAATATATTGATTTCAATTACAACACAGAATACAAATTGTACCGTGCTCACTTTATATTATCATTGTTGATTATAAATATTTGCACTGTAAAAATGATAAACAAAAGAAACAGTATTTTTCAATTCACCTCATCCAAGTACTGTAGTGCAATCTCTTTATCGTGAAAGTGCAAGTTAGAAATGGAGATTTTTTTTTGTTACATAACTGCAGTGAAAAAACAAAATAAAATGCAGAACTTTAGAGCATACAAGTCCACTCAGTCCTACTTCTCATTCAGCCAATCACTGAGACAAACAAGTTTGTTCACGGGAGATAATGATTTTGACAAAACACAAATAAGGTACCAATGTAAGATTTCTAAAGATAGCGACAGCACTCGACCCAAGGTTTAAGAATCTGAAGTGCCTTCCAAAATCTGAGAGGTATGAGGCATGGAGCATGCTTTCAGAAGTCTTAAAAGAACAACACTGTGATGTGGAAACTACAGAACCCGAACCACCAAAAAAGAAAATCTACCTTCTGCTGGTGGCATCTGACTCAGATGATGAAAATGAACATGTGTCGATTCACACTGCTTTGGATTATTATCAAGCAGAACCTGTCATCAGCATGGATGCATGTCCTCTGGAATGGTGGTTGAAGCATGAAGGGACATATGAATCTTTAGCACATCTGACATGTAAATATCTTGCGCTGCCAGCTACAACAGTGCCATGTGAACACGTGTTCTCACTTTCAGGTGACATTGTGAACAAGAAGTGGGCTGCATTAGCTCCTACAAATGTAAACAACCTTGTTTGTCTTGGCTGAACAAGAAATAGGACTGAGTGGACTTACAGGCTCTAACATGTTTCAGAGTAGCTCACAAAAGCTTATGCTCACATAAATTTGTTAGTCTCTAATGTGCCACAAGTACTTCTTTTCTTTTTAGGCTCTAACATGTTATATTGTTTTATTTTTGAATACAGTTATTTTTTGTACATAGCTCTACATTTGTGTGTTCAAAGATAAAGAGTTTGCCCTACAGTACTTGTATTAGGTGAATTGAAAAATACTATTACTTTTTTTTGTTTTTTACAGTGCAAATACTTGTAATCAAAAATATAAGCACTATACACTTTGTATTCTGCTTTGTAATTGAAATCAATGTATTTGAAAATGTAGAAAACATTCAAAAATATTTAAATAAATGGTATTCTATTATTATTTAACAGTGCAATTAATCACGATTAATTTTTCTAATCGCTTGACCTCTCTACTTTTTTGGTTTCCTAATTGAGCAGACGCCATTGCTTCTACTAAGGTTAGCTTTCTGTATAAAACAGGTTTTCTAGAAACTTGAGAAACATGGTGCCTGACTTGAAAGTAATGGTACTAGGAGCCAATGAGCCAGTTTAAAGTTAGTTTTGATATCAAAATAAATTAGAAAACTTTCTTTACTGGTATCCTTGTGCATTCCATGGCTTTCCCAATCTTTAAAGCTCTCCTGTTCGTGATTTGGGTTAAGATCTGTATTATTTGCCATTGATGAAGGAAAATAACTGATCTTATGTCTAGTTCTATCCTAGACCCATAGAGTATCCTTTGTGAAAGGATGTATGTAAATTTCTGATGGGTGTGACTTTTTAAAAAAAATATTATTAATACCTGGTAGCCTACCAATGTTTACACTGCTGAAATTTTCTTGTTCAATAACGACCCAGTTTTTGTCTGGGTTAGAGCACTCCCAGCCCTCTACTGGCTTGATGGTAGTTCCACCGAATATCTGGAGTACCTAGTCCACACCATTTAATGAGTCTCTTTCTCTCTTGGTCTTTTCTTATTACATATAAACTGTAACAACATCCTCTGTATTCCTGTTGGGGTTTTGTGTGGGATAATCACAGAAAGATTTTAAAATAAGAATAATATCGTTGGCAGAATATTCATTTTGACTGTGGATATTCTTCCCAACCAATAAAGCATCTTTTTTTAGAAAGATATCTAGTCTTGATCTGAAGACATTAGGTGATGGAGAATCCACCACATCTCTAGGTAAATTATTCCAGTAGTCACCCTCACTATTAAGGGTTCACCTTATGTCTAGTCTGCATTTGTCTGCCTTCAGCTTCCAGCATTGCATCTCATTACGCCTTTGCTAGATGAAAGTTCCCTCTTCTGTCATAAATCTTCTCCACCTGTAGGTCTGTGAGGGGGTGCTTACCCCACACAGGCCCTGAAGGGGTTAATATGGGCCTGACAGGCCAATTATGGTACCTGGATGCACCCTGAGGACGAGCCAGGCTTAACTGATCATGAAGCCTAGCTGGCCAGGAACAGGCTGATTAGTATAAAGACAGGAAATTGAGAGCGAAAGGAGGCTGCAAGGAGAGCGTTTGCTGTGGGAGCAGAGAGCTGGGAAGGAGAAAATCCAAGCGGGGGAATAAAATACAAGAGGATGCTCTGGGATCTTTGCCCTGGACAAAGGGTCAGCCCCAGAGGAACTGCGGGGAAAGCAAGCCTGAGAGGGCTGAGTAGGAAGATGCCCAGGGAAATAGCAATAAGGAGTAGGACTGAGAAGACCTTGGCTGCCCATTATAGGGTTTCTGGGCTGGAACCCAGTGTAGCAGGTGAGCCTGGGTTCCTCTACTAGCCACTAGGAAGTGGTGCAGGATTGTTGGAGACACCAACCAGACAGCTGGTCCAGGGGGACTTTGGTACCCTGGAAGAGAAGCACTAAACAGTGGCCAGAATCAATGAAGGAAAGTTAAGGCAGGAGCCAAAAGGATCATATTTTCAGTAGATCTGGGGTGAGTTCAGATGGAAAAGAAAGAATGACATGATTACATATGTGTCAAATAATAGGGTATTGGCCTTAAACAATTAAGTCTCTGCAAGCCTATGAATAAGAGTCACGACACCTTCATTGGCGCTTGAGACTGGGAGATTGGGCCAGTGCTTTTATCGTCCTCTGTTCTGTATATCATACGAGCTCAACTGGTCTGTTGGTGATTTAGATCCAGATGAGAACAGACTAATTTAATAGATGCCAAGGCTAGAAGGGACAATTGCAATAATTTAGTCTGATCTCTTGCATAACACAGGCCATAGAAGTTCTCTAAGATAATTCCTAGATTATATCTTTTTAGAAAAATATACAGTCTTGATTTTAAAATGGTCAGTGATACATAGCCCACCATGACACTTGGGAAGTTGTTCCAATGGCTAATCACTCACTGTTAAACATGTATGCCTTATTGCCAGTCTAAATTTGCCTAGGTCCAACTTCCAGCTTTTGGATCATGTTATACCTTTCTCTGCTAGATTGAAGAGCCCATTATTAAATATTTGTTCCTCATGCAAGTACTAACAGACTGTAACAAAATCACCCCTTTACCTTCTCTTTGTAAGCTTAATAGATTGAGGCTCTATGAATCTCTCACTATAAGGCATGCTTTCTAATCCTTTAATCATTTTTCTGGCTCCTCTCTGAACCCTCTCTAGTTTGTCAACATCCTTCTTGAATTGTGGTCACCATATCTGGAAACAGAATTCCGCAGTGGTCATACCAGTATCAAATACACATGTAAAATAGCCTCTTTACTCCTACTCAGGATTTCCCTTTTTATGCATCCAAGGATTGCATTAGCTCTTTTGGCCACAGTATTCCCAGTGTTTTCTCTTCTAACTCTGGAAGATAGAGAAATAGAGGGGGGTAACACATGTTCCAAAAAGTCTTTACAGGAAAAATCAGTGCAGCAGGGACCAGCTATCCGTGTACAGCTCAGGAATCCAGCCTGAGTATTACTGGAGTAGGCAATTATATTTGCTTCAGTTGCCTAGAAAGCTCTCATATATTTTGGTGTGAAGAAGAGCTGTGTTTTTCAGCTGAGCAGGAGAATTCTAATATATGACAGTGTCTGCAGCCTCATTTTATTGTGCTGGTGTGTGAACCACACACCAAATATGATGCTGAAACCCGAAATATCCATGATATCTCTTCTAACCTCCCAACACCCATATACTCCCTAGGATGGTTCAGAGAAAATGTTGAAAAATGATGTTTTTCCATATTGTCCTAATGCTTGTACTGCACTTTATTCCAACAAACCCAATGCATTAGGCAGCCTGGTTTGAAGATCAGAGGATATTTATCCCAATATGCATTAGCTCCAGAGTCAATGTTTCCCTGCAGAGGAAGCGAGGGATTTGCAGTTGAGTCCCATTTAGGGTTTCATCATCTGCATTATGGTTTACATATTTACCCACATTCAGTTTGAACATGCTACCTGTTCCACGGAAACAAACATGCACATCATTTGCTTTTCAGAAAGGTTTTTTGTGTATCCGTGGAAGTTTGACTAAGTCCACAAATGAACTGAAAGTGTGACTGCTCAGTGTTATCTTCTGGTTTACAGTGAATGCTGGCGCTATATTATAGCTAAGGGATAGGCTTTCCTTGATAATTCTAATTCACTACAGACATGTAAATTTAGTACAGAAGCACCTCTTGCTTGGCACAGTGGCTTGTCTTTCTTTGTGGATGGTCACTTACCACTACATGTGCATTAGGTTCCAGCTAACACATGGTAGTATCTAAATATTAGCCTGTTGTGGAAAAATTAACCAGGCATTGTGTTTGGATCAGAACAAACCTGAGATTCCTTTATTTATTTATTCCTCTGCATACAGGGAGAGTCAGCCGGAGCTGCTCTGGCGTAAACAGAAAATACAGGAGCTTATATTGCTGAAAACCACAGTTTTTCAAACCCACTTCCTTCAACAGCATTTTCCTTATTTGGCATATAGTGAAAGCTTTAACAGTAGCTTTGCCTTACTTGGAGTTTAGCAAAAACAAGCTTTTCCTGTTATTGACAGGTGTTTTCTTTGCAGTTAATGGTTTTTTCTAACTTCTAGCGATTATGATTACATTTCTTAAGTTGTGCTGTTTGCAATTGCCCCTCAATGGAATTTTCCACACTCTCTTCTTATGCTTCATATACACAGTTAGCTTGACCAAAGTTTTAGGCCTAGAAGTTTAGGCCTACTAGATTTTCCTTTACAAGCCCATGCTAAGATTATTAGTATTGAAGTAATGCATAGAAGACATATTCTTCGATCATGACTCCATTCTGGTAGGCACTATAGAAATACATCACAAAGAGATAATCCTTGTCCTGTAATCATACAGCTAAGAAGGGTGTTCCAACTATTGCCACCCTTCTTTGTATCCTTATTGTCGGCAAGAGGCCTCTTACATTTCATCTATTTCCGGTCCTGTAACCAAATTTAGGCATAAACTAGACCCTGAACAAAAATGCCACAGATCTTTGGAGGAAACTTGGATCTGGAACTGAACTTTGTGGCTTGGGCCCACATTTAACCATAATATTTAAGAATACAACACCCAGTTAGGTAATTCTTCTTACTGCAGTAAGTGATTATCTGTTACATGCAGTGACTACACCTCAATATTTGCCAATAGATGCCAGTTACTACGGCAATCTCCTATTCCGATACCACTATCTGGTGTCTCTTAATGAATGCTGACTCCTTAATTGCAACCACTGTATCTCCTTCCTCCCATGGATAATATCATCTCCATGTATACTTGGTAAGAAATCTAATCCTGCTTTTAATTTATTTTAACAAGGTATAACTGATGTACAATGAAGTAAAGAATGAAGTTAAATGGGAGAGAACTATCAATACCACACAGACGATATTACCATTAATTAAATATGAACACTATTGGTAGACAGTCTATTTAGCAAGTTCTGGGGCAATTAGATCATAATAAAGTGCTTGAAATGAGCTAACATTTCTCTGTCTCTGGGTATTTGAAGGCTAACTGCATGATGAGCACCGATGAAAGTTCTTGAACAGTCCAACAATCTTTTTTGGCATACAGGATCCACATAAACTCAGTCTGCTGGGAAAAGACAATAAGGGGGAAAAACAACTATTGCAACATTTCCTGATCAATCAGAATATGTTGTCTCATTCCTAGGCCCTTACTGTATTGGGTCACTAACTCTGTATTGTGCAGTTCAGAGTCTATCAAGCCCCTTAGTAAAATCATTTCTAAACACTAGGGAAAATGTATCATCAGTATCCCTACAATACACAGTTATATGTGTGTTGCCCTACGGGCCTTGCAAACATGGTCTGTGCTGTGCAGGAAGGATTGATGAATAGACCAGCTTGATGTAGCAGGGCCATATAGTCCTCAGCCCGGAGAATCTGATGCTAAGGTTGCTCCTCCATCAAGACCCCAGAGCTGTGCAATTGCCACAGATGGCACCTTCATTTTTCCAGTGATGAGGCGATGTCGTGCTGTTATGATGTCATGACCCACCAGGCTTAATCTTTGTCTTTATTTCTGGCCTATTCTTGCAGCATTCTAGTCCACGTTTACAGACTTGATGAGGGGGATAGTGGGTTAAGTGGATATTTGGCGTTTACCAACAATGTATCTGGGTAGGTCAGGCAACTTTACATCTAACCCATCCCTCCATTTAACACCTGTCAATACAGAGCTCTCAATTTACATTGTGTCACCACAAAATGCATTGACTCACAGTATGGGGGTCACAGTTTACTTAAGGTGTTGGATCACAAAAAAATCACAAATGCTGGAATTAAATCTGGCAAAGCAATCTGCAGATATTTGCAACCCTTTTCTTTTCTGATAACATTTGAGCAGGCAAACCCTTACCTGGAAGAACATCAGGAAATCGGAAGTGTGGAGAATACTTATGTAAAGTAGGTATGTTTTTGCACAGGAAGTGCTGGCAGTCATTTTGAAAGCTCATTGTGGATTGGGAGTTGGAAAAGGAAAATGGGAGGAGGGAAAATGAAATCAAAGCCAAATTAAATTAAATAAACACTGCTAGCAATGCCACCATAATTAAGTGTAAGAGCACCTGGGGATATTCCATATTTGTTTGCTGACAGGTGTCTCATCTGGTGGCCAGGCAGAGTGTCATGGGGATGATTGTCTTGGGCCCTGCTCCCTCTTGAATTACCTTTCAAATTTATTGTATTATTGGTAGCAGCAATAGTTACTTGTATTCTTGTAATGCCTAAGGCACAGAACTATACACACAGAGAACAGAGTGCACCCTCTCTCCAAAGAGTTAACAATGTACAAAAGACAGACAGACTGATACAGACAAACAACAAAGAGACAATGTGTCAAAAGAGCAATAAAATGGTGTCCCAGTTTCCCTCTTTTCCTGCTCATCACCCATGTGATTATCAAGTTACCAATCTAACTGCTTCAGAATGTAGGTTCCCTCACCCTGCCTCATATGGAAACACAGCTGTATTCTAGGGAGAAAATGCCAAAAGATTCTGAAGTCGTGCACTTATCTGCTACCTCTCCCATGCTCATATCTAGGAGGAGGGGGCGGAGTCATGTGGCCACCCTTTTGATGTCCTGGTTTTAGTGGTAGCTTTCAACCAATACCGTTTCTGCAGGAATGCACCAGGGTATTAGTCCTCTTTGCTTTCACTTAGAAGGATGTCTCTAGGTCAACAAGCTGACAGCCTAATAACTTGCCAACTATTTTTTCGCAAGTTTTATGTCTTGCTTATTTATTTTTAAGCAGTTTTTTGGAATCTCGGGCACCACATCCTCCATATGTCCGCTTAGGTCAGAGCACAGGCATGTATGGGGTTTTAAGGATCCTAAGTGTTGATTTGCACAATGACTGTGGAATTAAGCATCCAAACTTAAAATAAATGGGTATTCAATGTTCCCTACATTCACCAGATCAATGTGAGTATGATCCTGCAAACCCTCTGCTTACATTAGTAGTACCATTGACTTTAATGGGAAACCCTGAGTGAGTAGAGTACACCTGTGAGTAAGGGTTTGTGAGGTCTCGGTCCCTAATAGCATTCAGCAATGTAATCGTTGCTTGCTATCATAATAGTTCTTAATGAATATTCTCTTGGCAGTGCTGCAAGAATTAAATAACACCACCACATACACGGTCTTAGGGGAAAAGGAAGAGGACTGCGACTTGGTGGCTCTGCATTGTGATGGGCTCTGCCGCAGACTTCTGGTGTGACCTTGTTATTCTGTTTCTGCATGTGTACAGTGGTGACCGGAAGCTCTATCTACTTCCATAAGGCTCTTGTGAGCTGCATTTGTGTTTGTAAAGCATTCTCGCAGCATTCGATGGGCAGTCCTATGTAAAGTACAGAACGTCGTTTACATGCAGATAGAAAATTGGAATAACTGAGAGTGCAACAATGTTTTGATCTAAATGAACGCTCCATGCCTAGTGTTAGGTTAAAGAGTTCTTTCCCCCAAGAATCAGGCAGGCACAGACAATACTGAAGGGGGTTTATTCACAGTACTGGGAAGACTGACAAGCAGCTTCGAAAATATGGTGCCATAGTGGTCGGTTATATACATTTTCTTATCCATTCATTTGCCTTTATCTGTACGTACAGAGGCAGACATTGTTACAAATCAAGAGAGAAACCTAAACAAAGATAAAAGTAAGAACAGTATGTATGTATAGACGTCATCCTAATGCATCAAGCATCTATGGCTACCTTGCGGGGGAAGGAGGCGGGATAGGTGGGGTAGGGATGAGTGCTTACAGATATCCAGTGGGCTGTGAAGGGAGGGTTTGTCCTGTTCTAAGAACAGAGTTACCGGGCAGGCATTGACCATATAAGCTTATCAATTGTTTACAGTTGTCAGTGCCTTTTGAGTTACTGAAACATTCCTGCTTGGTCTGTGGTTTCTGTCTTAGCTGTTAGCTAAATTTTAACTCTTTCCTGACAATCCCTTCCTTTTGACAAATCGAACTTTTAAGTGAGTATAAAGTCAATACTTTAAATACTTTGATATACATGATCTGTTTTAGGGTTGTCCGAGGAAAGGGGGAGGGAGAGGGGAATTGGGGGAAGGGGGTAAAGGTAGGAAATATAATAAGATTTTTAACCGTGTTTAAAGTACCCTCACATGACAAGAGAGGTTATTAACACAAATATAACAGCAGCTGCCACTGCTTCTTGGACAATTGTCCACCAGGAGATGGGGCTGTACGATGCATTACGAGCAGAATCTTCCAGTTGGGTGAGGGTTTGATTGGAGAGCTGGACTTGAATGCAACCTTTGGTGATGTGGTTATGAACGGTGGTAGACGCAGCAGCCAGGACCACTTTAAGAAGTAGCTCCTTGGCCAATTGAACTGGTGTATTGTCCAGGTGTAGATTGTTGTACCACCGAGGAGCTGTTGTCATTCCAGTGAACACACGGCAGGGGAGGTGCACATCACCTAGGGTAAATGAGTCAGTAATCTGTAGGCACATGGAAGCATTTGCTTGGCACTGTAATGGTCCATACATGTAATAAGATGCAGTGGTGATGAAACCCCACTGGGTAGCGGATACTTGTACAGCAACTTCACCATCTGCAAAAGGAAGGACATCCACAACAACAGAAGAGGACTAGGTCAAAGGGTGAAGGGTAGAACAGGAGCATACGATGTAATTGTGTGTTTCTGTGCAACAGTCCGAGGTTGTCATCAGTGTAGCATTGTCAGGGGATGGTGTCAGGTATCCAGACAGCCATACTTTATACATCATATTATTAGCCGCATATTCAATAGACTTAAAACGGGAAGAAGAAGGAAACACATGAGTAGGAATGACAGAAGGATACACAAGAAGGAAATTGAAGGAGGAGGGTGAGTCTGGAGGAAGTAGAGAGGCTACTATTAGTTGTGTAGAGATGCCTGCAATGTGGGCAAGGGTGTGGGAGGAAAGGGTATGGGACGGGGGAAAACCCAGGCATACATCTAACATGTTTTCTTTTGCAATGTTAAACAGATTACGAGCCAGCATATCACCAGCATGACCTTTAGCTTGTGACTTGGCCAGGTTGACTATAGATTCTGAGGTTTTCTCAATGATTTTGTAAAAATCCTCTATCGCGTCATCAATTGCAGTCAGAGCATAAAATAACCTGGTGTTGGTATGCTTAAGGGCTTGGGTGGTTTGGCCTTTGACCCAAGAATTGTATGACCTTGCATCCTGAAATTGGGGGTCCTAGGTGTGTGTGCCCACATCCTCTGACGCTAAATACCCAGTTACAGTCCAGATCCGGTGAGTTGCAGGGAGAGAGCTGAAGACTGCTCCCGGGCTGCGGTAGTGGATTGAGACCTTGGAGCCTGGATGTTTTTGAAGGGGAGCTGTAACCACAACAGGTCCTAGGTGGTCCAGTCTGGGGGTAAGCCAAGTGTCTCTTTTTTTTTACTCATTCACCGCTGTCTTTTGTAGGGAGTTGCACATACTGGCCAGCTTTGAAACAGGTATTTTGTATAACATGTTCCAAGGGCAGGTCCCAGGAGGCTGCATCAAGTATGTATGCCAGGAGGATTAACGTAGGGAGTCACATTTGTTACCTAAAAAGATACAATATAAACAAAATGAATTTATTTATACATTTTAATTCTGGTTTTATGGACCCATGTTGGAATTCCTTGCACTTTCACAGGGGTATTTGTGTGGGCCAATACCATGTGTGGGCCAGAGTATTTTGGCTGAAGTACTGCGGGATTGTATGTTCTTACCATGACCTGATCTCCCTCCTGTATGTCCGCTCAAGAGGGGGTCTCTGGAGAGTCCTGGACTTAAGAGGGTGCACTTCCACAAGGAACCAGTGTGCCTTGCTGAAGTAAAGAGTAAATAATATTACCTACTGCATCCACAGCCTCAGGTTTGAGAGGGTATTGCTTGGTAGGTGGAGGGAGTTGACTGGTAACCTGGATGGGTGGGCAAAGATGAGCAGGCATTGAACTGCAAGACAGGTTATTTTCTGCCCAAACAGAGGGGAACCTGGAACATAATTCTTGAAAAGGGTTAGATGTATCCCAAGTAAGAGCCACAGATTTGGCAACAGAAGAGAGGGATGTATCATTGCGGAGGGGGATGGTATGAGCACGCATAAGTTTATCAGTAAATGTAACTGTACTCTGAGCGAGGTTAAGAATTGCTGCAAGGTCGCAGAGGGTGTCCATGCCCAAAATAGTCCCCTCTCCATTTGGAGCTAAATTAAAAAAAGACTGAGTCCAGGAGACTAGATTAGATTTTACAAGAACAGGGTAGCTTTTGTAAGCCATGAGTTGTGCACCTCCCACCCCTGAAATAGTAATATACTGTTTACTAGTGGCGAGGGGGAGGTCAGTAATGGAAACAGACGCTTCCATGGCCACGTGAATTCTGCATGGCCGGCCCCTTATCCATGCTTGTAAGTGTGGCCTTGAGGGATTTATATCTGCATCAGCAGTACTGACAGGAAAGGCGGGCGGAGGGGGGGCGCTGGATCCTAGCAGGCCATGGAATTTAAAAGCCTGGTCATTTCCTCTTTACTCAGGTGTGAGTAAAGGTTGGCAGCTGGTTGAGATACCGGTTGAGGCCGGTTGCCCAGGGCTACTCGGCTTGGGCATTCAGTTGCCCAATGTCCGGTTTCCCCAGATGCAAAACACTGTGAGGAAGGGGGCAGGGTGGGAACTGGACCAGGACCAGATTGTAAGGGCAGTGAGGTGCTGCAGGGAGTCAACTGGTTGTGATTCTGTCCCTGACTAGGCTTTTGGGTTTTGCATTTGCAGTTCTTTTGGGTATGTCCAAAACATCCACAGTTATAACAGTTTACATTATCTTTTTTCTGTTACCATGGCAATGCAAGTAGACTTGCTCTTTATCTCTTTGGACTGTCTGGCTTCGCATTCAGAGGCCCAAGGATTCATAAACATGGCCTGGGTTCACTCCCAAATTAAAGGCTGTTTGCAGGTGGGAGTTAAAACCTTCCTTTAAAATCTTTTAAAATGCCTGATCTGTTTTCTTTGGGTCTGCAATCCCTGCAAATTGCTGGAATACATCTTCTTCCATTTTCTCTCACAATATTGAGAGGCAGGCTCATCCTTGCGTTGTACGCAGCCCAGGATCAGTCCCCAGTTCCGTTCCCCAAGGCTTCTTGGACGGCTTCCTTAAACTCAGTGCAGGCGCGGGTCATATCATTTTGAGATTCAAATTTAACAGAGGCCCAAACACCATTTTGTTGTCCTTCTGTAGGGATCGTGGCTCATGATAGATCGGGGCATTTACCTTTTGTTAAGATATAAAGATCCCTGGGATGTAACATGTAGGTGGTAACCATCTGGCTTATTCTTTTCCAGAATATCAAATATGGGTCTTTAGGCTTTAGATCAGGGAGATCTTTCAGTAAGCCCCTCATTTCCTCTGTGCTGAGAGGAGTGTCCTTATAAGTATTACAAGCCACTCTGTTTTCACCTGTCCCTGACCACCAAGTGGTCACTTGGCGAGGGGCCAAGGGAGCACTGGCACTTAATTTGAGGTTAAAAGCCTGGGGGAGGAGGAGGAGGAGGCCAATTATCTTGATCTTCCCCCGTGTGTGCCGGGTTCCAATTTTGAATTTGTTTCTCAAGGTGTTTCCAATTAGTTCTGTTTTGGTCTTTATGAGTATCGCTGCTTGGGTCAGTAAAAGTACCCTTGCGTTGTATGCTAGCAACAATACAATGTGCAGAGGAGTTGTTGTTTTTTAGTTTTGCTTTTAGAGCCTTGTTTTCTGCTTCAAGCTAGCAGAGCTTGCGGCTGCAATCTGCCTTTTGATTCAGCTCTGATATAAGAGCTTTTTGGAGTGTTTCCAACTCTTGTAATTTCCTTTCATATTTGCAATACATTATTATGATCCTTTTCCCTAATCTTCCTTTCATCTGACCAGAGCACCACAACTCGCTATTCATCGTACTCGTACCTTCATTCCATCCATCTTTTGAACTTTCTCATGTTTGCCTTTTATAAAATCAATGAGCCTCCCTCCCGTGGAGGGCATCACTGATGTTCCCCGGGGCCAATCAATGAGTCTCCCTCCTTTATAGGGTATCATTGGTGCACCCTGGGGCATGCCAATGAGTCTCCCCCCCTTCCTCCCCTCCCCCGTGGAGGGTATAGTTGACACGTTCTGGGGCAATTCATAAGGCATTGTATCCCAGCTTCCTGAAACCCACTTCAGCGGCGCTTCGGGGGAGACTGACTGAGCACACCCTTGTACTGTTTACTACAGCACACAGCCTTGTGCTCAGTACTTGGTGATGCAGCCTTCGCCTTCAGCGATCCCTGCACCCCAATAATCTCGGCCACAAACACAGTCCCGTTCAGTCCTCTTGCCTGTGCATCCTATATGTGGTTTGTACAAAAAAAGGGGTGTGGAGGGGTGCCTCGGGGAGTCCCAAACCAAGGTGTGCACTAGAGGTGGTAAGTGGCACCTCTCTCCCTGGTTGAGAGAAACTCTCCAAGGATTCCCGATCACACCCTGCTCTCTGTGCCAAAACTGTTCAGCAAAAGGTTTCTTTTCCCCAAGAATCAGGCAGGCACAGACAATACCGAAGAGGGTTTATTCACGGTACTGGGAAGACTGACAAGCAGCTTCGAAAATATGGTGCCATAGTGGCCAGTTATATACATCTTCTTATCAGTTCATTTGCATTTATCTGTACGTACAGAGACAAACATTGTTACAAGTCAAGAGAGAATCCTAAACAAAGATAAAAATAAGAACAGTATGTACATATAGAGGTCATCCTATTGCATCAAGCATCTATGGCTACCTTGCGGGGCAAGGAGGCGGGATAGGTGGGGTAGGGATGAGTGCTTACAGATATCCCGTGGGCTGTGAAGGGAGGGTTTGTCCTGTGGTTTCTGTCTTAGCTGTTAGTTAAATTTTAACTTTTTCCTGACAGTATCTATTGCTACTCAGTGAAGAGAGGGATGGGAATTCTTCCAAATACAATGACCACTCTCAATTCCGATAGCTAGTACCTTCACTGATCCAGATTTATGGCAATGGGTATAAGCAGTACACAAACTCTAAAATAGACTCACTGTTCATAAATTGGCTGAGCACATGGTATGTTGTGCCAATGCTTCCACTTCTTTTACTGCACCACTTTAAGGCCAGGACCTGGCTATATTTCAGAAGAATAAAATAGAGCTTGTAATTCCATCAGTCTACAGGTAATACAGTAGTCCTGCAGTACTCTGAAGGGAAACATTGACTCAGTACTAACTGGTATTCTGTTTTAACTCACCTCCTATATGACTGATTAGGGAACAATACCCGAGGACTGTATTACAAAGAATGGCATGCTTGACTGCACATCAATAAATGTATGAATTCACTGCAGAGAGCCTGGAGATTTTACCACTAATTCAGAAAGAAAACAATCTACAAAAGGAATTCAAGCTTGAACATGGGCAGTTGCACGGCCAGTTTCCAGAATTGCAAATAGATGAATGCAGCCATGTTTTTGTTTTGCCATTTTTTACCTGCTTTATCTCTGAGCAGACTTGTTCTGGCCAAATTCTTTCCATTGTGGTGTTTTCCATTCCCTTCATCCCTCACCATCATATCTGACTGCCGGGTTGTAGATACTGTGAAAAATTCATCGAGGAAAAAAGATTAGATGAATGTAACTTTACACAGATTTAGCTGCTAAACGTCAGTGTGTTTGCTTTGTAGGGATGCATGTGTGAAGTGTTTTGCATTTCCAGGCCAAATGAACTATCAAAATTCAGTCCAAATCACCCACTCTCCCCTGGTTTCATGATGAACCCATAGAGAATATTGTGTTTCATATTGTTGAACATAAAGGGTATGACTTACCTCTTCATTACTTCAGTTTTGCCCCATTTGTAACTCCATTGATCTCAGCATCTGTGTGATTTCAGTGATATTAACCTGACATAAAACGGATGGGATGCATTGCTGAATCAGGTCCAATAGCCTCAAATAGAGTATTATCCAAAGATGACTGTTCATTGACTTCTGTAGGCTAAATATGGTGATCTTGGTCCAGTTCCCAGTGGATGGAGGTACTGAACACGGTCACAATTGGCACAGAGAAGCTCCCTCATTTGGCAGTGGTTCAGACTGAATTATCTTTGAGAAAAGAAAGTCTTTGAGCCCATTATAAACAGGATTGAGGCACAGTGGCAATGAAGCCTGAGAATGCTTTTGTTGTTGAGCCACTGGATTGAGATTCCAGAGAGCTAGGTACAGCCCCCTCTGCTAAGGACTTCCTGTGTGACCTTGAGCAAGTCACTTCACTTCTCAGTTTCCCATTTGTAAAATGGGGATAATTTATTAGTAGTATTTATTTGTATTATCCTAGTGCCTAGGAGTCATGGCCCAGGAACCTATTGTGCTCGGTGCTGTTCAAACACAGATAAAAAAGACAGCCCCTGCCCCAAAGAGATAACAATCAAAGTATAGGACGAGAGAGAACAGATGGAACAGACTGGGCAGTACCAGGAGACAATAAGCCAATATTTATTAGCATGACAGGCAGCGGTCTCGGCATACCAGCAACCTAACTATTCCTTCCTAGCTCACAGGAATATTTTGAAGATAAATGAATTTATGTTTGGGAGGCATTTGAATATTACCTATGGTGGGGCATATCATGCATAGATTTTATGGATAAAAAGAATGGGTTTCATTCTCCATCACTCAATCAGCTGCATTTTTTTAAAAGGTGAAGCACACAGTATATTTCAATTGTTTTATCTGAGCTACGGTGGAACAAGCTGTATTTGTGATGGTCAGCACTGTGGCAAAATTCAGGCAAGAATGGCTCTCATCATTTCGAGTGCATCATAGTGACTTGCCCCTGTGATTGTCAGTGAGTTGTGAATAAACCACAACAGAATAATGGATAGATGTGTGCATGGGGAAAATCTTTTCATGTTGGGGTTCAGGGACAACATCTACAATGACATGCGGGTATGTAAAAGTCATGCACAGTGATATGCCAGTGGGACATGATACTTAGCTTAATATAATTTCTTGTGGGCCGTAAAATATACCATTTTATAAGGTATGTTAAATTTAAAATCCTGTTTGTTTTTTTTTAAAGCAGTGTTAAGATATAGTAAAATCAATATGAATCTTTGGGACTGAAAGTCTCTTCTGCATGAGCCAGCCAATAAAACATTAAGATCTCAGGGCAAAAAATTTTCTAGTAACTAATAAATTATAATAAGTTTAATCACTTGGTGAATTATTAGAATATTGCCCTTTTGATTCCAGGACTGTCCCTTGCAATCTGGGAAATGTGTCACCTTTTACTAACAAGAGGCCCAGTGTCACTGACCATTTTACAACGTGTCCAAATGTAGAGCACATTGTCATGGAAAATAATGAATACCATAAATCTGTACTAGTCTGTGCTATACAGTAAAACATGACAAATAGTCTTTTCTCCAAGTCTAGCCATTGTTTCGCTCACTATGAATTCTCAATACCTTGTCAAGTGTAAACTGAAGATAGAGCAAGCTGTGGATCTCATCCATAAACTGGCCTATCTCCATTAATTGACTTTCAGAGAATTAAGCCAATTTACCATCGCTGAAGAGTTGGCTTTATAAACCTGTTGGAATTTTGGCACTTCAGACCTAGTTTCTCATTGGTTGGCAGTGTAACAAAAGAAACTATTGGAATTTGTACCATTGGTAATTACCATTGGTATTAATGTGTTTCTATAGAAAAATAAGGCACGTTGCCTCACTCAATAATATGAAGTATGTGGAAAATGGACTCAAAATTATGTGAGGGGTAAATCTTTTTAAATGAATCTGGTTGTAGTGAAAAGTGCTGGACAGTCAGACTATAACAGTTGCCTACAGGCAGGTAATAATCACTGGCAAAATGAGAGCATACAATTATCCACCTCATCAAAGTGTATGCCTTCAAAATAAGGAGTCAACTGATGTCCCCTCTGCCGTGCTGTTTTTGGTACTTGCTGAGGACTTAATGATTCTTTAGGTGGATATGAATACTATTGTCAGCCTGAGCTTTTTAAAATCATACCAAAAATCTAGATGTTAATACTAGGCTATTAAATGATTAATCTGGTTCTGCTGTTGCATAATTCAACACCCCAACATCCCTTGTTAGTATGACATAGCATTATTTCCTTTTATTGTTTGGAATGTCAGACCCACATTTTCAAATGGAGGTGCCTGAAATCTAGTAATTACCCACGTATTTTTACTGTAACATTTCTACGCAGCATCTTTTCATAAAATTTCATACTCTCCTCCCTGCCAACATTCAGACTCTCTTATTCTAGCATCATGTCCCTTTGTGTTTACAATGTAAGTAGTCCTACTATGTATTCTCTTTCTAACCTCTGCCATTTCCTTGTGGAACTCTTATGTTTCAAACCAAATTTTAACAAAGGGAACAGCATTTGTCAAATTGCATTATAAATCTGTATCTAGAACTTTCTGTATAGGGGGAGATTTGGCAGCAGCCACTGGATCTGTCCGAAGAAATAAAGTAATTTTGCTTATTTTTTCTACATCTGGGAGCTGAGAGTGCCCTTTCTTTATATTGTCTTACTATTCTTTTAAATCTAGGCATGTTCTCTTATTTGTTTGGTTTCTCTTACTATTGCCACTGCAATTGGTTTCAGTTTTTTTTTTCACTGTGGCTTCTAATTGCACCATACTTATTAATTCCTTCAGAAAGTAATTTCTCACAACAAATTTCTCCACTCAGAATTTTCCTGGATGGAAAATAAAATGAGTTAACTTAAGGTTTAAATAAGCATGACGTGTGTCCTTAACAGAATAGAATTCAGATTCCTCCTCAAACAGCAGTTCAACCAGCTAAGCTGAGTGTCCATATAAAAGACACATCAGCATCCAGCAGTGTGTTCTGGTGGCTAGCACACTACACTGGACTTCAGCAGAGTTGAGTTCTGTTCCCATCTCAGCCCCTAACCTTCTTGGTAACCTTGACCAAGTCACTTAGTATCTGTGTGTCTCTGTTTCCCCACCTGTGAACTGGGCAGAGAAAGGTCTTCCTTCTCATGAAGGATTTTGATGTTTTTGAAATGTGGCTTAGTTCTGATTTGTAACAAAAGGTAAACATTTCAAAATTATGTGTGTACGGGGATAGCTGCCATGGACTGTGGCAGTTCTGGGGTCCCTGGCTTCAGATCAGTCAGTCTGGTTTGCTGCTCTGCAGCCACAAACCCTGGAAGCCTGGGCTCCTCAGGAGGCCACCAGGCAGACTGCTGAGGATACAACAGAACCACACCTGGTTTCCAGAGAAACTTTATCAAAATCAAAGTGCTTCTGTGTAATGTTTCAATTTTAGTGAATTGGCAAATTCCATTGAAGAAAGCTTTTGTTGGAATATTTCCGTCCAGATCTATGGTTGTATTTAAAGAATCCTTATTTAGGTTGCAGGAACAAACAATCCCAAAGTGTAGAAAGAATAGTAAATATGGCAGGCGACCAGCTTGACTTAACAGTGAAATCCTTGCTGATCTTAAACACAAAAAAGAAGCTTACAAGAAGTGGAAGATTGGACAAATGACCAGGGAAGAGTATAAAAATATTGTTCGGGCATGCAGGAGTGAAATCAGGAAGGCCAAATCCCACCTGGAGTTGCAGCTAGCAAGAGATGCTAAGAGTAACAAGAAGGGTTTCTTCAGGTATGTTAGCAACAAGAAGAAACTCAAGGAAAGTGTGGGCTCCTTACTGAACGAGGGAGGCAACCTAGTGACAGAGGATGTGGAAAAAGCTAATGTACTCAATGCTTTTTTTGCCTCTGTCTTCACTAACAAGCTCAGCTCCCAGACTACTGCACTGGGCAGCACAGCATGGGGAGGAGGTGACCAGCCCTCTGTGGAGAAAGAAGTGGTTTGGGACTATTTAGAAAAGTTGGACAAGCACAAGTCCATGGGGCTGGATGCGTTGCATCCGAGAGTGCTAAAGGAGTTGGCGGATGTGATTGCAGAGCCATTGGCCATTATCTTTGAAAACTCATGGCGATCAGGGGAGGTCCCGGACGACTGGAAAAAGGCTAATGTAGTGCCCATCTTTAAAAAAGGGAAGAAGGAGGATCCTGGGAACTACATGCCAGTCAGGCTCACCTCAGTCCCTGGAAAAATCATGGAGCAGGTCCTCAAGGAATCAATTCTGAAGCACTTAGAGGAGAGGAAAGTGATCAGGAACAGTCAGCATGGATTCACCAAGGGCATGATTTAGTTGGGGATTGGTCCTGCTTTGAGCAGGGGGTTGGACTAGATGACCTCCTGAGGTCCCTTCCAACCCTTATATTCTTTGATTCTATGACATCCTATGAAAAGTGTTATATGACACCTCAGTATTATAATTGCACCAGAGTCTATAAAGCTTATTATATTAATTATCTTTATGGTAAAGAACATTGTGATAAGGCGTTCTTGCCCTCCACTGGACAAGGATGGGTTGACCCCATGCTCTGGACAGAGGAAACCATGCCCCTTTGTCCTTGGTGGGCATGTTCCAGCTGAAGCATCCGTATTAAATGGAGAAGCCTTTTGGAGGGCTTTCCCTTCACCCCCTCCCCTGGTTCTTGTCACACAGACAGAAAGCAGAAGTCCGAAGTGCAGGCAATGCGATTTTCACTGGGGCTAGTTCCAAGCAAACATATTCACAGCTCTACACACCGGCAGAGTCTGTTCCCCGGTGTTCTGTTCCCAGCTCTGATGCCGCAGAACGTTTACCCCATGTCCCCCTTCCCAGCTGCAATGCCATATTGCCTGTGTCCCTGTTCCCCAATTCACCCCCCGCCCCCATTCCCATTTCCCTACCTCTGCCTTCTTAGCATGCCCAAATATACCTGCAATGCACGCACACAGCTCTACCTCTTACCTTGTATGGCCATGTTCAATTTTGGGGGGTCGTGGGTCTGGGTTCTTCATGCCACCCCTTTTGTACCCCATGGGAGGGGTAAGGAGTGAGTTTGTGCTCTGGCCAAGGCCAGGCCTTTCTTCAGCTTTTAGTGTTTCTTATGCCTCCCACCACAATCCCCCTTGCCCCTCCTAACTGGTTGCTTGATCTTGGCTTGAGAGAAGAGCCAGGCAGCCTTCCAGTGATGCTCATATATTACACTCCCACCATACCCTGTAATACTTTAACTGCTCTGTCCCTTATCTCTTCCCATTGTACTAAAAGCCCCATCTGGCTGTGGAAATGCAACACACTGTCTTTGTTCATTGTTCTTCACAAATATTAATATAAGATATAAGAGTATCAAAAATTCAAACCCAAAATTCTATCTCTGGCTGTCAAAAAAGTCTATATACTAACACAGCCCAGCTCAGTCAGGGTGGGCTGCTGAGGAGAGAGGATGCATGTTGCAGGCTCCCGCCCAGGAGCTACTAAATCCCCAGACTGCGGAGGCCAGTCACATTGAAACCCAGGTGGTTACGCAGCTACCTGAGGATGCCCAGGAGACATCAGAACCATTGGGAACTTCACAGGCCGAAGACCTAGGAGAACTGTGGACCATGTCAATGGAAGACAAGGTAGGAAGTAGCCATGGGAGACTAGCCATTGACCCTATTGTAGAATTGAGCAATAAGTCAGCGTGTTACAGTCGGATCTCCACTGACCCAGTGGTGAATACACTTGCTGCTGACAGAGCCCTGGGCTGGGCCATTGGAGTAGAGAGGGCCTGATTCACCCTACCCTGGCCACTTTCCCCTCCACCCCCCTCTGGCCATCAGGCCACACAACCCTTCTAAGGAAGGCAGCCATATTTATTCTGCTGGCTAAACTGTGCAGCTGTGTGAGAAAGGGCAGCCATATTGACTCTGGCTACTAAGCCATATAGCCCTGCAAGGGAGGGCCACCCTATTGACTCTGGCCACTGGGACGCACAGCCCTGTGAGAGAGGGCGATTGTATCAACTGTGGCTACTGGGTCATTCTTCTCTGAGGCTAGGTGGTCTCAGCCACAGAGCTATCATAACTTTTCTCCATTCCAAAGGAGGACAGGATATGCTTGCCCCGCGACAAACTGAAAACATGTAGAATTTGAATAGTTTTGTTACCTATGTATGTATCTCTGGCAAACCAGAGAGAGTCCTGATTATATTCCCTGTCATCAGCCCATGAAAATGATCAGCTTGGTCTATGATTTACACACAGTGTTCTAATCATAAACTATCTTAAAATGAAAACGCACAAGGCAGACTGCCATCAATTGCAGAAAGAACTTGTCATAAATCAACAGCTGGAACAGTGTCAGTTCCTAAAACCAGATTTTTAGTCTTAAAAACATTTGTATATTAAAACTTTACTTTCAGGGTGTGTGTGTGTGTGTGTGTGTTTTGATCAACCATAGAAAACCACAAGATGCATGGATGGGTTTTATGTTTTAGGGGCCATATCCATTTAGAGAATTTTTTTCTTAGAAATAAGATACCAGTAAGAATTTGTTAAAATTGTTTCAGAGTAGCAGCCGTGTTAGTCTGTATTTGCAAAAAGAAAAAGGAGTACTTGTGGCACCTTAGAGACTAACCAATTTATTTGAGCATAAGCTTTCGTGAGCTACAGCTCACTTCATCGGATGTATTTGTTTGTTTTTCAAATGGATATTTTGCTCTACTCTGGCAGGAGTATTAAAAACATGAGCTTTCTTCGTGATGATTTCAGACTGAGCCCTAGTATGCCGTCCTAATACAGGTAACCATCCTCTAAATAATTAAAGTGAGTTTTATGTGCCGTGTTCTATGATAAACTTTCTTCTGGAAGGAAGATCCATGCTGTGGAGAAACTTAAGTTTTTAGAGTATTGCCGCAGTACAGCAATGGTAATCCCTTGAGGTCATTTGCTGTTCATGGTTCCAACTTTTACTTACACAAATTGCAATTTTGGCATTTTCTGTAATTTGTCACCCTCTGCTTACAGTTTTTGCATCCAAATCATTATAGTGGTTAACAGGACATAGTCTTCTCTCAGCCTGTGTTAAACAGAATTTAAGAGACACCAACCTGGCAAGCAACAGACCTGGGTTCTATTCTACTCTGAGCTTTGTCATTAACTTGTGGTTCTAACCTCTTGGTGTCACACTCTGTAAAATGGGGACCATGAGGCTTATTCACCTTTGTAAAAGTTCTACACATACTAATGAAAAATGCTATGGATTATAAATATGCTGTATTCTCCTATCCTTATAGTTGCCATGGAATTCATAGTCTGGAGTGGCTATCTGGAGGAGAGATCTCCAGTGTAATGCTTTACGTGAACAATGAGGTTGGATAGATTAAAATTGTAAGGACTGGAATTACACCCACTTCCTAACTCAGATTGGGTCCAAATCATCCCCCTGTGATTTAAGACATGGAAGCAGTGAAAGGCACTTTATGTACTGACCTAAAATGACCAAAACATGAAACACATGGGAAAGGAAGATAAGAAGCAGTATCCCTCAACTTTGCAGAAGCCTCTGGGCATGTGTCATCAGGATGAGAAGACATGCATTTAAGAGAGGATGGCTGGTTCTGTGGGGCTTTGGAAGATCTGGGTTCAGTGGTCTGCTCAGTCACAAATTCCTCATGACCTTGTGCAAGTCACTTAATTTCTTTGTACCTCAGTTTCCCATAGAAATAACACTTCCTTCCCCCCCTTTTTTCTTTACTTTCTCTATTTAGAATATAAGCTCTTTGGAGCAGGGATTTGTACAGCACCTTACACAATAGCGTAGCATTACCTGATATGGTGATGGCCTCTAAGCACAAATGTAGCACTATTAATACATTTAAGTACTAATAAATGTCACATTTTACACTCTGTGTGTGTGTGTGTGTGTGTGTGAGAGAGAGAGAGAGAGAGAGAGAGAGAGGCCCTTGTCTTTGTTACGTTCTGTAGTTATCTCATGGTCCAATTAATAACCCTCAGTGCCCTAAGAAGTAATTCTATTCAATGTAAATGGGTACAAAAAATATCTAAAAGCATTTAGCTGGTAAAATCTGGCTTAATTTTCTGTCCCAAATCAAATCATGTTAATTCAAATCAACTTGTTGTGTGATCTGATTTTGAGAGAAAGTCAAGTTCTTTCCCTCCTTGTGACTTATGCTAGCGAAGTGAAGAAACAAGTTAACTTTTAAGGGGCCAGATAGTCAGCTGCAGTAAATCAGTGCAGCTCCATTGATTCAATGGAACCTTTCCAATTTATACCAGCTGATGCCCTGGCCAAAAAAAAAAATTTGTTACTCCATCCCTGGATTTCATAAAGTCAGAAAGTAACCTACCCAAAATCTCCTCATCTTACCATTCTGTAGCTTCCTCTGGTAGTGTTGTTTTGGTTCAGAAGTCTTTGCTGTTTCGAGTAATTTCAAGAATAGTAATACGAACTCTCTCATGTTGTGGTGGGAATCTGCTATGGACCACCAGACCAGGGGCATGAGGTGGACGAGGCTTTCTTCCGGCAATTCACGCAAGTTACTAGATCACAGGCACTGTTTCTCATGGGAGACTTCAATCACCCTGATATCCACTGGGAGAGCAATATAGCAGTGCACAGACAATCCAGGAAGTTTTTGGAAAGGGTAGGGGACAAGTTCCTGGTGCAAGTGCTGGAGGAACCAACTAGGGGCAGAGCTCTTCTTGACCTGCTGCTCACAAACCTGGAAGAATTAGTAGGGGAAGCTAAAGTGGATGGGAACCTGGGAGGCAGTGACCATGAGATGGTCGAGTTCAGGATCCTGACACAGGGAAGAAAGGAGAGCAGCAGAATACAGACCCTGGACTTCAGAAAAGCAGACTTTGACTCCCTCCGGGATCTGATGGGCAGGATCCCCTGGGAGAATAACATGAGGGGGAAAGGAGTCCAGGAGAGCTAGCTGTATTTTAAAGAATCCTTATTGAGGTTACAGGGACAAACCATCCTGATGTGTAGAAAGAACAGTAAATATGGCAGGCGACCAGCTTGGCTTAACAGTGAAATCCTTGCTGATCTCAAACACAAAAAAGAAGCTTACAAGAAGTGGAACCATTTCTTCAAGTGGAAGATTGGACAAATGACCAGGGAAGAGTATAAAAATATTGCTCGGGGATGCAGGAGTGAAATCAGGAAGGCCAAATCACGCCTGGAGTTGCAGCTAGCAAGAGATGTTAAGAGTAACAAGAAGGGTTTCTTCAGGTATGTTAGCAACAAGAAGAAACTCAAGGAAAGTGTGGGCCCCTTACTGAATGAGGGATGCAACCTAGTGACAGAGGATGTGGAAAAAGCTAATGTACTCAATGCATTTTTTGCCTCTGTCTTCACTAACAAGCTAAGCTCCCAGACTACTGCACTGGGCAGCACAGCATGGGGAGGAGGTGACCAGCCCTCTGTGAAGAAAGAAGTGGTTCGGGACTGTTTAGAAAAGCTGGACGAGCACAAGTCCATGGGGCCGAATCCGCTGCATCCGAGAGTGCTAAAGGAGTTGGCGGCTGTGATTGCAGACCGATTGGCCATTATCTTTGAAAACTCTTGGCGATCGGGGGAAGTCTCGGACGACTGGAAAAAGGCTAATGTAGTGCCCATCTTTAAAAAAGGGAAGAAGAAGGATCCTGGGAACTACAGGCCAGTCAGCCTCACCTCAGTCCCTGGAAAAATCATGGAGCAGGTCCTCAAGGAATCAATTCTGAAGCACTTAGAGGAGAGGAAAGTGATCAGGAACAGTCAGCATGGATTCACCAAGGGCAAGTCATGCCTGACTAATCTAATTGCCTTCTATGATGAGATAACTGGCTCTGTGGATGAGGGGAAAGTGGTGGACATGTTGTTCCTTGACTTTAGCAAAGCTTTTGACATGCCCTCCCACCATATTCTTGCCAGCAAGCTAAAGAAGTATGGGCTGGATGAATGGACTATAAGGTGGATAGAAAGTTGGCTAGATTGTCGGGCTCAACGGGTAATGATAAATGGCTCCATATCTAGTTGGCAGCCGGTATCAAGTGGAGTGCCCCAAGGATCGGTCCTGGGGCCGGTTTTGTTCAATATCTTCATTAATGATTTGGAGGATGGTGTGAATTGCACCCTCAACAAGTTTGCAGATGACACTAAACTGGGAGGAGAGGTAGATACACTGGAGGGTAGGGATAGGATACAGAGGGCCCTAGACAAATTGGAGGATTGGTCCAAAAGAAATCTGATGAGCTTCAACAAGGACAAGTGCAGAGTCCTGCACTTAGGACAGAAGAATCCCATTCACCGCTACAGACTAGGGACCAAATGGCTCGGCAGCAGTTCTGCAGAAAAGGACCTAAGGGTTACAGTGGACAAGAAGCTGGATATGAATCAACAGTGTGCCCTTGTTGCCAAGAAGGCCAATGGCATTTTGGGATGTATACATAGGGGCACTGCCAGCAGATCGAGAGACGTGATCATTCCCCTCTATTCAACATTGGTGAGGCCTCATCTGGAGTACTGTGTCCAGTTTTGGGCCCCACACTATAAGAAGGATGTGGAAAAATTGGAAAGAGTCCAGCAGAGGACAACAAAAATGATTAGGGGACTGGAACACATAAGTTATGAGGAGAGGCTAAGGGAACTGGGATTGTTTAGTCTGCGGAAGAGAAGAATGAGGGGGGATTTGATAGCTGCTTTCAACTACCTGAAAGGGGGTTCCAAAGAGGATGGATCTAGACTGTTCTCAGTGATAGCTGATGACAAAACAAGGAGGAATAGTCTCAAGTTGCAGTGGGGGAGGTTTAGGTTGGATATTAGGAAAAACTTTTTCACTAGGAGGGTGGTGAAACACTGGAATGTGTTACCTAGGGAGGTGGTGGAATCTCCTTCCTTAGATATTTTTAAGGTCAGGCTTGACAAAGCCCTGGCTGGGATGATTTGATTGGTCCTGCTTTGAGCAGGGGGTTGGACTAGATGACCTCCTGAGGTCCCTTCCAACCCTGGTATTCTATGATTCTGTTTTTCTCTATACATATATTCCCACACTTAGTTACACTATTTGCTTTTGTGCTGCTTCACAGTATTTATTTCACAATTTCATGTTTAAGAAAATCAATCCAAACCTAATTTTTCTTAAAAGTCAGTAAATAGCTTGTGGAAATTATAGTAAATGAAAAACATTCTTGCAGATAGATATTGACTTGACAAGATTTTTCAGTTACATTCATCTCTTCTTTCTCTCGTGCTTCTGAACTAGTCTGTAGCCACTTTTGACTAGATTTCCATTTCCAATGGAATACTTTTTAGCAGCAACAGTCCCTAGTGATCCTTGATTGTTTTAACATACAGGTTTCAATAGGGTGCTAACTGGGAGGTTTTTAAGAGCAGGTTAGACAATCATCTGTCAGGGATGGTGTAGATATGTTATGGGCAACCTCTGAGAAAGTTTGTTTCCACTGACCGTCCGCAGGCATGGCTGCCCACAGCTCCCAGTGGCCGCGGTTCACCGTTCCCGGCCAATGGGAGCTGCAGGAAGCGGCGCGGGCTGCAGGGACATGCTGGCTGCCGCTTCCCGCAGATTCCATTGTTCGGGAATGGTGAACTGGGAGCTGTGGGTGGCCATGCCTGTGGATGGTAAATGTAAACAAACTTTCTCGCGGCCCAACAGTGGATTACCGTGACAGGCCGCAAGTTGCTCACCACTGGTCTAGATAATATTTAGTCCCGCCTTGAGTGCAGGAAACTGGACTAGAAGACATTTTGAGGTCCCTTCCAGTCCTACAGTTCTACGACTTGGCAGACCTTGGTTTAATTCCCTGCTTTGCAGAGGCTTCCAGTGTGATTTTGAACAAGCCATTTAGTCTGTCTGTGATTCAGTTCGCGGTCTGTAAAATAGGGATAATAGCACTGCCCTGCCTCGTGGGGATGTTGTGAGGATACATTAAAGACTGAGGTGTTCGGATACTGAGGTAATGAGGGTCCTATAGGTACCAAAGATAATTAAAAGGAAGTAGGGGAGTGTGATAACTGCATTTTTGAAGGTTGGAAACACCAGTAACTGCTTAGTGTATCTGGAATGATATAACTAGGAAAAATGGAATGGAATTGAGGGAGAGAAATGTAAGCTAGATATCAGGATCCACTTCCAAATGACTATACCTATTTAACTGTGGAATAGTCTCCTAAAGGAAAAGGTTAATGCCCAGGAACTTGAGATGTGAGAACAAGGCTATACAAAGCAGAGGAATATGCAGAACAGAATACACTGTATTATACAGAATGATGCTGTGTCCACTGAGGGATGAACTGGATGGCCTATAAGTCTTCTTCATCTTTAGTTTCTATCGTTCTGTCATTTTGTGATCATTTGTATGGGACAGACACTTGGCATTCAGGTTATCAGTCTGGATGTGACATTGCAGAGTTCATGTGTTCTGATAATGAAGGCTCAAAGTACAATAGCTGGTTTTGAAGCGGTGGTTTTATCTGGTTATGCCATTGTGTTTTCAAAGGAGTCTGTTCTAAACCCTCTTTCTAGTGATTGAGGCCCAGTTCTTCAAGAGATAGGCACCTACATACTTTTGAGGAACTGGGCCTGAGGCTTTAGATTCAGCAAAGTACTTAAGCACATGCCTAACTGTAAGCATGTGGGTAGTGCCCTGGAGTATGCTATTGAATCAGGGCCACAGATTGCTGGGGGGAAAAACATAATTTGGACTCCGCTGCAAATACTATTTTCTAAACAAAGTTCAGGATAAACCCTTATTAAACTTTATCAGGGACAGCAGCATCGGCCTTTTTAGTGTTGCCAAAATAATGCTTTGAAATCACGAAAATATTTTGATTTGAAGTGTGTCTGAGTACACACAATAGGAGGCTTCCCACAAGTCACAAATTTGTCAAGTCATGAATTATTCATCTGAATGGGTCTGAGCTCGGTCTCCGTGATCTTATGACAATATCAATTATGAAAATAACAATTAAGATGTCAAGAAGAAAGTAAACAATGCCAGTGCAAGTTTATGGAGACAAACACTCCACTGTTTTGCAAGCCTTTGGAGGCCATGTTATCTGATGTTAAAGCAGAAGGAAATAATGACAGTGGAAGAGTACAGGGACCAGCCGCTGCTGTCCTTCAACCCCTTTCTCTGTCCTCAGAAATACTTAGCTGCCTTTTAAACACATGCACAATTTGCAGCTGTTTATTTTAAGAGCCCTTTGACAGCTTGATCCACAGTGGTTGAACTGCTCTGAAGTGCTTAAAGTAGGGGAGTCTATCATAACCTCAGCCGAAGTAAGTTTTCATGCACTTGGTACAGACAATTCACAATTTCATCTATACATATATTACATAAACACATGCCATTTTAGGTCACTAAATTATTTATATTTGTTGTTGTTGTTTTTAAATGAGGCAACAGGCCTCATACAAATTATTAAAAGAAAATACAGAAACACTGCCTCATCTCAAGTGATTTCAGCTCTGAGTGATTTTTAGGTCTTAACTGGCAGGGCAGAAACACAGTCCTACCACAAGTGATTTCAGCTCTGATTGAGCATTTAAAACAACAAAGAGGCTCCTAATGAAGCCTGTTTAGCTTTTTTTTTGAACAGTGGGGGGAACACATAAACCAGTCCAGGGAGGACCCTTGGGGGAGGGTCCACATCTCAGGGCTGGGACACCTGTCCCCACCCCTCTTACTTTCACAGGGCTCTGGCATTCGAACCCCTAGCTTAAGGAGGTCCTTTCAACTGAAGCTGACCCCCCTCATTTGGCACAGGTTAAGCACAGTTCTATTCCCCTTCATTCACAACATAATGACAACACGTTCATAACAGCATTTCACTACCCCTGCATTCAGTACTAAAGTGATTTGTAACCCAACACCAGCCAAAGTTGATTTTACTTTGAGCAAAACACCTCTCTATCTGCTGGATATCTAAGCAGATCAGCAGCAAACTGTGGTTGCATGAACACACCTAAAGTTCTGTCCCACTCCCAGCCACCTGCCAGGGAAGATTTCATTCAGACCCTGCTTATATACATATTGATGAGGCAGCAGAAGGACCAAGTGGACGACTCCACATGAGGCAGGAGTTCCTGTCTGGTCATGTCTTGTAGGTGAGCTAGGTACGGGGACAGACCTGGGAATGGCCTTCACATCCCATGGAGCCTCTGATATCAGTAATGATGATAACAGGAATGGGTCTTGTGCTGAAGGAGGCGATTAATTGTCAGGAAGACATATGGGGTGTTCTCAGGATGTCTCATCTGAGGTTGCCACCTGAAGGAGTGGTCTGATGGTAAGGAAGGATAGAGGAAGAGAGGGTTGCAGAGCAATGGGGATGGCTGGATATTGGGTGGGAACATGTGGAGGTCAGGTAAGGGTCAGTCTTTTCTGGAAAAGGATTTTAGTGGAGTTTTGTGTGGAGTTTTATACATATTGGGGAACACATTTTGTAACAAAAGGGATATTTTTACACCTAAGTGATGGAGTGGCCATCCCCAAAATCCTCTCTGCCCATCTTATTTCCCCATCCATTCTTGTTGCACCATGTCCACATTACAGCATGAGCACATCAGTACTGGGACTGTCATCCTACAGATTGGGGAAAGGCTTAGCGCTTTTTAGGCTTATTTCACAAAGTGACATGTCCCTCAAATCCATGCACTTACCGCGGTTTGGGGAACGTTGCCATCTTCTAGGCAGTAGCCCTCAGAAGTGTTTTAGCAGGACTCATGTATCTAAAGGGATTTTGTGGGCTTTCTATAAAGTAAGTCTGGTCCCAGATTAAACATATGTGGTGCCTCCATTTGATCCAAGATTAAACATATAGATTATAAAACCAGAAGGGACCATTTTGACCATCTAGTCTGACCTACTGTATAACGTAGGCCCAGGAACTGCACAAAAATAATTCCTAGAGCAGAACTGTGAGACAAACATCCAGTCTTGCTTTTAAAAGTTGTCAGTGATGGAGAATCTACCAAAATCCTTGGTAAATTGTTGCAATGGCTAATTAGTCTCACCATTAAAAATGTATGCCATATTTCTAGTTTGAATTTGTCTAGCTTCAACTTCTAGTCATTGGATCAGGTTATAGCTTTTTCTGCTAGATTGAAGAACCAATTATTAAATACTTGTTCCACTTATAGGTACTTACAGACTGTAATCAAATCACCCCTTAATCTTCTCTTTGTTAAACTAAATAGACTGAGCTTCCTGAGTCTATCACTGTAAGACGTCTTCTAATCTTTTAACCATTCATAGAATCATAGAATCATAGAATATCAGGGTTGGAAGGGACCGCAGAAGGTCATCTAGTCCAACCCCCTGCTCGAAGCAGGACCAAGTCCCAGTTAAATCATCCCAGCCAGGGCTTTGTCAAGCCTGACCTTAAAAACCTCTAAGGAAGGAGATTCTACCACCTCCCTAGGTAACGCATTCCAGTGTTTCACCACCCTCTTAGTGAAAAAGTTTTTCCTAATATCCAATCTAAACCTCCCCCATTGCAACTTGAGACCATTACTCCTCGTTCTGTCATCTGCTACCATTGAGAACAGTCTAGAGCCATCCTCTTTGGAACCCCCTTTCAGGTAGTTGAAAGCAGCTATCAAATCCCCCCTCATTCTTCTCTTCTGTAGACTAAACAATCCCAGCTCCCTCAGCCTCTCCTCATAAGTCATGTGTTCTAGACCCCTAATCATTTTTGTTGCCCTTCGCTGGACTCTCTCCAATTTATCCACATCCTTCTTGTAGTGTGGGGCCCAAAACTGGACACAGTACTCCAGATGAGGCCTCACCAGTGTCGAATAGAGGGGAACGATCACGTCCCTCGATCTGCTCGCTATGCCCCTACTTATACATCCCAAAATGCCATTGGCCTTCTTGGCAACAAGGGCACACTGCTGACTCATATCCAGCTTCTTGTCCACTGTCACCCCTAGGTCCTTTTCCGCAGAACTGCTGCCTAGCCATTCGGTCCCTAGTCTGTAGCGGTGCATTGGATTCTTCCATCCTAAGTGCAGGACCCTGCACTTATCCTTATTGAACCTCATCAGATTTCTTTTGGCCCAATCCTCCAATTTGTCTAGGTCCTTCTGTATCCTATCCCTCCCCTCCAGCGTATCTACCACTCCTCCCAGTTTAGTATCATCCGCAAATTTGCTGAGAGTGCAATCCACACCATCCTCCAAATCATTTATGAAGATATTGAACAAAACCGGCCCCAGGACCGACCCCTGGGGCACTCCACTTGACACCGGCTGCCAACTAGACATGGAGCCATTGATCACTACCCGTTGAGCCCGACAATCTAGCCAGCTTTCTACCCACCTTATAGTGCATTCATCCAGCCCATACTTCCTTAACTTGCTGACAAGAATACTGTGGGAGACCGTGTCAAAAGCTTTGCTAAAGTCAAGAAACAATACATCCACTGCTTTCCCTTCATCCACAGAACCAGTAATCTCATCATAAAAGGCGATTAGATTAGTCAGGCATGACCTTCCCTTGGTGAATCCATGCTGACTGTTCCTGATCACTTTCCTCTCATGTAAGTGCTTCAGGATTGATTCTTTGAGGACCTGCTCCATGATTTTTCCAGGGACTGAGGTGAGGCTGACTGGCCTGTAGTTCCCAGGATCCTCCTTCTTCCCTTTTTTAAAGATTGGCACTACATTAGCCTTTTTCCAGTCATCCGGGACTTCCCCCGTTCGCCACGAGTTTTCAAAGATAATGGCCAAGGGCTCTGCAATCACAGCCGCCAATTCCTTCAGCACTCTCGGATGCAACTCGTCCGGCCCCATGGACTTGTGCACGTCCAGCTTTTCTAAATAGTCCCTAACCACCTCTGTCTCCACAGAGGGCTGGCCATCTCTTCCCCATTTTGTGATGCCCAGCACAGCAGTCTGGGAGCTGACCTTGTTAGTGAAAACAGAGGCAAAAAAAGCATTGAGTACATTAGCTTTTTCCACATCCTCTGTCACTAGGTTGCCTCCCTCATTCAGTAAGGGGCCCACACTTTCCTTGGCTTTCTTCTTGTTGCCAACATACCTGAAGAAACCCTTCTTGTTACTCTTGACATCTCTTGCTAGCTGCAGCTCCAGGTGCGATTTGGCCCTCCTGATATCTTTCCTACATGCCCGAGCAATATTTTTATACTCTTCCCTGGTCATATGTCCAACCTTCCACTTCTTGTAAGCTTCTTTTTTATGTTTAAGATCCGCTAGGATTTCACCATTAAGCCAAGCTGGTCGCCTGCCATATTTACTATTCTTTCGACTCATCGGGATGGTTTGTCCCTGTAACCTCAACAGGGATTCCTTGAAATACAGCCAGCTCTCCTGGACTCCCTTCCCCTTCATGTTAGTCCCCCAGGGGATCCTGGCCATCCGTTCCCTGAGGGAGTCGAAGTCTGCTTTCCTGAAGTCCAGGGTCCGTATCCTGCTGCTTACCTTTCTTCCCTGTGTCAGGATCCTGAACTCAACCAACTCATGGTCACTGCCTCCCAGATTCCCATCCACTTTTGCTTCCCCCACTAATTCTACCCGGTTTGTGAGCAGCAGGTCAAGAAAAGCGCCCCCCCTAGTTGGCTCCCCTAGCACTTGCACCAGGAAATTGTCCCCTACGCTTTCCAAAAACTTCCTGGATTGTCTATGCACCACTGTATTGCTCTCCCAGCAGATATCAGGGAAATTAAAGTCACCCATGAGAATCAGGGCATGCGATCTAGTAGCTTCCGTGAGTTGCCGGAAGAAAGCCTCATCCACCTCATCCCCCTGGTCCGGTGGTCTATAGCAGACTCCCACCACTACATCACTCTTGTCGCACACATGTCTAAACTTAATCCAGAGACACTCAGGTTTTTCCACAGTTTCGTACCGGAGCTCTGAGCAGTCATACTGCTCCCTTACATACAGTGCTACTCCCCCACCTTTTCTGCCCTGCCTGTCCTTCCTGAACAGTTTATAACCATCCATGACTGTACTCCAGTCATGTGAGTTATCCCACCAAGTCTCTGTTATTCCAATCACGTCATAGTTCCTTGACATCACCAGGACCTCCAGTTCTCCCTGCTTGTTTCCAAGGCTTTGTGCATTTGTATATAAGCACTTGAGATAACCTGTTGATCGCCCCTCATTCCCAGTATGAGGCAGGAGCCCTCCCCTCACAGACATTCCTGCCTGTGCTTCCTCCCGGTATCCCGCTTTCCCACTTACCTCAGGGCTTTGGTCTCCTTCCCCCGGTGAACCTAGTTTAAAGCCCTCCTCACTAGGTTAGCCAGCCTGCTGGCAAAGATGCTCTTCCCTCTCTTCGTAAGATGGAGCCCGTCTCTGCCCAGCACTCCTCCTTCATGGAACACCATCCCATGGTCAAAGAATCCAAAGCCTTCTCTCCGACACCACCTGCGTAGCCATTCGTTGACTTCCACAATTCGACGGTCCCTGCCCCGGCCTTTTCCTTCCACGGGGAGGATGGACGAGAACACCACTTGCATCTCAAACTCCTTTATCCTTCTTCCCAGAGCCACGTAGTCCGCAGTGATCCACTCAAGGTCATTCTTGGCAGTATCATTGGTGCCCACGTGGAGAAGCAGGAAGGGGTAGCGATCCGAGGGCTTGATGAGTCTCGGCAGTCTCTCCGTCACATCACGAATCTTAGCCCCCGGCAAGCAGCAGACTTCTCGGTTTTCCCGGTCAGGGCGGCAGATAGATGACTCAGTCCCCCGGAGGAGAGAGTTCCCGACCACCACTACCCGCCTCCTTCTCTTGGGAGTGGTGGTCGTGGAATCCCCCATCTCAGGACAGTGCATCTCATGCCTTCCAACCAGCGGAGTCTCCTTCTGCTCCCTTCCCTCAGACGTATCATCTGGTCCACTCTCCACATTAGTACCTGTGGAGAGAACATGAAAGCGGTTAGTTACCTGTGTCCGCGTTGCGGAAACCCGGACATTCCCCCTTCTTCTTCTGGAGGTCACATGTTGCCAAGCTTCTTCACTGGCCTCTTGGCTCCTCTGTGCAACCTGCTCTATATCTTTAGAGCTTTGTGCCCCTAGAAGCCTATCCTGAGTTTTGTCCAGAAAATCCTCAGTCTCTCGTATACAACGCAGGGTTGTTATCTGTTGCTCCAGACCTTCAATCTTCTCTTCCAATATGGAGACCAGCTTGCACTTTGTACAGACAAAGTCGCTTCTGTCCTGTGGAAGAAAGACAAACATGGCACATCCAGTGCAGGTCACAACAGCTGAACCCCCCCCTTCCATATCACCTACCTACTATGAGCTTCCTCAGAGACGTTAGCAAGATGTAAGCCTCACTGGGCTCACTCCAGGCGAACTCCCAGGCAAACTCCTGCTGTGAGCTGCTCTGCTGTCCCCGCTGCTCAGCTGGTTCGCTGCCGCTCAGCTGGTTCGCGAGGCTCTGGCTATTTTTAAACAGCCAGGCTTCCCTGACGCAAACACACAGACACCCTAATGCCCGCCCCCTGCAGGCTAGCAGCCAATCAGACACTCACTCAGGCTCGTGTGACTCTTCTCTGAACCCGCTCCAATTTGTCAACATCCTTCTTGAATTGTGGATACCAGAACTGGACACAGGATTCCAGCAGCGCTTGCACCAGTACCAAATACAAAGGTAATATAACCTCTCCACTACTACTTTAGATTCCCTGGTTTATGCATCCCAGGATCGTATTTGTTCTTTTGGTTACAGCATCACACAAGAAGCTCACATTCAGCTGATTATCAACCATGACCCCCAAATCTTGTTCAGAGTCACTGTTTCCCAGGATAGAGTCCCCCATACTGTAAGTGTGGCTTATATTCTTTGTTCCCAGATGTATATACTTTCATGTAGTCATAATAAAACCTATATTGTTTGCTTCTGCCCAGTTTACTAAGCAATATATATTGCTCTTAATCAGTGACCTGTCCTCTTAATTACCACTCCCCCAATTTTTGTGTCATCTTCAAACTTTATCAGTGATGATTTTATATTTTCCTCCAGGTCATTGGTAAAGATATTGAATAGGTCCAAGAATCAGTCCCTGTGGGATTCCACTGAAACCAGACCCAGTTGATGACTATTCCCCATTTACAGTTACATTTTGAGACTTGTCAGTTAGCCAGTTTTTAATCCATTCAATATGTGTCATGTTAATTTTATATCATTCTAGTTTTTTAATCCAACTGTTGTGCATTACCAAGTCAATCAACTTACAGAAGTCTAAATATATTACGTCAACACTATTGCTTTTAACAACAAACTTGTAATCTAGAAAAAAAATCAAGTTAGTCTGGCAGGATCTATTTTCCATACACTGTGTTGATTTGCATTAATTACATCACCCTCCTTTAATTCTTTATTAATCGAGTCTTGTATCAGCACCTCCATTATCTTGCCTAGGATCAATGTTAGGCTGACAGGCCGATAATTACTTAGGTCATCCATTTATCCTTTTTAAAAATTGGCACGACATTAGCTTTTTTCCAGTCTTATAGAACTACCTCATTGCTCCAAGATTTATTGCAAATCAACATTAACGGTCCAGCAACTCCTCAGCCAGCTCTTAACCTGCATCCACGAGTTTTATCTGTACCTGCTGATTAAGGAATCTCTACCTTTGGTAGTTTCTGTTTAACATACTCCAGAGATATTAATGGAATGGAAAGAGTGTTTATCATCACCATATGATGAAAATATATAATCTATTTCCCCCCAAATGCAGTACAGAAATATTAATTGAGCATCTCTGCCTTTTCTGCATTATTATTAACAATTTTACCATTTTCATCAAGTAATGGACCAATACTACTCTCGGGATTCTTTTTGTTCCTGATATAGCTAAAAATAAACGTCTTACTGTCATTAACTCTGCTGACCATAGATATCTTTTTGTGTCCCTTGACTTCCCTTGTCAATTTTCTACAATTCCTATCAACTTCCCCTTTCTTCCTTTTGTTATATATTATTTTTTACAGCTGCCTTCACTTCCCCTCTAAACCACTTTGTTTTTTTTAACCAGCACAATCTTCTTCCTTAATTGTGGGATTATGGCTTTTTGGGCATCTAGTAAGGTGTTCTTAAATGGTTCCTAGTTAGTATTCACATTTTTTTTCTGATTAAATTCTTCTTCCCATATTGTTTGGCTCATAATGGTTTTCAGTTTTGTGAAATTGGCCCCATTAAAGCACCACGTATATATTTTACTGGTCTGGACTTTAGTCTGCTTGCACAATATAAATGTGATCAAGTCATGTTCAATTGTACCTAAGTTACCATTTATTTTTAGTTCTATGATCAGTTCCTCTACCTTTTAGGATGAGGTATAATATAGAATATCTCCATGTTAGCTGCAAAACTTTTTGAGTTGGGAAATTGCCATCTATAATGTTTATAAATTCCAAGGATGTTTTCATACTGGCAGCATGAGACCTCCAGCATATGTCACTCAAATTGAAGTCCCCTATGATCACACAATTTTTATTCCCTGCATGTTATGGATAGATGTGTAGGAGGTGGTCATCCTGTTCCCTAATGTGATTTGGTGGTCTATATCAGACACCAACTAAAACCTTATCTTATGCTTTATCTGTTAGGGCATTGATCCATAAGCATTCAGGTTCATTTTCTTCTGAATTATCAGTGATTTAGAAATGGGTAATGCCATTTTGGATGTGAAGTGACACTCGCCATCCCCTTTTGCCCGCTTGAATCTTCCTAAATAGGTTATAACCATTGATTTTGCGCAAATCATCCCACGAGGTTTCGGTAATACCAACTAGATCGAATTTATGTTAATAAATGAGCAATTCCAGTTCCTCTTGTTTGTTGCCCAGACTTCTAGGATTAGTATATAGGCAATTCAAGAATTCCTTTTCTTAATGTCTTTTGTTTTCTTGATTATTTTTTTTTTTAATATGTGGTGTCTTCAGTCTCTCCATCTTCAGTTCAATCTCTAGTCTCCCTGGAAACTTTGCAGGGAAATGCAGAGCAAGTCATATACGATAATAGATGTAAAGCTTAAAATATGGAATCTTTTTGTTGCCCAGTGCAGTAACATCTCTAGGGCACCCATACTCTGCCTATGGAAAATGCATCTACTTGCACTACATCTCATGCCAAGCTGCACAATATTGTTCCATCTTTAAATGTGAAAAGAATAAATTTTATTGAAAGTATCTGATGAGATTTCAAACTTGAGATCATTGGCTAAGGTACAGTGAGTCATGGTATACTTAGGTAAAATAATGTGTTGCACCAGGAATACTAAAAATAGCTGAGTCAACAAGGCGGGTAAGAATACTGACTGCAAGATCGACCTTTGTCGGCATGTATCACATTCCAGGGTGCAGTCCAGACTGGTGAGAGGCTATGTCACACCTACCCTGCAATCTTGGGTCCCTCACCATGCTTTGCTGTTGTAGCTTCCGATCTGAGCCACTCACAAACAGCATGCAGGTCACACCCTGCGTGTCTTTGTATAGCTCCAGACCTGATGCAGCAGCCTGACCCCAGCAGCCTGTCAGCAACATACTTACCACACTCTGGCTCCTATCAGCCTCGGTTACTACTTGTAGAGTGGCCCCAACACACTTCCAGTCCCAAATTTTCCCCCAAAATGTGCGTTCTGCACTTTCTAGCCCTCTCCTGGACAGTTCAGATATTAGAGATCCGTTGCCCCCGTAAGAGGTCAATATGCAACTCTTTGCTACCTTAACTAGAATTACCAAACTGCTCAGTTTAAACACAGCACTGGATTAGTTTTGATTAAATGTAAAACAAGTGTATTTAACAACAAAGAGATTTTAAGTGAGAGCAAGTATAAAGCATTAAAGTCAGAAATGGTTACAAGAGAAATAAAGATAAAATGCTTTCTAGTAACTAAACATAACAAACTAGACTCAGTTCAAGGTACAATCCTTACCACATGTTCCTAGCAAGAGGGCTGTCCAGATTCTCAGGTCAGAACCACTCCCAAAGTCCAAAGCCTGGTTCCTTTGTCATCTTAGGTGAAAGAGAGAGAGAAAGAAAGAGAACGCCTGGGGTGACCCCCCACACCTTGTGTCCAGTCACCCTTTGAAATGCATTTTCCCAAGGGTTATTTCTAGATAAAGTTCCTTCCCACTGTGAGGATGGAGACACTCTGTCTTGTGGTGATAAAGGTTCCATGTTGTTGTTTATTAAAATGCAGATTGATCTGTTCCTGTCCCCCTCCATTGCCAAAGAATGACCACGTGACCAGTGATTGACAGTCAATTTTGATGACACCTGGCTAGAGACGTCAACTTGTCCTTTTGTCTTTGAGGAACAGGGTTAGCCCTTTCCCAGACTTGTCTGGTAAACACATTTCAGTCATAATTTCAGTTTATGTTCACAACTTTACACACCATGTTGCTACATACATTTCACCATGGTATAATTGACCAGTAAATTATTAGTTTTCCAATGATTCCCCACAAGGCATATTTTGCACAAAGACTATTACAATAGTGTTTAGAATGTGCACACAGGATGCATTCAGTTGCAACATACCTGAACTCAGTCCTACCCTTGTCTACCTGAAAATCAGTCTCTTGAACTGTCACCTCTGTAGGTTTGTTCACGTGACCCATTATACATGATATACCTGTCCCAGGACTCATCTGCAAGGCCCCGGCCATCTTAAGTCTCTTAAGTCATCTTAAGGCTTAAGTCTCTCTGAAAACCATCTTCTGTTGTGCTCCCTATATTGACTCTTACTGACTTGTGTCACACATAGCCCCAGTAAAGCTCCTTCTGATGGATACTCAACAAACTGCTGTGGTAGGAACGTAGGATACCAATACACTAGATCCATGAACTTAAGTTTCCCTTGGTTTAAGTAGGCTGCAGCACTGTTTTTTTTCCCTTGGACTCTTTGACACATTTTCTGGGCATAGGTTCTCTGTCTGCTAACCCTTCACAGAACTTGGGTCCTGCAGCCTAGTCCCCAGGACCACTGCTGTCTCCCCTTCCCTAGTCTCCACAGTAGCTTAAGTACATCCTCTCCATGAACGCCAGCCTTGTAGGTGCTCTGGGTTTGCAGTTTTATTATCAGGGACATGGGATAGTGAGAAGCAACAGACACACAAGCTATCTAAATGTCATTACTTTTTATGTAATAGCAGAAGAGATACACAGATCTGGAAAAGGTCATTTTCCTCACCACTCTGGAGCATTCTTTGGGCTTAAGTCACAGTCCTCTAAGGAATCTAGGATCCTTCCTCTCCCCCTGCCCTCCTTCAGTGAATGGTGTCTCCTCCAGAACATGGAGTCTTTTTCTTTGATCTCTGTGTGTCTGTGAATCTCCCAAATGTATAAATCTTTGTATCATAAGAACGGCCATACTGGGTCAGACCAAAGGTCCATCTAGCCCAGTATCCTGTCTTCCGATGCCAATGCCAGATGTCCCAGGGGGAATGAACAGAACAGGTAATCATCAAGTGATCCATTCTCTGTTGCCCATTCCCAGCTGCTGGCAAATGGAGGCTGGTTTCTTTGTTCTACATCTGGGGATTTTCAGTTCTTCAAACCCCAGTCCCATACACGGAAATTGGGAAAAAATGGCTTTCTTCAGACATCCTGTTGTTCTGTCTGGGCCAGGTCTATTCACTAGTTAGCAGTCCTTCACCACCCTTGCAATTTCAGTCTATCCTGGAGGTAAAAAGCCAACAGACAAGACAACCAGTCCTTTTAAAATGGAGTCTTCAGTCTGACACAGATGAACAGAGAGAGTCCATAATAGCAAACAGGATTCATAAAGTGTATGTAGACAGATTCCCCAAATGGTCACAACTTACATAAAACAGTTCCTATTGTTGTTCTCCTTCACTGACTTCTGTCTGATCAGACTTAATCTGTGAGCTCGTGGGAGCAGGGATCCCCATTCTTGAATATCTGTGTGACGTTGAACTCTATATACTTTATGAAAATTGGCTTATGAATGTTAATATGATGTAACTGGAATACACTTTATGCAAAAGGTCTCTTGTAAGGTATCATTACAAAGCTTATAATCTACTGAGTGTGTTCATCCTATTTGTTTGCCTGTATTATTTCTATGTCTGGAGTTAAGAAAATAAGATATAAACTTGTATTACTGATGTAAACATATTAAGTGGGAGTCATTAAGGGTGCTTCAGAATCAATGAACTGTAAATGGCTCTGTTTACTTGCAAACCTTCCTGTGTACATGTGGGCAAGCCCAGGAAGAATGGAGGCTGGGGTCTCACAGGACATGTGACCATGTCACATGATACTGGAATCCATCTTAAATCTGGTACTTTTCCATTTTGAAGGAGGGGTGGGAGACAAGTGGAGACAAAAGATTCCCACCTTGTGCCAAAGCTATAAAGGGGGTGGAGCAGGACAAAGAGAGCCCTGTCATGAGACAGCCCCTGCTTACCACCTAAGATGTCTGCTGGAACTAACGAGGACTGTACCAGGGGAAAGGATTGGCCCGGACTAGGAAGGGGTCTAAGCTGTGAAAGAAGCTTATTGGAACATCTCTAGGGGTGAGATATTACCTGTAATCAGTTTCTTAATGTATTAGGCTTAGACTTGCGTGTTTTGTTTTATTTTGCTTGGTGACTTACTTTGTTCAGTCTGTTATTACTTGAAACCACTTAAATCCTACTTTTTATACTTAATAAAATCACTTTTGTTTATTAGTAAACCCAGAGTAAGTGATTAATATCTGGGGGGAGCAAACAGCTGTGCATATCTCTCTATCAGTGTTATAGAGGGCAGACAATTTATGAGTTTACCCTTTATAAGATTTATACGGAGTAAAACCGATTTATTTAGGGTTTGAATCCTATTGGGAGCTGGGTGTCTGGGTGCTGGAGAAGGTAACCTGCTAAGCCGTTTTCACTTAAAGTCTGCAGCTGTGGGGGCATGGACTAGACTCTGGGTCTGTGTTGCAACAGGCTAGCGTGTCTGGCTCAACAAGGCAGGGCTCTGGAGTCCCATGCTGGCAGGGAAAAAAGGCTCAGAAGTAATTTCAGCCCATCAGGTGACAGTCCCAAGGGGGTGTCTGTGACTGAACCCGTCACAGTCTGTAAAATGCATACTGCATCATCGGGACTATCACAAACAAATAATAAACTCTCACATTCTGGGGTGCAATCCAGACCAGTGAGGAGTTGTCTTCTCTTACCCATAACTTTTAAGTGCTTTGAAAGCATTGCTACTGTAGTTCTCTGCCTGGGGGGTCTTACAGTCAGCAACAACCATGCACTGTATGCCTTTGAATTGAATAGTCCTGGTCTAACACTTTGGATCCAGGAGCCTGCCTGCTATACCATAGACTTACACTGGTCTCCACCAGCCTTGGTTAACAAATAGTAACATGACTTCAAACTCTCCCCAGACCTTAATTTACCAAAAATTGTATGCTCTGGAATGTTCAGCTTTTCCTGGAACAATCAGAGGAATGTTAAGTTCCAATTGCTCCTTTAAAGAGTCAATAGCCAACAGCTTCTTATTTTAATTGGAGTTATCAAACAGGTCAGTTCAAACACAGCACTAGAATAGTTTAGATTTAAAATAAAACAAGTCCATTTAATTCCAAAGAGAGAGGTTGTGAGTACAAGGATTAAAGATTAAAATGGTTACAAAATAAATAAAGATAAAGAACTTTCTAATGACTAAAACTTAACAAACTAGGCTTTGTTCAAGGTAAAAGCCTCACCCCATCTTTCCAGCAAGATGCCTGACTGAACTTCTAGGTCAGGATCTATCCCTCAACGTCAAAGGGCTGGTACCTTTGTCTTCTTAGGTAGAAGATAGATACCTTGGGATTCTGTACCCCTCTCTTTTAGCATCTATTGAATCTTTGAAATGGATTCTTCTGAAGGATATCCACAGATAAAAGTCTATTGTCAGCTGCGAGGCAAGCAATGTGGAGTCTATCTTGAAGGATGTGTCCTGCTGCCTTGTCTCCCAGTGGAAGCTGTCCATTATAATACAAATTATTTAATTCCTGCCCCCTTCAGTGTTTATGAATGAACATTAAACAGATGATTGTCAATCTCCTCCCCCACCACGAATAATATGAAGTTACCTCCACCCCTTGTAAGCTTGATGATCTGTTGATGCAAGATGTAAATATATTCTTACAGTCTTTCAAAGTACTTTCGCAGTAACTCCCAGGTGGGGAAACTATATTCCTTTGTCCAGGATGGGATAACTTCTGCTTGGCTGGCAAACACATTTTAAGAATTATAATTTCAGTTTGTCCATAACTTTGCATCAGTTGCTTGCACCTACATTATGCAATGATATTAGTAACCAGGGAGATAGGAGCATTTCATTGATACCTTATATGACACTTAGATACATCTCATAACATTAAAGAACTAGGGTACACTAGAGATGAAATGAATTACTAGATATCAGGGTGTATGTGGCCCTCTGCTCTTGGGTTGTTCTTAATGTCACAACAACAACATACCAAACCTGAAGGTCCAAAGCCCAGTATTGCCCCTACTTTAATTGTAAGACATCTATTGACTTAAATGAGTGAAGGATCAGACCCATCAAGCAAGTAGCACACAGGCAAACCTATAGTCTCTGATTCTGTAGCCTTACCAAATGTCAACATCTTTCACTCAGAGAGTTGCTTTTGTTTGTAAATACATGAAAGACTATCTTCCCTCTCCCAACTGGAACAAAATTTAATGAGCCTGAATATTAACAAATGAACAAGCCAAAAACAAAAGTCAGGAATGAGGGAGTGTTTGTTTTGCCCCCGCCCCATGCCCTCTTTCCAGGCCTTTCTTTCCACTGCCTCATTTATTTCTGTTTTATTTACAAATAGAAGCAATTAGATCCTCTGATCATTCTTAGTAATTATTCACCTCCTCAGACCTAGCAAAGCATCAGATGAAGGAGCAGATATTTTATCCAAATGTGAAATGACCAGCATGAAAAGCTCTGCCTGGAACTGGATGGTAAATGTAATTCAGCAAAAGCCTCTGGCTCCATTTAAATTAACACAATTAGGACTTATCGAACCCTCCCCCAGAACCACTGTCAAACTGGATAAACAAACTTTCAGCCGTGTGTGAATGTGTAATCAAATAGCATCTGAAATTCACCGTGAGATGTGTCTGTGCTTTGGACACAAGGTCAAATCATTATTTTGCTTTGCTCTTTTGCTTCTTATTCCTCAACTTCCAGCTCAATACTTTATCTGCCCTGCATTCAGAAGAACACAAGACAAACAATGAAAACTAGCACATAGAAAGTAGCCCAGATCCTTGCGGCACAATGGGAATAAAAGAGGCATGAAAATAAATAAATAAACTGGATTTCAAAACTAGCCTGAAAGGTAACAGTGATTCAGTGTGACAGATTTTACTATTATTAACCTTGGTGAAATATTAATAAGATCTTCTGTTTATAGTCCCTGTTTTATTTCACAGGCTCTTGAACTGCTTTCCAAAAAGGAATGGCTTCCCCAACATAAGTAACACATCCCCTTCTGAGGTTAAATACTACATCTGATTAGCAAGAGATAGCAATACGTACAGCACTTAAAAGAAGGATGGGGAAAAATCATTATCCAGTTAAAATTGCAATAATAGTCCACGCTGGAATCTGACTTGGCATTGGGATTAACACCCAAACCTTGCCACAGAGCTGGCAGCACAAAATCGACCTCTGTTTAACAGGCTGGGGGATTGGATTAGCATTCATTCGGAGGGGAAGACTGCCCACTCCCAAATCACCAGCACATTGTTTTAAGGTCTCCCAGTCAATTATTGACCTGGCTTAATTGTGCTGAATTTATGAGAGCTAACACAATCACAAACCCCAACAGGTTATCCTTTAACATAACTTCCAGCTCCTTTCCCCCCCTGTGATGGAGTATTCATCTCTCATTTGCCCTGAAAGGGTTCTTGAAGACCAAGAAAGGGGCTAATTAACTCAATAAGCCACAGCTGAGGGGAATCAGGTGCCCCATCAATCTCCTGAGGAAGGGAGAGAGCCCAGCTGGTGAGGAAAGAGCTGGGCTGAAATAAAAAAGACAGGAAATGGGCATAGAAAGGGGTGCTGCTGGGGAAATCTGCAGTTACTGCATAGAAGAAGGGAGGAGGTTTTTTGAGGCTAAAGGGATAGGTGGCCTACAGTTGCTCCCTGGAGGAGGGAGTTAGGAAGCTTGAAAACCCAGAGAGGGCGTGTGTGTCTGATGGTAGGATAGAGCACAGGGAAAGTCTCTAAGGTCTATCAAGGAACAGATCTTGACTGCTAGCTAGAGGTCCGTCAGTTGGAACCCAGACTAGAGGATGGGCCCAGGTTCCCCTGCCAGCCACTGAGGGAATGGCACTATGAGGTGGTGAATAGAAAGACTGCCTGAGCCTGTTTGTGGGAAGAAACTTTCCAACCCCAGAATGGGAAACCATGGCACTGCTGAGGCCACACCTGGAGTATTGCATCCAGTTTGGGTCCTCCCACTACAGAAGGGATGTGGACAAATTGGAGAGAGTCCAGCAGAGGGCAACACAAATGATCAGGGGGCTGGCGTACATGATGTATGAGGAGAAGCTGAGGGAACTAGGCTTGTTTAGTCTGCAGAAAAGAAGAGTGAGGGGGGATTTGATAGCAGCCTTCAACTACCTGAAAGGGTCCAAAGAGGATGGAGCTCAGCTGTTCTCAGTGGTGGCAGATGACAGAACAAGGAACAATGGTCTCAAGTTGCAGTGAGGGAGGTCTAGGTTGGCTATTAGGAAACACTATTTCACTAGGAGGGTGGTGAAGCATTGGAATGGGTTACCTAGGGAGGTGGTGGAACCTCCATCCTTTTAAGGCCTGGCTTGACAAAGCCCTGGCTGGGATGATTTAGTTGTTATTGGCCCTACTTTGAGCAGGGAGTTGGACTAAATTACTTCCTGAGGTCTCTTCCAACCCTAATCTTCTATGATTTTGTGACCTGTCTGGAGACACACAGAGGCAATTGTCACAAAGAGGCAATAGCATCTCATGGAGCGAGAGAGGGTCTGCCAACCCAGAGAAAGAGACAGAGTGCAACCGCGTGAAGGGGTGTTGATCTTCTGAGCTATTCCCCAGAATGAGCAGGAGGAGGCACCATCTTAACAACGAGTGGAGCATCCTGTCACACCCCCTCTTCCTGTTCTCCCATAATTAACGTAAACATTTGGCAAAGCATTTCAACCAGTCTGAATAAAAAATGTCTTCCTCTCTCATTTGGTTGGGTTTCACTTCCTCAGTATGCAGTTTCATAAACCCTCCAATCATCCGTGTAGTCTTCTAAGAAAAATGTGATAGATAAAACCTGAATTTCTAAGGCACCAAAGCAAACTTTCAGTCCTTTACACACCCAAAAACATGTTTCCCGTTTGCAGGTCACGTTTAAACAATAATTTAGGCTTAGATTGCCTGCAAGGCTGATTTCTTCATCTCTGACCTACTAAATCATTAACATTCCTCCACAAAGCTAGAAGTGTCCCAAAGGTAAAATGTATAAAAGAGCCAGTGGCAGGACATTCTCATCAGTGGGCTCATGCCTCTGGAAGGCAATTCCACAGGATACACGCTTAAACCACAAGATTGCCATATTTTTATCAAACTGCATGATGTACCTCTTTGCCCCATTAACTGTGGGGGCATGAATTCCTTTTGCTCTGAACTGACTGGCCCAGTGTTTCTTCAACTTATGGGCTTGATTCTCGCCCTATACTAATGTACATCTGTTGCAACTCTATTGATTTCAATGGAGTTATTCCTAAATCACCCCAGTCTGAGGGGAGAATTGAATACTGTCAGAGCAGCAGGGACTAGTATTGCGCTCTCTCTTTGTCAGAAATTTTAATAGACCCCATTTTAAAGCATGTAAAGTGTATTGGTGTAGCAGGCACCTTATAAATGCATGTAACAATCATCATAATAATAATACCTAATTTTCTAGCAAGTACAATGCGGCATATTGAGTGTCAAGAATTTTTCCTTGCTAGGGCCGAGTAGAAAATGAACAGTATTTGTAATTAGTAGTGTCAGTTTGTTAGCTGTTGTGCGAAGGGATCGGATGGTAGAGATAGTGACACAGGTTGATGTTTCCAGGAAGATCAATCAATATTAGCATTTTGCCAGTGACATGTGGTTGATTTTAGACTCAGAAGAAATGATAGCACTAGTGACATGGGCGGTGGGGCACATGTGTTGGTAATGCGGCGGAAGAGAGACAGGCTGACAAAGAGCATGGCAAGGAAGAGGAGGTGCAGTAAAGAGACGAATGACATCTGTCCGACAGTCTACAGGTAGGCAGTGCCGCTGAGAGTGGTCTGGGACATGGGACTGCGTAACATAAGGGAAAGAAACACTCTAGAAAGAGTGAGAATGTTGATTTTTTTTCTTTTAACTGACATTTAAAGTGAATTTTTAGTGCTTATGAATGCTGTTGGACTGACAGCCCTGGAGATTGAAGTCCTCTGTTCAATAGGACATGTATGACATAAGCAGCATCAGCATGAGTTTCTCTCCATTATAGCTCAGACTTGTTCTGGAAGGCCCAAACTCAGGGCTAAAGGGAAGCTCCATCTCCAGTTGTTGGCATATCTGCGGGCCTTGCCAATGAGGGTTTCAGTTAGAGCCAGTTGTGGTGGTAATACTTCCTGTTATGTGAACACCTGTCCACTAGAAACTATGTAAGTTCACCAGCTCATTTCACCAAATGGTCTTCGGGTCATAGTGACTGTTGTTCACTGCAGACCTGTGCTTTATCAACTAGTCACCTAAAAGTGACTGCAATGGTGGACAGACCTGTCTCCTAAGTCATGTAGCCTCCAGAATAGAGCAATATTTTTAGTAAAAGACTCAGAGGCCAGCATCAAATCTGGTGCCAACAAGTGCAATTTAACAGTCTAACTGGCACCTTTGTTGGCATGTTTTCCAGAAATGCCCCATGATGTATCTGTCCTGGAGGTAAAACAAAAATCTTCTGTCTGCAAAGATATCAGCCCAGCACTTTCCAAAAAGAATTATTCTGAAGTCTATGGAGTTGCAATCACTTAGCTTCTCAAAGATTAAAACATATTCTCTTTTCAGCCCAGAAGACCACCAAATGGCCACATTAGTTCACAAGCTAATGAATCTAATCAGGTAACTGTCTGGTTAGAGCTGGAGCAACATATGTGTTCTAAGGAAGGTCCAGTGATTAGGGTGCTAAACTAGGACTAGGGTGATCCAGTTTCTATTTCCTGCTCTGCCACAGATTCCCTGTGTGGCCATGGGAAACAGTTAGAGCCAGATTTTGGAAGCTACTTAAGCAGCCAAAGATGTAGAGAGGTACCTACTAGGATTTTGAAAAGCAGATAAGTGCCTAATTCCCATTGACTTTTAGACACTTTTGATGCTTAGACACTTCTGAAAATCCTACTGGGAGCTTATCTGAATCTTTACAAATCTGGCCATCAGTGTCTTGGTTCCCCATCTGTAAAACTTTCCTACCATAAGGGGTGGTGTGAGGACAAACACATTAAAGATTGTCAGGAGCACAAATGCTAGGATGATGGAGATAAGATAGGTACCTAAGATTGAAGGCACATGCTGCTGGACCAGTAGTTGACTTTGATTCATGCAGCTACCCTGAAAGATTGGCTATGTCAGTATTTTTGAATATACATCTGAGGGAATGACCTAGTTTGTCAGCAAGGCTTGAATTTGACCACTAAAATAGAGAGAGGGAGAGAGTTGTCATATGTCAGTCTCCTTGGCTCAGAGACATTTATTTCTGTACGGATGAAGCAGGCAGAAAGCCTTTGAGCCCTGATTGTGCTAGAACAGTGATTTTCAAACTGGAGTATGTGTACCCCTGGGGGTACATGAGCTCTAATAGGGGGATACATGAGAAAAATTATGTAATGATGGACAATGTATTGTATTACCCTTTACAGATCTTTCCCCCCTTCCTGTTTTCATAGGTCTATTATGGACCCTATCTCAGATGAGTGCACATAGTAGACTACATTATTTGGAAAGGGGTATGCAGCCTAAAAAAACTGAAAACCACTGTGCTAGAATAAAAGATTCCTGTATTATTGTTCCACATTTTTTTGGTCTTCCTGTTTTTCAGCACTGAATGCGATTCAGTTGATGGCATCACTTCCTCTGCCTGGGGTCAGGGGCTATTGCGCTGCTCCAAGTGTCATCTTTCAGATGAGATTTAAAACCAAGGTTCTGGGTGTAATGACGAACAAACACTCAGTAATCTAGCGTGTCAGCAGAGAAGGCACAGCACTTTTCATTAACTGCACAAATACTCAGTACAGCCTGTGGCTGCTTAGTTCTCTGGAAACACATGGAGCATGCTAACAGGCTTACCACAGATATTCTGACAGCCACACCCATACTGTCACAGTTTCAGGGTGACTGCACCTCTATCTCCCCCTTCATGGTCTACTCCAGAATTTCCCAGTCAGGTTGAGATTTCCAGCTGTCACGTGTCTCAGGGCAGGGTCCCTTTCCCTACTCCCTACTAACTGGGGGTTTGAAGGATGCACAGCTCCCTGCCTTACACTGTGATATCCCCAGCAGGCCAGTCTGTCTAATGGAAAGCACCTGTGCATTTTTGTTTTTGCTCTGAGGGCTATGATCAGTGTATTGCCAGCAGTTACAAGTCACCCCATAGCCTTTTCTAAGCAAGCACATTTATTCTTAAGTAAAAGCATTATAGAAAAAGCACGTCAAAACAATAGACAGATTTGAACACATGGAACATACCATGAGTCTCCCAGTGGTCTGGTGGGGCCCTAGTAGGATAAGGTCTTTCCAACCCTTCTGCAAGGGTGAGGGTCTGGATAAAAAGTCCTATTTTCTGGATCAGAAAGAAGGCCCCAAGTCTGTTTAAACCCAAACTTTTTATATCAAAAGCCCTTTTGTTTTCTGGAAAAAGCAGTGTGAGCCAATATAAACCAGACTTCCCAGGGGATGGTACCTCTCTGGAGGCATTTATAACCTAAGTCTTTCACCTTAATTACCTCCCATTGATTTTAGCTCACATAGGAGCTGTGGTAACTCTCCTCCATTGAGTAGAACACAATCACACATAAACCATTCATAGATTTAATTGGTCTCCAAAGTTACTGCATGTGATTGCAATGTCTGACTCACTAACCTTAAACCACGTATTACAAGCAGTCTGATACCTCTCCTTTCATTAAAGGCCCCATGGCATTTTGTATCACAAGAGAGATGACTCCTACCTATAGACAGGAAGGATGACCCAGTAGTTAGGGCATTAACCAAAGACTTGAGAGATGTGCATTCAATTCCCTGATCCATCACAGACTTCCTGTGTGACCTTGAGCAAGTCGGCCTCTCTGTGCTTCAGTTCCCACTCTGTAAAATAGGGACAATAGCACTGCCTCACAGAGGTGTTACCTTAAAGATTGTTATGTGCTCAGACACTATCGTGTTGGACAATATAAGTACCTTAGATAGATACAGTCAGGGTCCTGGACAAAATTCATTTAATTAACTGCAATCTACCTACCTAAATTTCTCTGTAACTTAGTATAGTATAGTGGTACATGCATGTATATCGTATCTTTCCATAAGTGCAAATCTAACAAGTTAGCAAAATCATATTCTGTTTAAAACCAAAACTAATATTCACTGGAAGGCCGTGTACTATCTTCTCAGCAGGAGCCATTCTCCTCCAAATTTAATCTTTCAAGCCTCAGCCATTTGGGCTGTAAGGTTGCTTTAAAATAAAATTGCAAGGTTTTTTTGATCATTGATAATAAGGAAGGGTGTACTTTTCACTCATTTCTGGCTTTTCAAAAACTCCAACTGTGCCTTTCATGTTCCAACTTTCCAAAAAGATTCCCCAAGGTCAAGCATGGAAAATTTCAACCCGAAAGATCAAATTCTCACTAAGGTGTGACTGAGGGGTAAATGACTATTATTAATAATTCTTTATTTCTAGTGCAGGCCCAGTCATGACCAGGATCCTGTTGTGCTAGGTGCTGTATAAACACAGAACAAAAAATAGACCCTGCCCCCAAAGGGCTTAAAATTTAAGCAATGGAAAATGCTTTGCAGCCTTAACTATAGAGCTTGGTGCTGTTCATTTCTCTTTCTCCCCCCGTCTATCTCTCTCACTTGAATTTATTGTTATACTAAGATTGGGTTATTGTTTCCTCAGAGGATTTCACTTCAACAACCAAACTTTGAATTGTGATTATAAGAAGGCATTGAAGGTTGGATGCTAAGAGAGGTTATAATGAATACTTACTGTACCCTCTTAATAAATCTGGCCTTTCACTGTCTTAAAGGGATTTGTGTCAGCTGTGTAGCCTGAACAGTGCAGTTCTCTTGAGGTGGACGCACTGAAATGCCTTTAAATAGTGTCGCAATTTAAAAATTAGAGTGGTCTTTATAATGCATCTGTAGAAGAATAGAAAGGAGAAGATAATTAGCTGTGGCTGTTTCAGCTACCTCAGAGCTGAAGGTATTATAAAGTGAAAAATAGGAATCGTGAACTAAATCTGATCCAGATGTTGTGGTGTCTGATATTACCCTTTTAATTAAAACATTTACAACAATGATCACAAATGTTATGTTCGCATATCAGCTCGGAGGATAGCTCCCTCATGACCTCCGCTTTCCTTGTCTCTTGGCAGATGATTTTAAGGGGGGGGCACTGATTATGAATAATTTAAAATGAAGCCTTTTCATTATTGGACACCATTCCTCAGGGTTATCATGGGTCCACTCAGCGTTAGTGTAATAATAATGATAAAGACATGCTACTATAGCAAATTTCATCTCAAAGGATCCTGAAACTATTTCCAGACTGAAGTACACACTTTCCATCCAATAGTAACCGTCCCATCCCAATGGAAGTGCAGGGTGAAACATGGCAGCCATTTAACAGTGCTCAGTAATGCTATGCGACAGTGTTAGCTCAGGGTGTGAAGAAGAATAGTGCACCTAAATGAAAAGGGGAGGGGCAATATAGATATGCAGATTTTTTTGCAAAGATTTCTTCAGTTATATGATTTTTGTTTAGTTGTCCCCACTGGCAACAAAACCACCCTTTACAAAGGAGGATTTGTATGCAATATTAATATCTTTGGAATGATAAAACAGGGTTACCTTGTTAACCACATCTGATTGTCAGAGGATTACACAACCATAGATGCCAGGGATTAAAAAAATGTATAGATCACCTATTCCACCCCAGCCACTGTACGGTTGCTCCCTAGAGTTTATTCTCGACTGCTTTCTGAAGTCTAGTTTGAAATTTCTTTAAAAATGGGGCTTCCTTTATTTTTCTTCACAGATGGCAGTATCACAATTGTTTACTCCCCATTCTTAATGCAGCACCCAGATTGTAGTGCTGTGCAGAGAAGCTAGGGTTCTTAGTTAAATCTAACACACATGTCAATCTGTAATGAATCGGTGGCCACAGACTGGGCCTGAACCCACCAACTTCCTCATTTCAATGATCTGAGAGATTCCTGCAGGTATCTAAAAGCCAGAGAGGAGTGTACACAACACTGATGTGAAAAGCAGATAGACAATAATTGGCCAAGATTCTCAAAAGTCACTGGTGATTGGGGTGCTTTGATTTTTTGGGTGGTTAACTTGATACACCTTAATGAAGGGGCCCTCTATTGAATCAAACAAGTGCTTAACACTTTCTGATAATCAGGCCTATTTAAGATATGTCTATTTAGGCACCCAAAAAACCCACTAGTCAGACTTGAAAATATTGGTCATCATCTCTTCTACAGAGCTGAGGAAAATACAAACAATTGCTTTTAGCCAGTAAACAAAATCTACAGGCAAATTCACTGCATGTACTGATAAGACGAACTGCATAGTGTATATATTGGATGCCCTGTAGAACTAGAGGCTAGGAAAGGAACCAATGAGTGGAAATAAGATATTTTGACCACTGTGTTAGCAATATGAAAATTATTTTGCATCATATGGTGCCTTTCATTCTGAGGACCTCAGTGAGCTCTTTCTATTAAGGAATAACTTAATCCACCACTGACGGGCAATAGAAATGTACCCAAACCAAATGCTGGGACCTCCACAACCTGCATTTGTTTTAGGGTGGAAATCCAGATTCAAATTTTGAAGCTTCAGATAGTTTCTAAAGTTCAGCCAACTCTAAAAAAGACCAGTTCAGATATCACTTACAGCAGGGTAAATTGGTAGTAACATCATTAGAGTCAATGGCAATCACAATGGATTGAAACTAGTATAAAACTGGTGTAAATGTGATCAAAATCAGATACATTCCATCTAATAACACTGCCCTTTGGTCCCTTCACTATGCTATGGTGATAATTCAATATAGATTCAGAGGAGTACCACCTACTGAACTGCCAACATCCCTTCCTATGGCACTCAAGTATTAAGCTGGTCAAATTCTACTTAGCTTATAAGGCCAACAACTGCCTACCCTCCCCTGTGGTGAGAAAATCTTCTCTGAGGAGCAGAGTGGATGAGGTCATTGGCCTGCCCTCTTTCCCCTGCCCCCCCCCCCCCCCCCCATCACACTGACTCACAGACCAACACTGTACCAGTTACTATCCACTTGGCATAATAGCCCTTTTAGGATGGGGGGAACTGGCAGACTACAGTGCTCTAATTCACCCCAGGGAGCCAACTGGTGATGGGATGGTCCCATGATCAAAGGAGTATAATGGACAGATGTGATATCAGAACTAGCTATAACTCCAGAGTGAACATTAGTGAAGAAATCTAGACATCACTAAAACATGTTGAATATGTGTCCATGTTTCCAGCTGTGTAACATTTAGTTGTCAAATCCAGATAACTTAATATTGCGACACTGATGCTTTCATCATTGAAATATTTAGTCATCAAATTCTTCATGAATACATGTGTCTGCCACTGAGTGTTGTTGAGTAACAAGTCAATTCTCAGTAAAACCTTGAAAACTTAAGCACTCGCTCAAAATTATCCTGCACCATAGGGGCTGGAAGTAGGGGTGCAGCAGCCTGAAATGATTTCCATCATGTACAGGGTTTATAGTTTGGTTCAGTGGCTCTCAGAACCCTCACTATAAAAACTGTTCTAGCACCCCTGTCCTGCACAACAAATTCTCAATAGTGTCATCTCTCTGACTAGGACCTAGATGGTGTACTGGGTTGGGTAACTGCTGGGGAAAGGATATGCAGTGTTGTTGGTGGAGGGGTGGACTCCATTGGGAATGGCATGATGGAGTGAGAGGCAGCTCAGGGGCCCATGAGAAATCTGTTGGTGAGCAGAAAGAGGGGATCCAGTCTTCAGGAGACCAAGCTGAGGGACAAATCCAAAGGAAAGTGTCCTAACACATGGGTGTACTTGGTGGATAAAGGAGGACCCAAATTTAATGTACACCAGGTAGACAGACTTGGGTAAGGGACAGCCACTTTTAAACCTGGTGGAGATGGAACATCAAAACTTAATTTACTACCGTACATTAGAACTTTCATCATTTTTCTTTCATTGAATAATCTTATAGACAGTAGTGCTGATGCATATTGCATTCTTCATTAATTCATTATCATACAGCACTTTGTCTTCAGAAACAATCTTCAAATAATATACTTTCTATGCAGATAGCCTCAATGAGATGTAAAACTTTCTTGAAAGAAAACTGGGGCTGTGTGAATTTCTGAACATTCATTTAAAAATAACCTCATTTTGCCTGTTTTTTCACTAGTAAAATCAGGGTTTACGTACCACAGCATTGGACACCTTTAAAAATATATTGGGTGGGTAAGTAGGTAAATAGTTTTTTTTTAATGGTAATTTGGCTATGGAAACAACAGAAATCATGTGTGATTACAGTGCGAACAATTCACTTGAGAAATGACCAATTTTCTCCAACTTTCTCTTGCTTTTATCATGATAATTTCTTGTAAGTGGAGCTAATTTAGAATTTGAAATAAAATGAACAAATGTCCTGTAAGTTGAATTCCACTGTGTACATCTACAGTGGTGTATTTAAGAAAAAAAAAGTCTATGTAGATCACCCTTTCATATAGAAACCAATTACATGCAGAAAATGCCTTCTTGACTTTCAAAAAACCTCTCATTTGCAAGCACTGTTTGAATAGAAAACTTGGTGTCAGAAAAAGTTCAGTGTCAAAACCACTTTCATGTGGAAAACTTCCAGTGCCAAAACACCTTTACCTTCTAAATAATTCTACATTAGCAGTCACAGTGAACTGGTTAGGTTAAAAATTTCTAAAATACTATAATTGTAAACACTTATCAGCTTCAGTAGACCTCTGTGGACTTTTTTCCCCCCTCAAAGGACTAACGGTATGTGATACCAAGCATTTTGTATGACTTCTTAAGAGCCATGGGACAAATTCTGCATTGCACTGTCTGACCCCATTGACTTCAGCGTGGGTTTCTACTGGTCTAGATGAGAGTACAATCTGACCATACATCTTCGTCTGACTCCCACAGAGTTCAGTGGGCTTTGGATCAGGCCCTAAAGTAGGCCAAGGACACAAACCCTTTAGTGGGTCAGATTCCATTCTGTTGAAGGAAGTGGGATATTTTAAAATATTATTTGTATTACTACAGTGCCTAGCAACCCTAGTTATGGACCAGGGTTCCATTGTGCAAGGCGCAGTACAAACACAGAACAAAAAGACGGTCCCTGCTCCAAGCAGCTTCCAAGCTAAGTATAAGACAAGAGACAACAGAATATTATAATATTTTAGCAGACAGAAGGAGGAGTATGAGTAAACAATGAAACAATATTGGTCAGCATGAAAGGCATTGGTTTCAAGCTTTCTCAATCAATAGACCATTGAGTGGGAGAAGAATCTGCTCATGGATACACTACTCCTATCCAACCCCCCCACTACTTCTCACAAAGTTTAAATCTTCAGGCTACCCCAGGCACTAATTAATCCATAGAGCCTCAGATAAGCTACATAAGAGGCCACCTTTCTCCCTGCCTTACACCCATAGCTGCAATCAGTACTGCTGTCAGAGCTGGAACCCCTTCCATTAAAAAGAACAATAGAGGCCAGAGGTTGGGAAATCTAGGCTCTACTGTAATACAAAAGCATAATAATTGTTGCACTGTAGCCAAATAATTCCTATTGAATATTTGTATTGTCATCAAAGAACAAAGTGACAGCTCCTGCCCCCAAAAACTTGTGTATAATTCAAGAGACACGAAGTGGAGACAGACAGATGGAGAGCACAAGGAAACAATGAGACAATGCTGGGCAGGATGATAGGCAGTGATCTCTGCACACCAGCTGCCTAACTGTTGTTGAGTTTTTTGTAGACCTCATGACAAAGAAGAATGTCAAATCAGTTAGTAATGATAATCAAGTCTCATCTTCAGGGTGTAAATGGATCGGCATATGAGTCAGGAAGGATATTTTGCTGCCATTAACAGTGTTATAGAATTGGTTGGGTGAATCATTGTTATTGCTTTTGCCATTTTTTTTTTTTTGAAATATCAGGCATTGGCCACTGATGGTTGTGATGGAATATCAGAAATGGTGGTCCAATGATCTGATCAAGGCCACTTTGAATGTTCCAAAGTTCAAGCTAAGTGAGGCCAGAATCAAAAAGATCTGATATCTGTCGGTCTGTCTATCTATCATCATTATAAAATCATTTGAGGCAAAGTCTGTCAGGATCTCTCATTCAACTTTTAATAGGCAGAACTGAATTTAGCAATTAATGTTACCATCTGTTATTTTCTTTTTAAATAATTATGTATTTTATCTTCAAAAAGGGAATGCTTTGTACTAATCCACTTTGGTGATGCCTAAATCACTTCCTATTGGGATAACGTTCAACTCAATTCCTTTGAGTCTTATGAGATGTCTTGACTGTCACCTGCCTCATTCAACAGCAGGGGAGATCACCAAGGTGTTTTTATCAGTTCAGCTCAGAACAGATCTGTGAACATAACGGAAACTATGAGCCTTAAATTAAAAAGAAAAAAGCACCAGATCTATGGAATGAATTTGTGGTCCCCTGGAATCTGAGCCAAGAAAACCAGAACCATCTTTTCTAACTGAACCAGATCTGCCCTTTTTCCTGGCTTGGATTTGGCAGTCCCCCACATTTATTTGCTCCTAGATCCCTTCTCTGTGGAGTTATTTTATTAGTGATGTTTGTCTTCAGTCCTTTGATAGCTAGCTGTGTTCCAAAATAAATAAATTTCTTCTGCCACTTCTCCGGTTACACTGTGATTTTGATTTATGCACACAGAGTTTAAATAATTTGGGGAAGGGCATATGTCATGATCATAGAATATTAGGGTTGGAAGAGACCTCAGGAGGTCATCTAGTCCAATCCCCTGCTCAAAGCAGGACCAACCCCAATTAAATCAAGGTTTTGTCAAGATGGGACTCAAAAACCTCCAAAGATCTAACTATCCTCTTTGGAACCCCCCTTCAGTTAATTGAAGGCTGCTATCAAATCCCCCCTCACTCTTCTCTTCTGCAGAATAAACAAGCCCAGTTCCCTCAGCCTCTCCTCATATATCATGTGCCCCAGCCCCCTAATCATTTTTGTTGCCCTCTGCTGGACTCTCTCCAATTTGTCCACATCCCTTCTGTAGTGGGAGGACCCAAACTGGTTCCAGTACTCCAGGTGTGGCCTTACCAGTGCCAAATCGAGGGGAATAATCACTTCCCTTGATCTGCTGGCAATGCCCCTACTAATACAGCCCAATATGCCATTGGCCTTCTTGGCAACAAGGGCACACTGCTGACTCATATCCAGCTTCTCGTCCACTGTAATCCCCAGGTCCTTTTCTGCAGAAATGCTGCTTAGCCAGTAGGTCCTCAGACTGTAGCAGTGCATGGGATTCTTCCATCCTAAGTGCAAGACTCTGCACTTGTCCTTGTTGAACCTCATCAGATTCCTTTTGGCCCGGTCCTCCAAGTCACTCTGGACCCTATCCCTACCCTCCATCATATCTACCTCTCCCCCCATTTTAGTGTCATCTGCCAACTTGCTGAGGGTGCAATTAATCCCCTCATCCAGATCATTAATAAAGATGTTGAACAAAACCAATGAAAAACAATAAATGATACAGACAACTTTCAGAATTGTCAGATGCACTCCTCCTAGCCCGGGAGTTGTCAGCCTTGAGACTTTCAAGTATCTAGACATCATTTCTGCAATGATCCTGTTTTTCACCATTTACCCTTTTTCTTCCCCATTTTCCCCACCCTTGCTCCTTTATTATGATGGAGGTAAATTGTCCATTCATTTTTGGGAAGACACAGTAGTACTCCTTTCAATAAATTACCTTTCCCACATCCACAGAGGTCTCTGCCTTAGTGATCCTTTGTTCTTCATGTAGTTGATTATTTTAGTCACAATTTCTCTTTGTGTTAAGGTTTCAAGGGATGATAACGATTAATTATTGGCATTACTGTAGCACTTAGGAACCCCAGTTATGCATCAGAACCCAGTAGAATTAGGTGCATCAACAATCACAAAACACAAAGATGTCCCAGCCCCAAATAAGCTACAATACTGTAGTACAACCTCTTGCATAACACAGACCGTAAACCTCACCTAGTAATTCCTGCATCGGACACATAGCATCTTGGGGATTGATGCTTATCAAAACGTGGCCCTGTCCCCCACTGTGGATGGTCAATAGTCTGTCATGAGTGAACCATCTACTGGATCCCATATGCTGCTAAGACTCCTGACTCTGGGAAGTGCCTGTCACTATTCCTCACTTTGGGTCTCTAATGCTAACTTTTCTTGGGATGTGGGGCTCCACAGCCCAGCTGCCTTAGACCCTGAAATCAATACCTCAGTCCCCCCGAGCCACCCAGTTGCTTATATACCTTCCCACAGAGTTCTACTTCACTGAGCTTCTAAATTAACCTCTTCAGGGACAGCATGGCTGGCAAGGAAGGAACATAGTCTTAGCAAAGAAATGTCTTAATCGCAGTCACTTTTATTCTTTAAAACACTATAGAGTTAAACTGTACAATAATAAAATAACAGTCCTGAGACTCTCACCCCATTAGTCTGATCCTGCTTCTTCTGAGAGTGTCAGAATCACAGAAATGTAGGGCTGGAAAGTACCTCAAGAGGTATGTAGTCCATCCCCCTGCATTGAGGCAGAATTAGGCATAGCTAGACCATCCCTACCAAGTGTTTGTCTAACCTGTTCTTTAAAAACCTCTAGTGACAGGGATTCCACGGTCTTCCTAGGGAACCTGTTCCAGTACCTAACTATCCTTATTGTTAACAAGTTTATCCTAATATCCAACCTAAATCACCCTTGCTGCAAACCAAGCTAATTATTTCTTGTCCTACCCTGAGTGAATGTGGAGAACAATTGATCATTGTCCTCTTTATAACCATCTTTAACATATTTGAAGACGGTTATCACATTCCTCCACAGCCTTCTCATCTCTGGACTAAACAGGCCCAGTTCTTTCAACCTTTCCTCATAGGTCATGTTTTCTAAACCTTTTATCATTCTTGTTTCTCTCCTCTAGACTCTCTCCAGTTTGTTCACATATTTCTTAAAGTATAGTGCCCAAAACTGGGCACAGTATTCTAGCTGAAGCCTCACCACTGGTGAATAGAGTCAAAAAATTACCTCCTGTATCTTACCTATGATACAGGATACATAATACATCCTAGAATTACATTTGCCTTCTTTGCAACAGCAATACATTGTTTCATATTCAAATTGTGATCCACTACAACCCCCAGATCCTTTTCAGCAATACTATTGCCTAGCCACTTATTCCCTATTTTGCAGTTGTAAATTTGATTTTTCCATCTTAGGTGTAGTACTTTGCACTTGTCTTTATTAAATTTCACCTTACTGATTTCAGACCAACTCTCCAATTTATCAAAATCCCTTTGAATTCTAAATCTGTCCTCTTAAGTGTTAGCAACCCCCATCTTCAGATTTTATCAGTGTACTCTCCACTCCATCATCCAAGTTGTTAATGAAAATATTTTGTATGGGTCCAGTCAGAATTTTAAGCAAGACAGACCCCTTCTGATCTCTCTCTCTCTCTCTCTCACACACACACACCTAGTCTCCTAGGAGGTGATAGATGCCCCCCAGAGAGCTTTCCACTTTAATAACAATCTCTGACCTTTTTGACTATTTTCCCAGGATGAGGAAAACCAGCCACTTTCCCCAACCAGGCTTCTGTGTAGAGAATTCATAGTTCTTGTAGATGTGCCAGTAGGCAAGAGAAAATCAGATCTAATATCTCTTGCTGGAGCTCTCTCACTGAATGTTTTTCTTGAGATAGCCCACACCCCTTCTGAGCAAGGCCACATCTGGAATAGACTGATCTTGTCAGAGCCAGAATGGTTTTATATCACAGAACACACTTTGGTAGCTAGCACACAAAATGGTAGATACAAAACAACACAGAGTTCACAAAACAAAATGGAGTTCACAGTTTGATACAGACATAACCCCTTCTGTCGGCATGCTACTTTCAGTAGAATTATTCTGCTTGTGACTTCATTGGACTTATTCTAGATTTACACTAGTGTAACTGAGAGCAATAAATTGCCCTAAAATTATAAACAGATATTATAATTTATTCAGGATGAGTCATGTTTCTGAACATGCACATTGAAATGCTGAGCAAAATTAGTACAATTTACCTTTAAATAACATGAAGAACACTGTTATTTCTTACAGAGGAGAAGGAAATACTATGTTTGTTTCATTCTCTCTCTCTCAGTACTTATAAAGCCCTCATCCTACAATTTAAGGGACTCCTATGTATTTAAAAATAGAAATACCAACAGTCTCTCCCTTCCCAGTCTGCAGAAAAAATAGCTGGATAAGTTTATAAGGCTTTTGTTCACTTGTTTATGTCTGCATTTGTAAGTAAATGGGTGCGTTGTGTCTATGTTTGTGTGTGAGACAAACTTACTGATGGAAAGCTAAGTCAAAGAAGTTATGTTCCATTTAGTTCTGGGGTCATTATTTGCGTTTGCTGGAATGAGTTCCATAGTTTAGTTCCAGCAGTTCTGATTGAAGCAGTCTTGAGATTCCTCCTATTGCATGACAGCTCCCCTGCTACTGCGGAAAGTAACGGCTGTGGGTGGTTATGGCTGTGGAAGGAGAGGTGACCTGCCAACTAGTGAGAGCAAAGTATGTGAAGGTTTTTGAGCATCAGGACAGAAAACTGAATTCAGTATTCAATGGGAAGCCAGTGCAGAGAGTAGAGCACTGGAGAGAGACTAAATAGATGGGCTATTTGCATTTCGTACCAGCTGGAGCTTTTTCAGGGCATATGGCTTCATTTGTAGAAGTATTCTACAATTCCTTCCAAATGTATGCCAAGCCATGCAAAAAGAGTTACAAAAATAGGCATGTCCTCCTAATTACAAGACTTTCATTGGATAAGTGATTCAGCTGAAAGGTATGTACAGTCACATGTTGCCAGATATTTCTATATTGGTGTCTACGGGCTGCTTTACAGATCCTACTCAGGATGGCATATAATTTCACAAAAGGCTAATGTTAACGTATGGTTACTAAACACTATAAACTAATCCAAACCAGCTCTATGTCTATATTTCATCTGACCCAGCCGGTGCTGGTGAGTGCCTGAATTTGGTAGCGACTGGACCATAGATGAAGGTTACCTGGCTGAAACTCAATCCACAAAAGATGGAGTGATGCTCGTAGTACAGAGGGAACTGCCAAAGATGTACCAAGGATTATCTGGCCCTTACGGACACAGGAAGGTGAAGGATGGATGTTAAATCATCACTTGTTTCTGGGGCTGAATCCCCAGCTGTCATTAGGCTGACCAGGCTTTTTAAAATCTCCATCTGGCTAGGAGATTGTGGCCATGACTTTGCACCCTGAGGTTATAGCTTCCTGCAATGTGCTCTGTGTAGCACACAGCTACACCTGAAGTCAGTTAGAAACTGAAGCTGGTGCAGACTGTATGTCAGCTTGCTTGTTAAGTGGCATTTCTCATCAGGAGTAAAACTTACCCCACATGTCTAGGAGGTTAATGATTAATCATTAATGATCTGGAGGATGGCATGGATTGCACCCTCAACAAGTTTGCAGATGACACTAAACTGGGAGGAGTGGTAGATACACCAGAGGGTAGGGATAGGGTCCAGAGTGACTTAGACAAATTGGAGGACCGGGCCAAAAGGAATCTTATGAGATTCAACAAGGACAAGTGCAGAGTCTTGCACTTAGGACGGAAGAATCCCATGCACTGCTACAGTCTGAGGACCTACTGGCTAAGCAGCATTTCTGCAGAAAAGGACCTGGGGATTACAGTGGACGAGAAGCTGGATATGAGTCAGCAGTGTGCCCTTGTTGCCAAGAAGGCCAATGGCATTTTGGGTTGTTTTAGTAGGGGCATTGCCAGCAGATCGAGGGACGTGATCGTTCCCCTCTATTTGACATTGGTGAGGCCTTATCTGGAGTACTGTGTCCAGTTTTGGGCCCCACACTACAAGAAAGATGTGGAAAAATTGGCAAGCGTCCAGCAGAGGGCAACAAAAATGATTAGGGGACTGGAACACATGAATTATGAGGAGAGGCTGAGGGAACTGGGATTGTTTAGTCAGCGGAAGAGAAGAATGAGGGGGGATTTGATAGCTGCTTTCAACTACCTGAAAGGGGGTTCCAAAGAGGATGGATCTAGACTGTTCTCAGTGGTAGCAGATGACAGAACGAGGAGTAATGGTCTCAAGTTGCAGTGGGGGAGGTTTAGGTTGGATATTAGGAAAAACTTTTTCACTAGGAGGGTGGTGAAGCACTGGAATGCGTTACCTAGGGAGGTGGTGGAATCGCCTTCCTTAGAGGTTTTTAAGATCAGGCTTGACAAAGCCCTGGCTGGGATGATTTAGTTGGGGATTGGTCCTGCTTTGAGCAGGGGGTTGGACTAGATGACCTCCTGAAGTCCCTTCCAACCCTGATATTCTATGATTCTAGGTCCTGAACTGGTTAGCTTTTTGTGAGCAATTGAATAAAGTTTTAAATGCCCTGGGACCTGCTTATTTGAGCAACTGTCATACTACCACAGTTGTAATTAACAGAGGGGCTCAAATGGAGCCTCCGGGGATTATGAGTGCTGGGGCAGCTGGCAGGGTACTCTCTACGGTCCCTTTGGAATTCACTACCTTTTCCTTAAACCAAACTCTGATGATCTGCAAACCTATGTCCACCCAGATCTTTGAGGGTTGGCATTTGTGTATTGACGGCTGTGATCTGTGGTTGGGATAGAACTCTGGTTTTCATTTGATTGTTTTGGAGAGGCTGCTTTATTAATTCTTGTCTTGTATTTGTGTATATGGTTACTGCACTGAAATCCCTAGATAGGCACTTTTGTAAATGTACTCACAGATTTTAAGGCCAGAATGGACCCTTATGATTATTTATTCTGACCTCCTGCATAACCCAGACCATAGAATTTTACTCAGTAATTCCAGTACCAAGCCTATAAATATAGATATATACAACCAAATAAATAAATTATGGGCGGGCTTAGCATCGGCCTCTTTGCAAGTCACCAAGAATTTATGCACATAGCTAAATCCACCCATTTTTGGACAATTCTCCATTAAAAACACAAGCCCCACAGACCTACAGGGCGACATGCATAGGAAAATTGTCAAATAGTGGTAGATCATTAGTTAGGAGAAGAGTTTGAAGTTAATGAACTTGATTCTCAAGTCCAGCAGCACTGCCCTTGGCAAGTGACCACAAGTGTGGGAAGAACACAGGGAACTTTAAGCCACCTTTATACCCTCCTGATCCTGAGGTTGGTACCCATGTGCCCTAGGGGCTGTTTTGCAGTCTAGGTATTGTTGGAATGCAATGACTTTCTAGCCATAGCTTCACAGCTGAAGGTTGTGATATGAAGCTGATTCTATGCTATTGTGGGATTTCTCCATGCTGGTGGGATATTCTGCTAGCCAATTCCATTGGTTCTGTGGCCTCAGAGCAGGGATGCCATTTGCAATGGGGCAAAGAGGGCAGTTGCCCCTTAAGATCCTAATTTGCCCCCCCCAGATTTTTCATAGGTCTCAGTCTTCCACTCTTTGTCCCCCTCCCACCTGACTTCACAGAATATAATATAATCATATAGACTGATCAAATTTGCCCCTTCCCTCTATCCCTGAGTTTTTCTGAAATGGTGCCCTTCCCCACAGGAGGAACACAAAGTGGCTGTATATGTCTATGGCCCATCCCTTTTATCATCTGAACTGGAGCTGAAAGCTTGTATTCTGGGAAGCATCACATATTGCCGAGACTATAGAATTCTCTTCCAAGTGAGGTCCTATTACTCTGAGAAACAGTCCCTTCTAATCTACTACAAGGAACACGGAAGGCAGGAGGTGGGGGCTGGAAACAAGGAAGGCAAGACATTGTAAATATAACAGTCAGAAAAACTCCCCCACACTCTCTCCTCCCTCCCACACACACACACGAGTCAGCACCAGCTGTAGCCCAATTAAACTCTGCAGTTCACAGGTGTTCAGAGGAATGATTATAACATAAAAGCACATTTCTCTTTAGGGCTCTTTTTAACATTTTTTAGTGCTATTTAAATTTAATAGAGTCAACCCCCGCTCCCCGAAAAAAAAACAAAAACCAAACCAAACAAAAAGCCAATCACATCAACCAACACAGGGAGAATCATACAAAAGAAGAAAATTACACACCCGTGCCTGTAGTTTAATTGAACATTAACAGTCAGTTGTGGTGAGTGGCAGTATGGTCTAGTGGAAAGGGCCCAGACCTGGGAGCTAGGCCCAGTGGTTCTCAACCTTTCAAGATGACTGTACCCCTTTCAGGAGTCTGATTTGTCTTGCATACCCTAAGTTTCACCTCCCTTAAAAACTACTTGCTTATAAAATCAGACCTAAAAATAAAAAAAAGTATCACTGCACAGTATTACTGAAAAATTGCTTTCTTTCTCATTTTGTCTGTATGAAATTGTAGTTTGTACTGACTTCACTAATGCTTTTTATGTAGCCCGTTGTAAGACATCTGGGTACACGTTTCCCTGGTTGACAACCACTGGGAGACCTGGAGTCAACTCCTAGTTCAGCCACACCCTTCCTATGCAACCTTAAGCACATTTCTTAACCTACCTTTTTGTTTATCAGACCCACATCTGTAAATGAAGATGTTTTCCTACCTTGCATGGATGTTGTGAGATTTAATAATAACCACAGAATCATAGAAGTATAGGGGTGGAAGGGATCTCAAGCCACCTGTGCTGATACAGGAGCAAGTGAACCTAGAACGGCTGAAGACACTTAGATACTGTGGTGATAAGGGATACATAAGAAACTTGATAGAAGTTGTCTAGTGGATGGGGCACTGGGCTGAGAAGCAAGAGAACTAAATCCTATTCCTGTCTTGAGCACTAACTCCTAAGAGACCCTGGAAAATTTGCTGTACCTGTGCTGTCTTTTTCGAGTATAAACTCTTCAGAGCAGAGACTACCTCTTACTAGGTGTTTGTACATGGAAAATGTCATATTTACAGTCTGCAAGAAAAATAAAGGTCAGCAGCTTTATTTACAGTTGCTGCCAACAAGAACAGAGCTGGGAAAGATAATGGAAATCAAATAATTCAAGGAAAATTATACAGGGGGAAAAATTGCCAGAATCCACAATGGATGTTATTGACAATGAACTGTTGGCCCAGCTATAGCCAAGAAGACACTGTCATTTCCACAGGAGTTCATAGTGTTGAGCTCTGTAATAAGTTTTTTATACACCTCCATTCCTCAAAATAATCGTTCCTCAGAAGGCATCAATAATAATAACGCTACCAGTCAGCGCTAGAAATTAGTGGTGAGGATTCGTGATGTTTTGAGCAGAGAAGGATGTCTCAGGTTGAACGCCATAGAATCTATCTCAAATCCTGATTCAAAAAAAAAATCCCAATATCAACCTCCTTAGATAGCTATTGTTCTTTACTGGAGAGATAACATTACAAAGGGTAGAGGACAAGATCCTGGAAAATCAAGATGGATGTATTTCTGTTTTAACCATAAGCCATTGGACTCGATGCAGGAATCACTGGGTGATATTCTCCAGCCTGTGTGATACAGGAGATTTGATTTGATTTTCACAATGGTTCCCTCTGGCCTTAAAATCAATGAAAATTCAATATTATCTGCCCTTCCATTCACAATGGCAATTGGGTTACAGACAATAATTATAAGAGACAACCCCAGTGATGGGAATCCAAAAATTTTCTTTTACTGGCAAAGCCTTTTTATATGTCAAACCTTGAAGATACTCTATCACCAAAAGATATTTGTTACCTACCTTTGGGAAATACTGAGGACTTCAAGTAAATTGCAAGTGGGGACAGATGAACATAAGAACATAAGAGTAGCTATACTGGGTCAGACCAAAGGTCCATCCAGCCCAGTATCCTGTCTACCGACAGTGGCCAATGCCAGGTGCCCCAGAGGGAGTGAACCTAACAGATAATGATCTAGTGATCTCTCTCCTGCCATCCATCTCCACCCTCTGACAAAAAGAGGCTAGGGACACCATTCCTTACCCATACTGGATGGAAACTCTTCAGGGCAAGGGCAGTCTTTTTTGTTCTTTATGCAGCATAGTACAAAGGGAAAATATAGTGCCCATATACAAAAGGGGAAATAAGGGCAACCTGGGGAATTACAGACCAGTCAGCTTAACTTCTGTACCCGGAAAGATAATGGAGAAAATAATTAAGCAATCAATTTGCAAACACCAAGAAGATAATAAGGTGATAAATAACACTCAGCATGGATTTGTAAAGAAAAAATTGTGTTAAACCAACCTGATAGCTTTCTTTGACAGGGTAACAAGCCTTGTGGATGGGGGGAAGCAGTAGATGCAGTATATCTTGACTTTAGTAAGGCTTTTGATACTGTCTCACATGACCTTCTGATAAACAATCTAGGGAAATGCAACCTAGATGGAGCTACTATAAGGTGTGTGAATAACTGGTTGGAAAATTGTTCCCAGAGAGGAGTTATCAGTGGTTCACAGTCATGCTGGAAGGACATAACGAGTGGGGTCCCACATGGATCGGTTCTGTGTCCGGTTCTGTTCAAATATCTTCATCAATGATTTAGATAATGGCATAGAGCAGTGTTTCCCAAACTTGGGAAGCCGCCTGTTCAGGGAAAGCCCCTGGCGGGCTGGGCCAGTTTGTTTACCTGCCGTGTCTGCAGGTTTGGCCGATCGCGACTCCCACTGGCCGCTGTTTGCAGCTGCAGGCCAATGTGGGCTGTGGGAAGTGGCGGCTGGTACGTCCCTCAGCCCGCTCCACTTCCCAGAGCCCCAATTGGCCTGCAGTGGTGAACCACGGCCAGTGGGAGCCGCGATCGGCCGAACCTGCGGCGGGCCCACCAGGGGCTTTCCCTGAACAAGTGACGTCCCAAGTTTGGGAAACACTGGCATAGAGAATACACTTATAAAATTTGAGGATGATGACAACCGGGGAAGGGTTGCAAGTGATTTGGAGGATAGGATTAAAATTCAAAATGATCTGGACAAACTGGAGAAATGGTCTCAAGTAAATAGGATGAAATTCAATTAGGACAAATGCAAAGTACTCCACGTAGGAAGGAACAATCAAATCAGTTGCACACATATAAAATGGGAAATGACTTCCTAGGAAGGAGTACTGTGGAAAAGGATTTGGGGGTCATAGTGGATCACAAGCTAAATATGAGTCAACAGTGTAACACTGTCTCAAAAAAGGGAAACATCATTCTGGGATGTATTAGCAGGAGTATTGTAAGCAAGACATGACAAGTAATTCTTCCGCTCTACTCCACGCTGATTAGGCCTCAACTGGAGTATTGTGTCTAGTTCTGGGTACCACATTTCAGGAAAGATGTGGACAAATTGGAGAAAGTCCAGAGAAGAGCAACAAAAATGATTAAAGGTCTAGAAAGCATGACCTGTGAGGGAAGATTGAAAAAACTGGGTTTGTTTAGTGTGGAGAAGAGAAGACTGAGAGGGGACATGATAACAGCTTTCAAGTACATAAAAGGAGGAGGGAGAAAAAAATGTTCTTCTTAACCTCTGAGGACAGGACAAGAAACAATGGGCTTAAATTGCAGCAAGGGAGGTTTAGGTTGGACGTTAGGAAAAACTTCCTAATTGTCAGAATGGTTAAGCGCTGGAATAAATTGCCTAGGGAGGTTGTGGAATCTCCATCATTGGGGATTTTTAAAAGCACGTTGGACAAACACCTGTCAGGGATAGTTTAGATAATATTTAGACCTGCCATGAGTGTAGAGGACTGGACTAGATGACCTCTTGAGGTCCCTTCCAGTCCTATGATTCTATGGGGCCCTGATCCAAGACTGTGGCTCCCAGGTGAAACTGCAGTACAAATAGATAATAATTAATATTTGAACACATTCGCTTACAACAGCCATTCCTTTCCGATCTATACAGCAGTCCTTGTTACAAATCAGATGCATAGATCAAATTGGTATTCACATTAATTTTGACATTGCCTGTTTACTTGACAGCATCCCTTTAGCTACCATAGTACTGTACCTCACTTCATTATTGTGGTGTAAGGAGAAATCAAGCCCTTTTCTCTATTGTGCTATTAAAAATTTCTGAAGAGAAATGCCTTAAAATAATACTGTGGTTTTGTCAGGAAGGGAATAAAAGGGCTGGAGTGTTGAATGACCTTCAGGATGGGGCTTTCATGGGAATTAAGTAACCCAATGCTCAGCTTTGAGATCTCAAACTGAACCTCCCTTTTAAAACAGCCAGTGCTTTGCATTTCTGGTGTGCTAATAACTACACATACCCCCATCCATCTGTAGATTATACAATCTTATGAAAAGGATCCTGCTAAATAATCTAAACCCTTTTCAGAAGTGATGAATTTGCATGAGATGGAATTTTCTTAACTTTTGAATATAAGGAAGTTTAAATTTCACTAAAAATATGTCATCAGTTCTTCTTAGAATATGTGCTATTTACTTATGCGAAACAATCTGTTCTACCTTGCATTAAGCTGTGACACTTCAGGTACCTTTCCCAGACCTGAAGAATATCAACATAATTAATTATCAGCTCTCAAGGACAGAAAAAAATCCACAGCTGCTATAAGAAGAATGAGAGAGACAAGGTGGGTGAGGTAATATATTTTATTGGACCAACTTCTGTTGGTGAGAGAGACAAGAAAGATAGTGGGTATGTCTACATAACAATTAAACACCTGCAGCTGGCCTGCGCCAGCTGCCTTGGGCTCTAAAATAGCAGTGTAAACATTCAGACTTGGGCTGGAGCCCAGGCTTTGGGACCCTTCCCGCTTGCAGGATCTCTGAGCTCGGGCTCCAGCCTGAGCCCAAACATCTACACTGCAATTTTACAGCCTTGCAGCCCGAACCCTGTGAGCCTGAGCCAGCTGATCCTGGCTAGCCACAGGTGTTTAATTGCTGTGTAGATAGACGCAGTGTGTTCCAGTCATTTCAGGTCTGGGAGTCAGGACTGCTGGGTTAAATTCCCAGTTTTTCTATTGACCCCTTTGGTGACTTTAGGAAAGTGACTTAACTGCTTTGGGCCTCCATTTTCCCATCTGTAACATGAGGATGATCATGAGGAACACACGGATCAAACATAGCTTTTTAGTGTTTGTAGTATATCTTGAGCTCAAGAGATGAAACATGTTAAGTAAGCGCCTTTGGGTTCAGAAGCCAGGGCCAGATCCTTTGCTATTGATGAGGCGTGCGCAGAGTGAATCGAGAGATCAACAGAGCAAAGGGAGCATAAAGCTCAGCTTTGCACTTCCTGATCTGGAGCCACAGTGTGTAAAGGCTTCCCCTGCAATAAGTGAGCACAGTATGAGGAATGTATCAATTCTTCTTCCATATGCAAATATGACTGATAAGGCTGTGACATCAGTTAGGGCGTGAACAGAATTTTCAAAAATGCCTGCATGATTTAGGCATCTAAGGGCTTGCATACATGTTGTGTGAGTCCGCACTAGAAGGATGTAACTTCTAGTGCACAAGCATGATGCGTACTAACTGGCACATGTGGACCCTGCCGGTGAGCACTAGAAGTTCCTCAGTGAATGTTTATGTGGTCCCGTTTCAAACAATACTGCATTAATGTATGCCAGACAACTTCCTGAAGATGAAAATAGCACCTAGTAGGATTTTCAAAAGCACCTAGGGACCTAAATCCTATTGAAAGCAATGGGAGCTGGGTGCCTAACCTGCTTTAAGTGCTTTTGAAAATCCCACTAGGAAGGAATCTGCATCTTTAAACTCTTAAATACCTTTGAAAATCTAGCCTTTGGAGATTTAGGATATGTCTACAATGCAGCTGGAAGGCGTGATTGCCAGCCTGGGTAGACAGTCTCCTAATGGTATGTCTATTCTGCAGATTGAAGGTGCGATTCTCAGCATGGGTAGACATACTTGCACTAGCTCAGCTCCAGCAAATACACTAAACAGCCACTTGAGCCCAAGCCTGCATGAGATCCTGGGTTCCAGCTTGGGTGGCTAGCCCGATTGCCTGCCTATGTCACAACATCCACACTGCTATTTTTAGTGTGCTAGCTGGAGCTGAGCTCGTGCACATCTGGGACTCACACTCCCAGCAGCAGTGTAGACATACCTGTAGGAAACGCGCGCAGAGTGTCAGCAGGATTAAATTTCCAAAGGGCCTACGTTACCTTTAAAAATTGGACTTATGTGCCTCACTCAATTAGGTGCTTTTGAAAATTGTACTCTCTGTGCCTGACTCAGAACTCTCTTATCCCTGATTTACTCAAGTGTAACTTCATTGTACTCGGTGAAGTTACATTGATAAAACCAACGTGAGATCTGAATCATGCCTTTTGCTGTCTTAGCTTTTTTATCGTGTCAAGAAGCCTTTCCCCCAAAAAACGTTTGTTTCATGTTTTCAAATTAAGTTCGCAAACATTTATATTGCACGAAGTCCTTAGTGTAGTCAAAGCTGGTCCTTTCTTTGTTTGTCTAGCATATAAATCAGCACAAACATTAATTAATCCCAGAATTTAAAGTCAAAGTTTTAGCTATTTGTTTGCAGCCTTAAAATGCTTGATATAATGGTACATTTTATTAATAATTGCTGCTTATAACTTGGTAAAAACAGTTGCAAATCCTGTTTTGCACTATGCACCCTGCTCTGTTGGTGAATGAGGGAAGCAGCTAGAATAGGGGTGGCCAACCTGTGGCTCCGGAGCCAAATGCGGCTCTTTAGAAGTTAATATGCGGCTCCTTATATAGGCACCGACTCCGGGGCTGGAGCTACAAGCGCCAACTTTCCAATGTGCCGGGGGGTGCTCACTGCTCAACCCCTGGCTCTGTCACAGGCCCTGCCCCCACTCCACCCCTTCCCGCCCCCTCCCCTGAGACTGCAGTGCCCTCGCTCCCCCCACCCCCCGAGCCTCCTGCACGGCACGAAACAGCTGATCGGGAGGTGCGGGGAGGAGCTGATGGGGGGCGGAGGGGCTGCTGACGTATTACTGAGGCTCTTTGGCAATGTACATTGGTAAATTCTAGCTCCTTCTCAGGCTCAGCTTGGCCACCCCTGAGCTAGAATAAGGGGATGGTGGTTTTGTATTTAAAGGCCACATCAGTGGAAGATGAGGAGTCATAAGGCTACCCCACCTCCCTGTAATGCCTCTCTGTGTCTCACCGCAGTCATGGGGGGATAGCAGGGGCTGCACGGGTGTAGTCATTTTGGGCCACATTTTCAATGATATTTAGGCTCCCAAAGACCCAGGTGGGCACCTTGTGAAATTTTCAACAGCACCTAAGCAGGTTAGATGCTTAACTCCCAATGACTGGTTTCCTCTCTCACATACAGCAGCTGGCTCTTTGACTGAAGTTGTAAAGATTCACACCTTTAGATCTAGAAGCCTCCAGTTCAGTCCCTGTGGTTGGGCAAGATGGAGGCTGTTACAGATGGTCTGCCACCCCCACATAATTAGGTAAGTTGTGGGAGGAAAGGGGGTGGCAGCAAGAGGCTCTGCTCCTCCCTCAAATGCACCAGCCAGGAGGAAGGGGTTTGGAGTTTACTATCAGTCAGAGCCAGTCGTAGATTGTTCCCTCCCAGAAGCAAGGGAAGAACAGGGAAGGACTTGACTTTGGGTGGCACAATTGCTTCCTTGGGCTGTTCCTAGTTCAGGCAGCTACCTGCAGCCCCTTTCGCAGGGCCAGGAGCAAAAGGTCAGCTGCTCTCTCAATCTTTAGTGAAAAGGTTTAAAAGAACGATCAAGCATTAATTGTGCAATGCTCACAAATGTTGGAAGGGAAGAGTGGACCTCAGTTCTGCCATCAGTGATGACACAGTAGTATGCACAACCAATCTGTGCACGTCCTGTCTTTACACTGACCATCTATTAGCCATCATTATCCTATCTTGCAGAAGCAAAAACATCCTATAACGTGATACTGGCCTGTCAAGGTTCCTCCCCCACTCTGAACTCTAGGGTACAGATGTGGGGACCTGCATGAAAACCTCCTAAGCTTACTTTCACCAGCTTAGGTTAAAACTTCCCCAAGGTACAAATTAATTTTATCCTTTGTCCCTGGATCTCCACTGCCACCACCAAACTCTAACTGGGTTTACTGGGAAACATAGTTTGGACACGTCTTTCCCCCCAAAATCCTCCCAACCCTTGCACCCCACTTCCTGGGGAAGGTTTGGTAAAAATCCTCACCAATTTGCATAGGTGACCACAGACCCAAACCCTTCGATCTGAGAACAATGAAAAAGCATTCAGTTTTCTCACAAGAAGACTTTTAATAGAAGTAAAGAAATCACCTCTGTAAAATCAGGATGGTAGATACCTTACAGGGTAATTAGATTCAAAACATAGAGAATCCCTCTAGGCAAAACCTTAAGTTACAAAAAAGACACACAGACAGGAATAGTCATTCTATTCAGCACAGTTCTTTTCTCAGCCATTTAAAGAAATCATAATCTAACACATACCTAGCTAGATTACTTACTAAAGTTCTAAGACTCCATTCCTGGTCTATCCCCGGCAAAAACAGCTTTGTTTCTCTCCCTCCTCCCAGCTTTTGAAAGTATCTTGTCTCCTCATTGGTCATTTTGGTCAGGTGCCAGTGAGGTTACCTTTAGCTTCTTAACCCTTTACAGGTGAGAGGATTTTTCCTCTGGGCAGGAGGGATTTTAAAGGGGTTTACCCTTCCCTTTATATTTATGACATGGCCAATTGAGACAGACCCCAACATTCAGCAAGGAGAAGAGCAAAGCAAAACACTCTGAAATTCTTAAAATCCCATGGGATGATTATGGCTCACTTATAGGGGTGTCAGGGGTGAGGCTTGTTGTTGAAGCTGCATCCTTGCCATCTTCAAATGTATGTGTGTTGGGGGGGGGGGAGGATGAGCCAGGGAAGAGACCTCCGGTCGCTTGATTATATAGAAATGGTGGACCTACCACCTCTTACAAGTGGCACAAAGGAGCTACAGTTGTTATTCTACTGGAATTATGTTGGGGTACAGATTTAATCTTCCCCCAACCTCCCTGTAGACACATACATTCTTCACCTATACTAAACGCAATTGCTTATCTAAAGATTATGCCAACCAATGGTGCCCTTCTGGCTATTCCCTCCCCACCAGGTCTGCTTTCTCCCCACACAAGCCTCCTTTGCAACAGGATCTTCCTCATTACTTGTTTATATTTGCATGGAGGTGCCTTGCTGTGCTGAGAGCATTCATCTGGCCAGGTAGGTTACCCTTAAAAAAAAAAAAAGAAAAAGGAGAAGGCATTTTGTTAGAGGGTCCATTTGACTTCACATTGAAGATCAGTTTTTTAGGTGTTTTCTATAGGTGACCCAAGTCTCACAGCCATAGAGGAGGGTTGGGGTTACCATCGCTTTATAAACTAAAAATCTAGTGTCTGCTCTGATGTCGAGCACCAGCACATTCTTTGGAAGATCCTCGACATAAGGTGGGAGGATTGCCGCACTAATGTCCTCACAGAGGCCGACATCTTCAGCATTGAGGCCCTGATTATCCAGCACCAGCTGACGTAGAATGGGCACAGTGTGCGCATGCCTGATATACGCTTACCAAAACAACTGCTGTATGCCCAGCTCACCAAAGAAAAAAGGAAATGAAGAGGCCAAAAGAAATGCTTTATAGACATCCTCAAGATAAATATCAAGAGCTGGGGCACTGACACCAGACACTGGGAGACAGCAGCCCAGGATAGGGATAACTGGCAAAGACTTGTCAGAGAAGGAACGATCACTTTTGAGTAAAATCCCCTTGTCCTAGATGCAGAAAAATGCTGGAAAAGAAAGAACGGATGGCCGTCACGCAGCAATCGTGGCCCAACCCTGACTTCCAACACGATCCACAATGTCTGCCAATGAGCCTGCGGTTCAAGGATCAGACTCCTCAGTCAACAAAGGACCCATACAAAAATAAAACCTGTGAAAGATCATCCTTGACCTTGAGGGATCGCCGCCACAGAAGATCGGGGATAGGGAAATAGTTTTCACAACCTCCTTTTGAAGAGATTGAATGGGACTAATTTTCTCCCCCAAGTCTCTCCACCCAAGCAAAACTGTAACAGCAAGTAAGTCAGAGGGATAGGGAATAGCAGCTGGGAACAGTGAGAACTAACTGATGATTTTTCCAACATTACAAAACATTTGGTTCAGGTTTGTTTTTAGTGAAGAGCAAAAATTTCGGGGTGCTTTCATTATTTCCAAGCCAATTCACCCATCCTTAAAAATATATTGCAGCTATTTTATTTAATTAAAAAAAAAACGACATTCTTGTGCCAGATTGATTTGCTCCTTTCAAACTCAGTGGAAGTAAAGCAGGTAAGCAGATTCCTTGTTTTGTTTGTTAGCTGGAGGCATGGCCAGCAGGCAGTACTGCTTAAATAATTGTCGCCCTGAGCTTGGTTTTGCAACAACTGAGTAATTACTTTTTCATTGGTTCCTTTAAGTTCAGAGAATTCTGAGCTTTGGTTTCCAGGACATTTTCTCCAGGGTGATTCATTTACTGTTGCACTCACTGTGTGCACAATGGGAGTGAAGCTGCAATAAGTTATAACTGGTCACAAGTGGTGTCTCATGAGACACTGTACATAAAGTCCTTGTTCCGTCCTCGTTTTTCTGTACAAGCATCTCTTGCTTGTCTTGTTTTGTTCATTTGCCGCAGATTTCTGTATGGCATCAAATGCGCTTTATCTTTTAAGCAGGCTGTCCTGCCCTTCAGGACTCATTCATGAATCCTCATGATTTTATTCTTCACCAGACAGTGATGTGCAGCTGCTGCTCCTCACCTTGCTCTGCCCATAGGGGAATAACCATCTCACCCTTTTTAACTATTGCTCTAAAGAAAATAAAAAGGTGTGAGAATCAATGTCACCTTCTCTGAAATTTTTAAGCGCTAAATTAGAACATGAGGAGAGAGGAGTTGTCCTGCTGCATCAATTCAGTGCTCCAGCTATTATTATTATTTAACATTTTTATTGTAGCAGTGCCCAGAGGCTAACTAGGTCAAGATCCCACTGTACCATGAGCTGTATAAACATACAGTGAATGACAGTCAAAGAGACCCCAAGGAGATCTAGGGATCAATTTTCAAAAATGTCTAAGTTCTATTTCAAAAGTACTTTAGGACCTTGGGAGCCCAAAGTCCCATTGCCTTTCAATGAGACTTAGGCATTTTTTGAAAATGAGACTTTGGGGCTTGTTTACATGGTGCTTTAATCTCCACCAGAGGGCTGTAAATTCTAGCGAACACACACGGGTAGGTCCAGGTGGACACTGCTGACATAAGTGAAAAATTCCCTAGTGCATATCAATGGATGAGACCTCTCACGTGCATAATGAACAGGGAGGGGGTTTCGATTTTTTCATGCAACCAGAATCCAGGAGGGCCTTATTTCAGAAAGCAATTAAGAGACCTCATTAACAGCTTTAATTTTCTTAATAGTAGTTTTACATTAAGGGAAGTTTAACAGTAAACCCTTTTCCCCTTGTGTAAATTAAAAGAAAGACCCTTAATCCCTTGAATGGAGATCCTATTGGTTTAAAATGTAACACATTATAGTGTCCCACTTCCAAGTCTCCAGGAAGGTTTGCAATGAAAAAAAGAGGGTTACCACCATTCTAGGAGGAGTGGGGAGTAGCCATAGATACAGGATGTCTATGTATCTTTGTTCCTTTCAGTTATAATAGGTACACATCCTGTATCATAGATCTATCTACACACAATTGCACATACCCTGCCCCCAGGACTCCAGAAATCATTTCTTTTCCAGCTCAGTGCATTTGTAGTAGTAAAAATCTTTCCCAGAGCTGCCATTTGTTCTAGCCATGGGGTTTGGCTGGAAAGCTGGTGTTTTATCTTCACTGTAGGCCTTGTGGACTCTGTGCCTGATGCTGCTGTTCAATACAAAAAGGAAACCTTAGACTTTGCACCTTAATTTCATTTCAAAAGTATCTCTGGGTGTGACTGCTAAAAGTGCCTAAACTGTTAGGCTCTCAATCTCCCGCTACTGACTCTCAGTGGGACTTAGGTGCCTAACTCCTTGAGTTGCTTTTGAAGATCCCATTCTCTGCTCCTATAAACACAATGCAACATTCAAAATATCTGACATTAGGCTTTCATACTGCTGCCCATCTTCAGAATATCTGAGTGCCTTCCAAGGAAAACAGAGCAACAGCTAAATCCTCAGTGAATGTAATGGAGTACCTGGCTCTTTTCCATTTTGAGGATTAAAATCACTGCCTGAGGTTGATGGGATTTTGGTTGTTGTTTTAGTTAGTTGCCTTCTTTCAGGGTGTTTTTTTTTTTTTAACAGGGGATGTAAGACAATAGAGCTCCATCATAAAGGGGATGTGTGGGTAGAAAGAGGAATCAGTGCTGAAAGCGTCATTCTCACTAGGGTGGAATGGTCTTTTTGAAGAGGAAGGTCTTGCAGCATTTCCTACAGATGGCCAGACTCTGGATTTGCCTCATCTCCTCTGAAAGGTCCACTTGACAAAGAATGCTTTGTCTCTAGCCGTCACATGCTTCATCCTGAGCTTTGTGAACTGCCTTGTTCTAGAGGAGCACAGCCATTGTGGTGGTTCATGGATGAAGAGCCTGTAATTGGTGTAGCTGGGACTTAATCCCTTAATTGCTTGGAAGATGGGGAGCAAGAATTTAAAATGACATCTGAAACTGGCAGGGAGCCAGCAGAGAAATTTGCGCCTGCTTATGGCAGTCTAGACCAAGAAGGAGGAGGGTAGCCACATTTTTTTTAATGGTTGGAACCTGTGCAATGTCTTCACATCCAGCTTTGGCTACAGTGAATGTATTTAAATAAGTGTTTGACTCAAGATGGGAAGGAGGATGTCAAAAAAGGTTATAAACCATTTCAGGCCCTCATCTCATCTTCAAGTTGGTATTCATTCATGAATGTTCAAGGACTATTTGCAAAATCACACCTCAGAACCTGATGTTAATAGCCCTATAGAGTTAATGGGCCATACCTTTAGCTGGTACACCCCAATGTAGCTCAGGGACTTCCCCACATACACCAAGCCCCTTCCTTCTCCCCGTTAAAAATATATTTCCCAGGAAACTTTGAAGCTCTAATGGTCATGCACTATTCTATATAAATCTGTCTTGTATTTCCTCGCTGGTTCCTTTCCATTATTAGGCCCTCATAACAGAGACCTTTGACACTGACCTATCTCTGTGCAGTGGCATGTTTATATATAGTGCTTCATAAGTGATTTATTACCAATAAATAAATGCTGTGGGAAGGAGGTGAGGGGAGGTATGATCATTGAAAATACTTGCAGAAGCAAAAAATTATGTTGCATTAAAAATGTAAAACATCCAGAATCATTGATCCAGGCCGGACACTTAGCAGTGTTGTATTTCTTGAAATTCTCACAATTAGAACCTACCTCCTGCTGTATTTTGGGGGAGGGGAAAATAAAAAGTAAATGTCTCCCTGTTTTGTGCTTCCTTCTGGTAATTACTCAGGGCAGCCATCAGGAAAGAGAAATACTTTCCTACAATTTAAGAAGTAGAGATCTATTAAACATGAATGTGCCATTCCTAGCGAGAGTAGGGAAAGGGTGAGCTTCAGCACTGAACTGATCATTAGCTTAGTCTCTGTCTTTGTTCACTTGACAGAGAATCAGAAATATCATTTCCAGTGCCCTATGCATGCAGTAACAACCAGTGCCCCCCATGTTTTAGAACCTGACAGTACAAATGTTGGCATAAATGATTGTGGTGATGTGTTTAAGCCTAAGGCACTTCACCTCAAACTTCCATTTGAAAGAGGTCTGATGATACTGGCTGTTCTGCTTAGAATCACAAGCACCAAATATTTCTGTTTATCAGTAAAGAAAAGAGGAACTTTCACCTTCTGCTTTTTTAAACTGTGTTCTTCACTATTATCTGAAGGGAGATATCTTAGAGTCATTGTGAATAGTTCTCTGAAAACATTTGGTCAGTGTGTAGCTGCCGTCAACAAAGCTTACAGAATGTTAGGAACCATTGGGAAAGGGATAGATCATAAGACAAAAAATATCATAACGCTACTATGTAAATCTAAGGTACACTGACACCATGAATACTGCATAAAGTGCTGGTCACTGCATCTCAGAAAAGATGTATCAGAAAAGGAAAAGGTACAGAGAAGGGCAACAAAAAATGATGAGGGGTCTGGAACAGCTCTCATATGAAGAGAGATTAAAAAGACTGGAACTGTTCAGATTAGAAAAGAGACAACTAAGGGAGGGTATGATAGAGGTCTATAAAATCATGACTGGTGTGAAGAAAGTGAATAGGGAAGTGTTATTTACCCCTCCACATAAAACAGGAGCCAAGGTTCAACCAATGAAATTAATAGGCAGCAGGTTTAAAACAAACATCAGGAAGTACTTCACACAACATACAGTCAAGCCGTGGAACTCATTGCCAGGGGACATTGTGAAGGCCAAAAGTATAACTGGGTTCAGAAAGAATGGCATAAGTTCATGGAGGATAGGTCCATCAGTGGCTATTCGTCAAAGTGGTCAGGGACGCAACCCCAGGCTCTGGGTTTCCCTAAATCTTTGTCTGCCAGAAGCTGAGACTGGGTGACAGGGGATGATCACTCGATGATTGCCCTGTTTTGTTCATTCCCTCAGAAGCATCTGGCATTGCCCACCATCAGAAGACAGGATACTGGACTAGATGGACAATTGGTCTGAGACAGTGTGGTCACTCTTATGTTCTGGATTTGAACTCATGTTGGAGATTTTGTGCAGAGCAGCTGTATCCCTGCATTTGCTGGATGAATATTTAAAATTCATGAAGCCAATAATTCTCTGTGAATGAGTGCAGGCAAAATAGGCAGCTCCATTCTAGTAACAGGGTGCTGTGTGTACAATCAGAATTGCATTGTACAGGAAAGATGTTCTTGTGGCTCAGGCATAGACTGGATTGTCAAGAAAACGGGGTGATATTGCTGAAGTCATTTTGGACCTGTCCACACTTGAGGAAATTTTCTGAACCATTTTAAAACCAGCTCAGCTAAACTTATTTTCAAACCAGTTTCAACCCTCCACCCTTACTATATGATCCCCTTTTAGAATGCAGAGACGAGGCTCCTTTGGTAATTGCTTAGTGAGCGTTCACACTAGAGAAACTGCTGGGTTTTTTTAGTTCCGAATATGGATTTAAATGACTGTTGCTTGTAAAATCTAGAATGTGCCTCTTTCCCCATGTCACCAGCATGAGCCCTGGCAGCAACTCTATATGACGTGCGGGAAGTGCCGAACATCAGAAGAGACAGCATCAGCATCTTGTACCAAAGCGGCTCCACAATGAATATGTCTTTGAGTTGGTAATGGAAAAGATGAGCTTTATATTGTGCTTTCAGCGAGAATGCGTCCTACAGCTCCAAAGTTTGAAGAGTCCTCTTTTGGGACATCTCTCCCACCCCTACCTTGTACTACAGCTGGTTTCATTACCTCTAAACCATCCCAGATGGGTATTGAGTCTTGCCCTGAATACCTCCAATGAAGGTTATTTCACAAACTCCCCTATAAGCTAATTCCATTGCTTAAACAGAAATGAGATGATCTTTGAAGGAATGCTTTCTTAACCTACCAAATGAAACACCGAGCTGTAAAAAACAAACATTGCATCAGCTGAAAGGAGTTGAGGTAACCAAGCCCAGAGAGCAAAATGTCCTACAAACGACAAACCAAAAGGGATTTCCCTCTAGTGAGATCTTTTATACTGGTAGTATATATCCTGCATAGAGAAAATGTAAATACATGAGTAAGGCATAAAACCGTTCAAAGAAATACATGCCCTTTGTACCAGTTTGGCAAAATAAATAGCTATAAAAACAAATTAATGCCTGAAAAGAAATAAAGCTGTTAAGTGAATAAGTTACATACTTGCTATCTAGGCACTTTCAGTGCAGTAGTTAATGAACAGGGAACAAAACAAGTCCTGCATTTTTTGTTTGTTTGTTTTCAGAGCTGTGGACAAGGAAAACATATAAATGTAAAGTGAATTGAATAAGCCTTCATGTAATTTATTGGATTAATTTAAAAATACACCTCATAATGACTTCTTATCCTCTGAAAAGTTGCAGGAGATATTTAATGCCTGAAAGGCCGGATGCTGAGCAGTACTGTATGTTCAGTTATCGTAGGTCATACAAGATGAAGAAATAACATCCTTAAAAGGTTTTTGTGTCTCAGAAATGCACACATGGGTAATTTTCCCTGACATTTTAAAAATTTAATTTAGGGTTCTTAGGAAAGAGACATAATCATCAAATAGCAGCTCACTAACAAAAAAGGGTTTCCATCCATAGAAACCCCTTAATGGTTCTAAATGCAATGCTTATGCTGAAAAATTATTGACTTCACAGCCGTGAACTTTTAACACAATTTAATTTGTACATGGAGCAATATGCATCATTAATAATTTGCAATTTCCAGTTTGCTGGGTAGTTTCTGCCTTGCATCTCAATCGCCTTGACCAAGCCATTTTGTGCTGTTTTATGCAGCCCTTAGATTGTATGCAATTTCCACAACCTGTTTTAACCCCATCACATCCAGTTTGCACTGTGCTAATGCTGTTGGACAACAGTCTTATTAAATGGTGCTTCACACAGACAGTACATTCACCTGGTTGCTGTAATCTGCATTCAGCTTACAGGTGATTTTAATTGACAAAGCCCAAAAATGGTTCAGGAACTGGCTGCCTCAGGCTGTTCCAGAACCAGAAAGCAGCGGAGCAGTACATCCACACTAACCAGCTCTGTCAGGTGCAGTATTGTCTTGCATGCACAATAGCAGTCTGCTCCAGCATGGAACCGTCATTGTTTCCTGGGTAGCTGTCCCATAGCTACATGAAGTGGCATGTGTGAAAAGCCTTCTGGGAGTTTATGTCAAAAAGGGAGTGAAATTCCCATAAGCCCCTGTTACTTCCAGGACAGCTTTTCATTAAAAACAAAAAAACAAAAAAAACCCACACATTCTTTGTTCAGCCAGAGAGTGTTCTGCTGGAACACCTACCAAGCATCTTTGGCAGCCCAGTGGAGGGTTACCAGTGAAGACCCAGAGAGCAAGACCCAGCGGGTATTAGTTTTCCTATTGCATTGTTCATGCCTTCCTTTGCCCCCAAGTGACTGGATCTGTGCAGTATTTCCAGATGAAGTGCAACCCTGGCTTTTGTGTCTGGACCATGCCCAGCATGCTGGGGGGCCAAGTATCCCCAGAACTTTTGAATGAGGAAAGAGACTTTTCTGTCCCTCTGTGGGGATCTCACCCTGACTTTACAGTGCATGAGAGAGACAGCATTGCCCACTGTGGAAAAAAAGCATAATGATTGCCCTGTGGAAGCTAGCTACACGAGTTACCAGTTGGCACCAGTGTGGGCCTGGGAAGCCCAGAATGAGTGGTGGTACCATGGAGGGTTGCATGTCATGATAAGGAGTGTTTAGTGTCAGGGGTGTCTGATGATGGAGAAAGAGCCATCACAGGACTGAGGCATATGGAGTGACTGAGCTTCCCCAGCTATGTGGGAGCTAAAGCTGAAAGCCATGTGCCCACACTGTGTTTCCTGCACCAGCCCCAGGGGTAGATTGACCACAAAGAGAGATTGTTGATGGAAGCCATGGTGGATCATATGGCCAGTTCCGTGACATTTACATAGGATGGTCAGGCAAAATTAATGTTGGAATTTTTAAAAGCTCTGGATTTTTCAAGAGACACAAGCCCCAGCTTTCAATGCTGGCATTAATGGTGTCTCTGTCACCACAGTGGGTTTTTTGCTTTCTTCCCATTGTTGCCATGGCTCAGAAAACATCTTCTGGCTAGGCACACCTGGACCGGTAGCAATTCACATATAAACTCAGCATGTGCAACATGGTGACGGGTGGATTGTGTTTTTAGAAAGTATAATACAAGGAGGTTGTTGATGCTTAGTGACAGTGCAATTGGTGGTGTGGCTGCTACAGTATCTGCCTTTTGCATTTTATATAATATCTGGAGAAATATGGGGCAGATATTCAATACACTGTGGAGTGAGAAGACAGTGGGACTTGCTGATAATTATGCACAGGTGGAAAGACCCACCTGAGTCCATAGCTTACATCAACCCACGTTGCATTAAGGCAGCCAGCATGCATTAGGAAAGCTCAGTACACCTATCTATTCAGGGAAGGATTTGGGGGGATGAACACATGGACTCAGAATTAAGAGCCAGCTAATAGCATGGGTTGACAATTTTAAAATGAAAAAAAAAAGACCTCTTTAAAAATGAGTTTTTCCACAAAAAAAAGGTATTTTTTTTCATGACATTTTTTCATGACACTTTGTATTAATATCTTTTTCAAAAACATTATGGAAAGCATCACTGAAATGTTTCATTTCTCTCCCTCCCCCCCACACCCAAAAAAAATTCCATACCATTTTCAATTACTTTTTTAAATACAATTTTTGAATTAAAAACTTTCTGGAACAGTAGCCTGTTTTGAATCCTATGAAATGGCAACAGCTTTGAAATTTTTAGCAATTTATTTTTCATTTTCCTAACAGCTCTAACTGCGAACAAACATCATGGCTTGCTTTGCTAGTGACATTCGAGAGTAGCTGTGAGGTTTTTTTGTTTTTTCCTAGGTTTGATTTACAAACAATCTGATCTAAGATGAGGCAGTCTGTGGAGGAATTAATTGGGGAATGCATTGTTTCAGCAATAAATATTATTAATTGTTGCTAACAACAAGTATCCCTGACTCGGGGATGGATTTATCTTTGTGGAAATGTTATGGATTTTTTATTTACAATTGCTATATGAATTATATAAAGAAAGATAGTTTGTGGAGGAATTAATTGAGCTTGTATTGGTGCTGAAATAAAATACGCTTGATGGACTCTACTAGAGATAATTAATCATAATAAACTTTAATAAACAGAAACAGATAAAGGCTGGCTGCAATAAGTAACCAGGTGGTACTGAGTGTTATCTTAGGAAGGCATAAATTGAGCAGTATAGGAACAGGAAATGCATGTCCCCTGGAGTCCAGTTTTCTTCCCAGTGGGGTACAGACAATGGCAACACTGGAGTAGACTTGCTTTGAGGAAGGTTAACCACCATGCAGAGCTCCACTGTGCCAATTCACACTGTTGCTAGAAGTAAAGTGACCCACTGAACATACCCTATTATGAGTTGGGCCACAGAAGCCATCACAGCAGCCAGGAGGCAGCTGTACTGAGTAATTTCTTCCACCAAGCCTCTGTATAATCCTTCAGTGAACAGCCTGGTTGCTTGGGCTGTGTGATGGGATTGAATCTGCCGGTCCCTCCATAATGGTAGAAAGTCCTTCAGTTTGGTTAGTAAGGTTTTTATTTAAGTGGTAATGCTAGCTGAGTTCTACAGAGCCTATTCCTGATTGTTTCAGAGTATGTTCTGGGGTTTTGACAGGGGAACAGTTCTGTTTGTATTACGATTTATATTAAATGTAGTTATGTGTGTGTGTATTTTGCTTTGCAGACATATAGGAAGGCAGTATCCCTGCTCTAATGAGGTAGCAATCCAGCAGAATAAATCTCGGCTTATTATCACTTTCTCTTGTGACTGGAGATGAGTGAACTATTCTGAACTATCCAAACCTAGTGTATCTGCTAAAAGTCTCTCTTGAGAGAATGCACCTGCTCATGAAACTTCTGCCACCATTCACAGCTAGAAATACTGTGAAAAAGATATTTTTGTGGTATTTTGGCACTTACAGATCTGATCCCAATTCCCTTTGCTTTGGGCCTGGAAGTGCAGAAAGATAAAGGGCTTATCTGAACTTTAAAAAAAGAAAGAGAGGAACTTATGTTCATTTGTAGAAATGGGTAATGGTTTGGCGAAGTTCTTAACTGTACTGAACCAATTCACCCTTCCATTATTATGGCTTGGTTAGGGTATAAACCCAAGTCATTATAGTTGTAAGGAAAGTGTGTTAACCAGCTGAGCTGCCAACTAATGAAAGACACTGGGATGAGGGGGATTATCTTCATTGCTTGTTATGATGTTCTAAATGTTTCACTTATAAATAAAAAGATGAATAAAAAACTGCTTTGCCTCTTTGTAAAGAATAATCCATTTCTGAACAGTAGAGAGATGGAACCAATAGATTTCTTTAGAAATCTACCAGGGTTCTATAAAATTTTACTGTAAAAGCAAAGAGTATGATGGCTTTTCTATGTGCTTTTTGAAACATCCTTTAGAATTTCATAAAGAGATAATTTGCTACTAAATTCTGTAGTATGGCTAAAATAAAAACTCTACAGAAAGGTCAACAGGTTCTATTACATTCAGCAGAACATCCCCATATACTTTTATTAAAGTAGAAGGTCAAAGTTTTCTAAACCTTTGTCATCTCATGTGTCTGGCTGGGTCACAGCTGTTTTCATCTTGCTTTTATGTTGCTCTGAAATCCTCCTTGCTTATGCATTCTGTGCCTACCTGAGTGCTGAAAACTCATTCAATCTGTAAGGTGAATGCCTGTGTTAAGTTTTGAATAGCTTGTGTAACTGGTAAGTCAAAGCAGTTCTATAATTCCTTTTGACTGGTTGGTATTTGTTGCAGTTTCAGTCCATTAAGCACATTCTCCTTTGTCACATGGGAGATACGAGTTCAGTCTGCAAACTTATCTTAGTTTTCTAATGCAGCAACATATATTGAGCTTTTAACGTGCACTCATTTTAATTAGAAAAGAGAGTTTGTTAAAGACAAAAGGCCCATTTTCTCCCCTTTTCTTTACAGGAGGGACTCCTACTGAAGATAATAGGAGTTACCCTGGAGTAATAGATAGAATTAGGCCTAAAATGTTCAGACACATATCCAGTTTTCTTTAAAGCTGACCTCAGTCTGTCACTGTGTCAAAATCAGATGTTTCACTTTACCTGAGGTTCCTGTAATGCCTTTTTTCTTTAATCCACTATATTTTATTTTGAATTTTAGGTTCAAATACATTCAAAGGGCCTTATTTATCATCATTATATTAGCATATCCCAGTTATTAAAGTTGTACCTAAAAGCCCCAACTAAGAAAGGGACCCTGTGATGGGGTAAAATGCCATCATGAGCTAGAAAGGGGTTCTTAGTCAATTATGCCACAGGTGCAATAGATGTACCTAATTTGTTGCTGCTGGGCCAGAGGGGCAGGACTGGGAGGTAGCAGGTGAGAACTTAATGGACACCTGGGACTTGTTAAAGAAGGAGAGTGCAATATGAAGGGAGGAATCCCAAGGACTCTGGGACAGTGCCTGACACAGAGTCTGCCAGAGAGACTCCTCCTCAGAGGTCCATGCTCACCACGGGAGCTGGAGGAGAAGATGACTGAGGAGTAGCAGAAGGAGATTGAAGATGGAGCCCAGAGAAGGGTAGGCTTCTTGAGAGACTCTGATGACTAGTTTGAGCTTTTGTTGCCCTGAAAGGGTTGAACTTGGCTGCCTCTCAGCCAGAGGGCTGAATTGCACACGGAGGTAGATGACCTGCAGGTGGTGTTAGAGATGCAGAGGATTATAACATCATGCCCTGGTGAAGGGGGGTGCTCTCATGATGGGTGTGTACCACGGTGTGCTAGGTTTGAAATCAGTGGAGAAAAATGGAGTGTAACCGGACTCACCAGCAGCGCCTCCTGCTGGTCACATCAGGAAATTAGCATTCCAACCTCTAGAGCACCCTCTTCAGGCTAGTCTCTGGCCTTGCTGCTGGCTCCCATGTCCCTCCCAGGACTCTGGTACCCTTTTCTTCTGGGTGCTGCCCCCTGGCAGTACCCCACAGTTCTGGGTCTCCCCCTCCCAGGGGAATCCCCCACCCACTATTCCTACCTTGCCTCAATTGTAGGCTCCTGCCAGTCACCAGCTAGCCCCCACACCCTAGGGCAGACTGCAGTATGAGCCACTCATCACAGGCAAGGTTGGGTTTGGACCTGCTGCCTCTACCTAGCCGTGGCTGCCCCTGCAGCCCCCATACCTAATAGGCCTTTCCAGGCCTGCAACCTGGGACTTTCCTAGACCAGAGCTCCCCAGCTCCCTTGGCCTTTCCCCAGCCCTGCTCCAAACTAGGTCCTCTAGTTAGGTCTCTGCAGCCAGGTCCCTCCCTCTCAGAACTAGAGAGAGTGCTGTTCCCTGGCTTTCATAAGGCCCGCTGGGTCTGTTTGCGGCGTGGCCCCCAGCTGCGGCTGCTCTGCCAATCAGCCCAGCTCTTCCCTTGCCCTAGCCCTCTCCCAGGACTATCTTAAACCCCTCTGGGCCCGAGCGGGTTTTCCAATACGACCCCGCTACATGGAGTCACACTGAAGTCCTTGGTGTAAGACTTGACTAAAATAGGAGTGAATCAGGCCCACAGTCTCGCCATTGAGTTTCACCTGGTTTGTCAGTGAACTACTAATTTAGCATGAATACAGTGCATAAATCCTCTGAAATTTGCTTGAAAGTTTAATAGATTTTAGTGACTCTTTTTCAAAAACGTGATCTCTATTTCACATTTGTATAGATGCATGAAATTAGGCAAGCTTGACACAGTTTCATATATATATATATATATATATATATATATATATATATAAAGCTATATTTTAGTGGCCAAAGGAATAAATGCAAGGCCTTATTTCTATTGAAGAAATGTTGCAGTTTTGAAATCCTGAGCATGTAAAAGCAGAGAAATTAAAAGTTAGGAAAAGTTAACTCAGGATGTACTAATGTAACTTTGTAGATTCTAAAAATATTAATTCTGCACTCATATCTCTGCCCACATGCAGCCTGTTGACTGGAAACTATCTTACTCCCAACCTACATTGATCATACCATGATCAAAAGTTGCATCTCAATATTTTTAAATATCCAATGTGAAATTAGTTTGGTCTCTGCATGCTAGCAGTCACCAAAATTGCTTTGTAATCTCATTGACTGTCTCAGCACACCGGGTATACACACTAATTGTTTGACCTAGTTCACACTGAAGTCAGTTCCAAAACTCCTGTTCGTGTCAGGAGACCTACATAATGGGCTTCTGACCCCTGATGGAGGCTTCCTCTGGAGCAGGGCTGACAGATGGCAACCCTGTCTTCTGAGGCTAAAGAGATCATCTGTCTCTAGCACTTTGCACTTTTCACAAGCGGTACATTTACACAGATATTTAATAAAGTATGTGCATGTTCATGAAAAAGGAACTAGTGGAAGAGAAAATGCATTCCTGGAAAAATTAACCATCAAATCACAAAGTAGATTCTACACAAGAATGCAGGTTTTACCTCACCACGTGAAAACATTCAAGCCTAGCATATCCTGTCACTGGTAGTGGGAAATAATCAGGGCCTGCAAGGAAGATGGAAATAATCTACAGTGCAGTAGGTCAATTATCTGATATTAGAGGGCACTTTAATCTAGTATCCAAAGAAATGATAAGATTCAATGGCTGGAAGTTAAAGCTACACAAATTCTAATAATGGCATATACTTCAACAGTGATGGTAACTAAGCATTGGTACAGCTTAACAAGGGATGTGAGGATGGATTCTCTGTCCATTCCGAAGTCTTTAAATCAACACTGGATACTTTTTTTCAAAAGATCTGCTCAAGTTCTACCAAAAGTTACTGGACTTGCTTCAGAAATCACTGAGCAAAATTGTCTGACCTATTTATGTTGGGCAGGAGGTCAGACTCCACGATTATGGTTCCTTCTGGAAAAATCTATGGCTGACATTCTGATCCCATTTAATAATAATAATAATAAATCAATAAATAATAATACCAAGATTTCATATAGCACTTCTTAATCAATAGATCTCAAAATCTGTAATGAAGGAGATTAGTGTTGTTATCCCCTGTTTACAGATGGACAAACAGAGGCATAGAAAGGTGAAAATGACTTCCCAAGGTCACCAAGGAATAAAACCCAGGTCTCCTGAGTCCCAGTCCAGTGGTTTACCCACAAGACCGCACTGCCTAAAGCCATTGGGAGTTTTGCCTTCACTTCCCTACAGCCAGGATTTTGCCCTTTACATGTAAAACATTTATTCCGCAGTGATCATCTTATGCAGAGGAGAATGGTCAGATTTTCACCTCCTTCAAGACTTGAGAGCCCTACTGTGAAAGATGAGAACAATACACCTGCTCACCTAAGTAAGTGACTTTTCAGTGGCAAGTCAGATTTAAGAGCTTTGTAGTACGTAATATTCAGCAACTGGGAGATAGGAAGGAAGGATTCATGCAAGGAGAGAGATTATTCTATAAAACATACTTGCAGGAGACACCTACATAAATCAGAACCAGGACTCGGATAGGGATTTGCTGCATTGCAGATAACTCACATAGATACTCATTAGACACTTCTGGTTTCATTTAATAAAAATACACCCATCTATACACATGTATGCCCAGGGGGATATTTCCATCTATATCGATTGTTTCCTGTAGAACAAGACTGATACAAAGTTATAATTGTAAACCTCTGTTTGTTTGCAGTGATGTTGGAAAAATGATTTAGGGCAAATGTACACTTAAAACACTGCATCAGTGCAGCTGTGCCGCTGTAAGGTTTCACTGAAAATGCTACCATGCCGATGTAAGTTTGTAGTGTAGACCTGGCCTAACAAAACCCCCACAAACTAAGGATGGGTAATAAAACCTAACCAGATCATTTGCCCTAAACATGAACTAAAAATGGTGGTGTGTTTGTTTGTAGTTTGAGACCAGAATCTAATACTCTTCTTCTTCACATTGAGGAAGATCTTACTCCACACACAATACTCTGGTGTCACAGGGTGAATGTCCCCTTTTAGAGGGAGCAGAATCAAATGCGACTGATTAGCTGCCTCCCAACTGGGGTTAAAAGAAGGCACTTGGGCCATATAAAAAAAAGAAAAAGGAAAGCGGCAGGTGAGAGCTGCCTGCGATGGACAGGGAAGCTGCAGAAAGGGAGCTATTACTAGAAGATAGCAGAGGGGCTAACTTGCTGAGCTGGAGAGCTAGCGCTGGGAGGCTGAACTGGGCTGAATTGCTGGCCTGTGTTTGGGTGGAAGAGTCATGAGACTGGCCAATCTCAGGTGGATGGCTGGGGAATGGGGCCCTGGAACAAGGGCAGAAAGGAATTGGGAGCTGAGTGCTGGTGGTCTCATGGGAGGCTGATCAGGAAGTGGTGCCCCTGGAGAGGGGAATGGAAAAACACACTACCTTTCTCTGGTTTACCGTTGGAATTAGGGGAACAGTTTTTTACTATTGTATGTTTACATGAATAATTATAGTCAGTGAAAGAGACGGCTCTTTTATGGCTGGACTGAGGGGAAAGCGAGGCAGGTGCACTACTTGTGCCATGGCCTTCTGCAGGGAGGGTGTTCCAGATGGGGGTAGCCTTATCACTGACCACTTTAAAATCCAGATTAGATGTTTCTCTAACAAATTATTTGGGGGAAGTTCTATGGCCTGTGCTATGCAGGAGGTCAGACTGGATGATCACAGTGGTCCCTTCTGGCCTTGTAATTTATGAATTACACCTGGGTTTCAATTTAGTGCAGTAGTCTCAGAATCTGGCTTGTTGTAATCATTTTTGTGAGCCCCCTTAGTATAGGCCATCATTTATTTATACAGCAATGTAATCATCCATAGTGTTTTACATACAAAGGAGAGACATTTTCCCTGCCCCAATGAGCTTATGATATATGGGGCAAATTCTCCAGTTTCATTAATATTAATGGAACCACTTGCTTGATTAAGGAGTTTAGGATTTAGCCCTCTGTTATTAGATTATTTATATTTATATTGTTGAGAGATTTTTGTCCTAATTCGTCGTGACATAAATGAATCACTGATTTACAAGACTGGGGGGGGGGAACCTTTTCCTAAATGCAGGTCATTCCATAATTGCGCGAACCAGTGTTTTGAATTGGCTTCCATTCAAGTTTTTTATTTGCATGACAGGGATTCCGATGGTGTCACTGCATTTTGTCCTAATAGAAGGACCAGCATAAGGTTGTAAAGAAGCCCCAATATCAACTGAACAGGAGTTCCTGCATCATAGAATCTCTGGGGACAAGTGGGTGTTATAAGGTGAATCAGACAGGTTACAGAGGCATGCCAAGGTAAAGGGAAATACAGTACTCCTCGTTCCTACCTCACTGAATGCTGAGATACACTGTATGTAAGTCTGCCCTTTTGACTTATTGTCTCTATCCCTGGGTTGCCATAAGATTATAGGTAACCAAGTCAGACACACAAGAGTAGGGGAAAAACTCTGAAAGATCAGAATAGAATCCAAAGGATGCTACATGGACAAACTGAAAGTGCTTTATTTTTTGACTCATTAGTCATGGCTTCAGTTATACCCTAAGGATGTAAAAAGGGCCATGACCAAGCTGGAAAATTGAATCTGATATCTTCCACTAGGCCATGTATCACTGCTTGAATGAATGCTGCAGTATGATTCCCAATCCTGTACAGCCTTAAAAATGCATAATCAAGATCTTAGAGTAGCATGCAGAAGAGGCTTAAGGGAAGTATGTAGATTTTTCAGTGCTTTCCTTTTCCCATCTTCCCTTTGGCTGCTGTTAGCTATAGGGCAATTACTGTAGATAAAATAATACTGTACATCTGTTTCCACTTTCCCTCTTTCATACCATGCACCCAGAATCTACAAATGCTGGAAATAGATATCAGTAGGTGGGCTGCTGATTGCTTTCTTCATAATTCAGATTGTTCTGTTGGCCCCACTAAATTAATCTACAATTAAATCGATATTTAGGGTTACATTCATAAAGTGAAGGAGTACTTGTGGCACCTTGAATGCACTTGAATGCATCCGATGAAGTGAGCTGTAGCTCACGAAAGCTTATGCTCAAATAAATTGGTTAGTCTCTAAGGTGCCACAAGTACTCCTTTTCTTTTTGCGGATACAGATTAACACGGCTGCTACTCTGAAACCATTCATAAAGTGATGCATACTTTTATGTGTTAACTTCCTAGCCACTGCTTTAAGAAAACAAACTGCCCTTCAGTGTGTTCATTATTGTGTTAGCCTTTTGAATTCTTGCAGAATACTGGAACTCCCCTAGGGTTCAACTAATATATTTCCTGATTCCTAAACTGCTTTAAGAGCGAGAATTGAAGATAACCAATGAATCCCCAACCCATTGTGAAACACGTGAGTTTTGCATGTTCAGTATTTTGTTGTGTTAAGGTAGCAGCACTGAACATTATCTCCTGAATCAAATGAATAAAATTGTGAATCCTAAAATGCTCTTGTTACCTTCTCAGTTGTGAGTCAAATTAAATAATGTCATGCTTTCCTTACAAACATGAAATTCAGAAGTGACGTCTTTCACAGGACTAATTTAAAGCAAATGAAATAATTACTCTGAAAGACGTTCAGAGTCTACAATTTTCGTTGAGGGGGGCAAAAAGGTCAGTTTTGTTTTTTTTTTGTTTTTTAATTAGTAGTTCAATAGCTACAGAAATTTGTTTGCATTGCCCTTTGCCAGATATTCTGGGTAAATTGCAGAACTGTGGTAAATAGTTTAGAAACACAGTTAGGTCTCCTATTTTCCTTCTCTAATTTCTATTAGTGTCTGGCTGGGGATACTGAGGTTTGGTCTGCATTAGAAAACTGATCAGTTGAAGCCCCTAGACCTTTTGAGCCCATGCACAAAAATATCCCAATGGTCTATACATGGAATGTAAACAACCAGTTAGAACAACTACCTTTCGACAGGTTTGCTAATCAGTTAAAGTTTAACATGTGCAGTTCTAAGCTAGTTTAGTGCCAATGTGGATGCTGGAAAGCTGAAATAGGTCAAGTAGTCCTCCAAATACCCAACCAGGGAGCATTGGTGGCCTTGCAAAATCTCCCAGAATGCATGGCTTCTGGGAATGGAGTTAAAAATTGTGGAATAGGGTCCCAGAGGAGATGTTTGGGGCAGCACTAGTGTAAGCAAAACTTACACCAATTCAGAGTGGCTAATGTGAATGCACTGGATTGTTTGTGCTTAAAACAGTGCAATAGGTTCTGATACAAAGGTTTGTTCCCTCAGTGTAGACAAGGCTTGATTGTTTAAAGTCAAGCTCTAATTGGTCAGCTGGTGATGTCACACATGTACATCATCACCAGTGAAACTACCCAAGCCCAGGGGTTACACGCAGCACCCTGTAACAGGACGTTTGGTTCAGTGGCCATGGCCCTCACAACTGTGGAAGGTACTGTGGCTACTGGAAGCACAGTGTCTTTCAGAGAGAACTTGGAGAGTTCTCTGCACGAGCTGCAACAAGGGGCTGTGCTCCAAAGCTGCAATCAGAGAGGGAAAATGGTCTTAAAAACACTGGTCTTGTGATTAAGGCCCTGAAGTTGGATGCAGAAGGCCAACTAGGGGGGGCGCTTTTCTTGACCTGCTGCTCACAAACCAGGTAGAATTAGTGGGGGAAGCAAAAGTGGATGGGAATCTGGGAGGCAGTGACCATGAGTTGGTTGAGTTCAGGATCCTGACGCAGGGAAGGAAGGTAAGCAGCAGGATACGGACCCTGGACTTCAGGAAAGCAGACTTCGACTCCCTCAGGGAACAGATGGCCAGGATCCCCTGGGGGACTAACATGAAGGGGAAGGGAGTCCAGGAGAGCTGGCTGTATTTCAAGGAATCCCTGTTGAGGTTACAGGGACAAACCATCCCGATGAGTCGAAAGAATAGTAAATATGGCAGGCGACCAGCTTGGCTTAATGGTGAAATCCTAGCGGATCTTAAACATAAAAAAGAAGCTTACAAGAAGTGGAAGGTTGGACATATGACCAGGGAAGAGTATAAAAATATTGCTCGGGCATGTAGGAAAGATATCAGGAGGGCCAAATCGCACCTGGAGCTGCAGCTAGCAAGAGATGTCAAGAGTAACAAGAAGGGTTTCTTCAGGTATGTTGGCAACAAGAAGAAAGCCAAGGAAAGTGTGGGCCCCTTACTGAATGAGGGAGGCAACCTAGTGACAGAGGATGTGGAAAAAGCTAATGTACTCAATGCTTTTTTTGCCTCTGTTTTCACTAACAAGGTCAGCTCCCAGACTGCTGCGCTGGGCATCACAAAATGGGGAAGAGATGGCCAGCCCTCTGTAGAGATAGAGGTGGTTAGGGACTATTTAGAAAAGCTGGACGTGCACAAGTCCATGGGGCCAGACGAATTGCATCCGAGAGTGCTGAAGGAATTGGCGGCTGTGATTGCAGAGCCCTTGGCCATTATCTTTGAAAACTCGTGGCGAACGGGGGAAGTCCCGGATGACTGGAAAAAGGCTAATGTAGTGCCCATCTTTAAAAAAGGGAAGAAGGAGGATCCTGGGAACTACAGGCCAGTCAGCCTCACCTCAGTCCCTGGAAAAATCATGGAGCAGGTCCTCAAAGAATCAATCCTGAAGCACTTAGAGGAGAGGAAAGTGATCAGGAACAGTCAGCATGGATTCACCAAGGGAAGGTCATGCCTGACTAATCTAATCGCCTTTTATGATGAGATTACTGGTTCTGTGGATGAAGGGAAAGCAGTGGATGTATTGTTTCTTGACTTTAGCAAAGCTTTTGACACGGTCTCCCACAGCATTCTTGTCAGCAAGTTAAGGAAGTATGGGCTGGATGAATGCACTATAAGGTGGGTAGAAAGCTGGCTAGATTGTCGGGCTCAACGGGTAGTGATCAATGGCTCCATGTCTAGTTGGCAGCCGGTGTCAAGTGGAGTGCCCCAGGGGTCGGTCCTGGGGCCGGTTTTGTTCAATATCTTCATAAATGATCTGGAGGATGGTGTGGATTGCACTCTCAGCAAATTTGCGGATGATACTAAACTGGGAGGAGTGGTAGATACGCTGGAGGGGAGGGATAGGATACAGAAGGACCTAGACAAATTGGAGGATTGGGCCAAAAGAAATCTGATGAGGTTCAATAAGGATAAGTGCAGGGTCCTGCACTTAGGACGGAAGAACCCAATGCACCGCTACAGACTAGGGACCGAATGGCTAGGCAGCAGTTCTGCGGAAAAGGACCTAGGGGTGACAGTGGACGAGAAGCTGGATATGAGTCAGCAGTGTGCCCTTGTTGCCAAGAAGGCCAATGGCATTTTGGGATGTATAAGTAGGGGCATAGCGAGCAGATCGAGGGACGTGATCGTTCCCCTCTATTCGACACTGGTGAGGCCTCATCTGGAGTACTGTGTCCAGTTTTGGGCCCCACACTACAAGAAGGATGTGGATAAATTGGAAAGAGTCCAGCGAAGGGCAACAAAAATGATTAGGGGTCTAGAGCACATGACTTATGAGGAGAGGCTGAGGGAGCTGGGATTGTTTAGTCTGCAGAAGAGAAGAATGAGGGGGGATTTGATAGCTGCTTTCAACTACCTGAAAGGGGGTTCCAAAGAGGATGGCTCTAGACTGTTCTCAATGGTAGCAGATGACAGAACGAGGAGTAATGGTCTCAAGTTGCAATGGGGGAGGTTTAGATTGGATATTAGGAAAAACTTTTTCACTAAGAGGGTGGTGAAACACTGGAATGCGTTACCTAGGGAGGTGGTAGAATCTCCTTCCTTACAGGTTTTTAAGGTCAGGCTTGACAAAGCCCTGGCTGGGATGATTTAACTGGGACTTGGTCCTGCTTTGAGCAGGGGGTTGGACTAGATGACCTTCTGGGGTCCCTTCCAACCCTGATATTCTATGATTCTATGAATACTCCTGGCTGTACTACAAAGTTCCCATGTGACCTTGGGCAGATCACTAAATCTCTCTGTGCCTCCATTCCCCATCTGTAAAATGGGGATAATAATACTTTTCCTTCTCCTATCCTTTGTCTGCCTTGTCTATTTACAGTCGGTTCTGCATGGCAAGTCTGTCTCTCACAGTGTTTCCAAAGAGCCTAGTACAGTGGGACTCTGGTTTCCATTTGGGTTCTTAGATACTATTGTAATGCATTAAACTATGACCACTTTCTGTGGTGCTGTCCCCCATCTAGTGGGGGCTAGGTCAACTAGAGATCTATGAACTTGCCATAGGGTTGGCTAAGAGAACTGGGTCTTTCGGCTCAGACAGTAGCAGTTCATGCTTTAAAATCTAGAGATCAAAAGTTCAATCCACACTGCTGGTGACCCAGCTTGGGGCACCTGCATTACATACACAATAATAAAATTCCCTGACCTTGGTGACTTATGTCTTTCAAATTGCTTGGATAAGCTTCAGAAAAGCTTTGGGAATTTTAATTCTTTGGAGGTTCACCTGCCATTGATGGATAGGATGTAAAGTCCATAATTTTGCTCAGAGCACAACTCCTTCCAGTACCCATCAAGTCTGTCCTTTAAAAAGCTAACCAATATAGGCTACTCATCCAGGGATACTCGGTGAGGAAGACAGGCTGAGTTTCGCTGTCCAAAAGGAAGAAAGGGAACTCCAAGGCAGAGAGGGTCAATCTCAGGCAGTATTCCATCAATTTTGCTGTTGGTCTGTTCAATGCCGACTGTTTAATCTCTCTGACTAGGGACTTGGGTTTTGCTTGACAGCAGTAGAGAGAACCAGGGCCGTTATAGACATTTAAAAAAAAAGCAGCAGCAGGGGAGATGAAAACAGATCACAGGAGGCAAAAATGAGAGTAATAGAATAGTTGGATTAAGAAGGAAACTACAATAGAGAATAAATGACTGAGCAAGGAGTCAACTTGGGGGTGGGGGACAGGATGAAGCAACACCCCCTATAGTAGCAACTTTGGCTATTAAGGCTTTTTCTTTTTTGTACAGTGTTTCCAATCTAAAAACTGACTTTGAAAAATAACTTGTAACAGCTAAGCCCAAATATCATGGCAGCTCCCTTCTCGGGGCACTTAAGAAAGGTGTGGCTATGGGAGCAGTCGCAATGAAGGAACGGACCCTGTACCTCTAACTCAGTTTGTCATCGGAGATCATGGCAAAGGACCTTTCAGTGATTTCAGGAATGCAGGGGCAGAGTCCATGGAGAGAGAAGGAAGGGCAGGAATTAACTGAGCAGGTCATGAGCATCGACAGAGCTGCTCATGACCCCGTTGATGCTCGGGGATGAATATCATAGAGAAGTCCATCAGCATATTAATATGGTTTTAAATAATGGGCAGTAAATAAGGCCTGGGGCCACACAACGAATGATGAGGACGAAAAGAAGTGAGCACCATTCAGCTTGTGCCCTGAAAGAAGCAGGGGTCCTGTAGAAAACATAGTGTGCAATCATATAAACAGTCTGTGTTATGCACAAGGAGGTTACACAGGCAACATTATTTCTGGCATTTTCTCGTTTTTGAGTGCTAGCCTTAACCATGTTGTTTTAATATAGGGCTTCCTCATGTAAACTGATTTTTTTTTTTTTAAGAAAACTTAACCCCCCCCAGAAATTCCATCATATGAAACCATCTTGACCCCCACATGGATCAGCAGCTGGGCTGGAGGCCTTTAAATGCACATCAGACCTCTGCCACTTAAGCTAATTCAATAACTGGTAACATTACTAGGCTGTCTTTCTCTTTATGGACCAGGCACTGGTGCCAGGGGGCTATTTGCTGACTGAAGGGGAATGGTGAGAATCAGGAATCGGGTTCAATTCAAAGTTCCAGAAGAGAATTTGACCAAGTAGCTATAAACCTTATTTCCCCTACACTTCTGATTTTTCTCCCCTACATAAGAAGCTTCTGTCCATACTTCCCCTGGTACCTTGATTTACCCCCTACCAGCTTCTGGCCCTGTCCTCCTCTGCTCCTACCCCATCCCTTGACTCCTTTATTCATAGATCCTTTTCTTCTCTCCCAGCCCCTTCCATCTGCAGTCCCTGGATCCACAGTTTCTGATCCTATGCCCCTCCAACTCCTCCAGAGCCATAACTGGATGCAGCATGTTAGGTATAGATGGGCTCTTTAGAGAATTTAGCTTGCATATGCTAACAAGACTCTATTGTGCATGTGTGAACCACAATTTTCAAAGGCTTATAATTTGGACAGGTTTTCATGGGGGTGGTTGAAGACACATCACTGACACCAGGGGGAATTTCAAACTTCTGATCCTGCTCCAAAATATGGAGGCACCAGTGCTTCTCAGCAAAATGACTGAGAGAATTTGTATCATGGATAAAATGATGTATTGTCCCCTAGTCTCCCTCTAAGAAATGGCTGGACCCTTTTGTACGAGACTTTCTGAAAATGTTCAAACTGAAACAGTCAACCAGCCTGGGAACCTTCATCTTGAACAGTTTAAGTTCGGTAAAATTATAAGCAATTGAAAAGACAGTCTTAAAATGGAAAGTGTTAGGCAACGTTAAGTATAGGTATCATTCCCTGAGCTAAAGATTCTGGCTTGCTGACTAGGAAGCCCTCCTCTTCTGATAGATTTCAGAGTGGTAGCCGTGTTAGTCTGTATCAGCAAAAAAAGAGGAGTACTTGTGGCACCTTAGAGACTAAAATTTATTTGGGCATAAGCTTTCAAGGGCTAAAACACACTTCTTCAGACTCATGGAGTGGAAAATACAGTAGGAAGACATATATACCCATTTTTTCATGTTTTGTGTGTTGCCATACCAGCCGTAACAAGCCTAATCAATTAAGGTGGGCTATTATCAGCAGGAGAAAAAAATCTTTTGTAGTGATAATCAGGATGGCCCATTTCAAACAGTTGACAAGAAGGTATGAGTAACATTAGGGGGAAAATTAGCATGGGGAAATAGTTTTTACTTTTGTAATGACCCATCCACTCCCAGTCTTTATTCAAGCCTAATTTAATGGTGTGCAGTTTGCAAATTAATTCCAATTCTGCAGTTTCTCATTGGAGTCTGGTTTTGAAGGTTTTTGTTCAAGAATTGCAACTTTTAGGTCTGAAATTGAGTGACCAAGGAAGCTGAAGTGTTTTCTGACTGGTTTTTGAATGTTATTCTTGACGTCTGATTTGTGTCCATTTATTCTTTTGCGTAGAGATGTACAACATACATGGCAGAGGGGCAGTGCTGGCACATGATGGCATATATCACATTGGTAGATGTGCAGGTGAAAAAGCCCCTGATAGTGTGGCTGATGTGAAAGTGGCAATTCAACAACAACAACAAAAAAAACTTCAAAAAACAGACTCCAAGGAGAGACTGCTGAATTGGAATTAATTTGAAAACTGGATACTATTAACTTAGGCTTGAATAAAGACTGGGAGTGGATGTGTGATTACACAAAGTAAAACTATTTCCCCACCCCCTCTGTTCCTCACACATTCTTGTCAACTGCTGGAAATGGCCCACCTTGATTATCACTACAAAAGGCTTCTCCCCCTTCCCCGCTCTCCTGCTGGTAGTAGCTCACCTTACCTGGTCACTCTTGTTAGTGTGTATGTTCTGTGTATATAAGTCTCCCCACTACATCTTCCACTGCATGCATCTGATGAAGTGAGCTGTAGTTCACAAAAGCTTATGCTAAAATTTGTTAGTCTAAGGTGCCACAAGTACTTTTCTTTCTGCAGATACAGACTAACTTGGCTGCTACTCTGAAAAGAGTTCTCACCGTGTCCCGTTGGGTTCAGCCTCCTGGTCCTGCTCCCCAATGAGTCAGGACCGCTTCAAGCTGGTATAACACCCATGGTCTTTATTCCTGTGTCCGGTCCCACCACAAAGCTCCAACTATTTATAGATTTGGCCTAGCACAGGCCTCAGTTGCAACCAGGTAGCAGGCTCCTGGCTCCTTCTGAGCCTACTTTCCCCTCCTGGTCTCCATGCCCACACTGATTCCCCCAGACTCACTTCCTGCCAAGCTTTTAGCCCCTGTTAATGAGGCTGGCAGGTGTGGCCAGTTTCCAGGCCAGGCCTAGCTAGTGGCCCAGCCCCAATCCATTACCCATGATTGGGGCTGGAGTGGCAGGAGCCCTGCCTCACCAGCCCAAGGTTTCAGATTGTAACAAAACATGAAACCAGGCAAATTTCTTTCGTATAGGCCTTGTCTTCAGTGCTTAAAAAAAGGGGTGGTTTTTGGAACCTCAGGGTAACTAACATGCATGAGCTAACTTGAGGCAAAAATGCAGTGAAGACCAACCAGTTTAGTTTTACTGTGAGATAAACTGCTGTATTCCCCAGCCAGGGCAACTTTACCTTAAGGTAAAATTAAATTTTACTTTATTAGATGCTCTCATGCCTTGTGACACATGAGGCAACCCACACTTTCCACCTCCATCTATCCAATGCCATATTTCTTGCTCCATTAAAACTGAAGTGTCTGGCCTTCATTATGTTGTTCTGCCTCAGTGTAGCTCATGCCATTAGTTACTCTGAGATTAAAAATACACCTTTTTTTTAGCAGTGAAGACAAAGCCTTAGTTAAATATCCCCCTGTGCAGAGGGTCTGTCCCAGGGTGGTACAACGTTTTAATCTTGCTTAAATCCTCAGAACAGGATTTAAGTAGAAGCTGGTGGTACATAGGGGTTTTTGGTGGTTCTTTGCACAGGCGTGGACTTGGCCCTGTATGTGCAAGGATATCAATAATTTACTCTCTAGAAACAATTCAAGACAACAGAAGACATTATTGTGTTGATACAGTGAACTGCATGTTTTTTTTTCTTTTTCAACGAGCTTTACAAAGACAGCTTTCAGAGTAACAGCCGTGTTAGTCTGTATTCGCAAAAAGAAAAGGAGTACTTGTGGCACCTTAGAGACTAACCAATTTATCTGAGCATAAGCTTTCGTGAGCTACAGCTCACTTCATCGGATGCATATGATGAAGTGAACTGTAGCTCACAAAAGCTTATGCTCAAATAAATTGGTTAGTTTCTAAGGTGCCACAAGTACTCTTTTTCTTTTTGAGTAAGGGAATGGACTGCAGCTATTTGTTTCTCCTGTGTCCAGGGCAATGGGATTTTGTGTACCTTCTCCCACCCTGTAAATGAACAAGATTACACCAAGAATATACCTGAATGATATCAACTATGTATAAGAGGTTTGGAAAACATGACCCTGAGGAAAGGCTGAAATAATTGGCCATGTTTAGGCTGGAGAAGAGATGGCTGAGGGGAGGACACGATAAGTCTTCAAATATGTAAAAGTCCGTTATGAAGAGGGTAATGATCAGTTGTTCTCCATGTCCATGGGGATAAGACAAAAAGTAATCCTCCTAGTCTGCAGAAAAGGAGATTTAGGTTAAATTTTCTAAGTATAAGGATAGCTAAGCACTGGAATAGGTTTCTAAGGGAAGTTGTGATCCTCACTGGAGGTTTTTAAGACAAACACCTGTCAAGGATGGTCTAAGTATACTTAATCCTGCCTCAGCATAGGGGGATGGACTGGGTGATCTCTTGAGATCCCTTCCAGCCCTACACTTCTATGATTTCTCATCCAAATAGAAACAACCATGTAAGGCCTTGAATAGGAGCTAACCACTTGGCCCAAAGAGGCAAAATTATTTAAGCCCTTAGTGGAAAATACTCAGCATTTCTGCATTTAGCTTGGGGGAAAGAGGAATGAGGCTGTGTCTTCATTGCTGAAAGATCAGTATGTTGGCTGCTCGATCCTCACTCTGCTTCTTATTGGTCTCCTGACACCACCTACAAATACAAAACCAATGCAGGCGATTGAATCACGCTTGGGGCTGTAAAATAATCACACAATGACAAGACATACTACCATCCCACAATTCCTGATGCTTTCCTTCTGCTTTTCTGAGCTAAATCAAATAAGATGATGATAGATTAAAGATGGGCACACTTGCAGACAGCAACCAAATACAACTACATTTGAAATGATAATTGCTTGAATTTGGTTACCAGGAGGGTAATCCAAACTGTATGTAAAGCGGTATTAAGAAGGGCAATCAGATTAAAAAAAAGTATGAATAATATCGTCAGCTTCCCACTGCATGCATCTTTTCTCTAATCACATGACAACTGAATGTTCTCTCACAGGTTATTCAAGAATAAAATGACTTTCTTTGTGTGGTACACGTACCCTGTGTTTGTGATTGGATGTGTCTTCTTGAGGAGATTAAGAGCAGTGGAATATAAAGCAGGATCAATGCCTTACTGTGTAAAGTAGTTGCACAAGTTAATTGTGCATTTTAAATAAACATGTTGTTTTTCACAATAACTACATTGGAAACAATGACGATTGGACAGCAACGCCTGGAAACGTGATTGCGTTATTTCTTGATTACATCATGCCACAGTCTGTTTTTGTGTGTGTAATTTTTCTCCCTTTAGAAAAACAAAAGCAGTGTAAAAATGGAAATAAGAATGAAATGGCACACAATAATATCACAATATACATAGCCACCTTTGGAAAACAGGGTCTAATTGACTCCTCCTTCTAATCTAAAACTTTTTAATAATAAATACCCAGATCTTATCTAGCACATTTCATACAAAGTTCTGAAACTGCTTTACCACGGAGGTCAGTATCTTTGTCCCCATTTTACAGATGGGGAAATCTGAGGCACAAAGAGGGAAATAAACCTGCCCAAGGTCACCCAGAAAACCAGTGGCAGAGCTGGAAACTGAACTCAAGCAAAAGCCCATGTTAATCTCAATGGGATTATTCCTGATTTATTCTAGCCGGAGAGAAGAACTGGGCTGAAGTCTATTTTCCTTATCTCATGGTCAATTTTGCAGGTACACTCCAGCTACATTGTGCAGCTCCAGTGATGCAAAGTGGTATCTCAGCTGAGCATGAGCTCAAAGTGTGATGCTGCAGCAAAAAAGATAAAGCAATATATTAATAGTATGAATGTATTAACCGTATAGGCCAGGGAAACGTTTTTTCACAACTTCTTTTCAAAATGCAGATTCAGTGACACTGAAACATTTTGAAAATTCATGTCAATTTTATTGAATTGTTGTTGGTTTTAATGGAAATGTTTTGCTTCACTGCTTTCAAAATAAAAACATTTTGATTTATTTTTGTTTCTGGATGACTTTCCATTTCAACATTTCCTCTAACTTTATTTTAGAAAATGTTAAATGCTCAAAATTAAAATGAAACATTTTGGTTTGAGTCCATCAAAATATTTCACTTCACCTGAAATGTTTTTGTTTGCGGGGGGGGAAAAAAAAATCTGTTCATCCTGAAATGATTTTTTTTGCAGCGCTCGATTCACTGCGTGGAATTCTATGGCCTTCTATGGTGTTATGAAGGCAATCAGACTAGATGATCATAAGCATTTCTTCCAGACTGAAAATTCATTAATGTAGAGTACTATCTCCAGTTTATTTGGATTAGAGTCAAATAGATCTCACTGTTGCATACAATCTCCTCATTTCACTGGAATTCCAGAGCGCTTGAAAATAACCCAAGTCTTAACAGATTAAATAAAACAACAAATCAATAAGAGATTCCACACCCAAGTCATTATAAAAACTAGCCCAATCATGGCATTCTGCAGAAATCAGTGAAGTGACTGAAGATAGTTAGCTCTAGTAACTTGTTATGTCAGCCCTCCAATTTTAATAGGCTGTGTCATAGAAGGTTAAGTTTTACAGTTTGGAAAAAAAGCAGAAGAGTCAAACTTCTTGGGTTCTATTCCCATCTTCATCACTGAGTGTAAGGAAATCACATAGGGCCAGATTATGGACCACTTGCGCAGACTAGTGGGTACTTATTCATGTGAGTAATGCCCTTGAAGTGAATAGGCCCACGTATGAGTCATCAGTTTTAGTAATTGCTGTGCAATCTGTCCATTAGCGTCTTTGCAGCTGAGATTCTGCCATGTATAAAATGGCTAGAACAGCACTTACCTGTGCCGCAAGGGTGTTATGAGACACAGTTAATATTTGTAAAGTTCCTTGTATCTCTAGTGCTGCTCCGGGCTTTGGTGGTAGAATTCCAGAGGCCTTGCTTAAGCTGACCCAGATAGCCAAAGGGCAAAGACAACATGAGGTCAATTTTTCCCCTAAGGTATCGCTGCTTGAGCTCTGGCATTTAAGGCAATAACCCATCCTGTGGGACCTTGTGGCTAGAGGAAGAAGGAAAGAGGTTTTTTTTCTTTTGAGAAGCTATTCCAGCTATGCTGCTAGAAAACCTGCAAAATGAAGATGGGTGTGTGGGAAGGGAGTAATAACCTACTCCAAGCGTATTTAATTGTTAGGAGTTTGCAAGACATTACTAATATGATGTGAGGGAAAAATCCTAGTAAATCCCAAATTCATGTTAAGGAAGAGATGATCCCTTTAAAATAAAGGTTTGGATTCTCAGTCTTGCTCCCCTCCCTTTGTGCTGCTCAGGCTACAGAGATGGCCTTTAACCTGCCAGCTGGAAATACCACTATGTAGAGGTCTGTCAGGTGGAGCACATGGAATAGCGGGAGTGTGATGTGCTCCAGAGACTCCCAAATGGGATATGGTCCCTTGGGGACCATAGCCAGCTGGCATAGTTTAGTGCAGTCTGCAGGCTGTTCTAACCTTTCTTCAGGGTCAGGGATTGACCAAAAACAAAGCAAGGTGCTGCTGTGACTGGCTCCCTGACAGCTCTTCCTCTCAGTTTTGCTAGCAGAGGCTGAAAATTACAAAGAACCTGGTCCCTGAGCTGCATCCTACTGAGGCTGCCAACATGGGTATAAAACAGCTGATTTATCTAGATAAATGAGGGATTTAGTAGGATTTTTAAAGTAATTTTTATTTGACATTAGAGAGGATAATCATGGCAAAACTTTTTAGTGAAGGTTTTTGTGGGCAGAGAGATGTTAATAATCTGTGAGCAGGCAAAAATGAAAGGGCAAATTTTCTGCCTTGCATCAGTAAGCAAATCCAGGTACAAAAGAATTCGAGATGAACAGAAGCTGCTGCCTACTGTTTTGAATATCAGTAGCACCATTTAGATTTGTTTTGTTGTTATTAAAAATACCAACTACACTATGAGATGCTGCATGGGTAGATCTCTGAGAGGAGTGATAACGGAGTAGCTCCATAAAGCAGACTACTTGCTGTCCGAACAAAATGATCAGATTAAAAATATGTTTCTCCTTAGTATGATATGTGTAAAGTGTTTACTTTTAATTTGGAGGAGCAGATGATGTGCAAGAAAATTATTCATGATTGATGTAATCAATCTTGCCAAGATAAGAACACAGTTTTACAATGGATAAGATATTCATATTCACCACATAATAAATATTTCTGAATGTTTTTCCTTATTAACAGGAGGAAATGAGAGCACAGACAAACTTGGGAGTTAAATCCACTTATGGATAACTATTTGATCAGTTTCCAAAGCAATTTTTACAATATTTTATTTGTATTTCTGCATGGAATTGGTAAAGATCTTTTTAAAAAAATAAGAAGAAAAATATATAAAGAGAACGTTATACTTGCAACGTTAAGTGCTCAGAAGTCAGAAAATGCTAAAGTTAGGGTCACCCATATAACCTTAATTTTGCCCCCTTGTGCTAATTCATGACAGTGCTGGCCCAGATGCTCAACTGGTGTAAACTAGTATATCTCCATTGGCTTCAAAGCAAGGGACAGGTCTTCACCTTAAGTTTTAATTACATGATCCCAGACTGTTTCTCAAATAATATAATATTGAGAATTTCCATATTCACCCCAGATCCTATGTATATTTCTTTCCTTCCAATCCCTACACCCTATGGAACAATCCCTCCTCAGAACCTGCCGTCCCCATAGGGTAGTCTACACTGCAGCTGGAGGTGTAATTTTGAGCGCTGATTGAGCTAGTGCTCTAAAAATAGCAGTGGCAAAGGCAGCAGCTTGGGCTAGCAGCCTGAGTACATACCTAGCATCTTGCACAGGACTGTACTCGGGCATATAACCTGTGCCTGACATGGCCACACTTCTGTTGTTAGGACCTAGCTCGATCAAAATCTGTGAGTGCATGTCTACCTCCAGCTGCAGTGTAAACATAGGTTGCGTTCGACAGTAGGACATGGCCACTGGAATTAAGACTCGAAGAGCTTGTATTCATGTCCTGGCTGCAGCACCTCCTGTTCCTCCACCCTGGATCCCAGGAAGCACAGCTGTGCCTAGAACCCTCCTGAAAAGGTGAGTTGCACAGGGAAAGGCAAGAGTCAGCACAGCCTCAAGGCACATGCACGTCTTAGAAAACTCTCCACAGAGCTTGATGGAGGGAAGATGTCCATAGCTGTGCTCTGGTGTTGCCTGCTCCCACCCTCTCCTCTCACAGATTTCTGGCACAGTGGCATGCCCTATAGGGAAGGAGGTTAGTGCCACCGGAAGTACCCTCCCTTTCTCATATGGAAGGGAGACTCATTGAGCGGAACATCTCCTGTACATGTGGATCATTGAGGGGTCATTCTCCCACCTCAATGGCTGTTTGTATGCAATGTAAATTCCCAATATTTTTCAATCTACTGGGGTTTGTATATTTGGAAAGATTTATTCTTCATCCTGAGAGAAGACTATTACTTCCCTGAGGGTCTTTTTTACTTTTTCTAGTGTGGTTCAGCTAACTGGAGCTCTGACATAGGCCTCTACATATATACCCCTGTTTCCCCCGAGACAGTCCATCCATATTTCTTTCATTCACACTCCCCACTGGGACAAGGGCTGTCCTCTGTGTTCCCCAGAAACAGCCTCCCTGGTAGTGAATACTTATTGGTAAGGCTAAGATTTTGTCATGGTTATTTTTAGTACAAGTCACAGATAGGACATGGGCAATAAACAAAAATTAACAGACTCTGTGATCTGTCCGTGACTTTTACTAAAATAACCATTCAAGCCACAGGGCAGGGGTGCATGGCCCCAGCTGCAGTCACTGACAGCCGAAACTGAAGAAGTCACAGAGGTCCGGTAAAGTCAGGGAATCCGTGACTGCCATGACTTCCATGACTAAAGTATAGCCTTACTTATTGGTAACTGCATATAAATCACCTTTCTCTCCAAAAAATGGTTTTTCATCAGCTTACTGTACATCTATGCAGTAAATCAAAGAATAAACCCAAATATAGTAATGTTTTATTTTGTTTTTTAAAGTATGGAATTGTAGCCATCTAATGTCATTAGGTCTCCTAACCTCATAGAGGCAAATGAATTATGGTAGCCTATATCTGAATTTTAACTCTTATCTGCCAGCTTTTATACTGTGTTAACTGAATATATACATGACTGTTACCTTTACACCTCTGTTTGTTTTAGTGTTGTTGTTGTTTGTGGACTAACAAAGAGGCAGAGTCTTGAAATATAACTGCATAATTCTAAGCAGAGTGAACCACAACACTGTGACACTTCCATCCAGAGGAAATGCTTTAATAAGCAGAGATTGATTTTGAGTGGAGGCCATGCAGGATAAAGACACCCTATCAGCACAATCAGAATACGTATCTGCTTACTCAAAGTAATATATTTGGACACAGTCCATAGTCCAGGCACTGGAATAATAGAGGTTAAAAGGTTGCATCTGACCAGAGCACCTTTCATTGGGAGGATTTTAGTACAGTATCTTTATTATTTTTTTTAATTATGTTATTACTTATTCATTACGGTTATTAAATTTACAATACCTTTTTGTTCTTCAGCCTCCAGCACTTCAACTCAAAAACATCCAGCTCATCTGCAATAACCACAGTGGCTAATTCAAAGCAAAACATAAATGGGTGTTATCGTGTAGATTAGGAACCCAACAATGTCCTAATTTAATGCATTAGACCAGTGGCTTTTAACCTGTGATCCTCAGACCCCTGGGGGTCCGCAGACTATGTCTAAGACTTCCAAAGCGGTCCGCACCTCCACTTGAAATTTTTTTAGGGGTCTGCTAATGAAAAAAGGTTGAAACCCACTACGTTAGATGGTCTCCTCAGGAAAGTCTGATAGCAATTTGTGTTGGTTCACAAGAGATGGAGATTTAGTGCAATCAGCATGAGTGGTAATGCCTGCTGGGTGGAGAGGCAATATGGTCATAGTCATTAGATTTGGACTCCAGAGCTTTATGTTCAGCTCATGGCTCTACCAGAGACTTGCTGTGTGACCTTGGGTATGGTAACTAAATCTGTCTCCACTTCATTTCCCAATCTGAAAGACAGGGATGAAGAATAAATGAAGGAACATTTATGAGGTGCTTATATACAGGGTTGGTTGATATATAGGTACCTAGAAAGAAAGGAGAGTTCCAAGGGGGGCATGAATAAATACCTAGGTGCGCAAATGATTTGACCAACTAAAGGGCAATGGTGTAACAATTTAAAGTTTAAGGGGCAGCACTAGATATTTTCATAAGCAATAGAAAATCATTCTTGTGTATCACACTCTATCCTTCTTTGTGTGCTTTTTAGCTGAAATATGGGGGAAAGTGCATCCTATGTTGACTTGATAAGGGCTGTGGAACATTAAGCACCAAATAAATATCCTGCTCAAGACTGGAAGAGTAACAGTTTTGTGAGGACTTACTCCTAACTGCCCTACCCCTGTACATGCCTCAGCCTGACTCCTGTCCCAGGAGGATGAAAATTCTTGAGGTGAGTGAGTAGTTCTTTGTGGAATAATGAATCCAGAAAGGGTTTGGGAATTCAGACTAGAATTTTGTTTTATCTAGATGCTTATACTGCCCTCATCACCACAGTGTCTGAGCATTTTCAGTAGTGTATTAAGAAACGTGACTAACATGGGTCATTCATTCTCTTTCTTTCCCCAAAGGGAGTGTGTTCAGTGGAGTATTTTGTTTGGAAAAATTTTGGTTTGGGGATTTTTTTGAAAAAAATTATGAATAACTACCACTTCTTTTCACATGTCCACATTATTTTGTGCATATATTGGAGAAGACCAGTTGATGAAGTGTGCCTTGAACTTGAAGCAGATGGTGGTGGCCACCCTTACTTCCTGGGAGAGTTAATTCCACAGTCTTGGACCAGCCTCCAGGAAAACTCTATTCTGCATAGAGAAGCGTGGGGGTAGTAAGTTACATTTTGTCATTGGAGAAAAGTTGTCAACCATGGTTCTCATTCTGGAGCTTTAGGCAATCTTTAAGGTGTCTTGAACTGTACTTGATATTTTTGGGGAAGCCTGAGGGTGAAGAACAGAAGGAAAATATCTTATGGGGAGTAGTTACCCAATTGATTTGCCCACTAGAAGGCCTTCTCCTTCTTGTCATATGCAGTCATCAGAGCTCAATGTCCAGATTCCATAACCACAAGGTAACCTCTTGAGGGAGACTCAGGAGTTGTAAACTGTCTTCCAGATGTCAGGTAGGGTACTCTTCCATCACATGAATTATTGTCTGCAACCCTTCCCCACAGTCACAGTGTGGAGAGGAAACCAGGTCAATCTGATGCATAGTTGTGGCAACTGTGATGAGCCAGAGAGTAGCCTGTTGAGCCTCGTCTAGTATCTAGGATCAAGTGGATAAGGAGTGAGGTTCAGCGATGGACTCCTGAATTTACTTTGTGATGTACTAGACTCTCTTTCCCACTGATGCCTCCACTCTATAAGAACATACTTCTCAGCTCCTTGGTGGTGTGGATCATCCATACAGTAGTGCTCTTGCCCAGGAGTGCATGAGCTGCAGGAGCAAAGGGGTGCTGAGAGATCAATCATGGTATCACACCCCGGTTGTCCGGGGTGGAATTCCTCCGATGAATGTGAGCAGATCTTCAAGTTGGCACTGGGAGTTTCCTGTCGGAAACAGGGGCATTTGTCAACAGGAAGTATAATAAGGGGAGCAAGTCTACTGCCTTCACGTGGCACTCACCCATTAGTAGCAAAGCCAAGCTAATGTAGACAAAATGCAAAATTGGAGCTCAAGTTCACATCCTAAAAAGCAAAAGATAAATGCTGTCCAAATAAGTTACTATCTAATGGGGCAGCTAATCAGGCCAGGGTTACAAACCTTAGTGGAAGGCTTAAGTGCTTAAAAGGCTTGTGTTCAAATAAGAAAAAACGTAACTAGGACAGACAAAATTTAGAGCTGGACAAAATTTTGGCATCAACGGTTTTTCAGCATTTGAAAATATGAAATCTTATTATGAATTTTCTATGATTCTAAGTTATCTAGTGTCTTGCATTTGTTCCTTCTGTTGTGTTTGTGTCTGTTTTATTCTCCTACACCAGTCACTAATTTATAGTTGCATGATGATGATAAAAGGCAGATACGCTAAAGACTTTTCACACCAATATACCAATGGGTATTCTTATCTTTAAAATAAATCTTTGTTTAATTTCACATATGAAGTACATTAAATTCCTGAATACATCCTTCACCCTGATTCAGAGTATTTTTGCCTCTTTCTGTCAATCACTGTTGCCTCTAATGTTCGTTCTTAACGGTGAAACATCTTTCCAGATCGTCTTATCTCTTTTCCATATGATCGCTCCTTTGTTTCTTACAGAACACCAGTCAACATGGATGCATACACCTTGCATTGTTGGTGACATCGGTGCAGCTTTGGGAACAGTATGGGTTAATTAGTGGCTATTTCTTCTGTGGATTCGGTGACTATCGCTACAACAACAGAGAAGAAAATGTTGTACTGTGCACCGGGGGAAGAGAATGGTCTAGGGGTTAGGGTTCCTGTTGAAGACCTGGGTCTAATTCCCTTCCCTGCCATGGCCTTACTGTATAACCTTGGGTCTCATTCCTTCTGTTCCTCAGTTCCCTATCTGTAAAATGGGGATAATAGTAGTTCTCTGCCTTACAGGGATGTTGTGAATACAAATATATTAAAGATTGAGGTACTTCAATTCTATTGTGATAGGGGCAATATAATTACCTAAGATAAGGAAAAGTTATTACACTGAAGGGATTTTCAAAGGATCCTAAAGGAGTTATGCACCTAATTTGGGTGCCTAACTTCCTAAGGCTCCTTTGAAAACCCAGTTTGCACATTCAGCAACAGTCCCATGCCTAGATCTCCCTCTGATGTCAATGGGAGCTCTGTGCATGACACTGGTGCACAAAATGCAACGGAGCTCAGTTAATAATGCACATTGTGCAGTGCACATTAGAAAATAATATATCCACAGTGACTAATGCTTTTCTTTTAAAAAGTTCTTAATTGAGTGGTGAATTATTAATAATAATATAGAGGAGCCTGGTTGTGCATCCCTTTACTCACATTACTCTGCATAAGTAAGGGTTGCAGAATCAGACCCAGGAGTATGTTATATCTGTTAAGCATCATGGAGAAAGTCCTCCGGATTTTAATTGAACAAACCCGAAAGCAAAACCCTGGGAGATACTGAGTACCTCTGTGAAGTGCTGAGTGTCTTCAACTCCCATTGCATTCAGTTAGTTGAGGGTATCAGCACCTCAGAGAATGTTTGCACCTCTCATTTGCCAACCCTCCTAAGAAATTACAATCTAATTTTGTGAATAGGTCTGACACAGTTAAAGAGCAGAATACCTAGGGAGACATTGTGGCCTAGTAGATTGGACAATGGGGCTGGGAATCAGATGTGGGTTTTAATCCCTCTCTGCCCAAATCTGCTATGTGATCTTAGCCAAATCACTTCATCTCCCTTTGCCTGTATTGTCCTCTCGTCTATTGGGAGTAGGGACTCTCAGTATGTGCCTATACAGTGCCTAGCAAAATAGGGCTTTGGTTGGTGCTACTCTTAAAAAGTAGTATTAATAACATAGCAGAAGCTGGTTTTTGCTCATAGGCTTCATGGAACAGATGAGGTATCAGATGTGATTTGAACAAGGCTTCTTCGTGCATGGTGATGGTGTGGCTGTCCCAAGTGTAAAAAGTGAAGAGGAAAGAGGCATAACCTTGGGAATGGGGAGAAGACAATCCTGTGAGTAACACAGTGCTTGAAAAGATGGTGGAGGAAGTAAAGACCTAAGGTAGGGATAGGAGAAGAGTTCTGGAAAGATTTGAATCTCATTGAGAGGAACTTGAGGGTGTGTGTGTGTGGGGGGGAAACAAACAGAAATTCTAGGAGAGGAGTGATGACCTAGTCATAGAATATTAGGGTTGGAAGAGACCTCAGGAGGTCATCTAGTCCAACCCCCAGCTCAAAGCAGGACCTACACCCACTAAATCATCCCAGCCAAGGCTTTGTCAACCCAAGCCTTAAAAACCTCTAAGGATGGAGATTTCACCACCTCCCTAGGTAACCCATTCCAGTGCTTCACCACTCTCCTAGTGAAATAGTGTTTCCTGATATCCATCCTAGACCTCCCCCACTGCAACTTGAGACTGTTGCTTCTTGTTCTGTCATCTGCCATCACTGAGAACAGCCTAGCTCCATCCTCTTTGGAACCCTGCTTCAGGTAATTGAAGGTTGCTATCAAATCCCCTTGCACTCTTCTCTCCTGCGGACTAAATAACCCTAGTTCCCTCAGCTTCTCTTCGTAAGTCATGTGTCACAGCCCCCTAATCATTTTTGTTGCCCTCTCGTGGACTCTCTCCAATTTGTCCACATCCCTTCTGTAGTGGGTGGACCAAAACTGGATGCAGTACTCCAGGTGTGGCCTCACCAGTGCCGAATGGGGAGGGATAGCTCAGTAGGTTGAGCATTGACCTGCTAAACCCAGGGTTGTGAGTTCAATCCTTGAGGGGGCCATTTAGAGATCTGGGGCAAAAACTGGGGATTGGTCCTGCTTTGACCAGGGGGTTGGACTAGATGACCTCCTGAGGTCCCTTCCAACCCTGATATTCTATGAATAGAGGGGAATAATCACTTCCCTCGATCTGGTGGCAATGTTCCTACCAATACAGCCCAATGTGCCATTGGCCTTCTTGGCAACCAGGGCAAACTGCTGACTCGTGTCCACTGTAATCCCCAGGTTCTTTTCTGCAGAACTGCTGCTTTGCCAGTCGGTCCCCAGCCTGTAGCGGTGCATGGGATTCTTCCTTCCTAAGTGCAGGATATTGCATGTGTCCTTGTTGAACCTCATCAGATTTTGTTTGGCCCAATCCTCCAATTTGTCTAGATCACTCTGGACCCTCTCCCTACTCTCCAACGTATCTACCTCTTCCCCCAGTTTAGTGTCATCTGTGAATAATCCCATCATCCTGATCATTAATAAAGATGTTGAACAAAACGGGACCCAGGAACGACCCCCGGGGCACTCCACTTGATACCAACTGCCAACTAGACATCGAGCTGTTGATCACTACCCTTTGAGCCCGACAATCTAGCCAGCTTTCTATCCACCTTATAGTCCATTCATCCAATCCATACTTTTTTAACTTGCTGGCAAGAATACTGTGAGAGACCGTATCAAAAGCTTTGCTAAAGTCAAGATAGATCACATCCACCGCTTTCCCAATATCCATAGTGCCAGTTATCTCACCATAGAAGGCACTCAGGTTGGTCAGGCATGACTTGCCCTTGATGAATCCATGTTGACTGTTCCTGATCACCTTCCTCTCCTCCAAATGCTTCAGAATGGATTCCTTGAGGACCTGCTCCATGATTTTGCCGGGTACTGAAGTGAGGCTGACTGGTCTGTAGTTCCACGGGTTCTCTTTCTTCCCTTTTTAAAATATGGGCACTATATTTGCCTTTTTCCAATCATCCGGGACCTCCCCCGATTGCCACGAATTTTCAAATATAATGGCCGATGGCTCTGCAATCACATCAGCCAACTCCCTCAGCATCCTTGGATGCATTAGATCTGGACCCATGGACTTGTGCATGTCCAGCTTTTCTAAATAGTCCTTAACCTGTTCTTTCACCACTGAGGGCTGCTCACCTCCTCCCCATACTGTGTTGCCCAGTGCAGTAGTCTGGGAGCTGACCTAGTCTGTGAAGACCGAGGCAAAAAAAGCATTGAGTAGTTCATCTCTCACTATGCTGCCTCCCTCATTCAGTAAGGGTCCCACACTTTCCCTGACCACCTTCTTGTTGCTAACATATCTGTAGAAACCCTTCTGGTTACCCTTCACATCCCTTGCTAGCTGCAACTCCAATTGTGCCTTGGCCTTCCTGATTACACCCCTGCATGCTCTAGCAATATGTTTATACTCCTCCCTAGTCATTGTCCAAATTTCTACTTCTTGAAAGCTTCCTTCTTGAGTTTAAGCTCACCGAAGATTTCACTGTTAAGCCAAGCTGGTCGCCTGCCATATTTGCTATTCTTTCTGCACATCGGGATGTGCACAGTCATAGTCATAGCACCATGAGAAATTTAGGTATTGCCCTCATCATCCAAGTGTTTGAGTGATTCACAATCTTTAATGGATTTTATTTTCACAACACCCCAGGGGTACATACTAAACTCATTTCATAGGTGAGCAAAAGAGATACAGGATAGGTTAGGTGTCTTGCCTCAGGTCACCCAAGACATTTGTGGCTGAGCCAGGAAATAACCCCACATCTTTTGTGTTTCAAGCCAGAGCTGTATCTATTACAGCACACTTCCTATTCATGATGATCTTGGCAGCAGCATTCTGGATACACAGAAGGAAAGAGAGATGAAAGAGGGATGGGCCAGAGGTTTTAAGTAAGTCATCATAGGATAAATACTTGACAGTGGCCCTTCAAATGTGCTACTGGAGGAACATGTAGAAGCCATATCTATGCTATTATGCATTTTCCTTCCAAGATTTCTCAATTAGCCATTTGCCAATCAAACCTCTCTCTCTCTCAGATTACATTTTTTTTTGTCTCACCCCCATCCATCCCTACCCTCCGTCGGAACACTTGTTAGGAAACAGAGAAAGTTTCTCCACTGAAAAGATTTCCTGTAGGCAATGTCAGCACTAATATGAAATGTCCAAAAGCAGATATTGGTTGCTTCGGACAGCCTGATGATATTCTTTTCTTCCTTGAGACTGCAGCGTGGGTACTAGTTAAACCGTATTCATGCAGACAAATTCCATAAAGATTTGGAGGATAGTACAATACTATGTGCAAAATTTATGCTGTCATTTTTAATACTGCATTGCAAGAAATAGGCTTATCCAATGCACAAGATTTTCAACCGGGCTACAGTTGAAAGAACATAATTATAAGTGATAGCCATACAAAAGCATAAATGCTGTACAGTGGCTCCAAAAGGATACAAAAAAGATCATGCATGACTGCAGTAATTTCTAATTCGCCTTCATTTGTATGAAGATTTAGTAGTGCAAACACAAGCACTTTGCTGGTATCTCTACCAATGTGCCTCTTATAAATTAGTCTCCAGAAGCAGTGGAATAAAAAAGGCATGCAAGATAATTACTGCATGATTTGGCAGAATGGACTATAGGGAAGCTACCGGAGCGTTCCTCTGGCAGTACAGCAGGCTAGTGTTAACTGTACTAACGCTGTTATTTTGGTAAAAATAAATAAATAAAATGTTTAACAGCAGAAGTAAGGAAAACATGTGTTGTACCTATGCAATGGGTAATATGCTGTGCTGTAGTGATGGTTGCCATGGCAACTGTTGGAGGGCTACTACAGAGCACATAAGAATGCAATGTAAACAACCTAAGGTGTGTGCCTCCTGGAGGTTTCTGAATGCCCTCCGCTCCCATTGCGGTCTGTGAGAGCTGAGGTTGCTCAATACTTGTTGCTGAAGGTGTCCAGAACCTTGCAGGGTCAGACCCTAAATAACAAGGACTGGAATAAAAGACCCGCAGTGTGGCCATTGCTGGCCCCTGTCAGCTGACTCGGGCTTGTAGGGCTTGGGCTATGGGGCTAAAAATTGCTGTGTACCCTACTTTGCTTCAGTCTTCTCCTAAAAAAATAGCATGTGACTGGATGACTAGTGAAGTTACCATAGACAACAAAGGGGAAGGGATCCAGATCAGGATAAGTAAAGAACATGTCGGAGATCTTCTTACTAATTTGAATGAATTCAAATCAGCAGGACCTGATGCTATTCACCCCAGGGTGCCAAAGGAATTAGCTGAAGAAATCTCAGAGCCACTGGCAGTAATATTTGCAAACTCATGGGTGACAGGAGAGGTCCCGGAAGCCTGGAGAAGGGTAAACATGGTGACCATCTTTAAAAAGTGTAAAAAGGAGGAGCCAGGGAAATATAGACCAGTCAGCCTGACCTTGATACCTGGAAAGCTACTAGAGCAATGTATAAAACATTCAGTTTGGATGGTTGAAGGCGTGATCGCTAGCATCCAGCATGGATTTACTAAGAACAAATGTCAAAGTTAAGGTTGTCTGCACAATCTTATCTCTGTCCCTTTATGCCTATGCGCTATGATACAGCCTTTAATTACATGATCACACATAGAGTGTGCATGGGAAAGAGGGGGTAATGCAGGACATCTGCTTCATTTAGTGGGCACCTTGTATGGTGAATAAGTCAGGGCTCTGTAGCAAATCAGAGGCTTGGAGATGTAATGTTACAGTTAGAGATGGACAGGGCATAGTTCATTATTCCAGTGCGGTTGTATGGGCACAAATGAAGTGTAGAAGTTGACCTCCATGCACATTATACACAGCTTTTAGTTAAACTCTTTTTTTTCACAATGGAGAAATGGTTTCAATAGCCGTCTATAATCTGTAATGACCATCATCTCTCTCCTTTCAGCCATGTGTATACTTCGTTGATGGGAATGAACCAATTTGAATATAGATTTAATTAGTTGTAGCTAAAGTAGTTGCTCTTGCAGGTTAACAAACCCTAAAAGGTTGTCAAATTGTTGCTTCAGTGCCTCATTCTTATTCCATTACTTCCCACTGTATCATGCATTGTGCTGCTTCACAAAAGTCTGTAATTTGATGATACAGGCCATTGAGCCTATTTTCATCACTGCTAGAGGGAAGTGCACTTAACACATCTTCCTATACAAATACATTACCATAGGTCAAAGCATGCATCGTGTTTGGATGGCTTTGGTCATTCTTTGTTCCACTAATCGCCTAACAATCAAGGGAAATCTTGCTGTATGCAGACCGTATAAATACTGAGAGCACAGGCTCTGTGGGAAGAGCTGCAAAATCGTTAAATTTTCTAAGTAAATAACTGTGAGTGTTTGTTTTTAAAAAAAAAAAAAAAAAAAAAGGGGCAAAATTTTCAGATACCTCAAGTCATCATTCCAGTGTTAGTTCTTGGCGTAGTGTGATGTACCAACTACTTTATTATTAATGAAGGTAAAATGGGCAAACAACCCTTCCTCCATAATCTCTGCTCCTTGGCCTTGATACTAGTCATCTTACCCCCTTAAAGACATTCAAAATTCTGCTGCTAGGACCATCTTTTCACTCTGACCACATTACCCCTTTTATGACATTCTCCTGATGGTTCCCCTTCTTCCAGCACATCAGAACCAAGATCTCTGTGTTTGTGTTTGTCTTTAAGACCGCACCATTTATCCTCTCTATCAGATCTGCTTACTCCTCAGGCTGTCAAATCATCCCCTTTGATCTGTGAAAGATATCAGCCATGATCATCCGCTTCTCTCTCAAGCAAATCTGCACTTTTCCCCATGTTGCCCCATCTCCACATCAAAACTGGTCAGACCACTCCCATATGCTCTTTTAAAATCAGCCTATGTGTCAGTCCCATCTAGTATTGGCTACGACTTCTACTTTCCTGCTGAACGACCTTTGTTTTATCAGAAATTCATCCTCCCAACAACCCCCATACCTCCCTGTGACTGTCTGTGTTGCTTCCTATACAATGCCTAGCACAACAACACACTCAGCCTTAATTGGGGTGTTTTGACGCTACTGTAATAACAATAATTGATCATTAGAAATTTGCTGGTTGATCAAATACGGTTAATGGGATGCAATTAAAAATATTAGTGAGACTGTTGAGCAATCTCCCACGTGATTTTGTAGGAGCCCCATTGTGTGAAATATTTGGAACTCAACTTGATAAAGCAGTGGAGAATATATCCTACCTAGGGAGCAGTGCAGGGGCTCAGGAATAGAATAAATCATACTTGGTTTTTCCATATCTTATCCTTTTGATTTAAAATGCATTGTCACCACAACTGCTCATGCAACCTAAGTCTGAGTAGCAGTCAAGGATACTGTGATCTGCCCTCTGGATGCCCCAGTAATCTGGTTGTGTATAGAGAGTGTACTTTGAGTTTGAGGAATATACCAAACTCCACTTCCACAGCTGCAGTACTAAGAAATGTCATGGTAACCGGTGATGTGATCAGCCGAGTATGACAAAGAAGGCAATTGGAAGAAGCAAAGGAGAAATAGTGTCAAACAAGCTGAGAATTGTTTGCTTCTGTAGTGGCTGAAAAGCATCTCTGTACTAATGGAAAAATGTCAGGGAATCCCCTTGTGGAGGTAGGAAATGTATAACAGAGACGTCCTGGTTATTTGCTTATGGTTTAAAAAAAAAAAGACTTCTTCTAAAGATGCATGGTTCAAAACCCACTCCCTCAATAAAGTCCTCATAAGGATCAGTGTGACATACCAGTCAAATAAGAAAGGACTGATAGCAATTCTAGTCTCTAGCAATCTGATATCAGCCCAGTCCCACCTATCGGCCAGTCACTCATGCACCCTCATGAAAATGTCTCCGAGCACATTCAAGTTATTAAAATCAGATCAAATAAAGGAATCTTGAAATATGTATGTTTTCCATGCATAAAGAGCAAAATATGTACTCCAGTGGGATGTTTTTTTATCTGAGATAGAGGAAAAAAAGCAAAAAAAGAACAAATGTAAGTCTCTATCATCAGCAAGGGAAAATAGTCACTAAAAATTGGCATGCTATAATCCCAAGAGAAGGAGTTAGATATTACCTTACTCACCCAACCTGGGACCGACACAGCTACAACACGACATACCCATAATAGTTTAGCTAGTTTCTGCCTTCCTTATTTACTATAAACATATTCACAATAGTTCTACTTGTTTTGTCTTAAATTCAGGCTGCTCGTGTCAGCTAAGTTATCAACACGCTGTTTTGTGTAAACTCACTTGTGGGGCCCAATCTGGTAGATGACCTCTGAGCACACCTAATAGATCAAGCCACCAAATACTATGTATGCAGCAAAATTCACATCTTCCCCAGCTAATGAGACATTCTGGGCCTTACGGGTCTTGGCGCCTAGCTTGAGAGAGCAGTGCACACCCTCAGAGGCAGTAACATAGGAACCTAGGGCATTTGGATGGCACCAACAAAGGCGCCGAGTGAAGGTAATGTTCAGCGGGAGTCTTGTGGATCATGGTGGAGCCAAAATGGGGACTTTGGCACCTAACCCCAAGACTTTGGTGCCAAAGTCTGCGGTTTAGGCATCTAAGTCCCTTTGTGAATCATACCCCATGTAACCCACTGGTGATTGTGTGAGACTAGCTCCCTTTGAGGAGGGCTGAGGTTTTTGATGTTTGGATGCTGGCCAGAATCTGTATTTTGTAGCTCAGACTCTCCTGTGTTATGCTGTAACTTTGCTGAAACCCTGTCAGCCCGATTTTGACAATGGAGTTGTCTGAGTGTGGCAAATTAAGCTTTTTTTATATAATTGTTTAATAAAACAGATTGAAAGGCAGGAAGCCACTTAGGACAGTCAGCAGTGTGCATTCAATAAAGAATACTCAAGACACAGTAAGGGTCTAAACCAGCAGTCACTGCAGTCAGTGGAAATTGTCTTGGTTGAGTTCAGTGGAGGCAGGAGCATGATCTAAATATGAAAAACTAGGGACCAGTTACTTGTGCCACTCTGGTGGCATACAGCAACCATAGATCCAGCTGATCTGGTGTTCTGGGAGTTCCCTGGGTGGTTCAGGCCCTTCACAATAGACCCTATGCCAACCCCTCTCCTAGCTCTTGGAGCAGGTACTGTGATCTTGAGACAGGCCATAAGACTGCAAAATTCCTATATCTACTTAATTTCTGGCTGCCAGACTGGCTCTGTGAGGTCATACTTAGATGGGCATAAATTAGAACAAACTGTGTATTCGCCAAACTCGGGACCGGGGAGGTGTAAAATTATTACTTATGCCAATAAATAAATAAAAGTAATAACTGTAGCTCCTAGGAACTTAATCATGGACAAGGACCCTGTCGTTGCTGCACAAACATGGAACAAAAACACAATCCCTGTTCCCAAGAGCCTACAATCCAAGTATAAGACGAGAGACAACAGATGGATATAGAGGAGCCATCATCCTCTACCTATAGATTTGTTCTAGGTGCATCCCAGTTAGACTAATATTAATACTAGCTCTAGTATTGAATCTATCAACCTACTATCATCTGAAGGGAAGACATGCCAACCGTATCAATGAGTCAGATGCCTCACTGACATGTATTTTCACAAGTTTTATAATTAAAATATAATGGGCCGAATTCATCTCTCAGTTACAGTGATGTGTATCTCGCCGTACGTCAGTGGAGTTATTCCAAATGAACACCTGTGAAACCAAGCAGAATTTGGCCCAGTATTTGTAGGATGAATGCCTGAGCGACAGGGGTACAATAGACCTGTCTTCCTCCCACTAATGTAACTGTATTATGAATATTATTAACACTCCATTTGCAGGTGATCTAATAAATTAACATGTGCATTTAAAATATTGAAATACTGCCAATGTGCAAATTTAAGCTGGTAGAAATCTCTTTTCATGCTTTTCATTGCAATATCCCTACTTCTGTAGGGGACTGTTAGACTGTCTGAGGCATACAGAAATCAGTATCCATAGGCAAAAAACACTGATAGGAACAAGTGTGAAAACTGCAGGGTTTCTTCTGAAAGTAATGGCTCTTTATTCTCTCTCTGACTGAAACAACATTTCTGCATCTGGCAAAAATACATCAACAGTTTTCATTTTAAAAAAGCATTCCTGTCAGTGTTAAGTGTGTTCTCATAAATTTTGATGGGACATTAATGCATGTGTGTGAGTCAGGAAAGTAAAATCAGAGATGGGGAATACATCAGCATCTATTTAGGAAAAGTTCTTCTTTTCTGTAACAGAGTCATAAAACATCTCAAACCCATGATTCATCATAAAATAATTGGAGATCCATCCACTACCCCCTCTCTCAAGTTCCCCCACCTCTTGTTTTACATTCAGCCACAAGGCTGTTGGCTAACATAACCACTTCTGAAGCTGTATTTCCAGAAACAACAGCAGTGATTGTGGTCTTAAACCAGGCTCCTTGCTATTTCACAAGGCAAGCATATACTAGTATTTCCTACTCCACAGCATCCATTTCCCTTGATGAACTTCGGTGAGAAAAGTGCAAACTCAAGCAAAAGAAAATTCAATGTTTTTGTGTGTTATTGCAAGAAGAAAATTGACCTTCTACTTGGAGTTATAGATAAGAAGCTATTTGGGAGGACAGAGCCTGGCCATCTTCATTCTCTAGGTGTGAGGCCCATAACCTTGCCAGCTGTATAGTGCATGCATAGAACTGAGACAGTGATACTATAATAGTATGTCCAGGTCTATCAACTCTTTTCTCTGAGTACAGAGATGATTGTTTTGAAAGGAGGTTGTGTCAGACAAAGACAAAGGTAGAAAGACAGAGACAATGAATAACTAGGTCTGCCCATGAATCCTCCAGCTCGGAGAGTTTCAGATAGCTGGGACTAATCAATTGCATATCAATTTATCAACTCAGTATTTCACTGTAGTCCGTATGCCTAGATCATTAGCTGTATTCACATGCCTGCTTTAAAATGCATTCAGAAAAAAAAACAGAATTAAATGATCAGAATTGCTTGTTTAAAGGAGAATCAGGAGCTGATCCTGTAATCAACGAAAAAGGAAAGAGATGAGTGTGTACATGGAGAGTATTCATATGTGGGTGTGGAAACAATGCTTCTACACTGCATGCTTGACACAGATATTACACCACTTGCGTACATGACTTAACCCTCGTGTAGATGAAGAGCACACCTGTTTTCTGCTTCTGCCATGTGTGTAAAACATGGTATAGTCCAGGATGCAGCAGGAGTCTTGGACACAACTGCAGACATTTAGGGGTCCTCACACTCATGTCCGTTCAGCCACTCCAGATTAAATAATCAGGTAGCATCATAGGGTCTGGCCACACATTCGCCCCACCAGACCAGATTGCTTTGAAACTCATTGTATCTGTTGATGCAATGCAGAGGCTCCAGCCTGACAAGAATGTGGCTGCCCTCACTAGGCTAAACCACCTTGAGCAGATGACTCCTGGGCTCCCACCATTGGCTGCCAGGCCCAGATCCACAACAGAACATGCAATGCTTACACTTTAGTGCCTACAAAAATCACTGGAAGCCACAAACTGTGGGTGAGCTGCCTAGCTCCCTGTATAAAGCACAGGCAGATATAGGCACCTGAGAATGAGCTCCACAAAAATCAGCACTGTAGGTGGGGAGCTGTCGAAAGTAGCCGATGGGAGATGCCAAGAAGGGTGTGTTCAAAGCCTTCATGGAGCTAGGTGCCTACCTCTGCTTGCACTCCACAGCCAGGAACCCTCTCTTGGATGGGAGGCACCTTGAAAGAATGGTAGTGGCACATGCCTATGTCCACACAAAATGACCTGGAAGGGGGTGTCAGGGTTCCCTCCCCACTCTGAACTCTATGGTGCAGATGTGGGGACCCACATGAAAGACCCCCCCCAAGCTTATTTCTACCAGCTTAGGTTAAAACTTCCCCAAGGCACAAATTCTTTGCCCTTGGACAGTACGCTGCCACCACCAAGTGATTTAACAAAGAATCAGGAAAAGGACCACTTGGAGTTCCTATTCCCCAAAAATATCCTCCCGAGCCCTTACACCCCCTTTCCTGGGGAGGCTTGAGAATAATATCCTAACCAATTGGTTACAAACTGATCACAGACCCAAACCCCTGGGTCTTAGGACAATAGAGAAATCAGTCAGGTTCTTAAAAGAAGGATTTTATTTTTTAAAAAAGGAAATAATCACCTCTGTAAAATCAGGATGGAAAATAACTTTACAGGATAACAAAAGATTCAAAAACATAGCAGAACTTCCTCTAGGCTTAGTTTCAAAGTTACAAAAAACAGGAATAAACCTCCCTCCAGCAAATGAAAAATTCACAAGCAGAACAAAAGATAATCTAACATGCCTTGCCTGGCTTTTACTTACAATTTTTGTAATATGAGAGACTTTTAGGATGGTTTATAGGAAAAGGAGTTTTCTGATCTGATGCTTCTCTGCTTCCCAAGAGAACACACAAAACAAAGCCTTCCCCCCACCCAAGATTTGAAAGTATCTTCTTTTCCCATTGGTTCTTTTGGTCAGGTGCCAACCAGGTTATTTGAGCTTCTTAACCCCTTACAGGTAAGGAGGAATTCTAGGCTACCCTTAGCTGTATGGTTATGACACATGCCTATGTCCACACAAAACGGCCTGGAATGGGGTGTATAAGAGGAGGTGATCTACCATTTGAACTTTAGCCTAGTGTTTAGGATACTCACCCAGGATGTAAGTACCCTAGCCACTGTATTATTGGATATTCTGGGGGAGGGAGTGAGGTCTTTCTCAGTCTCTCCTCTTGAAGCTGTTTCACTTTGCCCAACAATTAAATATTAATTGGGGCACAGAGAAAATAAGAATGACTCTAGTTTAGTGGTTAAATCACTCACCTGACACCTTGTTCAAAACACTTTTCCTCATTAGGGAGAGGGGGGAATTGAAGTGGGATCTCCCACATCCCAGATGAGTCCCGTCACCACTGGGCTAAAGAGGCCTCTACCATTGTCATCTTCTGTGGAGTTAGGCTTGGCTCTGAGCATGCCTACCAGATTCACAAGACAGTCACGGGAACGCCAGTCAAGGGGACACCTTTCTTCACCTGGTTTGAGAACTGTCCTGAGGTTTAAGTGTGAGTTAGATGGCCAGGTGTGTGCCTGAAGCAGCAGTGCACGTGGCCAGAGGAAAAAATGCAGGTGCCTATGGGACTTTTACAGCAAAGATGTAGGTGCTGAGTTAGTTTAGGCACCTACAGGGATAAGCAGCAGCCAAGGTGAGGCTTGTGAATTGCATGGGCACCTACATCTGGGGCTTGGGTACTTAAGTCTCTTTGTGGATCAGGGCCCCAGTTCAGTTCCTTTGCCAGTTCAAGTCAATGGTCCTAATCTTCAGAGTCGACAGGGGACTGCCCTCCCAGATTCATCACTGACTACATTTCTGTTCAGAACCTAACACAATGCCCGTGACTGGGACAGCGCAGCTCACAATGCCCGGGAAGAGGCATGTGGGAGTCAGAGACGAGGCATGATCTGTTGAGGAGATTCAACTCTGGAGCAAACTTCTGGAGGGGATGAGGCTAACATCAGGGCCTGCTGCAAAACTCTCCTTTTTGAGAAATCATTTCCACCAGAACTAACATGCTGATGACTTTAATTAAATTAAAATATTCCCTAAGTGGAGTATCATTTTGCAAAGGGGGTAGAAGAATAGAAAACTCCCTGGAGATCCCTAGTAAACCCACTATGAAGATTTAATTGACCACCATGATAGGGGTGGCAGAAAACAGATAGAGGTTTCCTTACTCCCTGGGGGTGAATGGTAACCAGCTGACAAATCTTCCTGTATGCTGCCCGCCACTGTGTTTCTGAAGGAGGCTGCTCAGGGATATGCAAAGAGATTACACATTGACATCACTCTTCGTTCAGTGTCCCATAGTCCATGACTCTACCTTTGCTGGAGACTCTGCCTTTGAGGGAGACTTTTGATGGTTTTTACTGCATGGACCTGCCACTCTCAGGATGAGAGTCATGCTCTGTGGACCAGTTCTCCTCCAGAGCTCTGCTGGGCTCTGAACCCCCAGAGCAGGAGGGGGTGCATTTGACCTTGTAATAATATTTTACATTTACACAGCACTTTGCATCCTGAATTATCTGACTTTATACACTCTATGGACACTTAGCACCACTGAAATGCAGCCTCTGGTGGTATGGAGAACAGCAGCCAACAGAAAAGGGAAATTGGGCCAAAGACACCAGAATACTGCCATTTTATGACAAGTGCCATGAGATCTATAAAAATACTACATTTACCTTTATCCACTTCCCAGCCTTCTATCTTAGGGTCTATCTATCTTTCCATGGAACCCATCATAATAGTATCTGGCAAATGGCTTACAAACATTTAATGAATTAAGCTTCCCAGCACCCATGCGATTCAGGTATCAAAATGACCTACCCCGGGTCACAGAGAGAATCACTATTGGAGCAGGGGCTAGAACCCAGCTAGCCTGAGCCTAGTTCCTTGATTTAACCTCTAGACATTTACACGAGTGTAAATTATGAGTAACTCCACAGAAGCCTATGGAATTCACTACTGTACAACCAGTGTGAGAGGTAGATTAGGGGCCCTTTCTTTAACATCCATCCAGAATAGTTAAAAAAAAAAAAAAAGCAGGGGTCAATTCTGATCTCATGTACCCCCATGTAAATCACCAATAGCTCCAATGAACTCCATGGAGTTCCCCCATTGTAAAATTAGCATGTGGTCAGCATCAGTTCTCCCTAGTTTTCTTAATCTCCTCCTTAAATTCCATTACCTGGACCTGACACTGATCTTCCTTCTGCTGGCTTCACAGATTGCTCTGATATTGCTGACTGACACCAGTGGAACTAAGATTAGAATCAGGCCTTAATTATGTATCCAAAAAGATAAGCAAGACTGCAGATCTAGGTCTCTTGCAGCAGCGTTTCTGTTCCCATTGAGGAATAAATAGCATCACAGGGGAAAAAGGAAACGCCACGAAGCCAAGCTGCTTCTCATCACAGCACAGTCGATCCTGGCACTAATACTACATTTACACAGCACGAGGCCTTCCAGGATGCAAGTGGTTTTTATAGATGCTTTGAGTATTTTGTTGCAAAAAAGAGAGAGAGAGAGAGAGAGAAAATGGGTCTTGTGTAGTCAATAAAGAATTGCCCAGCAAATTCTGATGACTTTTTAAAGCCCACAGCAGGGGCTGGATTGTGTGGTTTGCACACTACCCTGTGTAGTGGGTGATCAGGTGGCAAAGTGCCCTGGAAAAGCACTGAAAGTGGAGGCAGAATCTCCCCTAGCATGCCGAAGGCGGTGACCACGTAGAATAGCACAGACTGCTCTTCTGATCGATTCTGGCTCTCTTCTGTAAATCAGTATTGGGGCAACATGCGACCGCTGCTCTGCCTTCTTCCCACCCCTGTCTCACCTATAGGCTGTCTGGAGGGAACAAGGACTGAGCAGTCACAGGTAGGGTGACCAGATGTCCCGATTTTATAGAGACAGTCCCGATATTTGGGGCTTTTTCTTATATAGGTACCTATTACCCTCCCACCCCCGTCCTGATTTTTCACACTTGCTATCTGGTCACTCTAGTCACAGGGACTGCTGTTGTGTTTGGTCCTTGCACAGGTTACAAGGGGAGGGGACTCCCAGTGCTCCACACTGGCTAAGTCTATTGTGTCCTCCCTCTTGTGGGTGATCCAACTAGAGGATAATAGCCTAATAGTGGTACCAGCTAACAGTACTACTGCTTTAGTTCAAGTGGGAGAGGTCTGTGTTTTAAAGCTGAAAGTCCAGGGTTCCAGCCTTGCTGACGGTCCACAGTGGGGCTCTTTTCAAAGTGTTGACGAGGATGGGGATTTGAACCCATTTACCTCAAAAGCTTGGGATGAACTGCTTGTGACACACTGGCTAACCACATTACATCCTCCTTTGATGGCTGGTATACCCAGAGGATGAGTCTACTACTACTACACCTCTACCCCGATATAACGCTGTCCTTGGGAGCCAAAAAAATCTTACCGCCTTATAGTGAAACCGCGTTATATCGAACTTGCTTTGATCCACCGGAGTGCACAGCCCCGCCCCCCCGGAGCACTGCTTTACCACATTATATCCGAATTCGTGTTCTATCGGGTCGCATTCTATCGGGGTAGAGGTGTACTAGCAAACATAGCTATTTCTTTAGCTCGGGTAATAGATACCTGCACTCTGGCACTGAAGAAACAAGGTTCAGTCTCTACTGATCACCTTTGATGGTGGGGTTGTTACATTACCCCCTTGCTTTTCCCTCTAAATAATGTATCCCTCCACTTTTTTAGAAAACATACTGACCATTTCCCACTCTAGCTTACATGTCCTCTCCTGCTTCCACACCCTGTTAATTGCTCCTCCTACTGTACTCCTCTTCCAGCCCCTCAGCATATAACTTACCCCCGTTCTCTGAGGTTTAACTTAAATACTGAAGGGGCCAGAAGAAGGTGCAGTCACAGCCAATAAGATTTCCTCTGAAACTTCCCCTACATCGCTGAATTATTTTTGCTGCTGCTTACTTGTTTTCCCATAGGTTAAACACACAATACCTGTGAATTGCCATGGCAGTTCATGTCATTTAAAAATGTCACCCTCCTATATGTCAGTGGCTGTAACAATGGCATTTTGCCTTGTTGTCTGGCTTGCAGAAGTCACTTTTATTTGGTTGCCACTTTGGTCAGTGTCTGCTTATAGACACAGAGAAATAACTTTATCTGACACTCATTTTGCCCTTCTCAAAATAGATTTGGACCATTCCAGCTTTTTATTTTTTAAATCCATATAGCACAGTGCTGTCACAGAGTGACAGGTCGAATGAGTGAGATTTCAGCAAATTATAAGTGAGTGAGATTTTAAGTGTCTCACTGAAACTAATAGCAGAAAAGTCTTCATCACAAGAGGTAGGATTTTAAAAACTTTTTAAAAAATAATCCAAGATCAAGCAGTTCCCCTCCAAAAGAGTGGGAGAGTTGGCATAAAGCCTTACCAGTGTCAGGTTTGGGTCAGGTCTGAGACCAACCGAAGCATCTGGGGCTTGGTCAGGTCACCTCTGATCACCTCCCACTGCTCTTGTCGTCAGATCTGTGGTGGCTGCATGCCCCACTTCTGCTGGTCCCCACCACCTTGCTGTGCTCTGTGAAGTGAGGGTGGTGACAAGTCACAGCGCCTCTCACTCTGGAGTTCACACCGCACAGTGAGGCGGTGGTAGCCGGCGGGAGTGTGGTATGCAGCTACTGCTGTGCTGACCCCATGGGCAGGAGGTAACTGGAGATGGATCACAGGCATGGGAAGCGGGAAGCCCCACCGAGGCCAGGGGGGGGAAGTGTCAGGTCTAGGTTGGGTTGGCTCTGAACATCACTTGACACTCTTGGGTCGGGTTTGGGCCAGTTGTGCCCAGGTTGGGTATGGGTCCTGGTTGGACTTTAAAATTAGGTCCGGGCACACCAGTAACCTTGCAAGTCTGTCCAATGTGGAATTATTGGCCTGATTTTTTTCTTATTTACACTAGTTTAATGTAAGTGTAACAGTATTCCAATCTATGGTGTTACTAAAGATTTACACGAACATACATGAGAAGAGAATCAGGCTGATCAGATGCAAATATGCTCCATTATGTTTACAACACACTAATAAACAAATACCTGTGTAATAATAATTAACACTTTTCATCTTCAAAGCCCTTTGCAAGTGTACAAACAGCTGTGCTAAGCGATGACTAAGGGAGAAATAAGAGTCTACAAACAGCGTTAGAACCGAGGAGACTCAGATAAATTATTTCAGTGCTTCATGGGAGTATTTGGTGAGCTCACCCCACAGAAGAAGGCAAGGACATATTATATAGGTTTTAACCAGGCTGCAATTTTATTAGTCAAATTAAATCCAAGATTCCTTGTTGAGCATAACCCAGTGCAGCCACTAGCATCCCATTGAACCTTTGCCAATTCCTGGGGTGCTCCCATGCCAGGGAGAACCAATAATCACACTAGGAGGTTTCTCCATTCACCCATTAGCATCTCTCCCAATTTCAGAGGTTGATTGAGGCACGAGGGGACCTCAACCCCCTGCCAGCACCTCTGTAAAGCGCGTTGACGGGGCGGTCCCCAAGGAGAGTGTCCCAGCTCTTGGTTCGCATTTGCCCCAAAGAGTTTAGACATGTTGCGGGCATCTCATAAGGACATGCCCTCAGAATGCCCACTATGTTACCTTTTTGGATCTGGAGCCCAAATCAGTGAGTTCCTGCATTGAGCACCTGCCAAAAATTTCAACATCTAAACAATTCTCCCATAGTTCCAAACTGCGCCCTCCGGCGGAGGAGAATTCCAGCTCTCTGGTGGCCTAAAACCCAAACCCTAGGTTTTGCTGTGAGGCAGCTGAAAAACCTGACCAGCCTCAGCCAATCTCATGGTACAGGGACATATTCCTTCCCCTCTCCAAAGTGGCAACTAGCATATCCTGCAGTGACCTAGATTAGGGTGATTGGCTGCTTGAAACCAGCAAACAGAAAGTGGCCCTGAGCACAGGACTTCTGTCACGGTTCCAAATCTCTTGAGGCCCATCCCATCTTGTCATTTTTTCCACCTTTCCCATTGTGGGAGCCACCAAACTCACCTCTGGCTGGCTTAGGCCTCTCAACTGAGGGCAGGTCTACACTGCTGCACCAGTGTAGTACTTCAGTGAAGCTGCTTCTCTTATTGGTGTAGTTAATCCACCTCCGCGAGAGGCAGTAGCTATGTCAACATAGCACTATCTACAGGGGAACCAGATCAGTGTAATTGCTTTGCTCAGGGGTGTGGATTTTTCACATCCCTGAGCGACACAGTTATACCAGGGAAAATGTATAGTGTAGACCTGGCCTAAATCAGGGATGAAATTAGGAAGGATAAAATTAATCGCCAATCATGGGTGGCGCGTAATGGATGCTGGGGGAGGCTAAGCCTCATGCCACCGGGGGTGAGAGGTAGTGGCAGTTTTGGGGGCCCCTGAAAAACCTCCCCCAGTCATGGTCTTGGGGCTGGAGGTGCTCCTCTCTCCCCACTGCAGTCCCGGGGCTGCAGCTGGGGCGCAGAGCTTTTCTGGTCTTGGTGCTGCAGCAGGGAAGGAGGAAGAAGGGAGTGGGGGGTGGGACCTCGGGGCGAAGAGGTGGAGTGGGGGAGGAATGGGGGCAGGGCCCCAAGAGAAGGGCCAGAACGTGAACAGGGCCACAGGCAGAATGGAGGCGGGGCTGTGGGGGAAAGGACAGATTGGGGGAGGGGCTCCAGACTCAGAGCTCCAGCCAGGACAGAGCGCTCTGCCATGGTCCCAGCCAAGGCTGAGAGCTTGACCCCCCAACCCCCCATAACCCTGACCAAGCTCTCAGCCCCCACCCCAGGAATGGGGGGGGGGCACAGTGGGGGACTGAGAGCAGTGAGTGGGGGTGGGGGCTCAGCCGTAAGAAGCGGGTCCTCAGATGGAAGAGGTGGGGCAGGGGGCTAGCCTCCCCAAGGGGAAGCTTCACCTGCCACCCATGTGGCCAATCCTTCAAACACCCGCCACCTTGCGTCATGCTTAGACCTGTGAGTAGCTCTATTAACATGAAGCATCCTAAATGATTTCATGTAGACAGATATGATAATATCACGTGGCTGGCCATCGCTAACCAAAGCAGCCTTCAATGTGACTGCTAACAGTAGCAAATGTCACCTTGATACTAAGTGTTTGAAGGATCAGGATCTTCAATTGTATATCAGAACTAGCTTCCTGGTAGTGAAATGCATAATCTGGTGTAATATTCTTCCAAGGAAATTGGTGAAAGCACTATCACCAAAAATTGTAATATAAAAAGATCCAACATTGGAAGAGAGACAGTGTGAATACATCAACTTCAGTGATTGCATGGTTAGCTACCGTAAGCGCAACACCCCTGTGAGGAAGGGGAAGTGTTAGCATCCTCATGTAACAGAAGGGGAAATTAAAGCAGAGAATTTATATGGATCAAAGAAAGCAGAGATTAGAAGTCAGGAGTTCATGGCTTATAGTGTTGGTCTCAGGCCACTACATTACATTCGTTCCCAAAGAGCATCATCCATTTTCAGAATTACTGTCACACAAGAACAAATCCGCACAGACACACCCTTAGAACCCCGACCAGGGGTATTCTATCTGCTACCCAAGATCCATAAAGCTGGAAATATTGGATGCCCCATCATCTCAGGCATTGGCACACTGACAGCAGGATTGTCTGGCTATATAGACTCCCTCTTCAGGCCCTTCGCTACCAGCATTCCCAGCTATCTTCGAGACACCACTGACTTCCTGAGGAAACTACAATCCATAGGTGATCTTCCTGAAAACACCATCCTAGCCACTATGGATGTAGAAGTCCTCTACACCAACATTCCTCCACACAAAGATGGACTACAAGCCGTCAGGAACAGTATCCTCGATAATGTCATGGCAAACCTGGTGGCTGAACTTTGTGACTTTGTCCTCACCCATAACTATTTCACATTTGGGGACAATGTATACCTTCAAATCAGCGGCACTGCTATGGGTACCCGCATGGCCCCACAGTATGCCAACATCTTTATGGCTGACTTAGAACAACTCTTCCTCAGCTTTCATCCCCTAATGCCCCTACTCTACTTGCTCTACATTGATGACATCGTCATCATCTGGACCCATGGAAAAGAAGCTCTTGTGGAATTCCACCATGATTTCAACAATTTCCATCTCACCAACAACCTCAGCCTGGACCAGTCCACACAAGAGATCCACTTCCTGGACACGACGGTGCTAATAAGTGATGGTCACATAAACACCACCCTATACCGGAAACCTACTGACCACTATGCTTACCTACATGTCTCCAGCTTTCATCCAGACCACACCACACGATCCATTGTCTACAGCCAAGCTCTACGATACAATCGCATTTGCTCCAACTCCTCAGACAGAGACAAACACCTACAAGATCTCTATCAAGTGTTCTTACAACTACAATACCCACCTGCGGAAGTGAAGAAACAGATTGACAGAGCCAGAAGAGTACCCAGAAGTTACCTACTACAGGACAGGCCCAATAAATAAAATAACAGAACGCCACTAGCCATCACCTTCAGCCCCCAACTAAAACCTCTCCAGCGCATCATCAGGGATCTACAACCTATCCTGAAGGATGATCCATCACTCTCACAGATCTTGGGAGACAGGCCAGTCCTTGCTTACAGACAGCCCCCCAACCTGAAGCAAATACTCACCAGCAACCACACACCACACAACAAAAACACTAACCCAGAAACCAATCCTTGCAACAATGCCCGTTGCCAACTGTGTCCACATATCTATTCAGGGGACACCATCATCGGGCCTAATCACATCAGCCACACTATTAGAGGCTCGTTCACCTGCACATCTACCAATGTGATATATGCCATCATGTGCCAGCAATGCTCTTCTGCCATGTACATTGGCCAAACTGGACAGTCTCTACGTAAAAGAATAAATGGACACAAATCAGACATCAAGAATTATAACATTTAAAAATCAGTTGGAGAACACTTCAATCTCTTTGGTCACTAGATTACAGACCTAAGAGTGGCAATTCTTCAACACTAAAACTTCAAAAACAGACTCCAAGGAGAGACTGCTGAATTGGAATTAATTTGAAAACTGGATACAATTAACTTAGGCTTGAATAAAGACTGGGAGTGGATGTGTCATTACACAAAGTAAAACTATTTCCCCTTGTTTATTTCCCCCTTACTGTTCTTGTCAACTGCTGGAAATAGCCCATCTTGATTATCACTACAAAAGGTCGTCTCTTCCCCCCCCCCCCCCCCACCCCGGCTCTCCTGCTGATGATAGCTCACCTTTCCTGATCACTCTTGTTACAGTGTGTATGGTAACACTCATTGTTTCACGTTCTCTGTGTATATAAAATCTCCCCACTATATTTTCCACTGTATGCATCCAATGAAGTGATCTGTAGCTCACGAAAGCTTATGCTCAAATAAATTTTTTCGTCTCTAAGGTGCCACAAGTACTCCTTTTCTTTTTGCGGATACAGACTAACACGGCTGCTACTCTGAAACCTGACACAAGGTACCCTGAGCAATGTGCCCATGAGAAACAATGGGAGAGCACTGGTGACTCTGTGCTTCATTCTTTCTGGTAAGTTTTAACTTTCTCCTTGTGATTGTTCTTTGTCTTTCTTTCTCTGTTTAGCATATATTAGCTCTCACCTAAATCCTTCACACTGCATTTAGAATGAAATAACGCATTAATATGTTCATCTATGTGAAATGTTCGCTTAACTATTACCTTAGGCAGTCATTTAGTTGAATCTGATAGTGGGAACACATTGACATTGTTAAGGTTAATGACCCAATGATTAACAATGCACATTTGGGTAGAATGGTTTCTGTTACTAGAACAATAGGAACAACTATTTGTCTGTTTAGGCTAAGATGTCTTTCTTTTTTATGGTATAAGATCAATGTCCTCACTCTCTCATTAGTACTTCCAAATTATTGTGAAAGTTGTCTGCTTACCCAAAATATTAGTTTTAGGTGATTCTGTTTAACATGATTTAAAACATATTACACACTGTTTATATGTCTATGTGAAAGTGTTGAAATGATATAGCTTAAAACAAGTGAAATAGGGAATTCCAGTCTTGCAAGGGAGGCTAAGGTAACACCAACATTTGATTGCAGTGTTGTGGTAGCTTGTGTTAGTCCCAGAATATGAGAGACACAAGTTAGGTAAGGTAATATCTTTTATGGGTCCACCTTCTGCTGGTGGAATATACAAGCTTTTGACCTACACAGAGCTCTTCTTTAGGTCTGGGAAAGGAAGCAGAGTTTCTGAGCTAAATACAAGTTGGGACAGATTGTTAAGCATAAGGGGTAATACATGTTGTAAATGGTCACTTGAAATGGAGTGGGCAACCGAAGACAATACCAATCCTCAACAGAAAATTGCACAACACTTTCAAAAATGAAGCTGGAAGCTTAAATTCATAACTCTGCTAGACACCAAAAAACATGGACTTAACAGGGACACTGGTTTTATGGCTCCCTACATCAATTTGTAACACATCACACAGCCTGCTACCCTTAATTGCCCACTTCAAACCCTTTATGCATAATGATCTAATCCTCAATTGCCAAGGTCTGGGAGCTGACCTTGTTAGTGAAGACAGAGGCAAAAAAAGCATTGAGTACATTAGCTTACATTAGTACGTCCCTCGTAGAGTACATTAGTAAGTCCCTCGATCGGCTGGCAATGCCCCTACTTATACATCCCAAAATGCCATTGGCCTTCTTGGCATCAAGGGCACACCGTTGACTCATATCCAGCTTCTCGTCCACTGTAACCCCTAGGTCCTTCTCGGCAGAACTGCTGCCGAGCCATTCGGTCCCTAGTCTGTAGCAGTGCATGGGATTCTTCCATCCTAAGTGCAGGACTGTGCACTTGTCCTTGTTGAACCTCATCAGATTTCTTTTGGCCCAATCCTCTAATTTGTCTAGGGCCCTCTGTACCCTATCCCTACCCTCCAGCGTATCTACCACTCCTCCCAGTTTAGTGTCATCTGCAGACTTGCTGAGGGTGCAATCCACGCCATCGTCCAGATCATTAATGAAGATGTTGAACAAAACCGGAGCGAGGACCGACCCTTGGGGCACTCCGTTTGATACCAGGTGCCAACTAGACATGGAGCCATCGATCACTACCCGTTGAGCCGACAATCTAGCCAGCTTTCTTTCCACCTTACAGTCCATTCATCCACCCCATACTTCTTTAACTTGCTGGCAAGAATACTGTGGGAGACTGTGTCAAAAGCTTTGCTAAAGTCAAGGAATAACGCGTCCACTGCTTTCCCCTCATCCACAGAGCCAATTATCTCATCATAGAAGTCAATTAGATTTGTCAGGCATGACTTGCCCTTGGTGAATCCATGATGACTGTTCCTGATCACTTTCCTCTCCTCTAAGTGCTTCAAAAATGATTCCTTGAGGATCTGGTCCATGAAAGGTATATGACGCTCGTATCTTCAGGAACACTGGCCTGTACAGAAAGCTGCAAGAGGGGTCTTTCTTTCCAGAACGGAAGGTTACTGTAGGGGAGGTTGAAATGCACATAGTGATCTTGGGAAACCAGGCATACCCCTTAATGCCATGGCTAATGAAGCCTTACATGGGAAACCTAGATAGCTGTAAGGAGCATTTCAACAATAGGCCTAGTAGATGCAGGATGACCTTGGAATGTGTATTTGGCAGATTAAAGGTGCACTGGCAATGCCTTTATGGCAGGTTAGACCTAAATGAGGATAATATTGCCATGGTCATAGCTGTGTGTTGCACATTGCCCAATATTTGTGAAAGGAAGGGTGAAAATTTTGCTCAGGGGTGGATGCTGAGGCAGAACATCTGGCAGCTTCTTTTGAGCAGCCAGATACCAGGGCTATTAGAGGGGCACAACAGAGGGCTTATTCGAATCAGGGAGGCTTTGAGGCAATACTTTAAACATCAGAACCAGTAATGAATGTTGCCATGCTATGGAATGCAATGCTTAATGAAATCAATGTTTGCAAGGCAGCACTTGTGATTTTTGTGGCCTAAGAGTCAATGTAAGCAAAATGATTTCACTGCTTGTTTATTTGTTGCTGGCATCTGCTATCATAATTTGCTGGAAAGAAATAAAGAGTTCTTATTGTTCCAAAAACTTTGTGTTTATTGCACACACAAAAAATCCATTACACAACGTGCACACACACACACACACACACACACACACACAAATGCTTGGGTAAAGGGGTGCCAGGGGAGGACCGACTTTCACAGCTGTGCATATGTCCAGCTCTCATTTAAAAAGGTGTCCATGGAGGTGGAGCAGGCTAGTGAGAAATGCCTGATAGCGGAAAGGAAATTGCAGGTGGAGTTTGGGGACAGCATGGGAGAGAGTTCTGAATGTGCTGAAGGGGAGGACAGGCCGCATCTGCTCAGTCTGGAACATTATGAGGGCCTGTAGCATGTCTGTTTGCTTCTCCATGACTTTAATCATCCTCTCCATTGAGTCCCTAGAGTAGGCCTCATTTTCTACTCTTTGCTGATTCTCTTTCCCTCCTCTGCCTGTGTTCCCTGTTTTTGGCATCCGAGTGTTCCATCACCACCAGGAACATGTCTTCCTTCCTCTGAGTCTGATGCTTTCTTAGCCAGCATAGGCGCTCTGCCAATGTGTATGGGTGCCCTTTGAGGCCACATCTTCAGAAGCACAAAGAACAATACACAGAGGCATGATTGTTAAGTACATGCACAGCATTGAAACCGGACAGTAAAATACACTTCGACTAACATGCCAAACACTTTCACACTGAACCTTGAGAAGCCTGCACGCCGGTGAACACCCCAGGCATGGTGAGTTTCCCCCCGGTCCAGGGGGCATTGTACATGGGGAGGAAATCATTATGAAAGGGTGGTGCAGTAGTCTAGGGACAATATTCTAAAGTTTCCCATGCTTTTCAACAGGCGGGGTTCATTCTGCCAGAGATCTCACTCCTGAGAGTAAGCAGGGAAGAAAGGGAGTATCTACTACACGTTACAACAATGCCAGAAGGATTACTGTGAGACGTTGCAACTGGTATTTCCCTACATACCATCAACGAGGACAAAAGACTTTTGTTTTCATTCTGCCGCCTCCCTGTGAACATGAGTCCTGCAAGTGGACTCCTTCCATCAGCTGAGTTTGCAACTCAGAGCATATGGCAGGAGGGAGTTAAAAATCCCAAACAAAAGGAACTTGTTATCTCTATGCTCCTTGGACTCTGGGGGGCAAAGTGTTTCTAGGCATAAGTGACAGAGCCCCAGCTTCTTAGCCTGGGTTAGCCCTAAAGGACATGCAGAGCTTGCCGATTATAGAAGCTTCTATTACCTTTTGAAACTTGAGATTGCAACTCATTGTGTATATCTCTTTACCTGCTTCAACTTTGCAAATAACTCTCTGGTTTCCTGTTCCTATTCTTTATATAGTTTATTGTAGGATTGGCTACAATCATTGTCTTTGGTGTGAGGTCTAAGATGCAATTGACTTGGGGTAAGTGACCGGTCCTTTAAGATCGGGAGAAACCCGGATATTGCTGTGATTCTTGGTGCAAGAGACCGTCTATCACAAAGGTACACTCACCTGTGTGGTGAGACAGATGGGAGCAGCCGCGGGGACTGTCTGTGACTGCATCTTAAGCATGTGTAGCGCCTGAGGAGTTTACACTTGATAATTGGTTGGTGACAACTGAGTATAGAGTTCACATCCAATAGTCTGCCCTGAGGTTGGTATTCATATTCTTGAGTCACTGCAGGCAGCATTACAGTCCTGACCCAGGGCTTCAAGCACAGCTCTGCACTGAGATGTACTTCACTGGTATGAGCTCCATGAGGCACAGGACAGAGGAAGTGCTGTCTCTGTGATGAGATTTGTGGAAAGGCCAGGCACGTTCCTGTTTCAAGATTTGTAGCCTGGTTTATGCGGTAAAAAGTGTGCCGGGGTGAGGGGGATGATAGCTCCTTATTTTACAGTTACAACTATCTGTACTATGGTAATACCTAAAGAACCTGATCAAGTTCAAGGCCTCATTCTGCTAGAACTGTACAGCCAGAGACCGTGCCGGCCATAAAGAGCTTACAATCTAAATGGATGAGACAGAATTATTGTCCCTGTTTTGCAGACACAGAACTCAGACAAAGAGATGTTAAGTGATGTGCCCAAGATGATACAGGAAGTCTGTAGCAGAGCTGGGAATAAAACCCAGATCTCCTGAGGCCTAATCTGGCACTTTAGGCACAGAAGTATCAATCCTCTCTTATTGCTGAGTAAATTGGCATACAGTAGTCTAAACAATCTGAGGGGTGGTTGTGCTTGGTGTGGAAGGTTAGAGAGATGCTTGAGTGTATAGGCTTTGGGGGGGGGGGAAATCACATTTGTGAGATTTCTCTGCCCCCCCCCCCGAAAAACTCTCTGCATATCCTACTTCACCACATTGGTGTTGCAGAAGTTACGCCTTGTGATGGGACATGCCCCTGTCCCATTGATAGAAAGGTTGAAGAGCATTTCTGCAATCAGCACCAATTATAAGTACCTGTAGAATATGCTCCACCTGGAGAAGGGGGGGTTAATAAGGCGAAGCTTACTAATGCAATGGAGCATGTAAGGTTACAATGTGCGGAAGATGCCATTTTGCTCTACAAAATGGCATCCTCCAAGTGGCCACTTGGCAGACACTGTTTTGTTTCTGTGCTGGCTAGCCACTCCAGTGTGTTCTGGCACCACTACAAGACCTGGGGAATGCTGCCAGGGATTAGAGGTTATTGAACTCAAAAGGGATCCTGAGAGTGAACTGAACTCCTGCCAGGAACAGAGAGATTGCCTAAGGGAGGAAGAGGAGGGGGGGCTCACATCGGGGAACCAGGGGGAAAAGACTGAAAGATACTGTGGCCTAACCCAGGCTGAGGGTCAGGCAACTACTTGCTTAGATTTTTCTCTTCTCTCTCTCCCTCCCCTTCATCTTTCCTTCTTCCTCTCTTCCATTTGGTATATGCACAGTTGCATAGCAACCGCACATTCCCTTATAAAAATGACTTATTCGACCTAAAAAAAGCTGCATGAAAAGGAACAAATTGTACAAGATCTTAATGAGACCATAAATGGGCCATATTTTCTGATTAATTCTTTACAAACCAGTAACAAAGGAGGTGTGTGGGGGTGAGGGGCGAGCGTGGGGGTTAGGGACAGTTGGTGTCTCTGTGGCATTGGCTCTCTGCTGCCCATTTCCAGGACCCCATGCACATTCCTGTGCAGTTCCCAGTAGCTGTGTTGAAGAGGTGGAAGAACGGGAGGGCTGAAAGAAGGGCTGGGGTGGAGGTACATTGCCCCAGCCAAACCTTCAGGAAATCCATGAAAATGTTGACGCAGAAGGAGATGCAATAGCTTTTGCATCCAGTCCTTCCGACCACCTGCTGAGGAAGCTCAATCTGCATGGCTAGGCCCAGGCCTTTGGCAGACCCTTCCCCAGTGAGCTAGTGAGTTGCCATAGACACATAGCAATCATGTGGTAGAAGCAGGATTTGAATTCTGCTGTTCCTCATTCTCAGCACCATACCAAATACACATCTGAGGCCCCACTACCAGAAGTTGCCTCATAGTGAGTGTACTCCCAGGTGTGAGAGACAAGTTTGTGTCAAACTGATTGGGTCAACAAAGGCTGGGAGCAGCTGTTAAGAAAGGTCAAACCAAGCTTACCAGTTTGGTGGCTGTCTTGACAGGGGTAATTGGGTGAAATTCTCTGGCCTGTGTTATGCTGGAGGTCTGATTAAATGGTCATAATGGTCTCTTCTGACCTTAAACTCTGTGATTGCATCATAGTGTTGTGATGTGATGTCACACATATATGTGGTGTGATGGGGAACAAGAGAAGCTTATTTCAGAAGAGTTCCATTTACAATCTTCTCATTGCTTGCAGCCCATGTCCAAACCAAATCTAGCTCCCCTCTCTTTATTCCCTACACAGTCCATCTCTTCTCCCTCTCTTTTAAAACCCATCTCTTCTTTTGTCTACTTTGGGCTGAGGAGTCAAGGTGTGGCCTTGCTTACTGAAGAGTATACGAAGTTCATTGTCATGGCCAATGGTGGTTAGAGGGCTGACTCCTCTGCCAGCCACAGAATGATTAGGTGTCAAGCATTGCAATGTGCAGAGCCGTTGACCTGCTCAGCCTGGCTGGATGGTCAGGTCCACAATGTGAGAATGGAGGCCTGTCAGTCCTGATTCATGGTGACAGCGGAAGAAGCTGGGGGAATGCTGAGTTGGCAAAAGGGGCAGAAATGGGAGAACTAAGCCAAAGAGCTGAGTGATACTGGGAAGGGAGGAGGCGCTGAAGGATGTGAAGATGGAAGGCAAGATTTTGGGATTCAGGATTTGTGTAGATTTGCAAGAAATCCCAGGGCGGGAGACTGAGAATTGCTGGTGTGCATGGAAGGGCTGGGAGGTAAGGCAAGGGCAAGGTAGTGGGCCAGAAGACACTATAGTAAAGAGGTCAATTGATCAGAGCATATGGGGGGATGAGTGACAAAGGATAATGGATTGGTGTGGGAGCTGCAAAGGGAGGATATGGACTTGACATAGAGGAGTATAGCGATGGCGGGTTGAATTAGCAATTGTGGGAAACGGGGGGAATACTGGGCAGAACATAGCAGTGATATCTGGGAGTTTATGGGTTGGGGTGGGTTGAGACTGTGCTTAGGAATTTGGAAGTAACCAGTTATTGGCCAGAGGGACAATTGGCCAGAGGCTCTTTCCTGAGAGCCTCAGCAAAATTCTGTTTTAAAACAGTAGAACATGACATTCAAATTCTGAAGCCATTTGAAGCTAAGCTAACACTCTAAAAGCCATAAAGCCTCAATTAAGGATGATCATAAGCAGGCTAGAAATCTCTTGGCCTGTTTGATGATGGAGATGTGGTGTAGATATTTTATTGCAACAGCTACTTTAACATCATTTCACCTCCTGTCTAAGAGTCACCTCATAGATGGTCATATCAATTGAACCCAGACACGCAAAACATTTACTCAGGTCACATCCCTCTTCTCGGAAATGCAGCCCTGTCATTATATGCCCACCTGAACGTCCACCTCTGATGAGCATTGCCCTCTCTCTCCCTTCTATTGAGGCTTGCCTACTTCCAGTAACTACCCCATTAAAAAACAATCCCTTAAAAATTGCTTTGTGTGTGAATGTAGTACTCATGAAAGATGAGTGAATGACAGCCCCAGAGAATGAAGCTCTCTATTTAATCACACAACATATTCAACATGAACAGTGGGAATGTAAACTTACCCACGCTGCCCTGTCAATACAGAGTATCCTTGACTAGACAGCATCTCTCATCTGTTCTGGTCTCATCTGGCAGCACTGTGGTGTCTATTTCATTCTCCCTGCCCAGTTCTTCTTATCTCAACTGAGGCTGTCGCCAATGAATGCTAAATTCTGTATTGGTTTGCAGGTCTTGCACTGAGACCACCACAGTCATCTCACTTGGCTACTGTCCAGCTACAAGCTGGCAAAACTACATTCAGGGATGGCCAATTGTGGCTGAATATGAATCAATGACCTAGAGGCAAAAGTGTCTAGATCCATCACCAATTTTCTGAGCCATCCAGTCCCCCAATAACCCATATTTTATTGATGTTTATGCATGAACCATCTGAAGGTTCACAAGGAGAATTCCTACTTCTTCTGACCACAGCAATGAACCTTCAGACAGCTGGTCTACAAATACTTCAAAAATCTATATTTCTGATAAGTTCAATACAGTTTGTTTCTCCTAAATCCTCATAATATAAGAACACTACTTGATTTTTGTATAGAGTCTTATCATTTTACTCTAGTACCCACTTTAATATGGCTAGTTTATTTTATAAGCCTTAGATTATTATCCCATACAGGGAAAATAAAAGGGAGTAAGAACTATCCAACTCTGCTCCCTGCAGTGGGTGTGTAGGCGTAAGCAGGACTGCTCCCTAGAGCAGGTATATAGGATTCAGAAGATGGGTGATAAGCAGCAGGGACTAGACAGAACCATGGCTAGCTGTTCACTCCTACTCACCGGTCAAAATAGCTGAGCCAGCAAGGTAGAGAGGGGGACAGGAATGGGTATGGCTTAGTCACAATGCTTCTACTTGTTGCTCATGGCTGTGCCTTATGTCAGAACCTAGTCCTGAGTACATTTTGATCCAAGAGCATGAGGATTGCCATGTCATTGAATATATGCAGGGCAAGTACGCTGCAATTTTTAGTGTGTATCACACATAAATGGTAGTGATGCATATGGCAGATACACATAGGCTTAATTGTGAACTGGCTGACACACCAGCACAGAAGCATAAAGGGCATTTTACACACCATTGTCTCCCTTGTGTGAGCTGCCAAGATTATGGGTCACAATGACAGGGAGTTGATCCCCTTCCCAGGCAGGTGGGCAGGGAATAGGCATCCAATCATTTGAGCTGGTGCAGCTGAGCTGGTATAGAATGGGAAGCAAGATGTATTTGGATGCAGGGACCAAATTGTAACTCAGAGATTGACAACTACAATCTGCCCTCTGCTCAGGCTAGATCACAAAGGTGCCAATCTAGCCCGTGGTCATTTCCATATTGAGTGTGATCAATCTATTTTAGCTTATATTATTCCTTTGAATAATTATTAGAATAGCACGTTCAGGCCATACCACCGAATGGAACCAAAGAGTCATTTCCATTTGAAGAAACGAACAAAATACCTATTTATGACTGAGACCAGACCAACTCAGAAGCAGCTGTTCAGGGGAGGAGGTGGAGCGGAGGTGAGCTGGGGCCGGGCACGGGGCCACCAAATTTTCCCTGAGGGTGCTCCAGCCCCAGAGCACCCCGGAGTCGGCGCCTAAGGCGCCACTTTTGATGTGATCAGTGGAGGAGCGGTCGTTTCCCCTGCTCCCCCCCAGCTACGCTCCCCCGCCCCTAAGAGCCGGAGGGACCTGCCAGATGCTTCCTGGGAGCTTCCCCAGGTAAGCACCGCCAGGACTCCCCACCTCACCCCCCGGCAGGTCCCTCTGGCTCTTAGGAGCGGGGCAGGGTGGGCACTCACTATGGTGGCCGACGAGACCTTCCTGCCCCGTTCTGGGGGCAGTCAGGGGACAGGGGAGGGGGATGGATGGGGCAGGGGTCCTGAGGGGGGGGCGTGTCAAGGAATGCGGGGGCTTAGATGGGGCAGGAGTCCCGGGGGGGGGGGCAACAACCCCCTCGTGGGGTGAGGAGGGAACCAGTTGTTAAGATTTTGGCAGCTCATCACTGCACAGGCCCTACAACTTCCCCAAAACTCAGAGCATAAATCATCTATTCACTAATGATGCTCATAGCACCACTGTGAGGTTGGCAAGTATCACCCTCTGGCCATTATTAAAATGATAAAATAGAGATTAAGGCCAAAGTTTTGCAAGTTATCCACTAATCTGTTCACTTCAATTTTTGTGCCAACTGTGAGATATCTATAGAGCCATGTGTCATTAGCATGCTGAACATCCCCCCAACATGACCTCCTAGCAGTCCCGCATACCCATTGAACAAAAGAACAATTAAGTAGGCCCCCTGAGGAACTCCACATGACAATGCCCTGGGGAGGGGGCAATAATCTCCCACTGATTTGGTTTCAAATCTTCCATTGTTGTTTAAGGTTATTGAAAAAGTTGTCCTGAGACAACTTCTCTTTTCTCAAAAAGAAAAGGAGTACGTGTGGCACCTTAGAGACTAACAAATTTATTTATTTATTTATTTGTGAGCTACAGCTCACTTCATCAGATGCATTCAGTGGAAAATACAGTGGGGAGATTTATATACACAGAGAACATGAAACAATGGGTGTTATCATACACACTGTAAGGAGAGTGATCACTTAAGATGAGCTAATACCAGCAGGAGAGTGGGGGCAGGAGAGAAAAACTTTTGTAGTGATAATCAAGGTGGGCCATTTCCAGCAGTTGACAAGAATGTCTGAGGAACAGTTGGGGGCGGGGGCAGGAGGAAATGAACATGGGGAAATAGTTTTACTTTGTGTAATGACCCATCCACTCCCAGTCTCTATTCAAGCCTAAGTTAATTGTATCCAGTTTGCAAATTAATTCCAATTCAGCAGTCTCTCGTTGGAGTCTGTTTTTGAAGTCTTTTTGTTGTAATATTGCGACTTTCAGGTCTGTAATCTAGTGACCAGAGAGATTGAAGTGTTCTCCGACTGGTTTATGAATGTTATAATTCTTGACATCTGATTTGTGTCCATTTATTCTCTACGTAAAAGAATAAATGGACACAAATCAGATGTCAAGAATTATAACATTTGATGGACCAGCCCTTGAGAGGCTTGTTATTTTCACTCTGGGAGATCCCAGAGGTCAACAGTGGTTTTCAAGTAAATAAAAGGTTGTTACAAGGAGAAGGGAGAAAAATTGTTCTTCTTAATCTTTGAGGATAGGACAAGAAGCAATGGGTTTAAATTTAATTAAGGGCGATTTAGGTTGGACATTAGAAAAAACTTCCTAACTGTCAGGATGGTAAAGCCCTGGAATAAATTGCCTAGGGAGGTTGTGGAATCTCAATCATTGGGGATTTTTGAGAGCAGGTTAGACAAAAACCTGTCAGAAATGGTCTAGATAATACTTAGTCCTGCCATGAGTGCAGGGGACTGGACTAGATGACCTCTCAAGGTCCTTTCCAGTCCTATGATTCTTTTTGGCACACAACCAACTTTTTGTATGTGTGTTACATCGGGGGGGAGGGGAATTTCCCCATATCTCCCAATTGAAGTTTCATATAGTCATAGTTTTCACCTATTGAGCAGCATGGATATTAAACAGTATTACAAACTGTAAGTAAGCCTCAATAATAAACTTGTGTAATCCCCTCCGGACAGGGTGCTCCTGAAATACCACACTGAGCCTCTAGTGAGCTTGCCCCCAAACGACATCATTAATGGTTGCAGAAGCTCAGGACTCCATTTCCCAGATTGCCTAGGTCCAGGGCAGAGAGAGGATAAACTGGAAGCTGCTGCAAGAACCAATCATAAGCTAGATCTCAGAGACAAGGGGTTGGGTTTTACTTTCGGTTTTGACTGTCCGTGTAGTGGCGAAGCATCACGGCCAGGGAGGTCCCCATTAAACTTCTCTTTGCTTCCTAAAGGGAAACTTTGAACTGTGGTGGTCGGTACTGGGTCGCTGAAAAGTGCCAGTGCAAAAGAAAACAACACATTGGAATGCTGAGGAGTGATACCAAGAGAGGCTACCAGGAGCCAGACTATTTTTCAATGGAGTTCAGATCAGGAGCTTCAGAACGATCCTACCCTTTAGGTGTGAAGACCTTTTAAGAAATCCCAATATTGGGAGGTGGAGTGTTTAAGATAGTATTGGTATTTTATTATTCTAGGTTCTCCTATTCTTTTCTTAGAACATAAGAACGGCCATACTGGGTCAGAGCAAAGGTCCAACAAGCCCAGTATCCTGTCCTCTGACAGTGGCCAATGCCAGGTACACCAAAGGGAATGAACAGACAGGTTATCATCAAGTGATCCATGCCCTGGCATCCAATCCCAACTTCTCGCAAATAGAGGCTAGGGACACCATTCTTGCCCCTCCTGGCTAATAGCCATTGATGGACCTATCCTCCATGAATCTATTTAGCTCCCTTTTGAACCCCGTTATAGCATTGGCCTTCACAACACCCTCTGGCAAGGAGTTCCAGGGGTTGAGAGTGCATTGCGTGAAACAATACTTTCTTGTGTTTGTTTTAAACCTGCTACCTATTAATTGCATTTGGTGGCTACATGTTCTTGTATTATGAGAAGGAGTAAATAACACTTCCTTATTTACTTTCTCTATATCACTCATGATTTTATAGACCTCTATCATATCCCCCCTTAATCACCTCTTTTTTTCTTATCCATTAGCTATTGTCCCCTGTGCTGAATAAAGTTCACACCTTTTGCTATTTGGTTACTAAGGAATTGTGATCATTATTTTATCCCTTGTGTATTGGACTACACTCCTAGTATATTAATTGATAGTAAACATTTCTCCAAGGGACAGCATCCCTGTGTTCCATGCACTAGGAGGGGTGGCCCTTGGGTTGAGGCACCAAGCACCAAGATCAAGGACCAAGGATACATACCTTTGAGATGAGAAGGGATAGGTATCAAAGAAGTCCTGCAACAGTTATTGGGCTCAACACAGTGATAACTGGATGAAATTCTATGGTCTGTGATACACAGGAGGTCAGACTAGATAATCTAATGATCCCTTCTGGATTTAGAATCTATGATTCTATGACAGTGTTTCACAGCGGACAGCTACAGGGCAAAACACTATCACAGGATGTCAAGAATACCAGGTATCGGGGGATATTAAGGAAGGCAGAATGGGAGTGAACAGTTTATAATCTGGTAGGAAACCAGTAGCACTAAATTAGTTCAATGAGTGCTCATAGTCCCTAAAATGGGGTGTTCTCCAAACTTCACCTCCGTATTCTCTAAAGCAGTTGTGAAACACAAAGTGAAGCTGGAAGCTTGCAAGTAGGGGTTGAAGAATGCCTTCTTATGAATAGCTGATATTTGAACATATGTTTTCCCTGGTGTGCTCCTAAAACATAGGATAGAAGCTCAAGTTTTATATACAGTTCACTGTATGCTAATGATAATCAAAACAACATCCAGGAGGCTGATGGAATTGTTCAAAAGAAGCACAGATTTGTGAATATGGCATATCAAATGAAAACAAAGAAAATGAAAACATTTCCCACAGGAAATTGCATCACTGCTGCAAAAGGTAAGGACAGATGCCCAGAAGAACATTGCTACTGGCTCACTTTGGAGAGCCTTGAAGGGAAGATAAAAGCATTTTATCAAACGAAATAGAAATAATAGAGAAGTTCAAGAGTCTGAAATAAAAAGCAGAAGGCAACCATCAGAATTTGAATACAGCTTTATCACACTGTACAGCAGCTCAAGACAAAATATACGAATAACTTTCTCTTAGAAGGAGGCCAGTCATTTTACAGGGAGACATTATAAAGCAAAGAAATAATTCAAAATTGAAATGGTTCAACAAATTATGATCCCATGTCTCTCTCGTGGGGGAGGGTGGTTTGTTGTTTTTGCTTTTTTACAGTTGATGTAAAAATATCACACAAAGTAATTTTTGTCTTATTACTTTTTCTTCCTCTGTTGGACCTTGGCCATACAAATATTATGAGCATTTCATTGTGTCTGCAGTGGCTTGTGCTTTGTCATTTTTGCTTTTGGAGACTTTGTTGGCCTTTTAACTGCAATGTGTGAAAGTCTCATTTCGAGCTGGAGGAGACAAAGGATGCATGGGCCATAGGTTTATTGCAACACTGCCTTCTCTTTCAGAATTATCACAGGAAAGTGTCTCAACAAACCTCTAAGGCACTGAGCCACTGGCTAAGAATTGTCACTTGGGAACTGATCATGAATTCCTTATTCAACTCAACGCGGTGGTCCAACATGTTTCAGCTGAGGAATAAAACGTCCAAGAACTGTGAAAAAAGAACCCTCCTGGACCAAAGTTTTACTGAGACACCAGCTACCTTTTGTCTAATTTCTTGTGCTTTTTCTTCTCTCTCCCTTCCTGCTTTGCTCTCCAGGGTTTGTCCTCAATGATCCTCCCTTGTGAATTTGTATCTATATTTTAAGGAGGTGAATTAGAAGCACTCCTTCGTTGTGTTGCTTACCAGACTTTCATAGATTCCAGAGCCAAAAGGGACCATTGTGATCACCTAGTCTGTCCTCCTGTATAGCACAGGCCATACCAACTTTGCCAAAATAATTTCTATAGAATATATTTTAGAAAAACTTTGCATAGTGACCGAGAACATGGATTTGGATCTAAGCTTTGGATTGTGTTTGACCTTTGAGTGGATTCACCAGAGAGATAATGAGGGGAAACACAATGAGCCTTTCCACCTTGTGTCCCCTGCATAGAGTCAGGCTAATTTGTAGCCCCTTCTCATACTTCCTGGGGTACTAGCCAGGCTAAAGACATCAGGAGAAGGACAGGAGCAGGTGAGGCAACTGGCTTACCCCCATTTCGCACTGCCCAGTGGCGCTGGCTGGATATACTTTGTGGAGAGCATGGTGCACCCCCTTAATGGGTGGTAGAGCATGCACACTGTTCTTGTGCTATGCAGAGTTGTCCACCACCCCCAACAGGGCCTGTGACCACAGCGCTGATTCTGACCTAAGGCAAAATACCCACACAAATGGTGGTTCACCATTAATACACTGACCTGTAATGTAGAACAGATAATTGGCTGAGAAAGCTGGCTGAGAACATTTGTTTATTCTGAGGAACAGCCACTTACGTTGAGTGGGCTACATTGTGGACTTTGCAAGAGAAGGCAGACCCTCTGAGTAAAATCCAGGCAGATCCCTTAAATGGTGCATAATGTTTTAATCTACTTCCATATGACACAACTCTATCAGGGACAAGAAGTTGATTTGATATACATCATTTAGCTGGAGGCAATAAGGAGTCTTTAAGCAGAAACAAATATTAGTTCTGTTTCCACTCTGATTCAGTGGGTCCTTAGCATTGCACTACACTCTATATTAATTTAGGAGATAACTGAAAGCACACTTAATAATATTCATGACCCTTAAGCAGAACATTAGCTGTTATAACTAACAAATAATATAAAAAAGAGGAAGTAAAAGATTTTGTCCAATTTTATCTCTCCCTCCAACTCTGCACCCTTAAATGGAAATTTTATTTTATCATTAAAACAGAATAAAATAGATTATATAATGCAGCTCTTTCCTTTTGTGGAATAGTCATCCCATTTTAAATCTAAGATAAAACTATGTTAGCCTGAGAACACACTGGTAAAATAAGATGATATTCAAATGAATGTATTATATGTTATTAGTATATCTGTAGATCTACAATCTAGATGATTATTTTAAGCATTATTTGATAATTATATATCTCTGTATATAGATGTCTATGTCTATGTATAATAGATAAACGGTGAAACTCATTGCCACAGGATGTCACTGAGGCCAAGAACTTAGTAAGATTGGAAGCGGGACTGGACAATTCCATGGATAACAAAAATATCCAGAGTTAGAATACTTAATGCGAAAAAAAAAAAAACATTTTGGAAGAGACAAAAACCTTGTTCTTCAGGTTTTATTCCAATCTCTAACTCTCAAGGATTAGGATGAGATGCTCATATGTGTAGTAGGATTTATGTCTCAGTACTCCTGAGATATAAGCCCTTGTATTAGAGGCCTGGTATAAGGCAGTACCTGCTCACAGAATCTGACAACAACAGGGCTAATATTGCAAAAATATTGCCAAGATTCCTCCCCCACTCTGAATTCTAGGGTACAGATGTGGGGACCTGCATGAAAACCTCCTAAGCTTACTTTTACCAGCTTAGGTTAAAACTTCCCCAAGGTACAAATTAATTTTATCCTTTGTCCTTGGAATAACCACTGCCACCACCAAACTCTAACTGGGTTTACTGGGAAACGTAGTTTGGACATGTCTTTCCCCCCCAAATCCTCCCAACCCTTGCACCCCACTTCCTGGGAAAGGTTTGGTAAAAATCCTCACCAATTTGCATAGGTGACCACAGACCCAAACCCTTGGATCTGAGAACAATGAAAAAGCATTCAGTTTTCTTACAAGAAGACTTTTAATAGAAATAGAAGTAAATAGAAGTAAAGGAATCACCCCTGTAAAATCAGGATGGTAGATACCTTACAGGGTAATTAGATTCAAAACATAGAGAATCCCTCTAGGCAAAACCTTAAGTTACAAGAAAGACACACAGACAGAGATAGTCATTCTATTCAGCACAATTCTTTTCTCAGCCATTTAAAGAAATCATAATCTAACACATACCTAGCTAGATTACTTACTAAAAGTTCTAAGACTCCATTCCTGGTCTATCCCCGGCAAAAGCATCATATAGACAGACAGAGACCCTTTGTTTCTCTCCCTCCTCCCAGCTTTTGAAAGTATCTTGTCTCCTCATTGGTCATTTTGGTCAGGTGCCAGCGAGGTTACCTTTAGCTTCTTAACCCTTTACAGGTGAGAGGATTTTTCCTCTGGCCAGGAGGGATTTTAAAGGGGTTTACCCTTCCCTTTATAGTTATGACAAATATATATTCCTAAAACATGCTAAGCACAGAGTACTTAAGCAAACACATCTCGATATAAAGTGGTACCAGAACATCCCAATATTAAGGGTGGTACCAAAACATTTCCCAAGGATAACAGGAACACACTGACCCCTCCTAAAAGATAAGATCAGGATAACATTACCTAATAAACACGTTTTAATCAAACCAACATGTACAAGGTGATACGTGATAACTAGCACTAGTTATGTCAGGGGGCAGTAACTAATTATGTTAGGGGCAGTATGTAACATGTTTCAATCAGGGTATAAAGACATATCTCAGAGGGAGTATCTTTGTCCAGCCAAGCGGGGAATGGAAAGTCCTGCCATTCACGGAGTTGCATCCATTGTCACGGGCATACATGTCTGAGTATCCTCGTAGAGCCTGCCAGGTGCTATTACTGTGCTTTGTCAACAATAAACCTGGCCTGGTGCCTTCACACCTTAATGACTCTTGTGGTCATTGGGCAGTTTGCTCGAGGTCTGCCCCGCCAGCTGTCTGCACAGAGCTGGGATAGCACACAGGAAGAACACACACACGCAGCCAAACATCTAATCACAGCATGGGGCAGATTATCCCACAACTAGCTGCCTATTGTGGAGTTTCTTGCACTTTTCTTGGAAGCAGCTGGTGTTGGCTACATTCAGAGAAAGGAATTGGACTTGATGAACCACAGGTTGGTAATCTTTATGTTAAATAGATATGGTGATATTCCAGGTGCTCAGATATTATGGTGTTGATGGCTGTACAAGTATCTGGTTAGGTAAATCTCAACAGATAGGTCTTGATAGATTAATTTGTTCAGGGTTTGATTGCCCTCAACCCAGCCTAAATTTACAAAGGTGGAACTGCACAAAATATATACAGTCTCCCTTCCATTATCCACTGCACAGGTGCTGGCCTTGTGGGAAGTGGATGGAACCACTTGTCCAGCCTGGGGTACGTCTACACTGCAATAAAAAACCTGTGGCACCGAGTCTCAGAGCCCGAGTAAGCTGACTCAGGCTTGCAGGGCTCAGGGTATGAACCTAAAAATTGCAGTGTAAATGTTCACGCTCGGACTGGAGCCTGGGCTCTGAGACCCTTCCCCCTTGCAGGGTCTCAGGGCCCAGGCTCAAGCCCGAATGGCTACACTGCATTCTATAGCCCCACAGTCCATGCTCCACAAGCCCAAGGCAATTGACCCAGGCCTGCAGCAGCCATGACACTGATTTGTTACTGCTGTGTAGATGTACCTCTAGTGTTTCCACACTCATCGGGTACTGAAATGCAGCAGAGCAAGGTTGAGACTATGTCAGCACCCACCCTTACATAGTCCAGCTGGCCAAACACCACAGGGACCACATGCCACACTGGAGCTGCAGCTGTGCTGTGTATTCCACGGCACTACCAGGAGGAATACTGGCTGAGTCAGTGAGAATTCCTCCTTGGGAACGCCGGCTCCTTCATGACCTCTCTGCTGCACTGGTTCTTCATTTCTACACTGCCTAGTGCCATGGAGTCCTGGTCCAGGACTGGATCTCTTAGGCTACTACAGTATAAATAACGTCATGATTTCCATGATAAGAACATTAGAATGGCCACACTGGGCGAGACCACTGGACCATCTAGTCCAGTATCCTGTCTTGTGACAGTGGCTAGTGCCAGGTACTTCAGAGGGAACGAACAGAACAGGGAAATTATCAAGTCATCCTTCCCCTGTCATCCAGGCCCAGCATCTAACAGTCAGAGGCTTAGGGATACCCAGAGCATGGAATATCATCCCTGACCATGTTGGCTAATAGCCATTGATGGACCTGCCCTCCATGAACTTTTCTATTTTTTTTTTAACCCGGTTATAGTTGTTGGCCTTCATAAGGTCCCCAGCAATGAGTTTCACATATTGACAGCGCATTGTGTGAAGAACTATTTTATTTTGTTTGTTTTAAACCTGCTGCCTATTAATTTCATTGGGTAACCCCTAGTTCTTGTGTTATGTAAAAGGGGAAATCACATGTCCTTATTCACTGTCTCCACACCAGTCATGATTTTATAGACCTCTCTCATATCCCCCTTAGTTGTCTCTTTTCCAAGCTGAGCAGTCCCAGTCTTATTAATCTCATACGGAAACTGTTCCTTACCCTTAATTATTTTTGTTGCCCTTCTCCAGGACCGGCTCTAGGCACCAGCAAACCAAGCATGTGCTTGGGGCGGCACAGGTCCAGGGGCAGCATTCCAGCCACCCTTTTTTTTCGCTCGAGCGGCATTCCGGACACCCCTTTTTTTTGCTCGGGCGGCATTCTGGACACCCTTTTTTTGGCTTGGGCAGTTCCACTCTTGGAGCTTGGGGAGGCAAAAAACATAGAGCCAGCCCTGCCCTTCTCTGTACCTTTTCCTTCTCTAATATATCATTTTTAAGATAGGATGACCAAAACGTCATGCAGTATTCAAGGTGCTGGTGTACCATGGATGTATATAAAGGCATTGTGATATTTACTGTCTTATTATCCATCCCTTTCCTAATGATTCATATCATTGTTTGTATTTTGACTTCAGCTCCACATTGAGCAGATGTTTTCAGCGAACTATCGATGAGGAGTCCAAGATCTCTTTCTTGAATGGTAACAACTAATTTAGACCTTGTCATTCTATATGTATAGTTGGGATTATGATTTCCAATATTCATTACTTTGGATTTATCAAAATTGAACTTCATTTGCCCTTTTGTAGCCCAGTCACTTAGTTTGGTCAGATCCCTTTGTAACTTTTCACAATCTGCTTTGGACTTAACTATCTTGAGTAGTCTTGTATCACCAGCAAACTTTGCAACATCACTGTTTATCCCTTTTTCCAGATAATTTATCAATACATTGAACAGCACAGGTCCCAGTACAGACCCCTGAGGGGACCCTGCTATTTACCTATCTTCATTCTGAAAATTGACCACTTATTCCTACCCTTTGTTATCTCTCTTTTATCAGTTATTGACCCATGAGAGGACCTTCCTTCTTACTCCATAAAAGCCTTTGGTGAGGGACCTTGTCAAAGGTTTGCTGAAAGTCCAAGTATACTATATCCACTCAATCACCCCTGTCCACATGTTTGTTAAAAAGTCCACAGAATGTTTGATAGAAATGCAGATGGACAGTCTGGAAATGCAACTGCACTATAGTAAGGCATCTGATTCTTTTGTCATCATGACTGGTATGGATCACAGCTGAGAGGGCAAGTCTCAGGTTAGATTGTCAAAGAACTGGACAGACACCCCCACTCTGGTGGCACATCCTATAATTAGATTTAACCATACCAGCAACAGATGTATGCTCCTGGATCACCATAGTAGCTTAACATGGAGACACAGACAAGCCTCTTAGACAATCTAGCCTATATTGCCACCCACACAAACTGGATTTCTGTGATGAAAACTCGATAAAACCAACAATCACCACACATTAGGTTCTAAAATAGGGAAATAAAAAATTGCTTAGAGAAGTTAGATGTCGTCTAGTCACCCGGGCCTGATGAAATACCTCCTAAAATACTCAAGGAGCTGACAGAGCAGATATCTGAGCCATTAGCGATGGTCTTCAAAAAGTCGTGAAAGATGGGAGAGATTTAGAGAACTGGAAAAGGCAAATATAGTGCCAATCTATAAAAAGGGAAATAAAGACAACCCAGGGAATTACAGACCAGTAAGCTTAACTTCAGTACCCGGAAAGATACAATTTGTCGAGAACAAATTGTTTCAACCCACCCTAATAGCTTTCTTTGATCGGGTAACAAACATTGTGGATGGGGGGAATCAGTAGATGTGGTATATCTTGACTTTAGCGGGCTTTTGATACAGTCTCACATGACCTTCTCAAAAACAAACTAGGGAAATACAACCTAGATGGAGCTACTATAAGGTGAGTGTATAACTGGTTGGAAAACCATTCCCAAAGAGAAGTTATCAGTGGTTCACAGTCCAGCTAAAAAAGCATATCAAGTGGAGGCCCGCAGGGATTAGTTCTGGGTCCAGTTCTCTTCAATATCTTCATTGATGATTTAAACAATGGCATAGAGAGTACGCTTACAAAATTTGTGGACAATACCAAGCTGGGAGGAGATGCTTTGGAGGATAGGATTAAAATTCAAAATGATCTGAACAAACTGGAGAAATGGTATGAAGTAAATAGGATGAAATTCAATAAGAACAAATGCAAACTACTCCATTTAGGAAGGAACAATGAATTGCACACATACAAAATGGAAAATGACTGCCTAGGAAGGAGTACAGTGGAAAGGAATCTGAGGGTCATAGTGGATCACAAGCTAAATATGAGTCAACAGTGTAACACTTGCAAAAAAAACCAAATATCATTCTGGGATGTATTAGCAGGAGTGTTGTAAGCAAGACACAAGTAGTAATTCTTCCGCTCTACTCCACACTGATTAGGTCTCAGCTGGAGTATTGTGTCCTGTTCTGGGCACCACATTCCAGGAAAGATGTGGACAAATTGGAGAAAGTCCAGAGAAGAGCAACAAAAATTATTAAAAATCTAGAAAACATGACCTGTGAGGGAAGATTGAAAAAAATGGATTTGTTTAGTCTGGAGAAGAGAAGACTGGGCGGGGTGGGGGTGGGGGGGGAGGATATGATAACAGTTTTCAAGTACATAAAAAGTTGTTAGAAGGAGGAGGGAGAAAAATTGTTCTCCTTAACTTCTAAGGATAGCATAAGACACAATGGGCTCAAATTGCAGCAAGGGCGGTTTAGGTTATACATTAGGAAAAACTTCCTGACTTTCAGGGTAGTTAAACACTGGAATAAATTTCCCAGGGAGGTGGTGGAATCATCATTATTGGAGATTTTTAAGAGCAGGTTAGACAAATACCTGTCAGGGATGGTCTAGATAATACTTAGTCCTGCCATGAGTGCAGGGGACTGGACTAGATGACTTCTCGAGGTCCCTTCCAGTCCTATAATTCTATGATTCTTCCAGCCCCAGGGGGGCAGTCACTTATCCAAGTGAATGGATGCTCAGGACCTTACACTAAAGGCAATGCTGTAGTCAATCCTTTTGTAAACTAACTAAAGAGTTATTAACTCAGAAAAAGAAATGAGAGTTACTAAAAGGTTAAAGCAAACAAAATTTATTACAGTGGGATCAAAGTAGGTAGTCCAAAATGATAGCAGGGATGTTAAATCTCCTAGTTTTCTATAAGTCTCACTGGGTTGCCCAAATAGTTTTTAGGGACCTCAGTCCTTTGATTCAAAATTTCCCCTGTCAGAGATGGGGTAGGAAAAAGGTGGCGAGGGGCCTTTGTTCTCCCTTTTTATGTCTTGACCCTTTTTGTTGAAAAAATTCTGGCTATGTTCTGGGGTCAGGTAGTTCCATGGCATATTTGCTTTGCCATCAGTCCTTCATATGAACTGCAAATTCCAGCTTGTGCCTTTTGCATAATTGCCATTTGAATTGTCTTCGGGAATGACGTGCAGAGGCTCTTGTTTATAATTCCTTTGTTATTTCTGAAGACCTAACTTGTGGGCGTTTCTCAGACTCACAACATGTTTGAGTTACAAACATATAGCAAAATGTCGTAATTCCACACACAATGTCAATACACATATTATCATGAGATAATAATACTCAGCAGATTACAACTTTTCAAAGGCATACTTTGTACAAGTTTTATCACAATTTTGGAACCGTGCTGACTCTATTAGTGTACACAGCCGCTGTCCCCTTTAAGCAGTATCACACCTCCCTCACATGAATGGCCCCACTGACTTCAATCAGACTACCTGCAAGAGTTAATGTTGCAGGCTCAAGTCAGTACAGAACAGAAATGTTGGACTGCTGCCTTACAAAAATTCAGTGTGTGCACAGTCAATGGTTTATTCCAGGCAGGAGCAACTGAGCACTTTTCCTGTTTTGAGATGTTTTAGGTAGGCTGACTGCATGGTTGGGAGAGGGGAGATGATTTTGGTGGGGTTGGTTGATAAAGGATTCTGGATTGCTGCAAGGGTGAGGAGCATAGCCTTTTATTTTACGGGAAAGGAACTTGTGGATCTGTGACACGATTCCCGGGGTGCAACATGGAACTGGGCTACCACTGAGCCCTCTGTCCCACTGACCTGGGCTCCCTCTCATCCTGTGATACTGTGGCAAGCTGCACATGTCTAGCAAGTACTGCACTTACACAGATATCCACAGGCAGGGGCACATCCAACTGAGTTACATGAATGTTTCTCCCAGCCACTCATGAACTAACAACAGAGAGGTTCCAGCCAATTCCCCCAGCTCCCCAGCCTTACACCCCAGAACTATACTGTCTTGCCCTGGTCAGAAGCCTGACCAGTGTACGTTTATTACCCAGTCCACCCCTCCCTAAGGTGAAGAGGAGATTCACAAGCCTTTGTGACTGAGCTGAGATTTCCCAAGCACTTCCACCAAAACACACTGTTTTAGGTAAAGCATAAAACAGATTTATTAGCTATAGAAAGTTAGATCGTAAGTGATTATAAGTGGTAGGCATAAAAGATCAGAGGAAGTTGCCAAAGAAAATTTAAAAAAAAACCCCACACAATCTAAATCTTAAACCTTATTACATTAGACAGCATTTAGATCAGCAATTTTCTCACCCCACTGGATGTTACTGTTCTTCATATACAGGCTTCCCCCTAAGCATGGGGGACCAGTCTCCTCAGGTGATGTTGTCATCTCAGTGTTCCTGCAGCTTCCAGCATAGGTGGGGGAAGAGAAAGTCCAAGACATGCTGCAACTGTTCCTTGTTTTATACCCTCAGTCCATACCCAGACACACTTGCCCAGAATGTCCCAGTGTGTCACAGTGATCCAATAAACCCCCATTTCGTGGACTTGGGCAACTAGCATTGAATTGTAAATCCCTTGATTACAATTCCCCTGCTGACTGATGATTGTGGAGCACCCTTCTGGGCAGGGGTCCTTTGTATGTCACTAGCAAACTTACCTGACAGCGGTGAATGTGTGGGTTACAGGGTGCTATTTTGAGGTACAGTGTGTCTCAGGATCTATACAGTGGTTTCCTGGCATGCTGTTTGGAAAACTCTTCATTACTTATAGTGGGGCAGATTGAATTGTGGTGATCTTAGTTTGTTTTGTTTGAGACACCAAATGCATGTGTTATATGTCTCTCTAAACTTCCTGGCCATTGGCTCACCTTACTGGGAAGTGAGAGGGGGAAATATTTATGACCCAGATCCAGGGAACTTTGAAAGATCTGCTGGATTTGGGTTGATTTTGGAAATGTGGAAAGACAAGCATTAGAACTTTAAAAATCTTTGTGTGACTTTAAAATGCCCCCGGGCTTTTCTGGTGCACCAGTCACTTTGAATTACAAGAGAGGTTCAGACTGTATAATTTATATCCTGGCTCATCTGAGTGAGATAAGGATCTGGGGCAGAGGAGATAAACCTGTGCATTACACTTTGTGGGTGTATACAGGATGAACGTGCAGCTTTGTGGTTATGTACAGAGTGGGTGAAATTAATGCCTTCTCCCTGCCCCTTCTGGCATGATTTGCATCCTTGAGGGTATTCGGAAGGAGCTATGCCCATACTGCCTGTAGTTGTTATTGTGTCCAGTCCCGGCACTTTCCTCCTCACCACATGCACCCATGATTGTGTAACCCAAGTGCCTAATAGGTAGATATCTCTTTAAGAGCTCTATGGAGAGGGTGTATGTGGGGGGGGGGTGAGTTATGTCTGGGTTACTGTTGCTAGGCAGATGCACAATTAGCACTCCACATCCAGAAGTTTGCTCAGTAGGTTCCCTGTTGCTGGACTCAGACTCCATGAGGGCGAGCGGTCAAGGCAGCCGCTTTGGAGAAGGCCATGTACCCTGTGTGAGTTAGAGGAAGCTGAGCCCATGAGCAGAAAGCAGGCTGTTTTCCCTAACTCTGAAGCATTTTGCAGCAGGTTTATCTTTTTTAATTGATATGCTCTTTATTTGTTTAGCATATGCAATCCGGTCAAGCCAAGCCACCACAGCATTCTTATCTACGATGTTTAAGGCATGAAGACATCCAGGAAGTAATTTTGCCATTCTTAACAATTCTGTGTCATGGTTTGTGGCTGCCCACATTGACATATACCATATACTTAACTGAGTGGTAGATTAATAGCTGACTAGAAAACTCAGTGATTTCCGCAGAGGAAGAGGAAGAGTTGGCATGGATTCCAGCTGTAGATTTCTACAAGCAAGTGGAGAGAAGAGGGTGCTGTTGACTCAGCAGACTATACCGATTTGGGGATCAAAGACTTTTACTGATACTCGAGTGAATTCACCCTAAACTTTTGGAAACTCTGAGTTTCTTCTCACTATGTTTCTGTGGGGACTGACCTGTTTAGATTTAATCTGTTTTCTTAATTTATGTTTACATATAACTGTGAAGATAATGTGTGCGGATTATAAAGGAGCCATGTTTATGTTGTAAACATTAATTAATTATTATATCTTATGTTTCTTTATCATAAGATTTTTATAAAGTTGATACTTAAGAATTAAGTTAATTCCTTTTGTTCTTTCTGGGACTTGAATGTGGGGAGGTTGACCCCGTACAATCCTTGCTGAAAATCCTTTGAGACTGAATGCTGGGTCTCCAGGTGCTTTTCTATGGGAGTTGGGTTCCTTAGGCATTGGAGAAGGGCAATGAAGTAAACTCTAGCACACCCAAAGGTAATACCACTAAGATCCAATAACACTGTGATCTCTGAAGGGGGCTGCGAGGATCCCTGCAGTAGAGCAAATCCAAAAGAGGCAGCAAGTCTCTTCTATCCACACCACGAGGGAGTTTAATTTTTATAAAACCATTTTCTCTAAGTGAAAAAATGAAACTGAATTCTTTTCTTCCCCGTTAGCCAACTCTTGGATCCTGTCATCTTCAAAAATGCACCCATCCTCATGTACCCAATGTTACGTACCACACAGAAAAGTTAGCAATTTTTATCCAGATTTTCCCTAACCTTTTATGACTTTAAAAATAACAAACCCTCCATAGTTTATGTGCTAATCTTGCCCTCAACTTCACTCCATGACCTCATGTTTTCTAATTAGTTGTTTTCTCAAACAATTCATCTGTTTCTTCCCTTTCAAGATTTGATGTCCCTCAGTAAACTTTCCCCTGAGGGCACTGTTCCGCAGGAACTCACAAGCTCAGCATAAGGTCAGTTTTCATATAAATTACACAAAAACTCTTGCCCAACATGACTCATATAGTATACCAATGTAAAATAACCATCTGCACATATTGGCTGATGAGCAACAAGGGACTCTTTTGAGACATCACTGCAGAAGTTCCAAAGGAGGCAGTGAGACCGGTTAAGGAGAGAAAGTGGAGTAATTAATGAGTAATTTGCAAATGCTTAGTAGACAGGTCCTTAGCTGGTGTAAAAAGTTAAATGAAGCTATGCTGACTAAGGCCAGGCCTACACTACTGACCTACCTTTGTTGGTATAACTACATCGCTCAGGAGTGTGAAAAACCCTCTTGGGGAGGTGGATTAACTATACCGACCGGAGAAGCTTTCCCATCGGCATAGGAGCATGTTCACTTAAGCGCTACAGCGGTTCAGCTGTACTCTTTTTTGGGTACCTGGTCCAGTGTCTCAAGTTTAGACTGTCCTTTTGTGTTTCCAAACTTCCCACTTACAGGTGATCACCCTTTACTTGTTATTGATTAAATGTAAAGATAGTGGTTAAATATAGGAAACCAGAATACAGCATTCTTACTAAAGGAGGCCATTTATATGGGCAGTGAGTCATAATTTAGGGCCAGATTCTGTGCCCTTTTCCACCAGTTAGGCAGCTGCATATTGTGATGCTGTATGATTGAAATATAACCATTTGTATCATGGAGTTGCAACAGGTCCTGTATAAAGTGTGTCCATGGAAAAGTTATGATTTCCTAAATAAGATTCTCCTGTTTAAATGCCTGTATCATCACTGTATTTGAAGTTAGAATTATTGGTCATGTATCTATATCTCAAATGTGTTGTTCCTGGGGTAGCACCCACAAGGTAGTGTACATCCAGGCTAGCCAGCCTATTGTGAGTGGACTATTCAAGTTTGATTCAAAGACACTTAGCTCTCACAATGGGCCATAGAAGATTCTTATTCCGGCCAGCTAGATCTTCCTGTGGACACCTCAGCATAGATATGGGCAACGGCTGCCCCTCTAAGTCATCAAGTCCTGTAAGGACACGTGATATGCTCATGTGACCCTGGACTCCATCTTGTGCCAGTAACTTTCCACAAACTAGACTGTGAGCTTTGTTGGAAACAAAACATTTCTAGGCACATGGCAAAGGGTACAAAAGACTGCTGGGATGACTCCATTTTGCCTCGTTCCTGCCCTGATTCTCTAGATGGTGGATTTACAACTAAAAGGAACATAGTGAACTATGGACTGAGAACATTCCCATCTTTTGGAAGTTACCAGAGAGACTTTAGAAGCCCGCAGTCTATAACATCGCTGCTACAAACCAGATATAAGGACTTTGCAATCATTGTATGTATATGATCTATTAACCATTTTTAATTCTCCTCTTTTCTTTTATTAATAACCTTTAGATTTCAGTGACTAAAGGATTGGCAACAGCGTGATTATTGGATGATATCTGAGTTATATTTTGATCTGGCTAAGTGGCTGATCTCTTGAGATTGGAAGAACCCTATATTTGATTAAATTGATTTTCAGTAACCATGAATCACAGAGTTCAGTGTCTGGGTGGTGAGATAAGGGCTGGAATGCCTAAGGAGACTGAATCTCTGACTTCTTGTTAACTGGTATGGTGAGACAGAAGCTTACTTTTGTTACTGGCTTGGTATATCTAATGACAGAATAACCACCAGTTTGGAGGGAATCTGCGATATTTCTCAACAGTTTGTCCTGAATCTGATATTCCCAGCTGTGACCAACTGAGGCACGGTGACACATATCCCTGTTGACTTCGGTGAAGTTACTCCTGATTTGCTCTGGTGTAATAAAATCAGGATCAGGACCTTTTGGGAGGAGATGGGGTGGGAACAATCCTGTTTTACTCTGTAAAACGCTAAGGTTTACTTCCTTGAGCGAAGAAACCCACAATCATATTATGACTCAGAACCGTACTTAACACAATGGGAATAACAAACAGACGGTTGCACATGTGCTAGCTTATCTCTATCCAAGCAACTTGCCCCCACTTAGGCAGCCAGATATCATCACAAGTCCTGCACTTGAGGGAGCACTGAGGTCAGTTCCCTCTAGGATCCAGTCTTCCGCCCTTATTTATGCTGCGTAGAACCTTAGGGTAGGTCTACACTTAAAACATCGCGTCAGTGCAGCTGTGGTACCTCAGCACATTAGTGCCGGCAGGAAAGCTTCTCCCATTGCCGTGGTTAGCCCACAACCCTAAGAGGCAGTAGCTATGTCACTGGGAGAAGCTCTCCTGACAACACAGCGCAGTCTACATGGGGTGGGGCTTAGGTCAATATAACTACGTCGCTCGGAGAGGTGGGTTTTTCATACCCTTGAGCGACGCTATACGGATATAGGTCTGTAGTGTAGACCTGGCCTTACTCTGTAAATAACCCTCATTGCTTACAGTGTGTCAGGACCTGGCCCACTGCCTTCAGTGATAATGCTGTATTGATAAGGGTGAAGTGCAAAGCAACTTAAAGGAGTGAGGGAAGGAGAAAAGGGCAGAGCCATGATACCAGCCTGTGGAGCTCACCAGCCATGGAGAGGGGAGGATACTGCATCTCTGTCGCACTCCGGGTTGCGAGTGAGGATTTTATTCCTTCTTGAGGCACAGATTCCCTCCATGAGCTCCCCTGGGGTGGTGCGACTACACAGCACTGCCTAGTCAGCGCCATGTGAAATGCATGCAGCCTGACGGGGGAAGGGGTGAGGGTATCACATGCTGCAGAAGAGTGGGTTACAAACAGGAAGTGTTCCATGGGTTGTTTCAAAGAAGAGACAGTCTTTCCCAGTGGTTAGTGTTTTAGCCTGGGAGTTGGGAGACCCAGGTTGGATGCCTTGCTCTGCCACAGACTTCCTGTGTGACCTTGGGGAAGTCATTTGGGGGAGGGGGAGATTCAAAAGGGGGACTTAAGTGCCTAAGGCCAACATTTAGCGTGTCACGGGCATTCACAGAACCAGTTCAGTTGTTGCCTAACCCTATAAACCGAAAGTCCCTTGGTACCTAAGTTTCCAGCTGTGGGCATGCACAAACCTGCTTAAGTTCCGATACCTCTGAGCTGCTTGGCAGCTAAGCCCTGGTGGGCTTCTCACACTGGGTGGTCTCTTGCCTTTGGGCCCCCGTCTGATAGTGTGCTCTGAGCATGTCTAATTGAAGGAGAAGATGGTGTCACCCCCACACCTAATAGCACAGTGATGAGGAACTCACCTGTGCTGAAGAAGACCTGGGTTACAATCCCCACTGCCTGATTTAGAGCAGGGACTTGAAGCCAGGTTACCTGCATCCTAGGTGAGTTCCCTAAACCGCAGACGATGGGATATTCTGGGATGGATGTGGCTCAGTCTCTCCTGTTACACTTGTTCCACTTAGTATGAAATACTTAAAAAATTCATTGGAGCTGGGTTTGGAACCTGGTTAATGCCCTAATCTCTGGGCTATTGGGTTTGAGGGGGATATGACCACCTCTTCCTCCTCCTAAATTTTCCATGAGAAAGAACTGGCTTGACTTTAGTGCCTGTCCCAGGAACGACCCATGCCTGCCTATAGTGTGTGTTTGGGGGGGAGGGGAGCGCAGAGTGAGGGCAGCAAGCCTCAGTAGGGTTACTGAGCATGCTCAGTACAAGCCAAGAAGCAAATCTGTGGGGGGCACATGACGCCACATACCCCCTCCCACACATCCCGCCTCTGGCCTAACCCCAGAAGAAGGTCCATGGTTGTGAATCCCTAGAGGAGATAGGCGCCTAACTCCATTTGAGGGGCACTACATAGGCCTCACCCCTCTCCTTGGCACATCCTAGTGGTTTGTTTAGACAGCTCCCCACTCAGCGTGCTGGCTGTTGTGAATCCCATTCTTAGGTACTAACTCTCCCCGTGCATTGTTTAGGGACCCTGGGCACCCATCTGTGGCCTAAGGATTCCACTGGGAGGCAGGCACCTAAAGTTAGGCATCGCAATGCTGAGTCTAAGTCCCCTTTGTGCCTCTAGCCCTCTTTGTCTCAGTTTCCTGTCTGTAAAATGGGGATAATAGCATTGCCCTCCCTCACAGGGTTATTGTGAGGTGCTCAGATACTGTGTTGATGGGGCCAGAGAAGTACCTAAAAATATAAGGGCCCAGATTCTTGGCTGTTTTCTAGCAGGGCTAAGGAATGTGGGGATTCGACTCACAATCTAGGTTTGGCTTGCAGTGTGCTGGGCCAATCCCTCAGCATAAATCAGGCCACAAAAATAAACAGTTGGAATTACAATCTAAAAAAATCTTTAAAGCAGTAATGATTTAAGGTGCCAACAATAACGGCCAGAATAGGATATTTATCTTTTTTGAGCATCAGATGTTTATTTTATAGACAGTATCCCTTTAACGGAGGGGGGGAACCCTCCCCCGCCCAAAACCAAAGAAGTGTGAGGCCTCAGTAGTTTCTCAGTCATGGCACTCTCCATTTATGCTGGCAGAAAATCTGGGTGACACTGTGTATTGAACAGGCAGGCGTGTGAAAAACAGGTTCAGTGTGTGGTGAAATCGGGCAGCTGTTGATGTATTATTGTTGGCACCAGTATCAAATGCAGACACCTGAGGTGAAAAATAAGATGCAATTTCAAACACATGAATAAATTCTAGTTGTGAATTATTCCATTAGATGCACAGAAGAAATAGCCTCGTGAGGGGAATGTTTGCCACAAACCTCCTCCAATTGGTTTTGCTGCTAAAAAAATAAATAAAAAAGTAAGCTATGCTTTACGTATAAATACTGCCTGCAATTGTTCAGATGCCTCACTTTTAATTAAACAATACTCCAATTAACGTGTGGTTGGATTGCCACAGGTAAATAAATGTAGGGATGCAAAATGGGATTAATTAAGAGAGCTACTACCTCCCCATCCCCTGCTGCTCAGCATTAAAGCACTGTTGGTTCACAGGAATTATTCATGTCTTTACGTTTAAGTCTTTTTATTCCTTTAAACTAACAGACGTCAAAAGGCCAAAACAAAACAGATTCCCCATTAGGAAAAAGCATCGTGCATGTTTCTCCCAGACACCATCCAAGAGATGCTAAATGTTTAAAGCGCAAGGAACATCTTTAGGCAAACAGAAAAACGCAATGATCAAAGTGCAGCTTAGTAGCAATACGAAAGAGGTTTAGGAATTTAAAGGATTTTCTTTCTCTACCAGCTACACTGGCACGTTCAGCCATTGATTAATAGAGCACCTAAAACAGAGTGACTAACAGCTGGAAGCCTCTACAGGGCCTGATCCTGTGAGGTTTTTAGCACCCTGAATTCTCACTGCTATCAAAGGAGTTCAGGGGATACAGTAGTTTATGGGAAGCATTCAGCACCTCTCAGGTTCAAGACCACCAGAGCCTTAGTCTTGGCTTTAGAAGGTGAGGCTGAAATAGCAAAAGTATTATAAATGTGGAATACAAGCCCAATAACGACTTTCCTATAGCAGAGCACCTGTAACTAACGAAAACTAGGAGTCGTAGGAACAAGAACGTGAAGTAAATATGACTTAGTTGCTGCCCATTTCCAAAATAAGAAGCTGACCAGATCAAATGAGAAACACAAAATGATCCAGCGGCTGCAGAGAGTATAGAGAAAACAGAAAATCAGCTAGGCACCTCCAAGCTTGACAACTCATTAAAACTATAGAGCTGGAAGTGCAGAGTCCAATGTGATTCTGCACAGAAACTATCTGAGTGCCCTCCAAATTGCTAAGCATAATCCATTGGCACTGAGAAAGGTAAGCACAGAGCCTGAATGTCCTACTCTAGAAAGACACAAACGCTGCTACAGACGAGAAGGTGTGAACTTGGCACTCAATACACAAAATGGAATGCAAAGGACCTATGAAACCACAAGATCTTCCTCCCGCCGCCAATCATGCTGGGTCAGAAGTGAGCAGCCCACCCTGCACTACAGTTTGGTAGCATGCAGGGGATGCAGACTTTCTCGCTGTTGCCTAGTGGATAGAACACTCTGATTAGGACTCAGAGACCTGGATTCTAGTCCTGACTTTGCCAATGGCCTGCTGATGACCTCTCTATACCTCAGTTTCCCTGTCTGTAAATGGGGATAATGATATTCACCTCCTTGTAAAGTTCTTTGAGACCTATGGTTGGAAAGCATTCTACAATAGCTAGGCAGTATTATTATGAAGTGCCTTCTACTCTTCAGCACAATAGAACAGCACCTGTCCTTCTGCCTGTTGAGTGCTATAAACCCTGTATGGAGGAGTTAGGCAGCAGAGTTTCCCCTTTGGAAGTATCTCAGTCTAGAATGTCCCCAAGGGAACACTGGTGTGTCACTTGGACCCAGCTTTTTTTACAGTCCTAAATATCTGACAAAGCTCTCTGGGGCCTGGATTGTGTTTTCCGTACAGCACCTCACACAGTGGGGTCCTGGTACATGACTGGAAGTCTGAGGCACTGCCACAATATAGATGTATCTTATTAATGCACAAAATAAGGCTTAGCACTTCCATGGTGCTGTATTCCTGTATATGTCATATGTTCATAATAAATGTTTTCCTTTGGAAAATTACGAGCCTTTTCCTGCCTGTGAAAAAGACAGGTGGCTACGGTCATGTAACTGACACAGAAAATATATTATTTCAGCAGCCCAAAAGTCTGTCCACCCACTTCAGAAGCGAAGCAGAGGGATAAAAAACAAAGTTTGCCATCAAGAAGGCTCTGAATGTCATTAGAAAAAGTGCACATTTTACATCAGCCTCTGGAAGGAATTTCCCAAGGAAGGAAGTAATGCTATAAACAAAGCAGTAGAGAGTCAAAGATTTGAATACATTTCCATAAAGAATTATTCTGAATATGATATTTAAGCAAAATATAGAGGCAAAAATATATTACTTTATTTGTCCCATAAAACCTTACTATATTATAATGCCAGATAAGACTGTGGAAGCCATCTGCCAATTCATGACTATTCCCTAGCATTCATTCATGCACAAGAATTTTATGTCCAGTTTTTGTCTGAATAATTCCAGTGAGTAGCACTATATTGTCTACAAAAACAATGAGGAGTTCAGTGGCACCTTAAAGACTAACAGATGTCTTTAGGCATAAGCTTTTATGGGTAAAAAACCGACTTCTTCAGCTGCACTTCTCCATGCATCTGAAGAAGTAGGTGTTTTACCCATGAAAGCTTATACCTAAATAAATAGGTTAGTCTTTAAGATGCCACCAGACTCCCCGTTGTTTTTGTGGACATAGACTAATATGGCTACCCCTATGATACTATATTGTCTGTCTATACTATTTAGAATAGAATTATTTATTATTCTATTTAGATTAGAATTTTAGTTACTTTTTGACTGATCATGATATAACCCTATCGATATTAACACCCCCCCCCCCCCCAAATTATGGAATACCATACTGTTGTCAAGACCGGTAGCTTTGCCTATTATTAACATTGCCTGATGCATCCCAGTATAAGTTCCTGGTTTTTACTTGCTTTAATTTTGCCAAAATGTAACAGTTTGAGCTGAAAACGTCCATGCTGAGTATCAGCCTCAGTCTGAATTTTTCCAGATTTTTTTTGCCAAAACTGTTCAGACATTTCTGAGAAGGAGGCTCGGGAAAGCTACATTGTTTTGCCCACGTTGAAAAATTCTGGCAACCTTTTCTAGCAATTCCACGACCTCCATGCTTTGAAGCAGGGACTTTAAATTTGGCAGGCCCATAACCGGTGTGTCAGGGATGTACTGTTTGTGATCTCTGAAAATCAACTGAAATTTGGCCTAGTTATAAGCCTTTGAAAAAAATCACAGGCCACATAAGTTTGATAGAGACTTGCTAAAGTTTGACAGCTAAAATCTCTGAAGGGGCCATCCTCACTGAACATGCCTGAGCAGCAAAGAGCTCCTAGTGCTGACCAGGCTGGGCGTCTCCACAAAGCAACTGAGCATGCTACAGCCCAAGGCTAAAAGGGCAAAAAACAGACTTTCCCTCTAATTGCTGCTGTCAGCTGCTCCAAACCAGAGTGGGGCCAGGCAATGGAACTGAGAGCAGTGAGCTGACTCCCACAGCTGCTGGTGCCCAGGCTGCATGAAGAAGGAAACTGCTTGACTTCAGTGCAGAGGGGACAAATGCAGGACCAGGGGGAGGCTAAAGGAGTAGACCTGAGGAATCTGGTGTTACTTGGACTGGAGTGGTGGGAGACAAACTGTGACTGAAACTGTGACTGTGTGGGAGACGGGGACTATCTGGAGCAGCACACTGGGGCTGGGAGTTGGAGGGGAAGGAGAAGCTCAACTCGTAGGACAAGGAAACTATAACTTGGAGTGGAAGAGAGGGTTAGAGGGGAGGTTGGAACTGGTTGGGCAAGAAAGCTATGTCTGGGTGCTGGGGGAGGAGACAGGGACTGAGAGCTGGTGAGGTAAATGGGAGGGAAGGGATTGGGAGCCAGTTGGCTGGGGGCTTGGATGGGGAGTTGGTAGAGGGAACAGACTGAGACTGGCTGGGCAAGAAGACTGAGAATAGGAGCCAGGGTGAGAGGGAATGGGGGATGGGAGATCTATCCCAGAGCCATGGGAGAACTGGGATTTACTGGGTAAAGAGATTAGGACAGGGTATAGGAAGTGGGGGAGACAGCGGTGGGGAAGACTAGGCCTTGGACAGTTAGCCATAGTGGGATGTTAGGACTAGCTGGGCAAAGATACTAGGACTGTGACGAAAAGTTTGAGGAATAGAGACTGGGTCTGGGTAGGCAAGGAGAATGGGATTAGGACATGGACCCGAGGATAAGGAGGCTACAAGGACATGTTAAAGGGGATAGGGCAAATTGGGTCAAGCTTGGGGAAAATAAGCAGAAGAGTCTGTGCCCACTAGAGCACACCTTCTTCCAAAGCCTGGAATAGATCCCAAGATTCCTGCATCTCACCATTCCTTTGCTGCCAAGAAATAACTATGAAACACAGTGGCAACGTGTTCCCTCCCCTTCTAGTGCTGATCCACACAGAAGATGATGACCTACTACTACTGCTATCAGTTATTCCATTAGTTCAAGTGGCCCAGGTCTGTGTTGATGGCTTTAAAGGTTTCAACACTAACTGAATGTTTATGTGGCCACATAATGGGATTTGTGTTTTTATAGTTTGCAGAAATTAGGCCCTTTGTGTCTAAGCATTATGATAGTATTTAATTATCTGAATGCATACTGTCTTTTTCTCTCACAGGATCCCTTCCTCATTCTGTGCACAGATGGGGATGTGCTCTGGGTATGAATTAGGGTTGTGTAGTGAAGGAGAGTGTCATCTGAAAGTCCCTGCTTCATTTGTGGTGGAAGTTGGAAGGTGTGTAATGACTAAACCACGATAATCCAGGAAAGATGGTCTCCCTGCCTCTGTCACTGAGTTCTTGTGCGAGTCTGGGCAAATCACGTAAACCAAACTTTTTACAGGCAGCCACTAGTTGTGTGTTTCTCATTTTCTGGATGCCTGACCTGAGACCCTGGAGTCTGATTTGCAGATATGCCACGACTCTCAGCTGTAATGGAAGTCAATGGGAGCTGTGCTTTGAATATATAAAGTGCTATATAATGCTAAGTACTCTGATACCAGTCAGCTCTGTGTTCTTGGGGAACCAGGGAGCAGTATCTAGCCTGTCTGACACCCCCCCCACAACCCAGTCTCTGCTTGAACTAAAACCAATCAGAGAAAAGACTTGCAGAGAGCAGTGAAGGGTGTTGGGAGACACACCTAGACCCCTCCTGACAAGGGTGACGAGTTTAAGACATCTCCATTAGCATACAGAATGGAGAACAGAGAATGGCACTGAACTCTGGGACCAGAAAAGCAGGGAAGCACTGCATCATGGGGGCATCTCTGCTCCAGATGTTAATGAAGCTACGCCTGCACACACCCAGCTCAGCAGTTTTCAGATCAATTCTAGTAATGAATCCTTGATTGATATCCAAAATACTGAAGCGGCCTAATTGCATTGTGAGCTCCCTGGTAAGAAACACCACCCATAGCCAAGAGTGATCAGCTCCTATTGTCTAGCCTAAAGAAAACCTTTGAGTCATCAGTTTACCCATAAACAAATCTAGTGTTCTCCCTTGAACCATTGTTGTTTCTCTACAAAAACCCCAACCTATGCCCAAGTAAATGTTCTGATGCATGGACCCAAACTTGCAGCAGTTCCACTGGGACTCCATCATCTCCTGACTGATCGTGCTGGGGGCTCGCCTGTCTCCAGCGCTCAGGACCCTGAGCTGCCACCATCACCTGCTAACCCTGAGCAGTTCAAGCCTCATGGAGTGGGTGAGATCCCTCCCTCCCCCTCTCTCTCTGTTTTCTTTTCTACCTCAGGCATTAACCTTTAATAATGTAACTGTTATGTTTGTTTAGCCTTCCTTGTGTAGTTATCACTGTTATTCAATAAATAACTTTTATGGTGAAGCTGGTTGCTTCTCTCTCTCTCTGAACTTTACTCTTCTGTGTTTTTAGTTTCCCATTTACTCTGCAGCAACGCTTCTTTTACCTAAGCTAAAGATCCCTGTAATACCCCAAATAATGTGGGGTTTGCTCATCAAGTGGGTTACTACCAGTATAATTGTAATGTGAAAGTGGGGCTAGGGACGTGCTGAACCTGGGGCATATAAGGGTGGCAGCTTGAAAGTGCTGCTTGACCCAGCCCATTGAGTCCAGGGACATACGAGGGGGTCAGCTTGAAAGTGCTGATTGACCCGGTCCACTCAGACGTGCTCTGTTAGTGGGCACGTGTGTGTGTTCATCTGATTCTGGGACTGGAGGAACCCAGTCCTGGGGAACCTACGTCCTGAAGGATAGCTCCATTGGGAGGGGACTTGCAGAAGGGAGAAGTAGAGCTCCATATGAACACACAAGTGACACAAGCAGTACATGGATAGAATTACAGAAACCCCCACCTTCCCAAGAAGATTAACCCTAAAAAATGAGCCAACCCCAAATTAAATGGCAAATCTGGTAACAACTCTGAAAAATCTGATTTTAGTCATCTCAAATCGGGGACCCAAAATTAGTGGATACTTTTGATCTTAATCTCTCTGTGCCTCAGTTTCTGTCTATAAAATGGACAGAGATGTTTGAAGATAAATTAATGTTTGTGAAGCACTAGCAATGAGCATCATAGAAAAGCCCATGAGGAAATTAATATCAGGGTCTGAATAGTGTGAATAATAATATTAAATAAAGAGCAGGGTTTCAATAGTGTGCAGAAAATAACTCCTAGTGCCACGCGTCAAACAATGAGGAGGAAACAAAATATTGAATAGCTGCTTATTCAGTGAGCACCATCCATTCTGTGCACTGAATGAAGCAGAAGTCCTATGGAAAAAACAGTATGTGATCATGTAATTATAGATTGGATCACAATGGGTTGAATTAAGGAACCTTAATCCTGGCATTTTTCTAACTTTTGAGTGCTTGACTTTTCACCCTTAATGATTTTTAACATAGAGTTTGTGTGTGTGTGTGTGGGGGGGGGGGGTATTGATAGGAAAGGTGATTGATAGATGATATATGTGACCCTGCTGCAGGGTGGTGCTCTGTGGGCTGTGGCACATGCATCACCTAGATATTAAACGGTGCGCTGGGTGTACCCCATGTTGGGGAGCAAAGCAGTATAGACACTCCAGGCACTAAGCCCTTCAAGGTCAAGCCCTTGGCGGGTTCCCATAAACATTCACAGAATCTGATGACTGGGCACTGGGTTTGAATTACAAAAGAAAGATGCTAAATGCCACTCACAGAGGTCCTTGCCCAGCCCTTAGGGGCAGGGCAATATAAGGCTATGAAAGTGAGGCTTCTCTGGCCTAGTGCCAGGGATACTCAGTCCAGCCTAGGGTGACCAGATGTCCCAATTGTATTGGGACAGTCCTGATTTGGGGGTCTTTTTCTTATATAGGCTCCTATTACCCTCCTCCCCCATCCCGATTTTTCACATTTGCTGTCTGGTCACCCTAGTCCAGCCCACCCTTCTACTGGAGGCATCAGGAAGATTCCCACATCCAGAGTCCAGCCTTGTGGTCCGATACGTGTAGCCTCATTCATGCCCAGCCACACAGCCCCTCTGTATGCAGTCCACTCCCAGCCATCCGCTAGTCCCGGCCCTTTTGCCAACAACAGGCTGATCCCGAGTTTGGCTCCCAACCCTTCAGTCCCAGATCTCTGACCTTCTCTCTGCAGCCAGCTCCCAGGCTTTTGCCTCCAGCATGCTGCTGCTGCTGCTCATCTTTAGCTCCCTCCTGAGCCAGCTTCCTTTTCCCTTTGCTGTGCTGGAGGGATGATTCAGCCCTTTGCTAGCTGGCTGGTGCCCTGACAGGCAGCATGATCATAGTATAGCCAATGGCAAGAGGTCAAAAAGCATGTCAGGGGCCAAATGTATTTACTCCTGAAAATCACATATTGGCTTTGTTTTTCTCAGCATCAAGTTTCTTTGTCACAAAGACTTGCCCCCTTCAAAATGGTCACCATCTCCCATTGGTCTTAATGGAACTGAAGCCGCAAACTACCCACAGGGAAGGTGGTGGCCTCCTGTTCTTTGAGGAGATACTCACTCACACACTGAGAACAGTGAGCAGGAGGGCTCCTCAAAATGGCCACTGACTGAGGTCTACTCTGATTTCAGTCCCATCCAGGGATGCAGAGGTTTTGAAAGAGGGCATTTCTTTATGGCATTCTCAGCCATGTTCAGTCTCTGCTGAAGGAGAACTTTTCAGTTGTGAAGAAGAATGCGGGAGGAAATGACCAACGATCCTAAATAAATATGTAGCCTATGCACAAAGATGTCAGTGATTTTTAACTATACTGTAAGATTGACGTGTCTGTGTTATTCTGTTACTTAGATTATTAGGGGTAAAGTAAAAAAAACTGGGTGCTAAATTTCGTAAAGGACCCATTTTTAATTAATTTTAATTCCTAAACTAATTAACAGATTTTCTTGTAAATTCTCAGGAAATTCATTCTGTCCTCAAAGAATGCTCTAATTTTGGGGAAGATACACTATAATTTTCCAACATAAGAAGCTGAATCTTGGCTTTAAATGCAAAACTCAACTCAACCTTAACTATGGTGTCACTACTGATGCCTCCATAATATATAACTGCTAAGTCTCAATGGTTTTTCACTAAGGTATCTGAGTATATATGTGAGCACCATATATGCTTCGCTATGCATTGAGGTACTATGTATCTTACTCTGTATCTCCATGCTCAAATAACTTCTTTGGTTGGTTGGTTGAGTGTGGAAATGTTCCAGTCTTTCATTGAAAGACCAAACCTTTGGGGGGATTTTGCTTTGTTTTCACTTCTTTGTTGGAAAAAAAGTATTGGAAAATCTCAAAGGGAATGAAGTTGTCACTGAAAATGTTTGTTTCCAAAGAAGTCATTTTACTTCCCCCTGAATGGAATGAAAAAATTCAACAACCTCTCTCTCTCTCTTTCTCTCTCTCTCTATATTTGTGAAATGTGCTGTTACGGGAGCATCTGTATTTCTTTCTTTTTGTTTTGTTTCTTTTCTTTCCTTTTTTCCTTTGCAATTACATGGCTTCATTTATTCATCTGATGGTGAGAAAATGTCAATAGACTTCCTAAAAAAACAAACTCGAAGCTGCTAAAAAGTCAACATCCCTAGCCTAAAGGCCTTATCCAGCAAACTCTGACTCGCCTTAACAGTCTCACTGACTTCAAAAAGACTTCATCTTCTATTAGCTGTAAGGTGGGCTCATGTGTCTTCAGAAAATATGGAATTGACTCAGTTCAAAATGTTGGTACAAATTAATTCCTGGTGTAATGCCACTGATGTAAAGTTAATGGAGTTATGCCAGGGTAAGTATGGACCCACTGGGTTTGTTTTATGAGAATTTGGGATTACTCATAAAGGATTAGATTGTATTTAAGCTACAATGGATTTTTTTAAAAAAAACCCAAACTGAATGTTTTGGATGGAGAACACCAAATAATAAGAGAAAAATTGAGGACAAGGTCTATCTCCAACAATGTCACCACTCTGCCCTCTCAACTGTAAGTAATAAGTAAGGCATATAATTTCCTGTCTGTATGAGAGATTATTATAGCTGTCATAAATATAAATATAAAGGGAAGGGTAAGGGAAGGGTAAACACCTTTAAAATCCCTCCTGGCCAGAGGAAAAACCCTTTCACCTGTAAAGGGTTAAGAAGCTAGGATAACCTCACTGGCACCTGACCAAAATGACCAATGAGGAGACAAGATACCTTCAAAAGCTGAAGGGAGGGAGAAACAAAGGGTCTGTCTGTGTGATGCTTTTGCCAGGGAGAACAGGAATGGAGTCTTAGAATTTAGTAAGTAATCTAGCTCGATATGCATTAGATTATGATTTCCTTAAATGGCTGAGAAAATAAGCTGTGCTGAATAGAATGGATATTCCTGTCTTTGTGGCTTTTTGTAACTTAAGGTTTTGCCTAGAGGGATTCTCTATGTTTTTAATCTAATTACCCTGTAAGGTATTTACCATCCTAATTTTACAGAGGTGACTCTTTTTACTGTTTCTTCTATTAAAATTCTTCTTGTAAGAAACTGAATGCTTTTTTCATTGTTCTTAAGATCTAAGGGTTTGGGTCTGTGGTCACCTATGCAAATTGGTGAGGATTTTTATTTAACCTTCCCCAGGAAGGGGGGTGCAAGGTTTTGGTGAGGATTTTGGGGGGAAAGACGTTTCCAAACGGGCTCTTTCCTAATAAAATAAACCCAGTTAGACATTTGGTGGCGGCAGTGGAAGTCCAAGGGCAAAAGGTAAAATAGTTTGTACCTTGGGAAAGTTTTAACCTAAGGTGGTAAAAGTAAGCTTAGGAGGTTTTCATACAGGTCCCCACATCTGTACCCTAGAGTTCAGAGTAGGGAAGGAACCTTGACAATAGCTCTCTGTTCTAAAATCAGGAAGTGTGTTAGCTAAAATAAAGACATGCCATAGAGATACGCCCCCTTTGAACAGGAAAAGGGATGTCTCTGGGAAAAGGGATGAAAAGCTGTGTGATCCAAACTTGGGTGGTAGGGACTGGGGGAGGTCAGTAGCATCATTCTTATCCATCTCTTCTCCTGACCCCCTCAATCTCCCATAGGCATAACGAGCAGCAATATCTATATCAGCAGGAAAGCATCTTCTGCCGACATAGCGCTGTCCACACCGGCACTTTTGTCGGTGAAACTTATGTTGGTCAGGGGTGCGTTTTTTCCTACAGACATGCTAGTGAAGACATAGCCTAAGAAGAGAACAACATGAAATTGATTTTGTATCTGTAACCCACACACCTCCTGGGTGTGGTGTTCTGTCCCAGTTAGTGGCACCGAGACCTCTTAAAGTGAAATTAATGAGTCTGCTCTATAGCCTTAGCTAACAGTCATATGGCTTTTAGCTCATGCAGTAGAGCAGTGGTCACCAACCCAGTCGATCCTGATCTCCAGCTCAGCAGCGCAGTGAGCATGAAGCGTCCAGCATGCCCCACGGGGGGGGAGAGGCAGGAGGGGGAAGGGGCATGAGTCTCCGTGTGCTGTTCCTGCCTGCAAGCACCACCCCTGCAACTCCCATTGGCTGGGAACTTCAGTGTAGAAGTTCACTTCTGCGTTGGGAGGCATTCTGCCATCATTGTAGTTAATCCACTGCCCGGAAAGGAGGTAGCTAGGTAAACAGAAGAATTCTTCCATTGACCTAACTCTGACTACACTGAGGGTTAAGTTGGCATATCCACAGTTCTCAGGGGTATGGATTTTTCACCCCCACACCCAGACAAGTAGCTTTGCTGATGTATTTCCTCTCTCAAAACTTTACCTTGAGAATACTATCTATTTAGAGGTACAGATAAATAATTTAATAGCTCCTTGATCTCTATTTTAATTATTGGACTAAATTCCTATTACCACTGCAGCAGAGTATTAGGGGATGGTACCATGCACCAACCCTACTTTAATGTCTTGTTAGTCACTGGGAGTTCCCTCCCCAGTAATCCATTGTGATGCAGTTAAAGCAGCAAATTCCCAGCCTGCAGTCCTGTTAGCAGACATATTTTTGCTTCACTGAGAAGTCCCTTCACAGCAGGAAGCTGTTGTGTTGAGGAGGTTTTTTTTCCTTTGTTTTTTGTTCTCTGATGCCTGGGGTTGAATAATGGTTTGCACACCATTTGTCTCCTCATTGGTGTTCTGACTTCATAAGGAGTGCTATTAAGTATCTGGAGAAAGTGTTGAAGTTTCATTAGGCTGGCAGCTGATAACTTCACACACAGAAGGGGGGTAGCTTTTCTTTGGGCTGTGAATGAGAAGTCGGAACAGCATTACAGCAGGTGATTACATTGTGTAGGCAGCCCACCTGGTTTCACGGGCACTCGGAAGATGTCTTCCAGGGAGTGTCCATTACAAACAGGAAGTCCTGGGTTGTTAATTCTTTGTAACATTTATCTTTTTATTTTATTTAAGATTTCACAGTCTTCAGGAAAGAGACTGCCTTTTCCTCTGTGTTTGGAAAGAGCCTAGCATATTGTGGATGTTACTGCAGAATAAATAACAATATCCGAGGATACGCACATGTGTATCCATCTGTCTAGCGTCTTCGCATCTGGGCAGGCTGTATCTGTTGTGCATCAGTTATCCTGCCTAAGGCAATGTGGGTGGAGTGGACATCTGTGGGGAGTAGCAACGTCATGTGGCTGGCATCGTGGCTGTCAAGGGCGTGGGGACAGCTAGTGCTAAGAATTAGATTCACTCCTCGCAGCAGGGGTCTGTCATGCACATTTCTTGCTGAGCATGATGCACGTTTCTGGTGCTGTATTATTAACAGGGCTGGTGGAAAAAATGAACATTTAAAACTATTTGTTCCTGACCAGCTCTAATAATTAATAAAAAGGCTTTATAAGAGGCCTGTAGTAGATCGACACTAACTGGTGCAGTGTGCCCCGCTGGTCGTCCAGGGAATTAGCTCAACTCCAGCTTTGGAGCACCCTCTGCTGGCCGATGTCTCACCTGCCTCAGGCCCCATGTCCCTCCCAGATCCGGGTGCCTCTTGCCCTGGGGTTCTGCCCATTGCAGAACCCCCACATGCTGGGTCTCCCCTCCCTAGGGAACCCCCAACGCTCTACACCCACCTTCCCTCAGTGGCTACTGCCAGTTGTCATCTAGCCCCCTCTCACTGGGGCAAACTATGAAGGCCACTCATCACTGGCAAGGGGGTTGGACAAGCTGCCTCTGCCTATTCCCGGGCTGTATCTCTGCAATCCCAGTACCTCTGTAGGTCCTCAGCAAGGCCTGCAGCCTGGGGGTTTACCAGGCTGGAGTTTCCCAGCTCCTCTTGCCTTTCCCCAGTGCTGCTCTGCTTCAGGTACCTTGCTCCCAGACAGCTAGATCCCAGCTAGACACCTGGGCCCTGACTGAGCTGGCCATGTCTGTGGTGATCTACTCACTCAGCTGCCCTCACTGCTTTTCCCATCCAGAGTTGCTTTTAACCCCTGCCTACTGGAGTGGGGCAGCCATCCCACTACAAGACCTCACTTGGGAAGATGAATACCTAAACATGAAAAAATAACTTTTCATTCCAATATATAAACTGAAAATGTTTTGCATCTGAATAGAGTTTATATTATTTGTACTACAGTAGCACCTAGAGGCCCCAATCCTGGATGAGGGCTCAGGTGTACTAGTTGTACTCATGCTTTCAAACCCTGAATGCTGGGGGCATGAGCAAACAGGAGAAGCTGGCCTCTTCATGCAGCCAGCTCTCCTAAAATTGGAGGAGGAACTGCATGGTCTGGGAGAGAAGTCATATGCTGCTGCTGGGACACAGCAGGCCAAGAGCAGAGCTCCAGCCTCGAAGAGAAGCCAGGGGATCCTCCTGAACATTTGACCCCCTCAAGCATGTGCAGCTATGCACTATACTTGACATGTGGTCAGAGCCCAAAGGGAATGAGGCAGCTCAGCGGTGACTGAGGGACTGATGCTGGTGGGCACTGGGGCTCTGTGTTGGCTGATGAAGGTGACTTGCCAATGAAGCCAATTGTTATTAATATAGCTATTGTACAAGTGAACTCCTGTGTCGCCAAAGGCTGTAGGTTTCTCCACCCCAACCCGTGGAGTGGGAGGTTGGAACTGACTTACAGCAAGGGGACCCCCACAACAGAAAATCTACACTTCTCCCTCCCCCACCCCAGAAATAAAACCTGTATCTTTTCATAGTGAATTACTTTAATTTCAGATGAAGGAGAAATGGGAAAGAAAAAACAAAACAAAACCCAAGAACAAACCAAAGTAAAATGTTCACAAGAGAGCACAGTGCATGACCTTCTTGGTATCAGGCTGCCTCTGAACTCACAACCAAACAGCAGCTTTCTCCAGCAGAGTGCATACTTCTATAAACCAATGGGAAAGTAATATTTATTGATGAAATGATACTGTCCAAACTTTTTATTTTAAATCTTAGTGCTGTTTCTGTCTTTCTATGCTGTATTTTTGTGAGTGAATTATAGTTAATTAAGGTATTGTGGGAAGGTTTAGAGGAAATTTTATATCTGGAGTTATTCCACACAGAAAAACCAGAGTTGTTAAATTCTAAGCGTATTACTTTACCATTTCAGTTGAAGAAGTAAACCTAAATGGCTGGTGCTCTATTTGGAACATAAGCAATTAATAGTCTGTAGGCAAAGCTAGCATTTGCAAGGCCCACAAAAGCCATATTTGGGGGAAATTTAAAATGGAAAAGGTGAAGCTTAATTTTTTTTCTTAATGTAAACAATTTTCAAAAGACTTCAGGGCCAGGTTTTTAAGTCCCGAGCACCCACAATTGGGTCCGGATTGTTAAAAGAGCTAGAGTCCCTTTTAGGCATCTCACTAAGAGCCTAGCGTGCAGCAATGCTCAGTACCCAGGAGCTCCCACCGCGACACCTTTGGCCAGACTGTCCAGAAAGTCCAGCACCCAATATGCTACTGAGCACTTGAAAAATTGGCCCAGAGAAACGTGTAGGTTTTTCCATGTAAAGTCAGCCTTAAAAATATAAACAGAAGCAAAATTGATCAATGTGTTTATGTCTACACTTTGAGCTGGAGGGGGTGAATTTCAGCTCGAGAAGCCATACCCTGGCTGAGCTAGCACACAAAGGGTACGTATACACAGGAATAAAAGGTTTCAGAGTAGCAGCTACGTTAGTCTGTATCTGCAAAAAGAACAGGAGGACTTGTGGCACCTTAGAGACTAACACATTTATTTGAGCATAAGCTTTTGTGGTCTACAGCCCACTTCATCGGATGCATAGAATGGAACATATAGTAAGAAGATAGATAGACAGATAGATAGATAGATACAGAGAAGGTGGAAGTTGCCATACAAACTGTAAGAGGCTAATTAATTAAGATGAGCTATTATCAGGAGGAGAAAAATACTTTTGTAGTGATAATCAAGGTGGTCCATTTAGACAGTTGACAAGAAGTGTGAGGATACTATTTCCCCATGTTAAGTATCCTCACACCTTCTTGTCAACTGTCTAACTGGGCCATCTTGAGTATCACTACAAAAGTTTTTTTCTCCTCCTGATAATAGCTCATCTTAATTAATTAGCCTCTTACAGTTTGTATGGCAACTTCCACCTTCTCTGTATGTATGTGTGTGTGTGTGTGTGTGTGTATATATATATACATATATATATATATATATAATCTTCTTATTATATGTTCCATTCTATGCATCTGATGAAGTGGGCTATAGCCCACGAAAGCTTATGCTCAAATAAATTTGTTAGTCTCTAAGGTGCCACAAGTACTCCTGTTCTTTTTACAGGGTTTATTTTATTCCTGTGTAGACATACCCTAAAAGTACAAATGCTAGCTTGAGTGGCCCAGATACTCAGAGCTATGAACTGATCTAGGATCTTCCTCAAAAATTCAAGGGACCCATGGCTATGGTTTCTCTGGACCCCAGAAGCTATAAAGGGAGAGTGGATAACCTGTGGTCTTGACGCAAACTCAGTGCCAAGCTCTCAAACATAGAGTACGTCTCCACTTCGAGGTTTCCAGTTTTCAAACAATTTTTCAAACAACTTTTCATTTAGAAATTTAAGTGTATTACAGGAAAACAAAACCCAATTGAAATCAAAATGAAAAATTTCAAAATGCTTGAAACAAAATGTTTCAATAGGCCTGAATTGAACTTGTTTCTGATTTTTGGCTTGTGATGATTTTTGAGGTTATAACTTTTCATGCTATTTCGGGACATCAGTAAATTTCTCAATCTCAGAATTTTTCACAGGACAGGAACACTTTCCCACACAGCTCCAGTGCTTAGCAGATCTGAAAATCAGGCCAGTTTTATTTAGCTTCCAAAACATGAATTTTAACGAACCCACTTCCCCCTCCCACTAATACAAAGCCACTGAATGCCAAATGGGTAGAAGTTATACTGATTTGCAACCTGACAAGAATGTTAGCCCACCGTTTATGCCATCCCTTTTGTCCTGCAATCTTTCACGGGAGTTGCACCACATCTGAATTTACTGCTTAAATTGGTGACAGTGAAAATAATCAGCTGCAGACCATCTAGTGTCTGAAGCATATAGTAAGTATCGCTGTGTACCCCAAAGCAGCAGAGCTAAAGAATGTGATGGTTCAGCAGTGGAATAGCATCTAAAAGACCTTCAGGCCAAAGAGAGGTAAAACAGCACCCACCAGGATGTGTTTTATCAATCTGGGGGGGTTATTGAAATGTTGGAGGTCTTACTGTTCCACAGCTGCACCATGATGCTAAACCTGAAGAAGGCCAAAAAAAGAAGGAAAGGCAAGAGTCTTTTGCTTTGGTTTAGCTTTTGTAAACTTAATTTTGAAGAGATTTTGTGCAGCTTTTGATCTGCCTTAAGGCCTGATTGTACCAAGTTATTCACATGCATTTCCTACTCCGTTTTTACAATGGGAATTTTGTTCCAGAGGAAAAAAAAAAGTGTATTGTTTTTTGCACGCACGTGCACCCACACACACCCCGAACCTGCCTGCTACATGTGTGTGAAAAAACAAATGTACATGTGCCACTTTGTACACCACACATGCCGGTGGGGAGAAAAAGGTGATTCTGAAAATTCTGGATTATCCATACTATTCATCCACAAGTGTCCTTGTGGCTACAGTAGCACTTAAAACACTATAGAGACAATATGCGTGAGGTAATATTTTTTATTGGAGCAGTTTCTGTTGGTGAGAGAGACAAGCTTTCAAGAGATACCCTTTGAGGATCTGGGTCTAGCTGCCTGGGTTCAGAAGAAATATCCAACTTGTACCTTGTTCATTCTACGATGTTTTTTAACCTTGCTTGGAGCAGCTGTTACTGCTCACTGCCAAGATATTAGATAGATGGACGGTTTGATCCGGTATGGCAAGTCCTATCTCTCTAACAGCTTTAAAGATATCTGCTAAAGCTGTTCATTCAGTATATTACCATTTATTTGTTAAGAACCAACAATATGCTCAGTGCTTTAAGAGAAACAAAATGAAGATAGTCTCTCTCTGCGGAGTAAAGTACGTTCTGTACCTTTCCCCTACCTTGTCTATTTAGACTGTAAGGTCTCTAAGGCCTGGCCTACACTACAGAGTTAGATTGACGTACAGCAATTTATGTTGACCTAATTATGTCAGTGTACACATTACAGCCTTGTTCCCGCTGACGTAAGTGACCTACTACACTGATATAACAACTGCAACTCCACTAGAGGGGTAGGGCTAAAGCCATGAAATTTACAAGAAAGCTGGCTCCCAGTGCCCCAGGTGGGCTGCTGCCCCGTCTCTGCTCCAAGCTAGGCTGCCATCCAGGCTCCCAGCTCAAGCTACGAGCTGAAATCCCAACTCCCTGCTCTCAGCCAGGTTGCTGCCTAGGCTCCCAGCTCCCCTGCTCTTCACTGGAAGCATGGCTACACCCAGCTGGGAGCGCTGCATCCTGAGTTCGATGGGCTGCCCCATTCCCAGCAGGGAACAGGGAGCTGAGGGGGTGGGCAGCCCGGCTCCCAGCAGGGAGCCACGAAGCCCAGTGCGTCTGCCTAATTCCTGAAAGGGAGCCAGGCTACTGGCAGGGAGCTGTGTGCAGAACGGAAAGCCCTGGCTCTCAGCCTCCCACACTCTCCCTCTTAAGTTGGTGGAAGCACTCCTAGTGAGGACACATACCACTGACGGAAGAAGTTGACATGAACCACTGCACTTACTGTGGTGACAGGAACCACTGCAATACAGGTAACCACTGCACTGTACTCCAAAGGAGAAGGTTGGGTCTGATCCCTGGACATACACAAATCCTTAGCCGTACTGGGACCCCTCCTCCCCCTGGGACCTTCCCTTCGCCCATCCCTTTCCCTGCTGATGTATTTTTTCATTTGACATCTTTTAATAAAAGAATTGTGTTGGTTTGAAAGCAATCTTTATTCTATTAATTGAAAGCAAAAAGAGCACTGCAAAGCAACATACAATTATGTTAAACTCCCTTATTGCATCATGTGCACCAATCAGCTCCTAGCATTACAAGCACTGCACTCCCGAGCATAGCAACAAAGATTAGTGGCTTTCAGCTTCGAATTGCTGCATCAAGACATCCCTGATCCTTATGGCCCCACGCTGTGCCCCTCTAATAGCCCTGGTCTCTAGCTGTTCAAACTGAACCTCCAGGCACTGAACTTTTGTGGTCCAGCCGTGAGTGAAGCTTTCACACTTCCATTCACAAATATTATGGATCGTACAGCACACGACTATAAGCATAGGAATATTGTCATCGGCCAGGTCCAGCTTCCCATAGAGGCAGTGCCAGCGGGCTTTTAAAAAGCCAAAAGGACACTCAACAATCATTCTGCACTTGCTCAGCCTGCTTTTGAACCGCTCCTAGTTGCTGTCAAGTTGCCCCATGTATGGCTTCATAAGCTACGGCTTTAAGGGGTAGGTACGGTCTCCCAGAATCACAGTGGGCATTTTGACTTCCCCTATGGTGATCTTCTGGTCCAGGAAGAAAGTCCCTGCTTGCAGCATCTTGAACAGGCCAGTGTTCTGAAGAGAGTGTGTGTCATGCACCTTTCTGGACCAGCCTGTGTTAATGTCTGTGAAATGCCCAGGGTGATCCACAAGCGCCTGGAGAACCATTGAGAAATACCCCTTCCGATCAATGTACTCAGTGGCTAGGTGGTCTTGTGCCAGAATTGGAATATGTGTGCCATATATCACTCCTTCCCAGTTAGGGAAGCCCATGTGTGGAAAGCCATCCACAATGTCACGCACATTCCTCAGATTTGTCACCTAAAAAGAACGGCTTGGGTGAGGGGATCTCCCCACATCCTCCACAGTGAAGACGGATGCAAAGAATTCATTTAGCTTCTCTGCATTGGCCTTGTCTTCCTTGAGTGCTCCTTTAGCAGTCTGATTGGCCAGTGGCCCCACTGACTTTTTGGCAGACTTCCTGCATCTGGTGTACTTAAAAAAATAATTGGTGTTAGTTTTGTGTCTTTAGTTGGTTGCTCTTCAAATTCTTTTTTGGACTGCCTCATTATACTTTTACACTTGACTTGCCAGGACTTATGCTTCTAATTTCCTCTCTAGGATTTGACTTCAAATTTGTAAAGGATGCCTTTTTGCCTCTTACCACCTCTTTTACTCATCTTTTTTGACCAGGCTTAGACATTCTCTTTAGGCATTGTTCTTGTTGGTTCTCTGCTTTTTAGGCATACATTTAGTAGAGCCTCTATTAGGGTGTTTGTAAATAATCTCCATGTAGTTTGCAAGCTTTTCTCCTTCATGATTGTTCTTTTTAATTTCCATTTAACTAGATTCCTCATTTTTGTGTAGTTTCCCTTTTTGAAGTAAATGCTTCCATGATGGATTTTCTTTGGCATTTCCCCGCCCCCTCCCCCAAGGATGTTAAATTTAATTACATTATCATTGCTATTACTGAGTGGTTCAGCTATATTCAGCTCTTGGATCAGATCCTGTGGTCCATTTAGGACTAAATCAAGAATTACCTCTCCCCTTTTGGGTTCAAGGACAAGCAGCTCCAAGAAGCAGTTAGGAATGGTGTGTATAAAATTGTCTCTCTGCATCCCTTGCTAAGGAGACATATACCCAGCCAATATGAGGATAACTGAAAGCCCCATTATTATGGCTTTTCTCTCTAATCTCCCTGAGCATTTCACAATCATCATCACCACCCTGCTCAGATGGTTGGTGGTATATTTCTGCTGCCGTACTCTTACTGTTAAAGCATGGAATTTCTATTCAGAGAGATTCTGTGGTATGGTTTGATTCATTTAAGATTTTTACTTTATTTGACTGTATGCTTTCTTTCACATATCATGCCACTCCCCTAAAAGCACAAGATACTCTGTCATTCCTATATATATATTATATACAGTGTCCCACTGATTATACTCATTCCACCAAGTTTTCACAATGACTATTATATCTTCATTTAATGCCAGGCACTCTAGTTCACCCCTCTGAGTATTTAGACTTCTACCATTTGTATATAAGCACTTATACATTGTGTCAATATTCAGTTGCTTGCCTTCGTGTTTTATATTTAAATTGGGGCTCTTTTACATTTGTCTGTTCATTACTAGCCCCTACCTGTACATTACCCACTTCTTTCCTATCTTCTTTATTAGGATATAGAGATCCCTCTTTAATAAATTGATCCCTAAGGGACATCTCCGCTCAAACAATGTACTCCTCTACCTGTCATCTACATTGTTATTTTATTTATTACATTCTGGTGTTGTCCATTGTTGCTGGGTTCTTTCCAAACGTAGACTACTTGATACCTACCCTGACGAGCTCACAGTCATGGGCGGTGGGTATGAAAGGCCAGGGCAGGCTAAATCACCCCGGCCCCAGGCTGTGGCCCCACTCATGTTCTGTCCCCAGGCCCTGCTTCCCTTCCCCTGTCCCCTGAAGTTGACAGAGGCTCAGCTCCAGCCTGTGACCTGGAGCTTGGGCCCGCCATCAGCCAGGGGTTGGGGTGGCTTGTGGTGGTGCTCACACCAGTGGCCTGGGCAGGGCTCAGGCCAGTGGCCCAGGGCAGAGCTCTGGCCAGCAGTTCAGGCTGGTGGCCCAGTGCTGGGGCTTGGGCCAGCTGGTGGCTCAGGGCTGCTCCGGCCATGGGAGGGGGTGACTCAGGGCTCCTTAGGCCATGGGGGGGGAGCATGACTCGTGGCTTGAGTGCAATGGGCAGGGCCAGCAGGATAACCAGCCTCCCTGAAAGAGGAATTCACCTGCCACCCATGCCCACAGTCTCTGGGCCCTGTTCTGCAAAGACTTCTAGGGACCGAATGGCTAAGCAGCCGTTCTGCAGAAAATGACCTAAGGGATACAGTGGACAAGAAGCTGGATATGAGTCAACAGTGTGCCCTTGTTGCCAAGAAGGCCAATGGCATTTTGGGATGTATAAGTAGGGGCATTGCCAGCAGATTGAGGGACGTGATTGTTCCCCTCTATTCGACATTGGTGAGGCCTCATCTGGAGTACTGTGTCCAGTTTTGGGCCCCACACTACAAGAAGAATGTGGAAAAATTGGAAATCCAGCGGAGGGCGACAAAAATGATTAGGGGACTGGAACACATGAGTTATGAGGAGAGGCTGAGGGAACTGGGATTGTTTAGTCTGCAGAAGAGAAGAATGAGGGGGGATTTGATAGGTGCTTTCAACTACCTGAAAGGGGGTTCCAAAGAGGATGGCTCTAGACTATTCTCAGTGGTAGCAGATGACAGAACAAGGAGTAATGGTCTCAAGTTGCAGTGGGGGAGGTTTAGGTTGGATATTAGGAAAAACTTTTTCACTAGGAGGGTGGTGAAACACTGGAATGCATTACCTAGGGAAGTGGTGAATCTCCTTCCATAGAAGTTTTTAAGGTCAGGCTTGACAAAGCCCTGGCTGGGATGATTTAGTTGGGGATTGGTCCTGCTTTGAACAGAGGGTTGGACTAGATGACCTCCTGAGGTCCCTTCCAACCTTGATATTCTATGATTCTATGGGTGCTTAACTTTATGCACAGGAGCAGTTCCACGGACTTCAATGGGACTACTCTGCTGTGTAAGTCTCAGAAGGATTAGTGTGTCAAATAGACAAGTAAATAGACAGCAGGGGAAGGGGGGCAACAAATACATGGTTGTATTAACAAACAAATAAAAATAGGACAATAAAATTGTATCCAATTTATTCCTAAAGCATAACAATGTCCTATAGGCATTATGGCAGAGATTAGTCTTCAAGAAGGAGATGGAAGGGACTTTGTGGACGAGCTCAGTAAGATAATGCCCTGTATCAGGAGCAGTGTGGAAGCAGGCACACGTGAGAAGCCGACCAACAAACAGTCTTGGCTGGTGACATGGAGGCGTGGACCCAGAATGAGACGAGGGTAAATAGGTAGGGGAGGGCTTTGAAGGGAGCAACACGAAGTTTGTTCCTCTGGAGGAGGGGAGCCAGCAGAAGGATTTGAAGCTGAAAGAAAAATGATGTAATTAATAGGCAAGGTAGATTCTTTTAGCAGCAGTCTTTTGTATGGCGTGAGGGAGAGCAGATGGTGGTGTGCAGGAAGCCAGAGAGGAGGATGTTGCAGTAGTCAAAGTGAGAGCTCATTAGAACTTTCAAGGTGGGGATGAAGAGACAAGAACAGATTCTAGAGATAATGAGGAAGAAATGGCAGATTTTGGACACAACTTGGATGTGTTGGGACAAGGGAGAGACATGGTAACCTCCAGACTACAGGCCAAAGTCAGGGGGATGTTGTTAATGGTGTTGGCAGTGAAAGGGAAGTGTGGAGTGGAGGGGGACGATCAGGAGGAGTTCAGTTTTGGCTGCTAAACTGATGGCAAAACATCCAGGTAGGCTGAAATATGAGATTGGATGGATGTAGTCAAGACAGGAGAGATAAATGTGCACATAGGCAGAATTGACATGATAGTTGAAACCATGGCAGCAAATGAGATGATCCAGAGAGATGATGTACAGGAAGAAACGGGGGAACCAAAGACAAACCTCTGTGAACACCAACAGACCATGGGAAACTGGAAGAGGTGAACCCACCAAAAGACATGCCACAGGATTGGTCTGGTTTGCAGGAGGAAAACTAGAAGAAGGATATAGTGAGGAAGCCCATGTGAGAAGAATGGGTATAATTGGCAGTATTGAAAGCAACAGAGAAGTAAAAGTAAGATGTGGTCAAAATATGAAAGATTGGAGCATCTAATGTTGTTTCCATATCTCTATATTGTGGCCCAATAAATGGATTCCTTTATAGGAGACATTATGGGGAGAAAGACAGTACAAAATCCAAATACAACCCCCATCCCCCAAGTACTTTCAAAAACAACACAAACGCTAGGCTCTTTGCAAACCTCTAAATTGTATTGCACAGGAAATTAGATCCCAGCTGCTGCAAGACCAGAGAAGGACTTACAAATGTAAACTAAACACCATGGTACACTTGTTTTTTCCTAAGCAAGGCATTAAAAATGCACAGCAACACTGAGTGATAAATGTCATTCCCCTCTATAAATCTCTAGCCTGTTGCTAATGGCAACAGATATGCTCCTAAAGTTAACTGAGCTCTTACAGTGGCAATTTTAGTGTCCTCCTGTAATGTGCCAGAATTGGCTGATCAGTTTTGCCTAGTCCTGTGTTGATCTGACTGCATTTAAGGATAAATCTCTTTCTTAACATGATATTTCAAATGGATATTCAACTACAGCTAACTCCAGATTAATAATATCCTGAACATTTAAAAGAGTTAAAGAGATCTGCCATTGCTTGAAGCCATTCTATGCAAAAAATATTTATTTATTTAAATAAATCTCTAGAATGCTGTCTCACAAAATTTATAATTTTAGATCGGGATGGGCCAAAGCAAAAACCATTTACCCAAATTCCCCAGCTAATATGGGACTTGGATCCAAACCATGCTCTTGTTTTGCAAACTGTGATACATATATGCTGTGTTGCCATTATATGTCATCTATGGCAACCACAGAATTTGTTTCTGATTATGCTCTCATCAATAGGGTACATGGTGGATCTGGTCTCCACTGTAGTATGGGACGTACTGAGTACTTGGTGTTAAAAATACTCTACTGTCAGGTTTGACCAGTCTCGCACTGATTTCAGAGGTCCTCAGATCAATGTTCCCTCTAATTTTTGACAGGGCAGGTGCACAAAAAATTTCTTCTGCGCAAATTTTTGACAGGCCCTGTGCGCAAAAAATTTCTTCTGTGCAATTTTTTGTGCTCGCGGTGTTTTGCCGTGTGCTCTGGGTTTAGGATTTGTGTGTGTGCGCGCACACGCACAGGTTACAGGGAACAGTGCCTCAGACACTATAGTGATGAGTGAGACAGACAGATGGATTGATAAAGCCATGTTAGCATCAAGCCTTGAAGCACTGTGTCATTGGATTGCTGCACCTGCACTTGGAACATCATGAGCTGAGCTAACAGCTCAGAGGACTCACCAATACCACTACCTTATGCAGTAATTTCCATGGAGGCAAATGGAATGTAATATGGTTGTTAAATACTAACTCCATCACAATTATTATTGTCACTTATATTACAGTCATGCCCCAAGTCCAAAATAACAACCAGGAGAGCCCTGCACATCTGTGGATATCCGCTGGTGTGGATGTAGTTACGTGTAAAAGGTGGAGCGCGGGTTGGATACAAGTTAATTATCGTGGCCGTGGACCCAAATTTTTGTGTCTGCACAGGGCTCTCACAATCAGATCCCCATTGTGATATACACTGTATTCACACACAGAGACAGTCCCTGCCCAGAAAATATAAATCGAGACAGGAAGAACCAATGAGAGTAATGAACAAAAGAAGGGAAGCGAGAACAATTCTACTCCATTCTATATAGGTTCTAAAAACAATCCTGTCACCACAGTACCTGAGGCCCAGATGCCGAAAGGTATTTAGTCACCAAACTCCTACTAAAATCAAAGGGAGTTAGGGGCCCAAATATATTTGAGGATTTGGGCCTGAGTGCCTAGGTGTGGGTGACAAAAATGAAATTCTGTGGTTTTACAAATTAGCAGTTGAACAATGACAGTAACATTTTTATCCCTGCCTTGCTCAAGGACACATAACTGCACAAGGAGCCAAAGCAATGAAGAAACAGGCCCTGAGTGTTACACTCACAGAATCATAGAATATTAGGGTTGGAAGAGACCTCAGGAGGTCATCTAGTCAAACCCCCTCTCAAAGCAGGACCAACCCCAACTAAATCATCCCAGCCAAGGCTTTGTCAAGCTGGTCCTTAAAAACCTCTAAGGATGGAGATTCCACCATCTCCCTAGGTAACCCATTCCAGTGCTTCACCACCCTCCTAGTGAAATGGTGTTTCCTAATATCCAACCTACATCTCCCCCACTGCAACTTGAGACCATTGCTTCTTGTTCTGTTACCAAAAACCAGCTTGGAGTGTCACAAACTTTACACTGCTAACTTCAAAACATGATTTAATAGTTACAGCAAGCTTCCCTGACAGGTAAATAAAAATCTGCTTTCTGTAACATGTTACAAGCATCAAATATAAATAAAAGCATAAAATATTGAGGAAGATATAATTTTTATAGTGCATTAAAATAAAAAAAATAAAAATTAACAAGCAAGACAGGTTAACATTTTACAAGCATCAGAGTGAGTGAATTATGGCAGAATCATCAGCAGAACAAGCTCTCTCCGCGATTAGCCCTGGAGTATTTTATTTTTCCAGACCAACTCTAATTAGACTGTCGAAATGAGCTCCTGCTATAGCAACCCCCTAAATCACAGACTGCAAAGTGGGTATTCAATTCCAAACAGTCCTGGTGCTGTAATACATGACAGTGAGCCTGTCAAACCATGCACTGCATACAAAGCATTTGGACTGAGTATGTACAGATTGGGATATGGAAAACAGCAAACAGCCAGGTTTCCAGCTGAGTCTTGTAAGGCACAGCCTTGCAATGGGGATGCTGCAGAGCTGAGCAAACCTAGGCATTCTGCAAGGGAGAGGCTGAGCTTCTAGGCACACCATTACAGCTTGGGGTGCAGCTTGCCATTCCCAGGGTCATAGATCAGGGGCGGCAGAGCCTTCCCAAAAGTATGGGGGGGGCAGAGGCCCCTACCTCCTCTGTGGCCCCACCCCTTCTCTTCCGCTTGAGGCCCCACCCCTGGTTAAACTGGAAGCTGGAGCAGGCCGTAAGCCAGGGAACCTCCATCTGCCCAGGGCGGGGGATCTGAGAGCAGCCCCCGGCCCATGTCCCTGCAATGCCTTACCCCCTCCCCTCGCCCAGGGCAGGAGGGTTCATGGCTCCCACAGCTGCCCACACAGCTCTTATCCCAACCTGGCTCTGGCTGTGGGGGGCTGCAGCCTGGCCATGGTAAGAACTGTGTGGGCAGCTGTGGGGAGCCATGGACCTGCCTCCTGCTGTGGGTGGGGTTGCGGAGTGCAGGACAGGTACATGGGCCGGGGGAAGCTCTCACCGCTCCCCTGGGCTGCTGGAGGGTCCACAGCGAGGCGCCCCACAGCTGCCTGTGCTCCAGCTGCTGGCCTGGCCGGGGGAGGGGGGCATCGAGGGGGAGAGGAGAGGCAGGGCCCATGACAAAAAGTGGACAGACCAGGCCCATCCACTTTCAAAAAGTGGGAGGGCCATGGCCCCCATTATTCCGGCGCCCTTGCCATCAACGCTACTTCACGCTTCAGGTGGCAATAGCTTCTTCACAGCAGCTGCATGTCATGATCTGGGAGGGAGGGAGAATTCTACCTTCTTCCACCCTTTGGAATACCTCAGTGACCAGCTGAGTTCCAGGGGGAAGAATTGGCCTATGGGGTGTTATCAAACAACTACAACCCATACTCCCATCCTGAAAGAAATCTTTTCTGAACTCCCTCTTCTGGCCTTCAGACAACCCCCCCTCCCAACTTCACGAAGCTCATTTTCAGAAGCTAGCTCCCCAGAGACCAGAACACACCAACTGAAAGGGCCACCAGACCCTGCACAATCTTCAGACATATGCCTATTGCTAAAATGATCAACCCCCGCCCCACCCCACAATACACCTCTCAGGACCCCTGGGTAACGGGCTGTAACCAGTATGGGGCAAAGCTGAAAGGGTGCAAAAATGGGACAGAAAAATGAAGGAAACAAAATGGTAGGGAGTTCCAATATGCTTGCTCGCCCCAGGTGCAAAAATGCCCTAGTTACAGCTCTACCTGGGTCCTACACAACATATGTTGTACCTCATCCAGTGTGCTAACTGCCGCAATAGCAACTATGTGGGTGGAACCAAACAATCACTAGTCTCTCAAATTAACTCCCACAGGAAAACGATAAAAGACAAAAACATTCTATCACCTGTGGATGAAAACTTTTCATAATGAGGTCAATCTAGATCTGACCTATCGTTCCTCATCCTCAAAGGAATCCTGAACAATGCTTTCAAAAGACAAGCCTGGGAGCTTACATTCATAACTCTGAAACCTGTCATTCCTAACTCTGCTAGACACTAAAAATCATGGTCTTAATGGAGACATTGGATTTATGTCTTATTGCAACAATCTGTAACCCACTATTCCCCCCTTTTTTTGTGATATGGGGGTGCTAATGGGCCACTTCACCTTGAATGGTTTCAGAGTAACAGCCGTGTTAGTCTGTATTCGCAAAAAGAAAAGGAGTATTTGTGGCACCTTAGAGACTAACCAATTTATTTGAGCATAAGCTTTCGTGAGCTACAGCTCACTTCATCGGATGCATCCGATGAAGTGAGCTGTAGCTCACGAAAGCTTATGATCAAATAAATTGGTTAGTCTCTAAGGTGCCACAAGTACTCCTTTTCTTTTCACCTTGAATGGTTCCTTAGAATATGCGCTAACTACTTGTGCTAAATTATTTGTTTGATCTGGTATTTAGCTGTGACACTTGGAGTACATTTCCCAGATCTGAAGAAGAACTCTGTGTAGCTGGAAAACTTGTCTCTCTCTCACAACAAAAGTTGGTCCAATAGAATATAGTACCTTACCCACTTTGTCCAGTCTTGAGGCATTTGTGACTCTGGGCCATTCTAAATTCACAGACTGATTCAAAGTGAGCGACTCAGCAGCAGAAACACCCCTCAGGAGCCTGAATCCCCTGCAAATGGCTTTACATTTTGCTTATTGAATCAGTTTGATGGTCCCTGCATTCTGAGTGCAAATCTTGTAAGTTTGTCACTGCTGCTTCCATTGCTCTTGTTAATTCTACTGCTTTGGGCCCGGTTAAGTTCCCCGCTGCCAGCAAGTGTTTTTGAAGTCTTTCATTATTAATACCACAAACCAATCTGTCCCACATCATATCCTCTAGGACATTTTCAACTGAGCAATATACATTTAAAAATGTTATTAGCTCTGCCATATACAGAGCTACAGTTTCATCTTGACTCCCCATTCGATTATGAGACTTGAAATGTTTCACATTACTGTTTGCCTTTGGTGTGTACTATACGGTTAAGAGTTTTTTTTTCCAGGTACACTAAACTTTAATATCCTAGTTTCTAACATTATAAGGAACTCCTTAAAATGGAGTAGGTTTTACTACCACAGTTTAGGTCTGTCAAGTGATTAAAAAAATTAACGGTGATTAATCACACTGTTAATAATAGAATGCCATTTATTTAAATATTTGTGGATGTTTTCTATATTTTCAAATATATTGATTTCAATGACAACACAGAATACAAAGTGTACAGTGCTCACTTTATATTTATTTTTGATTACAAGTACTTGCACTGTAAAAAAACAAAGTAAATTGTATTTTTCAGTTCACCTAATACAAGTACTGTAGTGCAATCTCATTATCATGAAAGTTGAACTTAAAAATGTAGAATTATGTACAAAAAATCTGCATTCAAAAATAAAACAATGTAAAATTTTAGAGCCTGCAAGTCCACTCAGTCCTACTTCTTGTTCAGCCAATCGCCCAGACAAACAAGTTTGTTTACATTTTCAGGAAATAATGCTGCCCACTTCTTGTTTACAATGTCACCTGAAAGTGAGAACAGGCATTCTCCTGGCATGGTTGTAGCCGGCGTCACAAGATATTTACATGCCAGATGCGCTAAAGATTCATATGTCCCTTCAGGCTTCAACCACCATTCCTGGGAACATGCGTCCATGCTGTTGAAGGGTTCTGCTCAATAACAATCCAAAGCAGTGCGGACGGATGCATGTTCATTTTCATTATCTGAGTCATATGGCACCAGCAGAAGGTTGATTTTTTTTTTTTGGTTGTTCCTGTTCTATAGTTTCTGCATCACAGTGTTGCTCTTTTAAGACTTCTGAAAGCATACTCCATACCTCATCCCTCTCAGATTTTGGAAGGCACTTCAGATTCTTAAGCCTTGGGTCAAGTGCTGTGGCTACCTTTAGAAGTCTCACATTGGTACCCTCTTTGTGTTTTGTCAAATCTGCAGTGAAAGTGTTCTTAAAATGAACATGTGTTGGGTCATCATCCAAGACTGCTATAACATGAAATATATGGCAGAATGTGGATAAAACAGAGCAGGGGACGTACAATTCTCCCCCAAGGAGTTCAGTCACACATTCAGTTAACACATTTTTTTTTTTAATGAGCTTCATCAGCATGGAAGCATGTCCTCTGGAGTGATGGTCGAAGCATGAAGGGGCATATGAATGTTTACCATATCTGGCACAATGCTGGCTACGAAAGTGTCATGCAAATGCCTTTTCTCACTTTCTGGTGACATTGTAAATAAGAAGAGGACAGCATTATCTCTTGTAAATGTAAACAAAGTTGTTTGTCTTAGCGATTGGCTGAACAAGTAGTAGGACTGAGTGGACTTGTAGGCGCTGAAGTTTTACATTGTTTTGTTTTGAGTGCAGTTATGTAACAAAAAAAATCTACATTTGTAAGTTGCACTTTCACAACAAAGAGATTACACTACAGTACTTGCATGAGGTGAATTGAAAATTACTATTTCTTTTGTTTATCATTTTTACAGTGAAAATATTTGTAATAAAGAATAATATACACTTTGATTTCAATTACAACACAGAATACAATATTTATGAAAATGTAGAAAAACATCCAAAATATTTCAATTGGTATTCTATTGTTTAACAGTGTGATTAAAATTGTGATTAATTGCGATTATTTTTTTTCAGTGAATCGGGTGAATTAACTGCGATTAATCGACAGCCCTACCACAGATACTAAGGCAATTTCTTTCTGTTTGTCCTTAGCTATCATTACGTTTGCAAGAAGTCAGTGGCCAGATCTTTCGATATATTGCTTCATGAAGCTCCTCCATTTTTGCAAAAAAGTTACCATTCTTATGTTTTCCTGATTGCCAGTTTTGTAAAGAGATAGTTCAACTCACAGACACAACACACACTCAAACAAACAAGTCTACTCATAGAAATGCAGACTCAGACCTTGCTGCTTTATTTAACTGCAGCACAACAGACTGAGGGGAAAACTCCCACTGACTAAGTGTTCCTGCGGTCCATCCGAAAATATTCTGGATAACTCAGTTAACCCTATCATGACCGCTGTATTACACCTGCTATACATTTGCTAAACAGTAAAATAAATTGCTGTGATTGATTCACCCAATTTGTGGAATCTCTATCCAATCAAACTGTTACCTTCATCAAACTTCAACTAGCATATGGTGTCATGGTTATGGGGCTGTTTCATGTCTGGTCTCTCCGTGTTAAGCCTCAGACCTGTCTTGAGGTGGCATTTTGCAATTCTTCCACTCTCAGATCAGGACCTGGATACAACTTCCCTTCTACTCTTACTGTGGCGCCACTCCCAGCCTCCAAAAGGCACTGACAACACACGAAGTCTTAACTTGGAATTCCCTAGTTTGGCTGGATTACATCTTATACTAGGACTATGTCTAAAATGAGGACTGGACACCTCCGTGCATGTGGTTGTGCTAGGCTCCCCTCGCCCCCTCCCAAAGCATGGCTTTCAAATCTATAAAGATCCCTGGACCCATGTTGTCACTGGTAGTAGTGAGCTGCGCTGTCCACTTCATAACAGCTTTCTTTTGCAGTCTTGTGACCAGTACAGATGAACACGGAACATTCTCTGACAGCAGTCACCTGGTCAGCTGAGCACACCCGAGTCCTGATAAATGTGTGGTTGGTGTTCACCGACCTCCACGACTTCTCCTGGAGCACCTCTACTGGAAAGTTTTGGAGAAGCTGGGAGCCACACCTCCCCTGGAAAGTTTTGGAGAAGCTGGGAGGCACACCTCCCCTGGAAAGTTTTGGAGAAGCTGGGAGGCACACCTCCCCTGCAAAGTTTTGGAGAAGCTGGGAGGCACACCTCCCCTGGAAAGTTTTGGAGAAGCTGGGAGGCACACCTCTACTGGGAAGTTTTGGAGGAGCTGGCACAGGCACAGGCAGGCATTCACTAGACTCTGCTGACCCAGTGCTGGGAACAGATCAAGCACCCCAGGCTCTGGTACCAGAGTGCAAAAGACTCCAGCAGTCACTCTGGGAGGGGTTTCTCCAATGTGCCAGTTCTTCAAAGAGCTAGACCACACCCAATCACAGTCACCAGAAACCAGTTGTAAAAGCCCTGCCCAAATCCATTCATCAATGGTTCTTTTCACACCGCCATGGCCCCTCCCCCCAGGGGGTCCCCTGGGAAGGTGGATCAACACTGCATGTTGCTAATGCTGTTGCAAGCATCGCAAAGCATTTTGGGAGGGTCAAAGGTGTGAGTGTGGAGTAGAAGATTTATTTGCAGGTTGCGAGAGGCCAAAGGGGGAAGAAAGAAGAAAAGAACGGGTTAACTTGATGTTCCAGCTAATCCCCAAAGATAAGGAGCGACTCCAGCCCAAGGCCACTCTGCTACCTGCCAAGACAAAAGGGGGGGTCCCCCCTCCGACCAACCAACCCTAAGAAAGGAGAGTTGTTGAACGAAATCACAGGGGCCGTGAAAAGGAGCGAGATGGCAAAGGCCAACAAGGGAAAAACATAATAGTCTCACGGCCGTGAAACCGGTGTGTTTTGGGAAAGCTGAAGGAGCCACAGAAGGCTGGCTTGGACTTGTACACAGAGCTTGTAGAACAAAGGTCCCAGAAGGAGACACGCCCAAGAGATCCCAGGGACTTAAAAACCCTTCCGGGAGCTCAGGCAAATCGGAGATCAACAGCGGACCCTGGATGACCCGTGCACGGGACAAGAACTCCCATCCACCCTTCCCCCTCTTCTTCTTACGTTACACCCAGGCTTGGCCAGCCTTGGGTAGTGTGGGTGTGAGTATGAAAGTGGGTTAGGGCTTGGGGCACTAACACTTTGCTTTTTCCTTCCTTGAGTGACGTGGGGAATCCCCAGCACTCTCTGCTGTTATTTTATTATTTTATTAATAAAGCTTTAAAATTCAGACTCTTGGTAGGCTCTTCATCTCCTCCCCTAAAGATCCTGCGGCCTCAGCCTGATCACCTGATGCTCCAGGCAGATTGGTAACATAAATCTGTCACATTCTCACAGTCCTACAAGCATCAAGCAATCCTCACTAAACTCTGGTCTGGCTAGCAGTTGTGTACAGTAACACAAAACGAAAGAACAATAAGTGCAATTTTACTGGGTAGACGTCCCCCCACATGCCCTGCGGAACAATCACAAACCAGAAGGTGTTATATGTGTGGAGGCACCCTGTCCTAGTTACCTGTACTTTATTACCTAAATGACTGGCTAATGACCATCTGCAGGAGGAGAACAAAACTGTGCATGGAAACATGAGTGGGACTGTTCCTGCTTGTGCTTTTACAACATTTGGATGGGACATGGAGCTTTCTTTGGGACCAGGCTGAGGTCATCCCGCTGCCCACTGTTCCAAGATGTGAGCACAAATTGCATCTGTGATTTCCCTGCTCCATCAGAACCAATACAAATATTCACTGGATCAGGCTTTCTGCAAAGGGTTGGCAAACCAGCCCTGCCCTGTCTGAAGTCTGTCCTAAAGTACTTGCCTTTAGGCTTGGTCTACACTACCAATTTATGTTGGAATAACAGCATCATCTGGGGTGTAAAGAGCGCTATGTCTACGTGAGGGCTTCTTCTGTTGACATAGCTACTGCCTCTCAGGGATGTGGAGTCCCTATGCCGATGGGAGAAGCTCTGTAAGTGTAGACATGCCCTAAGTCTAAAAAAATGTTCTGAAGGTCATAGCATGCCACAATAATGCAGATGGAGTTGGCCACATTGGCATCCAACCAGTTGCACAGGCATCTCCAATGAGCCTTTCACATTCCAAAGGCACATTCCACTACTGTCATGCAGCTGCTTAGTTTGAAGTTGAATTATGGTTTTGCTGGATCATTGATGTAGGGGTACTGTTTCATTAGCCAGGATAGGAGTGGGTATACGGAGTGCCCCAGAATAACCGTGGGTATGGAGACTGTACGGAGCTATCTCATTTTGGAGGAATAAAATTCATTCCATCCCCTGGAAGTACAGGCCTGATCTCAGTACTCAGTGTCATGGACTTTTGTTGTGTATCCGACATTAGTGTTCATGAACCTGCACTTATGGTCCACTAAGCAGTGAAGAATGAGTGACTAATAACCTTTTTGTTTGACATACTCACTCGCTCCTCCAGGTGGGCAGAGTATGGGGATATGGCCCCCATGCAGTTTGGAAACACCATCCTTTGGAACTCAGCTATAATTTCCAGAGCTTTGGTGATGGCAACCACCAGCGGATAGATGACAGTGTTGATGGTTCCGCAAACCTGCCCCACCATGATCCCAACAGAGGACTTCCCCACCCCAAAGTGGTTTGTGATTGACCAGTAGCTATCTGGCATTGCCAACTTACAGAGGGCACTAACCCCCTGCTAATTTAGCTTACCACAATATCAGCCCCTCAACTGGCTCAGATAAAACAAGATCATGTTAAGCAAGAAACATTCACAGCCGCCATGTTCAAGCTGAATATGTTCTAGCTTTGAAGTAGTTTGGTTAATTTCTTCTCATTTTTTAACTGTCTGCCCATCTCATTTCTAGCTGGGACCCGAAATGCACCACGACAGGACTGTACTCCTTGCCAATGGAAAGCACGAAGTCTTGGAGACCTTCATGAGAGAGCCCGCATTTTGCACAGTTACTAGCCCAAATTTACAGACCCAAGAGAGGGCCAGTTAATCTGAATAAGTAGCTAAAATTCTAGGGTGTGCATATCATTAACCTTAATGGGAGAAATTGAATTCTTGTGCAGAAAGCCAGAACAAAGTCCATGAACTACCTTTGCCTGAAACTAGTGTAATCCACACCCACTCAGTGTGACGCTCTGTCTACCTCTAGTGGTGGTTGGGCCACATAGCGATTGATAAGCCTGCTGCAGCCTTTGCTAAGAGAGCCTTGTCTTTTCATTTTGTCTGTACAGGCTTGTTCTTTTAGAACTAGAGATCCTGGGTTCAAGCCCTGTTACCAACAACCACTTCAGAGACTGACAGTCTTGGAAACTTTCAAATCAAAACAAGCAAAATGTGCTCTCGAAGGGCAGATACCACAGTTACCACTGGATTCAATTAAAAATGTATTTGTTGGATTTTTTTTCGTGCTCTTTCTTCAGACTCTTTTGACTGATTCTCTGTTACAATATTTATATTCATTCAGTATTTTTCTTATATTTATAGTTTTTGCTTGTCTGGAAGGGGGAAGCGAAGTTGGCAATTGAAACCACATCTAAAACAAGATCACTAACATTTAGCAGTAGAAAAAATTTCCATAGTAAAAAAAATCCACTAAACATTATATACCTTTTAATAACCCACATTCAGAATGCAACATTTTTCTGCAATACATTTTAAGTCCCTTATGCTTCTATTTTCAGCAAGATACTGACAAAATATGATGCTTTCCTTTTATCTCCGGTATGGAAAAAAAGAAGAAAACAGACATTATCACTAGCTCAGGTCTTAAAATACAGTGAGTGGGAAGACAAACTGAACAATGAAGAAACACTTAAAACTCCTTTAATCTAGCAACTTTCATTTAAAAGCACCATGCAAAGTTTCCTCAGCATGTATTAGATTTAAGCCAATTTGAAACTGAAATATTAACTTTGTATTTTAAATTTAGGCAATAAAAGAAGACCAAACAAATTGATTTTACATTTCAAAATGCCTCAAGTGACTATGTCTTGTGAGAATAATATTTTGAGCTCTAAAGTAATATGTATTCCAGTTTACAATATATCACTGATATAGTATTAAAGTTGAGAAACCAAGCAATAAGTCTTTCAGTAGGCCAAATTCTCTATAAATGATGCCTTGGGTGATATCTGCTGTAGACTATACAGGAAAAAGTTTAAAATGTTCTAATCTTGTTTATTTGAAAACTCTAATAGGCTGGCTTGCCCAGGGGCTGGATAGCCTGGGGCTAACCCAGCTTTGATTACAGGATAAGCCCCATGTGTGTCAGGAAATTCCCTATACAGGGCACCAGGTGCCCGCACTAGGTGGGGAGATGTTCAAGAAATGGAGACCTGAAAAGCTGCTTTTCTGGAACTAGAACTCACTACAGTGCAATCACAAGGTGTGAGTGCAGCTTCCGTAGATGTACCTGATCTAGCTTTAAACTACCTACCTCAGGTCCCAGAGCAGTGATGCTGAAGCACCATGGGCTTCAGAATGGGCTAGACAAACCCGAGCAGAACCCTGGGTAAGTACTTGCGGGGCTAGTTCATGTTAAAAACACACTGCCATGGCTACTTTGCTCTGGGACTTTGAGAAGAGGAAGGAAGATTAGCTCTTGCAGATGCTCTGTACTGTGGTTAGGGCTGGGAAACCCTCCCTCCCCCCAGTTAAGGAGAGAGAGAAACTGAATTAGGGTTAGGGTTAGGGTTGGGGCTGGGAGGGCCAGCATATATTTGAAGAGTGAATAAGTTGGACCCCAGGTGGTGAAAGTTTTACCTTCCTTCCTTTGGACTGCCTTGGGTTTGTTTAAGGAACCCTATGAAGGAGACAACAGGGATGGAGCACTGCAGAGTGACTTCTAGCCACAAGGAGGCACTTGGGTAGCATCCAACGCTATTACATAACCTCTTATGAAATGGCCACTTACTCCTAAAATAGTCAAATCTGCAGTGCCTTCTACAAGTCATCCTATTACAGGAACATGCACTCATCCAATCGGGGAATGGGAAACAAAACCATGCTGAAAGAAAAGGAGTACTTGTGGCACCTTAGAGACTAACAAATTTATTAGCGCATAAGTTTTCATGAGCTACAGCTCACTTCATCGGATGCGTACAGTGGAAAATATAGTGGGGAGATTTTATATACACAGAGAACATTAAACAATGGGTGTTACCCTACAGACTGTAACAAGAGTGACCAGGAAAGGTGAGCTATTACCAGCAGGAGAGTGGGGAGGGGGAAGGGGACCTTTTGTAGTGATAATCAAGGTGGGCCATTTCCAGCACGATGGTGTTTTGATCCATCACAACTAACCAACAGTTCAAATTGTATATGCTGGTTGCTAAATACTTGCAATGAATGATCTATGGTCAATGTTATTCACTGAGTTTTTAAACAGGGCTTGCAAAACAGACTGAGGAGTGAATTCAAGTGGATAAATTCAAGGAGATTGGAATCTGGTAAAAGAATTGGAACATATAAGAACGGTTGTACTGGGTGAGACCAATGGTCCATCTAGCCCAACATCCTGCCTCTGAGACTGTCCAGTGCCAGATGCTTCAAAGGGAATGAACAGAGCAGGCCAATATTGAGTGATTCATCCTGTGTTGTTCAGCTCAGCTTCTGGCAGCTGGAGGTTTAGGGACACAAAGAGCATGGGGTTGTATCCCTGACCATCTTGGCTAATAGCCATTGATGCACATATCCTCCTCTTTTTTTTTTAACCCAGTTGTACTTTTGGCCTTCACAATGTCCCTTGACAATAAGTTCCACAGGTTGACTGTGCGTTGTGTGAAGAAATACTTCCTTTGGTTTGTTTTAAGCCTGCTGCCTATTAATTTCATTACGTGACCCTTAGTTCTTGTGTCATCTGAAGGGGTAAATAACACTTCCCTATTCATTTTCTCCACACCATTCATGATTTTATAGATCTATATCATCTCCCCTCTTAGATGTCAGAACAGTCCCAGTCTTTTTAATATCTCCTTATTCATTGGAACAATTTACCAAGGGTCATATTGGATTCTCCATCACTGACATTTTAAAATCAAGATTGGATGTTTCTGAAAGTTATGCTGTAGGACAGCGGTTCTCAAACTGTGGATTGGGACCCCGAAGTGGGTCGGGACCCCCTTTGAATGGGGTTGCCAGGGATGACTTAGACTTGCTGGGGCCCAGGGCTGAAGCTCGAGCCCAAGCCCCAGTGCCCAGAGCTGAAGCCAAAACCTGAGGGCTCCAACCCTGGGTGGCGGGATTCAGGTTGCAGGACCCCTGCCTGGAGCTGAAGCCCTTCCGCTTCAGCTTTGCCCCCCCCCCCCCCCCCCCGCCCAGAGCAGTGAGGCTTGGGGTTTGGCCCCCCACCTGGGCCCATGGGGCTCAGGCAGGCTCAGGCTTCAGTCTCCACTCCTGGGGTCGTGAAGTAATTTTTGTTGTCAGAAAGGGGTCACAGTGCAACGAAGTTTGAGAACCGCTGCTCTAGGAATTCTTTTGTGGAAGTTGTCTGGCCTGTACTAGACAGGGACTCAGGGAAGAGGATCATGATGGTCCCTTCTGGCCTTGGAATCTATGTGACTTAGGAGCCTGAGTCCGATTTTCAAAAGTGACTCAGGGTATGTCTACACAGCATTTTGGAGCAAGCCTCTGAGCCTGGCTTGGGAGATTTGGGTTAGCAGGGTACGCTCTAGTTCTCTAAGAATAGCTGTATAGACAGTGCTTTGAAGTTGTAGCTTGGATTGGAGTTCGGGCCCTCAAGTCTAGGATGGGCTTCAGGTCCCAAGTTCCAGCCCAAGCAGCATCTTCAAAGTATGGTCTAGAGAACTATTTTTAGAGTGTTAGCATGATCCCACTACCCTGAATCCCTTGACCCTGCCTGGGAGGCTCTTCCCTGCTTGCTCAAAAATGCTGTGTAGACAAACCCTTAGGATCCTAAGTTTCACTGGAAGTCAACAGAAGACCAGGCTCAAGAGCTGGTCAATTTTCTGATGGAACATTTTTTGGCGGGGGGGTTTGAAAATGCCAATTCATCAAAACCCAAACTGTTCATGGGAAAATGTCTGTTTCAAGAAATCTCCGGATATGAAAAAAAAGTTCAGAAAGTTTTGAAATTGTTGAAAGGTTCTGGTTTGACATTTTTGAAACAAAAAATTTGGGGTTTTGGTTTGAAATGACTTTTTGTTTAAAAAATGTAGTTAGTTAATTTTTACTAAAAAAAGTTAAACATGGAAAGAAGAAAGGTCCATATCAAAATGGAATGTTTCAAAATGATCAAAACAAAATATTTTGTTTGACCAGATCCATTTTTCCCCCAATTCTCCATTTGTGAAAATTTTAGAGATTTTTTCATCCTGATTCAAGATGAGAAACATTTTCAGCAAGTCAAAAATTGTTGTGGGGTGGTAAAAGAACTACTTCTAGAAGAATTACTGCTAATCTATTTCTACACCGAAGCAGGATTGTTCACTGTTTGATCATTTTCAAATGCTTTCTGCCATTTAGTTTTTAATCTCGTCAAGGATAGGATTTATACCACTCCCCTTGGGAGATGATTCTGCAGTCAAATGCATCTCACTGTCAGAAAGATTTCACAGATATTCAGCCAACATTGTCCTTTTCTTAAAGTTTCATCGTATTACATATATATATATATGCACACACACACACACTTATGTATATATATGTATTACTTATGTATAAACACCTGTCAGGGATGGTCTAGATAATACTTAGTCCTGCCTTGAGTGTAGGGGACTGGACTAAATGACCTCTGGAGGTCCCTTCCAGTGCTATGATTCTATGTACACACATGTAAGATACTAAATCATTCTCTCCTTCCTTGAAACATAGACATTCTTTAAATATTTTATCTAAGATTCTGCAATATTTTCCTAAAAAATTTTGCAGTGACTCTTGTAATTACAGCATTTGGGAAAAATTAAGCTTCAGTATCTCTTACAAGTAGATTTCATTTTCTTGCATGGAACCAAAGTGCACATCCCATTTCTATTCATCCAATGTACTCGTAACAGAACATGACTTGTGTTCTGGAACCAAATCAAGAATGTTAAAATACTTTTTTTTTTTTTACTCCACAGCCATGTCTATAAATGTCTTTACATCCATTTGTCGCTTCATAAAAATACACAGCATTCAAAATCCTTCCAAATTGTTGGTTATTGCCTTGCTGCCATACACACAGCAAATCAGCTGGTTCATGTGAGGGCAGAGCTGTCATATGCTCTTTGTTTGCTTGGTTCATTACTTAGTTATCCCGTGCTGAGGAAGCTTTATTTAGATGCAGAGTAGATAATGAATGGGACTGGGAGTCAGATGACATGGATGCTACCATGACTCTGCTGCTGACTCACTATATGACTTTAAGTAAACATTCTCTCAATCTCATTTTCCTCCTCCGTAAAATGGAAATGACAGCATTCACCTTGTTCCGTGCACATTGTGTTTTAGGGAAGACAAGTGCTATAGGAGTACTCAGTATTTTCTTTTACAGTACTAATAATAATAGTAAAAAAAACACAGCCAAAGGGAACGGAGTTTACCTCATGGAGTACAGCATTTAGGGCCCATTCTTTTACTTAGGCTGTGTCTACGCTAGAAATGCTACAGTTGCCCCCCAGTAGTTCTCCAGTGTAGACTCTTGATATGGCAATGGAAGGGGTTCTTCCGTCACTGTTTTAAATCCACCTCTCTAGCTGTTAGTAGGTGGACAGAAGAATTCTTCCATTGACCTAGCTCTATCTCTACACTGGGGATTAGGTCAGCTTAACTATGGGCTGGTCTCCACTACGGGAAAATCAATGCTGATGCAATTGATGCAGCAGGGATCGATTTAGCAGGTCTAGTGATGACCTGCTAAATCAATGTCAGAGCACTCTCTGGTTGACCCCAGTACTCCAGCTGTCCGAGAAGAGTAAGGGAACTCGACTGCAGAGTGTCTCCCATTGACTCATTACAGTGAAGACACTGGGATAAGTCAACCTAAGCTACGTGGACTCCAGCTATGTTATTCACGTAGCTGGAGTCGATGTAGTTTAGGTTGAATTACCCCTTAGTGAAGACAAACCCTCAGTCTCTGAGGGTTGTGAATTTTTTATACCCCACATCAATGTAGCTGGGTTGACCTAACTTTCTAGTGTAGACCAGCCCGTAGTGACCATGATCAGAAATGGAGGGTATTGCCTCACAGCAATTTGCTTCTTGCATCATGGACTTCCTGAAACTTTCAAGAGTCTGAGCTGTAAATTTAGAAAAAAGAAGCAGCAGCAAAATGGAGGTTTTGAAATGGTAATCAGCTGTTATATTGCTAATGTGTGTTCATTCTCTTTAAGGAAAAGTGGCTGAAATGGGTACATGAAAATTAATCAAGTCTTGTATCGCCTTCTTACAATATGTACCAAGATTGTATTTAAAAACCAATCAATCAAACGAAACTTTCATATCCCAAATGCCAAAGAACAAACAACCCAACATCCTGTTTAATGTTTGATTACGTGTGAAAATGAAATCTGCTCAGTACTTCCCATTCTTTCCATCAAACACATTTTGCAATTAAAGTGGAACCAGCTGGCTTAAAAAACAGGAAGAGAAACTGCTGTGAATATTCTCACTACAACTTATTCCTGGTTTTCCTTTGATAAAATGCTTTGATGAAAAATTTCCAAACCTGCTTTTAGTAATTCCCTTCTATGTCATTCAATGAATCTCAACAACACTATACACCATAGCTGGTATAGTAATGGCACTGTAGCAGGAGTGTCCTTTTTGAGATGTGGGCCATGACATTCCACATTAAGGGTCAGATTCTGCCACCTTTGTTCATGGTGAACAGTCCTTTTTTCCACGAGTGGTTCCACGCCATTGTGAGTAGAGACTGCAGAATCTGGCCCTTAGGATATGACACAATGCCCATTGAAAACAAAGGAAAGACTCCCAGAGAACTTTGGATCAGCCCTTCAGTGAATAAATACACCCTTCAGGCATCCCTATCTTAAACACAAAACTGCAGCCCAAGGACATCTTATCAATTTATTTCATTAAATTTCAGTGGAGTTTGGGCCTACTTCTCTCAGGATCCTTTGAAAATCTGAGCCTGAATAGCCATTGTTCCAAACCCAGAAAGCACTCAAGCATGTGTTTAATTTTGAGCACAAGAGTAGTCCAGTTGAAACCAAAGTTTTTGTTCTCAAAATTAAGCATGTGTTTAAGGCCCAGAGCCTCAAAAAGATGTTTAGGTGCCAAACTCCCACTAAAATCAAAGATAGATGAGTAACTAAATACCTGTGAGGAGCTGGATCTAACTGTTTTACTAAGTCAATGCCCATAGTCTAAAAAACACAGATCAAAAATAAATATTACTAGTTTTAAGACTCTGCCCCACCACCAAAACAAAAGATTAATAGAATTTAAGGCCAAACAGAACCATTGTGATCAACTGGTCTGACCTACTTATATAGCACAGGTCACAGAATTTACCCAAAATAATTCTTAGAGCATAACTTTTTAGAAAAAAAAAATCCAATCTTGATTTAAAAATTGTCAGTGATGGAGAATCCACCATGACCCTAGATAAATTGTTCCAGTGGTTCATTATTCTGAGGCCTGGTCTACACTGCAAACTTAGGTTGACATAAGCCGCATTAAGTCGATCTAATAATGTATGTGTCTACACTACCAAGTCCCTTCCACCAACCTAAGTGGCCTGTACAGTCAACTTCTGTACTCCACCTCTGCGAGAGGTGTAGCACTAGAGTTGATATCCAGGGGTTGACATGGGGATAGTGTACATACTGCATTGCGTAATTCGAATGAACTGGCCTTCAGGAGGTGTCCCACAGTGCTCTACTGTGACTGCTCTGGAGAGCACTTTCAACTCCACTGCGTGTCAGCCAGGTACACAGGAAACATTTGCTCCCCTGTTAAAGCCCTGGGAACTTTTGAATTTTCATTTCCTGTTTGATCAGCATGGAAAGCTCGCCAGCACAGATGATCATGGAGACTCAAGGTCTCAAAGGCACTCCAGCATGGAGTACACAGGAGGTGGTGGATCTTATTGCTGTGTAGGGAGAAAAGTCTGTGCAGGCAGAGATCTGATCCAGCAGAAGAAATGCTGACATCTATGCCAAGATTGCATGGGGAAGACAGGCTACACCAGGGACACACAGCATTGCTGCATGAAAATAAAGGAGCTTTGGCAAGCGTACCAGAAGACAAGGGAGGTGAACAGTAATTCTTGTTCTGCCCCACAGACATGCTGCTTTTATGAGGAGCGGCATGCGATTCTTGGCGGCGACCCCACCATTACCTCAAAACGCTCCGTGGATACCGCCCAGGAGCCCCGGGCGACCTCGAGCAATAATGAGGTGGACATTGTTGATGAGGAAGAAGAGGAGGAGGAGAATGTGAGGCAGAACTGTTTTTAACCCTGGAGTCCGTCCCTTCACAGGACCAGTTTGCAGCAGAGTGTGAGGCCTGGGAAGGCACCTCTGGAAAGTACACATTTCCAATCAAACTGTAGGGGTTACATGCTATCATTTTTTATGTTTGATCTGCACAAAAATGTAGGTGTAGTGGGTACTCTACAGTACTCTGTGCAGAAGGTGCTCTCCAAAAAAGACTGTTTATGTGCATGGGGATGGCCCGGATATCTGCCATGGAGATCTATAGGAAGCTTTCATGGAGGTACTCCACAATCCTTTGCAGAAGGTTTCTGGGAAGGGCTGCCTTATTTTATCCACCACCATAGGACACTTTCCTGTGCCATTCCAGTATTAACTCTGCTGGCATCATTGCAGCACACAGCATTGCAGCATAAGGACCAGGTTTGTCCCCAGATGCTTGCAACATCTGCTCTCTTGCTGCCTCTGTTACCCTCAGGAGAGTGATATCACATAGGGTCACCTAGGGGAAATGGGGGAAGTTTTGAATGCTAGCCCTTAAACCGCAAATAATTCAGCAAGTAATCCACCCCTTGATTGGTGAAATCTGGGTCACACAACCATGCTTTCCCAAATGTGTCATGGGTGTGGTTGGAAGCAGCATTGAAAAAAGGGAGGGGAATTGGTGGCTTCCTGTTTGTCTCCTCCCCGCCTCCCCCAACCCGGTTCTGCTTTTGTAAAAAACAAAATATTTGCGGGATTTTACACTGGTTCCTGTCCTCAATCACCATCCAGATTGCAAGGAGATAGGGGGATTTTCTCAAGTTCTAACCTGTGATCCAAAGGCTGTCTTCACAAAAGCAGCAGCACAAGACCTCTCGCTCCGTGCCTTGTGGCCTCACTCACCATGGCTGGAGCAGCAAACTGACTCTTGCAATAGCCAGCAATTGTGATTACGTTGTGGCTTACAGTGAAGTGTATTGAACCCTGCACGAGAAACAATGCTATCCTTGTGCTTTGCGTTCCTTGCAGCTGAAACCTTGTCCGTCAGCGCATTCTCCATACCAGGACAGAGACTTTCCCAGATTAGAAGGTGGAAAAATACGACTCGGGAGGACATGTTCAATAAGTTAATGCACGCCTCCGAGAGTGACAAAGATGGAGCTCAGCGCATGGAGGATTACACTGTCTGAGAACCTGGACATGGACAGGGAAGACAGGAGACCATGCAGGGAACAAGAGCGTGCCACACAGGAAGAGATGCTGTGGATTATGAAGGAGCAATCAGACGTGTTGAGGCATCTGGCTGAGGTTGAAGAAAGGCAACTAGATGCTAGAGTCCCTCTGCAGCCTTTGCTGAACCTGCTGCCATCATCGCCCAGTTCTACATCCTCCTTCCCTAATGGCCTATGAGGCGCGGGGCAGGGAGTTAGATATCCCTTGCACTCAACACCAGGGGAGGGTACAAGGACCAGAAGGCACCCATTCCCTTCAACTGTTATTACAGTGCATCTGTAAGGAAGCTTTCCTTCTTTCTCCCACCACAGTGTTATCAGCCCTTTTGCCCCATGTTATCTTACTTTTCTTTGCTGTCTCTCTATGTCTGTGTACATAATAGAACAATGGATTGAGGAGAAAAGGCTCTTTATTCATTCAACACATGATGGTTGGTGGGGGTGGAGTTTACAGGGGAGAAAATGCGCTGGAGGGGACAGTTTGGTAAGGAACAATACAGATGAGTGTCACATTACTCTGCCTCACTACTGAAACTGGTTTTCAAAGTGTTATGGAGATGCACAGCTGGTCAGTGTGCTCTTCTTATTGCCCTGGTGTCTGGATGCTCAAAATTGGCTGCCAGGCAATCTGCCTCAATCCCCCACCCCAGTGGAAACTTTTCTCCCAATAACAATAACAATGGGGATATTGCTTTCACTGAGGTCTAACCTAGTAAGCAAACAACGCCAGTGACCTTTTAAACGTCCAAAGGCACATTCCACCACCATTCTGTACTTGTTCAGCCTATGGTTGAACCAGTCCTTACTGCGAACCAGCTGAGCAGCGGGGGACAGCACAGCAGCACACAGCAGGAGTTTGCCTGGGAGTTCGCCTGGAGTGAGCCCAGTGAGGCTTACATCTTGCTAACTTCTCTGAGGAAGCTCATAGTAGGAAGATAATATGGAAGGGGGGGGGTTCAGCTGTTGTGACCTGCACCGGATGTGCCATGTTTGTCTTTCTTCCACAGGACAGAAGCGACTTTGTCTGTACAAAGTGCAAGCTGGTCTCCATATTGGAAGAGAAGATTGAAGGTCTGGAGCAACAGACAACGACCCTGCGTTGCATACGAGAAACTGAGGATTTTCTGGACAAAAGTGAGGATATGCTTCTACGGGCACAAAGCTCTAAAGATTTAGAGCAGATTGCACAGCGGAGCCAAGAGGCCAGTGAAGAAGCTTGGCAACATGTGACCTCCAGAAGAAGAAGGGGGAATGTCCGGGTTTCCGCAACGCGGACACAGGTAACTAACCGCTTTCATGTTCTCTCCACAGGTACTAATGTGGAGAGTGGACCAGATGATACGTCTGAGGGAAGGGAGCAGAAGGAGACTCCGCTGGTTGGAAGGCATGAGATGCACTGTCCTGAGATGGGGGATTCCACGACCACCACTCCCAAGAGAAGGAGGCGGGTGGTGGTGGTCGGGGACTCTCTCCTCCGGGGGACTGAGTCATCTATCTGCCGCCCTGACCGGGAAAACCGAGAAGTCTGCTGCTTGCCGGGGGCTAAGTTTCGTGATGTGACGGAGAGACTGCCGAGACTCATCAAGCCCTCGGATCGCTACCCCTTCCTGCTTCTCCACGTGGGCACCAATGATACTGCCAAGAATGACCTTGAGCGGATCACTGCGGACTACGTGGCTCTGGGAAGAAGGATAAAGGAGTTTGAGATGCAAGTGGTGTTCTCGTCCATCCTCCCCGTGGAAGGAAAAGGCCGGGGCAGGGACCGTCAAATTGTGGAAGTCAACGAATGGCTACGCAGGTGGTGTCGGAGAGAAGGCTTTGGATTCTTTGACCATGGGATGGTGTTCCATGAAGGAGGAGTGCTGGGCAGAGACGGGCTCCATCTTACGAAGAGAGGGAAGAGCATCTTTGCCAGCAGGCTGGCTAACCTAGTGAGGAGGGCTTTAAACTAGGTTCACCGGGGGAAGGAGACCAAAGCCCTGAGGTAAGTGGGAAAGCGGGATACCGGGAGGAAGCACAGGCAGGAACGTCTGTGAGGGGAGGGCTCCTGCCTCATACTGAGAATGAGGGGCAATCAGCAGGTTATCTCAAGCGCTTATATATGAATGCACAAAGCCTTGGAAACAAGCAGGGAGAACTGGAGGTCCTGGTGATGTCAAGGAATTATGACGTGATTGGAATAACAGAGACTTGGTGGGATAACTCATATGACTGGAGTACTGTCATGGATGGTTATAAACTGTTCAGGCAGGGCAGAAAAGGTGGGGGAGTAGCACTGTATGTAAGGGAGCAGGATGACTGCTCAGAGCTCCGGTACGAAACTGCAGAAAAACCTGAGTGTCTATGGATTAAGTTTAGAAGTGTGAGCAACAAGAGTGATGTAGTGGTGGGAGTCTGCTATAGACCACCGGACCAGGGGGATGAGGTAGATGAGGCTTTCTTCCGGCAACTCGCAGAAGCTACTAGATTGCACGCCCTGGTTCTCATGGGTGACTTTAATTTTCCTGATATTTGCTGGGAGAGCAATACAGCAGTGCATAGACAATCCAGGAAGTTTTTGGAAAGCATAGGGGACAATTTCCTGGTGCAAGTGCTAGACGAGCCAACTAGGGGGGAGCTTTTTTGACCTGCTGCTCACAAACAGGAAAGAATTAGTGGGGGAAGCAAAAGTGGACGGGAATCTGGGAGGCAGTGACCATGAGTTGGTTGAGTTCAGGATCCTGACACAGGGAAGAAAGGTAAGCAGCAGGATACGGACCCTGGACTTCAGGAAAGCAGACTTCAACTCCCTCAGGGAGCGGATGGGTAGGATCCCCTGGGGGACTAACATGAAGGGGAAAGGAGTCCAGGAGATCTGGCTGTATTTCAAGGAATCCCTGTTAAGGTTACAGGGACAAACCATCCCGATGAGTCGAAAAAATAGTAAATATGGCAGGCGACCAGCTTGGCTTAACGGTGAAATCCTAGCGGTTCTTAAACATAAAAAAGAAGCTTACAAGAAGTGGAAGGTTGGACATATGACCAGGGAAGAGTATAAAAATATTACTCGGGCATGTAGGAATGAAATCAGGAGGGCCAAATCGCACCTGGAGCTGCAGCTAGCAAGAGATGTCAAGAGTAACAAGAAGGGTTTCTTCAGGTATGTTGGCAACAAGAAGAAAGCCAAGGAAAGTGTGGGCCCCTTACTGAATGAGGGAGGCAACCTAGTGACAGAGGATGTGGAAAAAGCTAATGTGCTCAATGCTTTTTTTGCCTCTGTCTTCACTAACAAGGACAGCTCCCAGACTGCTGCGCTGGGCATCACAACATGGGGAGTGGATGGCCAGCCCTCTGTGGAGAAAGAGGTGGTTAGGGACTATTTAGAAAAGCTGGACGAGCACAAGTCCATGGGGCCGGACGAGTTGCATCCGAGAGTGCTAAAGGAATTGGCGGATGTGATTGCAGAGCCATTGGCCATTATCTTCGAAAACTTGTGGCGAACGGGGGAAGTCCCAGATGACTGGAAAAAGGCTAATGTAGTACCAATCTTTAAAAAAGGGAAGAAGGAGGATCCTGGGAACTACAGGCCAGTCAGCCTCACCTCAGTCCCCGGAAAAATCATGGAGCAGGTCCTCAAGGAATCAATCCTGAAGCACTTACACGAGAGGAAAGTGATCAGGAACAGTCAGCATGGATTCACAAAGGGTAGGTCATGCCTGACTAATCTAATCGCCTTTTATGATGAGATTACTGGTTCTGTGGATGAAGGGAAAGCAGTGGATGTATTGTTTCTTGACTTTAGCAAAGCTTTTGACACGGTCTCCCACAGTATTCTTGCATGCAAGTTAAAGAAGTATGGGCTGGATGAATGCACTATAAGGTGGGTAGAAAGTTGGCTAGATTGTCGGGCTCAACGGGTAGTGATCAATGGCTCCATGTCTAGTTGGCAGCCGGTGTCAAGTGGAGTACCCCAGGGGTCGGTCCTGGGGCCGGTTTTGTTGAATATCTTCATAAATGATCTGGAGGATGGTGTGGATTGCACTCTCAGCAAATTTGCAGATGATACTAAACTGGGAGGAGTGATAGATACGCTGGAGGGCAGGGATAGGATACAGAGGGACCTAGACAAATTGGAGGATTGGGCCAAAAGAAACCTGATGAGGTTCAATAAGGATAAGTGCAGGGTCCTGCACTTAGGACGGAAGAACCCAATGCACAGCTACAGACTAGGGACCGAATGGCTAGGCAGCAGTTCTGCGGAAAAGGACCGAGGGGTGACAGTGGACGAGAAGCTGGATATGAGTCAGCAGTGTGCCCTTGTTGCCAAGAAGGCCAATGGCATTTTGGGATGTATAAGTAGGGGCATAGCGAGCAGATCGAGGGACGTGATCATTCCCCTCTATTCGACATTGGTGAGGCCTCATCTGGAGTACTGTGTCCAGTTTCGGGCCCCACACTACAAGAAGGATGTGGATAAATTGGAGAGAGTCCAGCGAAGGGCAACAAAAATGATTAGGGTTCTGGAACACATGACTTATGAGGAGAGGCTGAGGGAACTGGGATCGTTTAGTCTGCAGAAGAGAAGAATGAGGGGGGATTTGATAGCTGCTTTCAACTACCTGAGAGGTGGTTCCAGAGAGGATGGTTCTAGACTATTCTCAGTGGTAGAAGATGACAGGACAAGGAGTAATGGTCTCAAGTTGCAGTGGGGGAGGTTTAGGTTGGATATTAGGAAAAACTTTTTGACTAGGAGGGTGATGAAACACTGGAATGCGTTACCTAGGGAGGTGGTAGAATCTCCTTCCTTGGAAGTTTTTAAGGTCAGGCTTGACAAAGCCCTGGCTGGGATGATTTGATTGGGGATTGGTCCTGCTTTGAGCAGGGGGTTGGACTAGATGACCTCCTGAGGTCCCTTCCAACCCTGATATTCTATGATTCTATGCTGTCCAGGTTGCCTGTGTATGGCTTCATGAGCCATGGGAGCAAGGGGTAGGCTGAGTCTCCCAGGATCACAATTGGCATTTCAACATCAGCAATGGTTATTTTGCAGTTTGGAAAGAAAGTCCTTGATTGCAGCTTTCTGAACAGACCTGTGTTCCTAAAGATGCACGTTTCATGCACCTTTCCCAATCATCCCACTTTGATGTTGGTGAAACAGCCCCTGTGATCCACCAGCGCTTGGAACACCATTGAGAAGTACCCCTTTCAGTTTATGTACTCTTTGGCAAGGTGGTCTGATGCCAAGCTAGAGATATGCATTCCGTCTAGCCCCACCGCACTTATGGAATCCCATGATGGCAAAAACTATCTACTATGTCCTGCATGTTGTCCTGAGTCACTACCGTTCTTAGCAGAAGTCTGTTTATGGCTCTGCAAACGTGTATCGCAACAGATCCCACAGTAGATTTACCCACTCCAAATTGATGCCCCACTGACTGGTAGCAGTCTAGCGTTGCAAGCTTCCACAGAGGTATCACCACTCTCTTCTCCACTGTCAGAGCAGCTCTCATTTTAGTATTGCTGCTCTTCAGGGCTGGGGAAAGCTCTTCACACAATTCCTGAAAAAGTGGCCTTCCGCATTCAAAAGTTCTGCAGCCACTGTTCATCATCCCTTAGCCTCATAACGATGTGGTCGCACCAGTCAGTGCTTGTTTCCCGGGCCCAGAAATGGCACTCAGCCATGTCAAGTTGACGCATGACTGTCATCAGCAACTGTGAATTGCTCTGCTCTATGTCTTCCAGCATTGCTGCTTGCGTGGCATCACATTGTTCCGTGAGGAGGCTCCTGTATTGGCTGTGTAAATACTGCAGGATAAGGTGTGAGGTGTTTGTCATGCTCACAGCAACAGTGTACAGCTCAGCAGGATTCATGCTTATCCCGCCATGCCATCCATGTGGGTAACCCAGGCTTGCGAAAAAGGCTTGGTTTGAGGGAGGGAGGTAAGTGCACCATGGGAGGCTAACACCATGTTCCCATAACCATCCGCAACAATGTTTTGGTCCCATAAGTAAGGCTATGATTTTGTCATGGATATTTTTAGTAAAAGTGATGGACAGGGTATCGGCAATAAACGAAAAATCACAGAAGCTGTGACTTGTCCCTAATTTTACTAAAAACATTCCTGACAAAATGGGGAGGGAGGAGGGTCCAGCAATCTGCAGTGGCTGGGAGCTGCAGGGACCTCATTGCCCAGTGGCTGGGAGAGGTCCCCCCCACCCTGCGGGGTCAGGAGCTGCGGAGGTGATCCCCTGCCGCCCGCAGCAGCAGGGATCTGCGGGGGGCCCCTGCCAGCGGAGGCAGCCCGTGGCCACTGAGCAGTTTTGGGGTCCCTCTGCTTCCAGCGGTGGCAGCTGGGAGCTGCAGGGCAGGGGGTGAGGGGCAGCCCTTGCTGCTCATGGCAGCTGAACTGCTGAATAGAGGACCCCTGGCAGCGGTGGCGGCTGGACAACTCAGAGGTCGCTGCTGGTGATGGCGGTTGGTCAGCTGCAGAGGGTCCTGCCACCCGTGGAGGCTGGGCTGTTGTGGGGTCCCCTGCTGCCAGCAGGGGCTGGTCAACTGCAGGGCCCCCAATGTTTCCATGACAAAGGATTCCATGACTTCCGCAACTTCCGTGTCATAATCTTTACCCATAAGGCATTGGAAGCCCAACCCAAAATTCCACTTCTCTACATGCACTGTGGGATAACTACCCACAGTGTCATGCTCCCTGTGTCAGTGCAAGCCCTGCTAGTGAGGGTGCACTCCGTCCACACAATGAGCATAGTGTGGATATGCAAGACTGACTTCTTTAACTGGAGTCTCGATGGTGACTTACATGAAGTCTACTTAACTTTGTAGTGTAGACATGGCCTAACAGTTAAAAATTTTCACCTTATTTCCAGTCTGAATTTGTGTAGCTGCCAGCAATTGTGTGTTATACCTTTCTCTGCTAGAATGAAAAGACCCTTATTAAATATTTGTTCCCTAAGTTGGTACTTATAACACTGTAATCAAATTACACGCCCTCCCCACCAAAAAAAAAAAGAAAAAGAAAAAGAAAAGAAAAGAGTGGAAATCTTGAAATCATACTCATTGATAAGTCTGTTCAGTGCCACAACTACTTAGGAAAGAATGAGATGTAAATGGTAAGAAACACATAAATAACCCTACAAATTAATTCTAACCCATACGGTGTTCTGCATTTAGATAACAGATGTGGATGAATATCTGCAATAGTTGAAGTACATGATGAATCAAACCACAAAAGATTAGCCCCCATTCTTATATTTACAGCAAAAACTGAAGGTAGTTAAGCAACCAAAGTGACAACAAAGTCTGAACCATTGTCTGCGGGACAGCTAATTTAGACCCATTTGTTTCCACAATTTTTTAAAACTTAACTATTGATTTTCTGCCCAAGGAAGGCAAAATTCTGTTCTAGTAAAGAAAGTGTGTAAATGCATCCAATTTCTTGGAGAAGAACTTAGCAGAATTATTAGCAGAATTAAAAAGACTTGTCAGGGAGATTTTCTTACAGCTACAGGAGACTCACGGAGTCCAAATCTAGATTCATAGATGATTAAGATACCACAAATATTCTTGCAGAACTTCCTACTCTCCTGCTGTCATGTCTTCAGAGAGTCAGAAGGGTGATACCTGTAGGGTAACTAAAGATAAAAATTAATATGGCTTAGCAAGAGTTTAGCAGGATTCAAAAAAGGATTAGACATTTATATAGATAATGAGAACATCAATAGCTACATTACATAGGATTCAAAATTTTTAGAGGTATAAATCTTCATGCTTCAGGACATAAACCAACCACTACCAGACAGAAGTTAAGAAGAATTTTTTCTCTATGTGCACATGCTATTCCATAATTGTCCTTTTCAGGTTTCCTTGCACCTTCCTCTAGAGACTGAATAGGGAACTGGAAATACTACTGTTTCGATCTGGTAAGAGATATCATACGTTCCTATGAAAAAGTGACTGTTAATCCGGTATGAATTTTAGTTATAAATATATAGGATATTTATCATTTTGTCTAAAGGGAATTGAATTTTATCTGCACAATCCCACCCAGGCTGTCCATCTAGGGTGACCAGATAGCAAGCGTGAAAAATTGGAATGGGGGAGGAGGGGCAATAGGCGCCTTTATAAGAAAAAGCCCCAAATATGGGGACTGTCCCTATAAAACTGGAACATCTGTTCACCCTATGCCCATCAGTGCAAACAAAGGAACAAGGAGTCCACCTAAAGTGAGGGTCACGTTAAAATCTAGGAAGACTCTTCTAAAAAATTCTGGGTTTAGCTGAAACAATGTTTACAGGAGAGGGACATTCTGAACGGTAATTTCACATGAACATCTTGAGAGACATAACCTATGATCTATTCAATATCCCATACATGAAACCTGAGATAGAACATCCTTTGGTTTGGGTATCAGAAATATTATGAGCAGGGATGTAAATGCCTTTCCACGTCATTTGGGTTAGAAGACTGACTTGTCTAAAATAGCAATTAGAATCTTTGACATGGGGAACAACACAGGGCCACTAGAGTCCAAATGAAGGGCTGTAGCTTGGCAAGTAGTTAGGGAGTGGTAGGCTTAAAGGGAGGCAGCCTGAAGATAGACAGCATGAGAGCAATTGTCGCATGTACGCTCAGATAGCTGACTTCTGTTTTGTAGGTTTCACTTGTAGAGTTGTAATATTGTAACTAATCTTAACTCTCACTGGTTCACTGGGATTATTCCTGATCTATATAGATATAAGTGAGATCAGAATAATTAGTATATCCATCTTGATTATTTTGCTTCTCTTGAACAGAAAAAGGGCACAGATTAAGGACAGATTTTTAATAGCCTATAATATAGTGTACATTCTAGTAACTCAATGCTTGGACACTGAGCTGCTGGGACATTGTGACAAGAATCTACTTGGTTCAGAACCCTTTGCTCTCTCAACTTTGTATTGAGAACACATTTTAAAATCTGAACATTACACATATTATTTAGCAGCTCCATGGTTTTACAGGATTACATGGTGCAGTTTCAGTTCATAAAATGAAGTCCTTTAATATCAAAACCAACATGCATTATAACTTAGAAAAAAGGATATTTTCAGGTATGCATTTGATTCATTTTCCATAAAATACTAAGTATCATGACCTCTGATTGATCTATAGAGTTTCAGTCATTCCTTTGAAATAGTAGTTTTAATTCATTTTGCACAAAATATGGTCAGTAATGTGTTGGGGTAGCAGCTCGGGCTAGCTGCCTGAGTATGTGCCCAAGGGGACAGGAAGGATTGTACTCAGGGCTGCTAGTCCTAGCCACCATGGCCAGGCTGCTTCTTTCAGGCACTAGCTCAAGCAGAGTTAATTTAGGTATAGCTATGTGAGCTGGAAATCACACCTCCCAGCTCAGATGTAGACATGCCCTGTATTAACTGTTACTTACATCAAGGATTGCAGGATTTTATTTAGCATAATACCATTTAGCTGAACAAAAGAGATGCAAGTTTTCTCTGACAGCTTCACATTGTAATTGCAAGGGGGAGGGGGATCAGAACATAATTTGCAAGACAAAAAAGGAGAATAGCATTAAGAGATAAGGGTTTTGTTAGGGTTCCTTCCCCACTCTGAACTCTACGGTACAGGTGTGCGGACCCGCATGAAAGACCCCCTAAGCTTACCAACTTAGGTTAAAAACTTCCCCAAGGTACAAACTTTGCCTTGGTCTTGAACAGTATGCTGCCACCACCAAGCGTTTTAAACAAAGAACAGGGAAAGAGACCACTTGGAGAAGTCTTCTCCCAAAATATCCCCCCAAGCCATACACCCCCTTTCCTGGGGAAGGCTTCATAAGAATCCTCACCAATTTGTACAGGTGAATACAGACCCAAACCCTTGGATCTTAAGAACAATGAAAAATCAATCAGGTTCTTAAAAGAAGAATTTTAATTAAAGAAAAGGTAAAAGAATCACCTCTGTAAAATCAGGATGGAAAATACTTTACAGGGTATTCAGATTCAAAACACAGAGGATCCCCCTCAGGGCAAAACCTTAAAGTTACAGAAAACAGGAATAAACCTCCCTCTTAACACAGGGAAAATTCACATAAAACAAAAGATAAACTAATCCACCTTGCCTGGTTTACCTATACTGGTTGCAATATTGGAGACTTGGATTAGGATGGGTTGGAGAAGACGGATTTCTGTCTGGCCTCTCTCAGTCCCAAGAGAGAACAAACACGTAAACAAAGAGAACAAACAAAAGCCTTTCTTCCCCCCCACACCCCCACCCCACAAGATTTTAAAGTATCTTGTTCCCTTATTGGTCCTTTGGGTAAGGTGCCAGCCAGGTTAGCTGAGCTTCTTAACCCTTTACAGGTAACAGGATGTTGTCTCTGGCCACGAAGGATTTTATAGTACTGTATACAGAAAGGTGGTTACCCTTCCCTTTATATTTATGACAGGTTTGAATAAAATATTTATCATTCCAAAATTAAGGACTAAATGTGTTCACATATGTATATAAAGACCATCCTCTATAGTGTAGGGGCAAGAAGTGAATGCCTTCAGGGTCAGTATCTATGGATTTCAGAAATCTGGTCCCATTGGCTAGATTAATTTAATTCAAAGTGATTTAAATCACCAATTTGAATTATGATCTAAATCATCATCAAGCAGGAAACCTTGATTTAAATCATCAATTTTAATCTTGTGTTGAATTAGTACTTTTGAGTTATTTTCCTAAAAAAAGGTTGATTCTCACTGGTTAGTGTAATTTGATACTTCTTTTTGCTAACAAGGAGGATATACTATACAGATACACATTTACTGAAGCAGTTATGTAGCTTAATATATGTATTCAGATTCTTAATTTTCACATTTTTATGATGTTAGAAAATGGTGAATGACACATTTCTTATTTACTAGATGATTCATTTTTTACTTCTGTATTGTGTTAAGCTGCACTTCGCCGGAAATTGCAATGCAATTAAAATGCACAAAACAACATTTTTTGTTGTTGTTAATTAGTTAAAATACGGCAGCTTTACATTTTGTGGATACAGAAGGGGAAAAAGTAAGTTTGCAAAACATATTTTGCATTTCAAATTAACGGATACATTAACTAAAGGAAGTATTATGTGTAGTTAATGACTTTAACTGATTTTAGCAGTAGTAGGTCTCACCTTCTCACTCCTTGTTTTTATTCATAGATTGGAAAAGGAAAACAAGTTTTCCTGCTTTTTCAACTCCCAACCGGTTTCACAGCTTGCAATGAACTAGTCATTGAACTAACAATTTGAATAAACTGAAATGAAATGAACCTATTCTCTTGACACCTGCAGAAGATGCTAGTCAAAAGCTGGTTTAGCACAGTAACAAACTCTCGTTCTAAGTCCTTAGCCAGTAACTTTCACCGGTTCAGTGTCTGACTTTCTTTAAAACTTTGGCAACTGACACATACTGCTTGGGAAATTATTTTAATAGTTTATAGTAAATTTAAGCCCTAATATAAGTTGTCACAATTTCAAATTTAATTTTCAATAGGTTTATTTTTAAAGAGAAAAATATGTTTAATTTAAACAAATTAAACTGAATAAATGCCTAGATAGGAAGATCCGTATAACTGGAACATATCTCCACAATGCATTCTCCTCATGATAGAAGTATAAAAACACTATACTTCTATAATAAGAAGCATGATCTGACCCACAGCTATTTCCTACTGGAAACATCTATAATATAGTACTGTCTCCTCACAGTGAGTAAAGTAGTTTCAATGACTGTCATCTCACTTGTCAGTGAAGATTGAACCTGTGACCTCCAGAGCTAAAGGACAAGCCTCTACCGCTTGAGCTGGAAAACTATACCCCATAGCTGAGTGCTGGGACAGAATCCTGTCCTCTGTGGAGCAGGCATAGATGGAACTATGTGACACACATTGGGTACTCTGCGCACTGACATTCATAGCCAGAAGGTTTAGCATTAACAAGCTCAGTGAATGCAGTATGGTGTTAGGATATAGATATTCAGGCCTGTCTGTAAAGGCCTGTACTTTAAGAATTTAGGGGTATTCTTATCACTTGGCTAGTTCTAGAGGTATAAAAGAAAGAATCAAAATCACTGTCTGCTGGTGTAAGGGCCTTCTCTTACTGTGACAGTTTGAGGCCCTGTTCTTAGGCTAAGGCCTTTGGCTAAGCAGCAGAGGCAGCCATAAGCCAGGAAGCGACCGGTCACATCCTCACATTCCAAACTAGTCACATTGAAAGAAGGTGCTATTGGGCTGTTAGGAATACAATCCTGTCCTGAATACAATCCTGTCCTGATAATTCCTATCACCTCCAGAGAAAGGGAAGTGCCTAGAAAATGTAAAAGGAAACTTAGTTTGATAGCATCCTGTCTGGCAAGAACTCACTTATCAATAGCTGGGATGTGAAATCCTCACTTCTGTATTGTTTTGTCATTAGAGTTCCCACTTTGCTATTGTTTGTCTGTATAATCTCTGTCTGGTTCTGTGATTGTTCCTGTCTGCTGTATAATTAATTTTGCTGGGTGTAATCTAATTAAGGTGGTGGGATATAATTGGTTAGCTAATCATGTTACAATATGTTAGGATTGGTTAGTTAAATTTCAGTAGAATGATTGGTTAAGGTATAGCTAAGAATATTACTATATAAATTAGGGGCAAACAGGAAGTAAGTTGGGATTCGAAAATAAGGAAAAAGGAACTTGTATTTAAGCTTGCTGGAAGTTCACCCCAATAAACATCGAATTGTTTGCACCTTCGGACTTCGGGTATTGTTGCTCTCTGTTCATGCGAGAAGGACCAGGGAAGTGGGAGAGTGAAGGAATAAGCTCTCTAACATATGGCTATTAACATTATCGTTTTAATCCTTTCCTCCTTCTGGGTCTGCGCTGTTTCCATCACCTCTCTTCGGCCCAAGACATACAAAATGTCAGCAAAGATACCAGCTCTTTTTATAGCTACGTTTTTTATTGCTCGTTTTAGAATCCCTTTCATATGGAGCCAGACCTCTTTAGGTCAGAAAATAAGCTGCCTGCTTTTATACAACAAAGCAGCAAGTAGAGCAAACTACTTCAACACTGTACTTGAGTGCTTTACAATAAAAGAGACGTGTCCAAAGCTGGCGCCGTATCTGTTTTCTTTATTTGTTTATGAAATGATGGTTTTCATGATAAATACACTAGGTCCTTTAGAAGTCTATGAAATCCTGAAACACAAAGAGGAAATACCATTAACAGACACAGACAGACAGACAGCTCTTCCAAGATGCTGGCAGAGCAACCAGATAAATTCACGGAGGCCAATTCTTGCTGGCTTTGCATCTTGTGTAGCTATTTTCTCCTGTGCAAAGTGAACAAGTGCAAAGTGGATGTAAAATGGAGACCAGATCAGAATGGCAGCCTCCACTTTCCACATGTGTACAAGCTTGATCCTGCTCCAATTAAAGATAATGGGATTTTGCCATGGATTTCAATGGGAGCAGAATCATGCTTTAAGTAACTACAGAATCAGAATCAGGCAGAATCAGAATCAGGACTATGACCTTGTATTTGCAACTCTTGTTCCCCTTATCCACTGCTCTGTTATCTTTGGGTTTTTCCTACCTTGATCTTTCCTCATCCTGTCATTTCTGTTTAAATTGGATAGTAAGCTCTTCAATACAGGGGCTATCTGCTATTATTTATCTGTAAAATGCCAGACACGCTTTCAGGGGTCGTATAAATACAAATGATTACAATCCACATCTTTTTCACCAAACTAGGCTGAGCAGATGCACCCATTGTCAAGCAGGGAGACTACTTGAAGTGGGGGGCACGGCTCAAAGGAAGCCTTTCAAAAATGACGGGCCTTTTAGAAAAGGGAAGCTTATTCTAAATTAGAGTCACATTTTGAAGATTTAGGAAAAAATAACTCAGTAATGATCAGAAAAGGAGTTCTATTTTTTTCTGAAATGTCAGCTTTGTTGAAAAGACTTGACTCTCCCCAAGTGTATTAACATTAGTTTGGCGCCAGGGAGCACAGCGGGGGAAGGAGCTCCTTTGTCGCGAGAGTTTTGCCTGAAAATTATTTTTTTGGTGATTTTCACAATTTCTAACCTGTACATAACACCCATCAAAACCTAATAGACTCCTGTTGGCACCTTCAGTTCCATCATGTGCAGACCTGCCTGCTATTTGCTTTAACGCAAGATGTGTTATGTTGTTCCATGTTACGGAGATATAAGGGAATCCAGCAGGGATGCACCTGCTCTAGCAGATTTCAGCCAGACCTTGGGGTGAGTAATGGTTGTAACCTGATCTACTGGAATGAAGCAGAACAACATGTAACCAACGTGCAGCGACCTACAACTTTTTAACCATTCTGATGACCTGCCCCATGGTGAGCAGACCTCAGCGAGCAGGGGGGCGGGAAATAGATCTTGATGTAGTTCAAGGGGCAATGGAGTACTCTTACGAGACTCTTCCATTGTGAAACTGCTTTCATAGGAAATCTGCCGTTAACAATGGAGTCCTGTTGTCAGACTGATTGTGCTTTATTGCTCTGCAGCATGCGACTGATTGTCATTGCTAGTCTTCATCATATAAGTGCTTTCTGTGTTAATATCCACAACTCTGTGAGCGGCAGTCTTCTCTGCTGCTGGCGTAGAAATTTTCCATCTACAACGCACAGATCCTTTACAGCTGAGCGCACGCGGCGTATATATTGTACGCACGCAGTACTGATATTTAAAACTCCATTACAGGTCGTGTTGTTGTTTGTGTTCATTTTAAGCTCTCGCTTCCTGAAATTGCTTATGCACTCCCACGGGGGTTCTCAAACTTCATTGCGCCGTGAACCCCTTCTGACAACAAAAATTACAACATGACCCTAGGAGGGGGGACCAAAACCTGACCCAGCCTGAGGCCCGCCACCCTGGGTGGGGTGGGGTGAGCCAAAACCCGAGCTGGGGGGGGTGTGTGTGTCGGGGGGGAGGGAAAGCCAAAGACCAAGGGCTTCAGCCCCAGGCGGGGGCCCTGTAATATGAATCCTGCCACCCAGGGCTGAAGCCCTCGGGCTTCGGCCCCGGGCAGTGGAGCTTGGATTTGGCTTCGACCTTGGGAGGTGGGGCTTGGGCTTTGGCCCTGGGCCCCAGCAAGTTAACACCTGCCCTAGCGAACCCATTAACATGGAGTTGTGACCCACTGTGGGGTCCTGACCCACAGTTTGAGAACCGTTGCACTGAAAGGAACTTCCAAAGAGGACCTAGGAGGCCCAAGCCAATATGAGCTAATCTTCAAAGATCTTCTGAGGGTAAGAGCAGGACAATCAAGCTTTATACTTAGTTACTTTTGCCTGTGTTTTCTAGTATGAGAGGTGATTACTTGAAAGTAATTTTTATGTAGAATTCACAGTATTTGACTACGTTCCTTTGGAAAAGACATTGTTGTCCACTCTGTTTTTTAACTATCGGCACTTTGCATTTTTCATATGGCTGCAGAGTTTGAGCTCCAGAATGGTTTTCTTCTATTTCTGAATGAGTATAAAAATTTCCCCTAGCACCATCATTCAGAATCAAAAGAGGGATTAAAGAGGATTTGGGTGTTTGTAGTAAAATATGGTGTTATCTAAAGCTGCCATTGTTAAGCAATTGTATCCTAGTCAAAGTGGCTGCATGGTTAATGTGGTGGAACAATGACAGCCCAGCACACATGAATGACTAGTAGTGTAAGTGGCTGGTCATGTAGCTCTGTCCACTGAGGCTTGGTCTACATTACCAACATATGTATGTCAGCATATGTGTATCACTGAGGGATGTGGAAAATCCATATCCCTGAGAGACAGTGATACCGACCTAACCCCTAGTATTGACAGTGATATGTCTATGGGAGGGTTCCTTGTATCAACATAGCTACCATCTCTCAGGGAGGTGGAGGACCTATGCAGATGGAAGAAGGTCTCCCATTGGTGTAGGCAGTGCTATCACTAAGAGCTACAATGGCTCACCTGCACTGCTGCAGCACTGTAAGTGTAGACAAGTCCTAAGTCTGGTTGGTAAGGGTGAAGAAAGACCCAACAGGGCCCTCAAGAAGGTCCTCAACTGATGTTAAATTGGCCTAGCTCCTCAGAAGCTTCACAGCTGGCAAAGGGCATTGATGAGAGGCTTCACTGTAGAAGTATGTGTTGAGGAGAGAGTTGAGAAAGGAGAGGAAAACTTCCAAGCATAATGGGATGAGGACCATAAAAGGCACAAGGGTGAAACTAGATGGATAGGAAAAGGCTGACCAGGTAAGAGCCTTGGGAAAAGTGAAGAGAGCAAGTAAGGAAGCAAGCAGTAAACGTATCTGAACTTAATCTTGCTGCATTAAAGTCAATAGTGACACTCCCACTGATGCAGGATCAGGCTACCTTGATGAACATTTGACATCCGATTCTTCATTATGTTGTACCTCGAAATGGCTACCGCTCTGAACTGGTACTATTAGACTTGTTTTGCATGCCCTTTGCATATGTGAAAAATACTACACAAAACAATGGAGAATGTGACTATTTAGGTACAGTGAGAAAAGAAACCAGGACCTTTGCAATGCTTCATTGTCTTACTAACCCAGTCACTTAATTTTAAAGACAGGTTTGCAATAAAATTCAAATGGGGCTGATATGCTGGCTGTGACGTCCATGTGGTCAGGGACATGATGTGTTGACCATGGTGTCCATGTGAAATTTCAGTACATTTTAAATATTGAGCCTCTGTTATTTTACTCAACAAATAAGTGACTGGCATTTGGGCTTCACTGTGGGGTGTTATTTTAAAGCAGCAGACTGGAGGAGGTAATTGCAGACCCATGACTTGAAACCTTTCCCCCTGAAAAGGGGGAATAGAAAGCTTGTATGGGTTGTAGATGTTTTTAGTGTTGTCAGCAAGTGAAATGGCAGGTAGAATCAATGGATCCTACTATCCAGGCTCTGCCAACAATCCAGCAATATGGCTGGCTAGCAGGGAAAGTACTTTGGTAATGGTAGCTTGTATTTCTACCTGCAAAAAGCAAAACAAATGTTCATTCTAAACTATTGTATTTTAAATGAAGGAAGGCAGGGATAAAAGCATTATAGAATAAATTGGAAGGAACAACCCATGAGACGCTCGATCTGGTCTCCAGGATAACTAACAAACAAACAAAAAAAACCCTTAGTTCTAGGATGAGGATTATGGTCACCAGCTCCATTCTTCAGGTACAATGTAACTGTCCACCACAAAGGTAGCACTTGCTTAGGAGACAACATAAGTTTTTTGGGCGGCTGGTCGAAGACCATTAAACGAAGTCTCACAGAATCTAAGAACTGCCTCAAACCTCACTGCTTTCCATTTCAAATGCAAAGTGTGCTTCTATGATCTCGCCTTCAATAATAAATACCTACAGCACGGCAGACATAAAATAAATATTGCCAACATTTCTGATATAATTTTCCCCCTTGGGGAGAAAGAACACAATGGGGCAAATCTTTCCTTTACTTATATTTCAGCAATTCTGAGGACAAAATGGCTGCTGAAACATGCCCAAATGCATTTTGCATGGATGGAGCTGACCTTGGTTTCTTTTGAGAATGGGTAAACTCCACTGGGACAAAGGATGACTTTTCTGAGCATTTCTCTGGTACAGATACACAATTGGCTGAAACTGGGGTTCATTCCAAGTGGAAACAAGGATTTAGATGTTAAAAGGTGAAGTGTACACAAAGCAAAGCGGGATAACAGATGTGTAGTTACATATAGTCCCTTTTCCTGATATTGAATCCTGTCTTTTGAGAACTATGGAAGGACCCTGCCAATATGGTTTGTTGTAAATTGAAAAACAAAACCAAAAAACAATATTTTTTCTATGAAATTGTGTTCTAATATTTCTAAAAGAAACATGTTTTATCGAAAATCTAGGGCATGTACTGAAAGCGGCCTCCGCATGGAACTCACACTGAAGTTAACAAGAGAACCATATTCAACGCACTTATGAGATCGGGTCCGTATAATTGTCCCTTGGAGCATTGGAAACCCAAACAGAACAGCATGATCCTAATGGATATTTTAGCAACAGGAGCCCTTTAAGTATCTAGATTAGACAGACTAGACAGATCATGAGCACAAGGAAATGAAACTGATTGAGTTATATGGCCCAAGACCAGTGAAGCACAGAATGCTGAAATGGTGAAAAGTAAATTAGATTTGATCAATTCTGTTTCAGTGCTCTAGGGTGTTAATAATAACACAGGGAGTTTTAAAAATACATAGGGCTTTTTTATCCTAGCAGTGTCCCCTTTAAAACAGATTTGTATCTGAAAAAAAGTTTTGCAAAGTTTATTTGCTTCCCTACTGACATTATTGTTGACAACCTCAGGACTGTATAATTTGTAGTGGTAAACAACACACCTCTTTGGGTTTTTATCTTATCTGTTGAGTGGGATTGACTGTTTTATAAAAAAGATTCTCAGGGCTAAATCCTCAGTTGGTTTGAGTCACCATAGCATCACTGAAATCCACTGATATTTGCATTAGTTGAACATTTGGGATACATTTAGCCATCCGCACAAATATGATGTGCGTCTCTGGTGTTCCAGTTACCGATCAGGACTGCAGTACTTTGAGACGGTGGTAGTGAGTTTTGTCAGCAGAGCAGTAGAAGGTATGGCAATATCTGCATGCATTGCGTTCTGAAGTCAGATTGTAAATATTCACTGCCATGCTATCAGGAATGAAAATGCTTCCTTTGAATAACTTTTTCCTCAATGAACCTGATTACAAGCATAAATATACTGAATTTCAATGCAAATAGCAAGCTCACTCTTTGTCTCTGTTTATTCAGGTTACAGATCTGGAGAAGTTTGAAATTCCAGAGATCTTTTACATGTGCAAAACTTCAGGACACACAAAAAAAAAGTCTCATCAAATTAAAGAGGCACTGATCATTTATCTAGCCTGCCAGCCAAAAGCTCTCCAAAATATTGCTCTTATTTTTCTTTTTGAAACAACCCTCCATTAACATCACATTTGCCTGAAGTTTCCCTGGGCCTCATTTCCCCACATCCCTGACAATTGATTCTCAGTTTGGAATCCCTTCCATTTTATTCAGCTTGATTTCTTGTTTCAGCTTCATTTTAAATCCAGGGGGCCCCAGTTCCCCCTTCTGTTACACCAATTTTACAATGTAATTCCACTGAAGAGGCAACGGGTTTAGAGAACAAAGTCATAGAATCATAGAATATCAGGGTTGGAAGGGACCTCAGGAGGTCATCTAGTCCAACCCCCTGCTCAAAGCAGGACCAATCCCCAACTAAATCATCCCAGCCAGGGCTTTGTCAAGCCTGACCTTAAAAAAGGTCTAAGGAAGGAGATTCCACCACCTCCCTAGGTAACGCATTCCAGTGTTTCACCACCCTCCTAGTGAAAAAGTTTTTTCCTAATATCCAACCTAAACCTCCCCCACTGCAACTTGAGTCCCGTGTCTCTTGTTACCACTTCACAGAACATTCATTACCTGTTCAGATTTGCACCTTTCTCAGTCTCATTTTCACTCCCCTCTGCACAAACAACAATTCTGATTTTCCCACTGTCTCTCCATTACTTGTCTCCAGTAGCATTCTCATCACATTCCAGTAGTGCAAGCTCCAATACCATTTCCATCTCAAAAGAGGATCTATTCTACTTAGGTTATAAAGTTTTTTTCTGTGTGATTCCCAAGTATAAACAATGTAGACGTGGTTTCCTGTGAGTGCTTCGGTGTTCAGAAAGACCCAGAGGGAATTGCTTGGTTTCGGGATAACATGAATAAATCTTCTAGCGTTTTCCAGAAAAGACACGAGGTCTGATTCTCTGGTTCCTTGCACCTTGTGTGGTTATTTATACCTGTGGAAAGTGCATGGAAAAATGCCACCGGATCTGAGTGGCTTCATATTACACCCTATAACTGTACATGACTGTAGGAAGTACAAAGCAGGGAGGATCAGGCTACTTGAGTGTCCAGCCAAATAGAAGCCACAAGGTAGTAGAAATCTCACAGGAAGTGTCCCAGGGAGGGAGAGAAGGGATTGATCATCTGCTCACTTACACCAGTCCAACCCACTGCTATCCAGTGACCTACTTCTGATTTACATCAATGCAAGATAGTGGAGAACGGGACTCCAGATTTCTTGCAATGTTCAGATAAATTCACACATGGCTTTAGGTGCTTATCCAAACAGAACCACCAAATCTTCTGAAATTCACCCCTCACTAATTATAACTTGCTTTATTGGGAGAGAGAGTACTGTTCACGAAACTAGGGATATTCCATAATCTTTGCTGAAGGGTGCCATGGTACCTAACTTTTAGCTAGACAGCAATCAGAGTCAAGTGGATGGAGCATGAATTTAACACATCACCTGAAGTGAAAAGTGTGTTCTTTCCATTTTTTAAAAACTCTTGTAATGCTGGTGAAAGCTTGCACCTGAATAAAATGTTTCCTTCCTTAGCAATTATCACTATCTCTTCCTCCCTGTGTTTCTAATGGAACTTTAAGTAAACATCAGGTGAGAGGAAAGGTGAGCTTGTGGTTAATGCACTGACTGTGGATCCATGGTCCCCTGACAGCCTGGCAGGTGGGCTGCCTCAGGATCAGGGTTCCCAGGGCTTTTAGGGTCCACTGCTCTGGGGCAACCTGCCAGGTGGACTGCCCCTGAGTCAAGGCTGCATTTGCTTTCATAGAGAATTTTTTTAATTTGGGGGATTGGTTCCTAAGTGGAAGAAACCAAATTTTGAAATATCAAAATCCTCCGCAATGGAGTTTCTCTTCTCCACCCAACTTTAGAACATACATTTATGAATTCAGCTCCCAAAAGGATGTTAGGGCAGAACAAACACAAAGACCTGGACTTGGTGTCCAAGAGTTTTGCTATCTGGTTTTAGGTGTATTAAAATCAATTTACAGTCGGCAGTGACAACAAAAAACTTGGCTATTAACACCAAATTCCAAAATACTAGAAAGGTCCATTAAAAGTCTAACCAAATAGGTCTTCTTACTCTAAATCACTTGCAAGATGGTAATTCCCAATATTTTCAAATGCTATTGGCTCAAGGATGCCCCAAATACAGCCTCAGAACTACATACAGTCCACAGAGTCCTACAACAATAATAGTAGTAACGTACCACTTAGGACCAAATTCACAACTGCCACTTTAGGCACCGAAATCCCAGAATCATGCTCCACTAGGATTCACGAAGCCCCGGCTTTGAGCAAACCCCGCAGGTGCCTAAATTTTCTGAGCAGCTACATTTTTGCAGTAAAAGTTCTCTAGGTGCCTATGTTTCTCCCTCAGAACGGGTGCACTGCACCCCCACACAAGGCCTCTGGACACTGAAGCCCTAGAGTGATGAACAAACTAGGGGAAAATAGGCCTAACTCACCAATCCGGTAAACATGTTCAAAGCTTGCCTACCTGATCAGGCCCTTATAGAGAAGTTTGAATAAATGTCGGGGGAGAGGAGGTGGAACAGAACAAGGCTCTCCGTTAGTGCAGTGATTAGGGTACTCAGCCAGTCTATGAAGACCCCCCACTTCAAGTCCCTCATCTACTGTAGAGGGAGAAGAGATTTTAACGGGGATCTGCCAACTCTCAGATGAGTTCCCTAGCCACTGAGCTAGTCTAATGGGGGGCCCCCTCACTCTCCCCCGTTGACACTGTTCTGCTGTAGATAAATAACTTTAAAAAGCCATTGCAGCAGGGGAACTAGACATTGGGTCTCCTACCTCCCAGCTGAGTACTCTAACCACCAGGCTATAGAGTCATCGACCACGCTCTCTCTCTATCTCCCTCCATTCACTGTATAAGGACTCCGAGCCTAAATCAGGCTGTGTGTGAATCCTATTGATTTTCTAGATGTCTAAATTTCTTGGTGAATCGAGCCCTTTACTGTTCATAGTATCTTCAAGGATTTCCAGGCAATTTACAGACATGGATTAATTAAACCTGAAGCTATCCATGTGAACTATGGAAGTATTCTTAACCCCATTTTATACACAGGGAAATGGAGGCAGAGAGGAGAGGTTTGTGTGACCTTGGGCAGGCTCACACAATGTGGGTTAAAAGCCAGGCATTCTGGCACCTTATACTGTGTCCTAACCACTAGAATGTGCTTCTTTCCATGCCCTAACAAAGCTGAAGCAACTTCAGGTTTTTATTGCAGACGAACTTAAAAAAAAAATCCACTCATCTTTCAGGCAAGATACAAGAGTAAATAGTATAGTTGTGTTGTCCATTTATTTTTGGAATTAAACACGTTATGTAAATATAATATGCAAATTGAGTGTGGCCCTTGGGCTGCTGGCAAGTTCCTCATGCATCCAGTGGCATCGCAAGTTTCAGGCCTCCCTGCTGTTGATTAAGAAATTTCCTTGATAGATCTATAAATATGGAGCATTAATCTGATTAATGTGACAGTCAGCCGTGCAGAAACGTGTTTAAATGTGACTCGATAGCTCCGTACATTCGCATGACATTGGCCGAGCAAGAAAAATAAATGCTGCCCTTGACAGGCTGCTGAGAATTCAGCACTTGAACGTTGAGCTTTAAACATCTATAGACACAGATGAAGATGAAGATGAAGCTGTGGCATTGTGAGCCAGCTTCAGACAAGGAGCCTAGTCCAGATCGTGATTCAAATGTAATGCACACCACTCACCGCTTCTTTGCAGGCACACTGCAGCTGCAGAACTATATATATTACCCAGACTTTTTTTTAACTGAAGAAAGAAGGCTGAGGAAAGGATATTTTTATGCCTTATTAGGAGGAGGTTTTCCTCTTAATTCTGCATGTAGTGTGCACAGATCACCACCTACCTGCAGGGCTGGAGCCCAAAGCTTTTTGCCAGACATTCAGGGAAATCAACACAGCTGAGATGGGGCGTCCGTTCAAATCAACTGCAGGTGCAATGGAAGCCATTAAAATGACCTGTTATTTGAGTGGGAGCTGAGCACACGTACGTTACAATCACAACACATATGAAGAATAAAAGGCATGTTTCAATAGGATTTCAAATGTGATACAGAACGCCTTTTCAGTGATATGTAGCATGTGGCAGGCATATAAGGAACCATAATGAGAAGCTTATTAATTACACCCATGCTTTTCAGGCCTCCTTTGAAAGAAAAGACAACAGTTCTTGATGTTCAAGATTTTGGCAGCTGGACCTTGGATCACTGATAAGGCAACACGGTGTAGAGTAATCAGTGCAGTGAGCTAGAAACTCCTTAGTTCTGCTACCAACTGACTACGTGACTTTAGAGAGACAAGGTGGGTGAGGCATTATCTTTTACTGGAGCAACTTCTGGGAGTTGATGGGAGAGACAAGCGTGTGTGCCACACAGGTGTACTTAATCCAGCCTCAGTGCGGGGAGATCGAATAGATGGCACACACATTTTAGGTAAGTCACTTGACCTCTCTGCATCTCAGTTTCCACCAACCCCTCTGCAAAATGGAGAAAACTCATACCTACCTAAGGCTGCAGCATGGAGAATATTGTATAGCACTTTCAGACAGTTAAAGCACTATATAAACTGAGACCGCCCATTGTATCATACTGGCCAATACTAGCTCACTGTTTCCTTATGCTCCCCCTGACTGTCTGTTGTATCCAACTCTCCTGTCTCTGTTCCTAGATTTAGCTTGTAAACTAGGAAGTCAGGGACTATCTTGTTATAGTATCATAGAGATGTAGGGCTGGAAGGGACCTCACCAGGTCATATAGTCCATCTCCTCACACTGAGGCAGGATTAAGTATACCTAGACCATCCCTGACAGATATTTCTCTGACCCCTTCTTAACAGCATCCATGGACAGGAATTCCACAACCTCCCTAGTTAAGCAATGGAACAGGTCACCTATCTTTATAGTGAGAAAGCTTTTCCAAATATCTAAACAAAATCTCCATTGTTATGGTCTGTACAGTTCCCAGAACAAGATTTTTAAGCCAGACTCATGATTTTTGAATGTCTCAAGCTGGCAAAACTAAAAACTTGCTCTAAGAGCGTCTCATTTTCTGTGATCACGAGCCAGTCTTAATTACATACATGCTCAATAGTAATTTATCAGTAGCTAATTTGTGGTGGATACCACATATACCACGATACTATTAACAGCTTACTCCAAGATTTTAGGGCAATGAGGACATTTCTGAGCTTCATTGTGGGTGTTGTTTACAAAGTTTTTCCCTTTTAATTGATTTACCCAGATATTAGGAAGGAAAGATGGACAATAGCAGGATGAAATGAAGGTCGTACTGTCAACTTCTGAAACTCTTTGCCAGAGGATGTCGTGAAGGCCAAGACTATAACAGGGTTCAAAAAAGAACTAGATAAATTCATGGAGGATAGGTCCATTAATGGCTATTAGCCAGGATGGGCAGGGATGGTGTCCTTAGCCTCTGTTTGCCAGCATCACAACCCCCATTCCTGATTTCAACAGGTGTCCTGATTCCAAACCTGGTGATCTAAGCATTAGATAACACATCCACCAGCATTTACTTGAGTTCAACCAGTGCTTGGAGACAATTCAAACAATGAGACCCCAGGGAGCTGCTGGGTATGCTTTTCCAAAATCTGGCCATTTAATTTAGGTGACTAAATGGATGCTGAGCTATTTTGAAAAAAAATGGCCACTGGTGTGGGTGCTCAGCACTTGAAAATCTAGCCTTTCATAGATTGATAAAGATTCCAAGGCCAGAAGGGACCATTGTGATGATTTAATCTGGCCTCCTGAATAGCACAGGCCACAGAACTTCCCCCACATAATTGCTAGCACATGTTTTGATTTATTTATTTATTTTTTTTTATTAAAGAAACCCAATCTTGATTTAAAGGTTGTCGGTGTCAGAGAATCTCCCAATACCCTTGATATATTGTTAATGGCTGGAATTAACTTGAGTTAAGCACTTTGAAGAGTAAAGCGCTGTTATGGTTTCCAAGTGCTAAATGTTATTAGTACTGGATTATTGCTGAAGAACTCTCTTTGTGAGTACTGATGGGCAAATCGGAAAGAAAAAGTTATGATCTGTTTGGAACCACACCAAAAATATAACAGCAGTATAAAAAGACTGCACCACACCAGTTCAGCCTTTCAATATTTGTTCTGAGCATTTCTATTTATTTTTCTCTTCAAGTCTCCATACAAGTGTTCTGCCTCTTTTCCTCTCCAACCTGTGTATCAGGTGGAAGTGTAAACAATACTTGTCATTTGAGCAATATGATTATTTTTATTGTTAATTAATTGTATTTCCGTAGCATGTAGGAGGCTAGGTCATGGGACAGGACTACAGCTGGATGAATAAGGTTTTTTTTTCCAGTTTGTTGGCAAATTTCAAAAAGCCTAAAAGAAATAATTTTCTGTTGGACCAAAATAAAATAAAGCGGAAGTTTTCAGCAAATCAAAAAAAAAATCATTTTGGGTCAAACAACATGTGATTTTGTCCATTTTTGAACATTTTCAAAAATAAAAGGAAACAAAACTATTTCAAAACATTTTTTAAATAAACAATTTAGAAAAAGCAACATAAATTTCCAAAATATTTTGGTCTGGCCAAATCTGTATTTTTTGCTGAAAAACGTTTCAGCCAAAATGTTTTGCTCAGCTCCAACCAGGACCATGTTATGCTAGACACTACACAAACCCAGACAAAAGAGACAATGGTCTCAAGTTGCAGTGGGGGAGGTCCAGGTTGGATATTAGGAAACATGTTTCACTAGGAAGGTGGTGAAGCACTGGAATGGGTTACCGAGGGAGGAGGTGGAATCTCCATCCTTAGAGGTTTTTAAGGCCCGGCTTGACAAAGCCTTGGCTGGGATGATTTATTTGGTGTTGGTCCTGCTTTGAGCAGGGCATTAGACTAGATGACCTCCTGAGGTCTCTTCCAACCCTAATCTTCTATGATTCTATGATCCCTGCCCAAAGCGTTTTCAATCCAAGTACAAGACAAGAAGCAATAGATGTCTATAGGTAGACCAATGGGGGGAGCATAAAGAAACAATTAGAAAAATATTGCTTAGAATGACGGGCTGTGTACTCATCACACCAAGAGCTTAACCATTGTCAAGATTTTTGTAGGCATTATAGAATAGTAGTGTTTTGAGGACGGTTTTGTTAGAGGATAATGAGTTAGTAGCCTACTATATTATATTAATTACTTGCATTTACATGGCAAGCTTCATGCAATTGTGATGGTTTCCATATTGACCAATACCAGGAATTGAACCAGGGACTTCCAAAGCTAAAAGGATAAGCTCATCACAACTTGCATATGGGGCCTCAGCTATCTAGCTAAGAGCTTTGTAGATTGGGCACAGAGAAAGACATAGCATGTACTGACCAGGGGCTACACAAGGATGCCAAAGAGCTTTACAATGAATTAATTAAGCTTCAAAACAACCTTAGTGTAACCTTTGGGTGGGCCAGAGTTTACTTCACGGCTCCTCTCCTAGTGCTCCAAGTCAAGACAATCAAATCCCAAAAGAACCAGAGGAATGAATTTAATTCTCAAGTACCAACTTTATAAAAATGTATAGTGATAAAAACATCATAGCTTAATTTCTACTAAACAACAAAGCTACTTCATAATCCACACACATTATCTTCACAGTTATAAATATAAACCAAATTAAATCTAAACCAGTCAGCGTCAATCCCCTCCCGCCCCACATTGAGAAGTAACTTAGAGCTCCTAAAGCTTAGGTTGAGTTCACCTGAGTTTCAAATAGTGTCTTTGTTCATCAACTCTACACAGTCTGCTGAATCGAAAACACTGCAGTAATATCTTCTCTCCTCTTGCCTGCAGAGATCTTCATTTGGACAACACACAGACTCTTTCTCCTCCTCTGCTGGACTGTGGAATCAAGTAGCTAGTCAGCTAACTAATTAACCAACCAATAAGTATTAAATGTGCAAATGTTACAAGACAAATGCAAAACTAAGAATAGAAAACATCAATGACTCTTTCCCCATCACCACATTTAAACAAGAAAGGAGTGAGTGAACCTGACTGGGTAAGACAATTTGACTAAAAAAATTGGCTAAAATCAAATAACATTCAAGGTATACAATTAAAATGAAAGAAATTAATTTTCCCTCCCAATTTCCTCTTTGTTCAACTAACACTGCCCGGGTCTTTCTTTTGGAAAGTTAACAATATCATCAAGAATTAGGAGAAAACAGCCTATTATCTGCTCCTGTGATGCTGAGCTTCTTTCTGCTCACAAATCCTTTTGTAAAGCAGCTGCCCTGACTACTTGACCTCAGTGGAGTCTATTAATCCAGCTACAGGGAGCCTACTGAGCATGCCCTAAACTACCACCCCCAAGTCCAGAAACTTTTGGGAGTGGAATGCTAAATGGGCATCTGCAGAGCATCGATGACCCAGATACAACTCATTCCTCTCCCTACCACCCACACCCTTCTTGTCTCTAGATCTCTGAAAGAGATACCTTCCTGTTAGGCACCCGGGTTACATTAGGTTCAAGTTACAGATCGATAAGATGAGACACGGAGATGGTGAGCGATTTGTATTTTATGTGAGAACAGACACTCCCCGTTAGAAGCTGGATTTTCAGTTCCCCACTTGACTTACTAAACCGTAGTGCAGTCAAGTGGAATCTATTCTATGACCAGCAGTTGTCACTGCTCTGCTGTGATGTGCATTTTTTTCCCCTGACAAAACCCTTTTTGATTATAGGTGAAACTGAGCAAACCTGCAAAGGCAAACAACAGATTATCTTTGCTTCCGTTTTTCACAAAAAAACCCCAAACCACCTGCGAAAAGTCCTGTTGGCCTATTACTTTTTACATGCACAAATTCTCGCACTGCTCTTTCAAAAGGTGTTCTGTAAATAGCAGGAGTTATGCAGGATTTGTTATGCAGAAGAGAGGGGGCCCAATTCTCCTCTGATTTATGCCAGTGTAGAACAGGAGTCAACGCCTTGGCATCAACACAGTTACAGTGATGTAAAACAGGTGTAAGTGTGAAGAGAATCCAACCAAGGAGCACACTTTTTGTTATGATTAATACATTTTCTCCTGTTTTAAGCCTCCAATGAAAATGTATATGCTAGGTCTGTGACTGAAGTGACCAGACTCCAAATATAGACTCTTTGCCGATAACGTAAAGTCTTGCATTAAAGAAATTTGTAGTTATTCTGCTTAAGTACTTTGTTTTCATTTGCTTTGTTAACGGACCTGAATGGATTCCCCCCCCCCCCCCCCCATCCACCTCCAATAATATCATCATGATTCCTTTCCCCCACCCCCCACCAATCCTATACAATAATATGACGTTGGAATTGTTTTGTTTTGTTTTAACTTCATGGATTTTGCCTTCCAAAGAATTTTCCCCCGAAATCTTTCTGCTGCCTGGATAGCAACTAAATTGGAAATGCTAATGTTTCTCTTTGCCTGATTCCCACCAAGGGAGTGTCAAAATATCCATAAAATGAATTGTGTGCACTAACGGAGACATACAGATTTATGTATTGTAATGCACGTTGTTTAATATTACTGTCTTGTAGGAATTCACTTTATTTTTAATTTTCATCACATTTTGCATTTAGGAGCAGCATGTGAGATGTTTTATATGAAAGGCCAGACTTCCAAAGTAATTTTACCAGCAGTCAGATAAATGCATAGAATTCATTGAATGTCTCAGTTATATGGAAGCATTAGACCCTTAATAGCTCCAAATCAGCATCTCCCCTTAGATTAATAAATCTGTATTTTAGTGGAAGCGTTGGAATATAGTAATCTAAGGCTGCCTGTTTAAAAATTGAGCTGTTCTCTCTGTTACTGGGAGTAATCTGTTCAAAAAGGTTAGGTTCGACTTTTCCTCTTACAGCTTCTGTGGTTATTATATCGTGCAGAAATGAGTATCTGAAACATGTCATTATGGATTAGTGTGGACAGCTGGCCTGATAGTCCTTGTATAAATTCAGTGAGTCCAGTTTTTAAATACATGTGACTTACAAAAGTGTAATAATGATCATTACCAGATGGCACCCCAGTTGGCAGTCTCAGCAAAGAGAGTAATATCTGAACAGGCATGTCTTATGCTCTCATCCTTAGAGGTGGTCCCTACATATTGGCATGGGATTGAGACATATTGGCATGGGGTTGCTGGGAATCCCTTCGTTGCTCTGTCCATACAATGTGCAGAATAGAAGAGCACTGCCCTGATTTTCACTGTGCTCTGGCCCCTCTATACTGTCTGGGCAGTAAAAAGGTGCTTATTTTAAAGAATGTGTACACAACCAGAATCAGCTTCCCCCGCCCCCCACACAGTCTCTGTTGTTATTCCATCATTTTTCCACCAAACATGTAAGAATCAGCTGCAAAACATTTTCCACACCAGAATGAACCAGGCAGACACACTGCAAGGGAATCCATGTCCAAATCTTAATCAAACTGTAAAAAAAATCTCAGTAAACCAGGTAGATCTAAAAGGATAAACAGTCCTGGAAGAGCTGTCACTCTCAATGCAAAAAAAATGAAACAGAAAACCATGAAACTTAATTTCAGCTTTCAAAAGATGACATCAAAAGTTTAAAACATTGCCTCTGAAAAATTGTTTTTGTTTAGCAAAGAAAATATTACAAATATTACACAGTCATTTGCACTGTGGAAAACCTAGGACATAACTGGCTTCAAAACTGAGCTTGATATGGTTAGGTGTTTTGTCCCTACTGCTCCCCTTGGAAGTCTGTTCCAGAACTTCACGACTTTGATGGTTAGAAACCTTTGTTGAATTTCAAGCCTAAACTTCTTGATGGCCAGTTTATATCCATTTGTTGTGTTTACATTGACACTAAACTTAAATAACACTTCTCCCTCCCTGATATTTATCCCTCTGATGTATTTATAGAGCGCAATCGTATCTCCCCTCAGCCTTCTTTTGGTTAGGCTAAACAAGCCAAGCTCTTTGAGTCTCCTCCTAAGGTAGGTTTTTCATTCTTCTGATCATCCTAGTAGGCCTTCTCTATACCTGTTGTAGTTTGAATTCATCTTTTTTAAACATGGGAGACCAGAATTGCACACCTTATTCCAGATGAGGTTTCACCAGTGCCTTGTATAACGCTACTAACACTTCCCTGTCTACTAGAAATGCCTCACCTGATGCATCCTAGGACTGCATTAGCATTTTTCATGGCCGCATCACATTGGCAGCTCATAGTCATTCTGTGATTAACCAATACATCCAGGTCTTTCTCCTCCTCTTTTGTTTCCAACTGATAAATCCCCAGTTTATAGCAAATTTTTTGTTGTTAGTCCCTAAATGCATGACCTTGCACTTTGCACTATTAAATTTCATCCCATTTCTATTATTCCAGTTTTCAAGGTTGTCCAGATCATCTTGTATGATATTCCGGTCCTCCTCCATATTGGCAATACCTCCGAACTTTGTGTCATCTGCAAATTGTATTAGCACACTCCCACTTTTTGTGCCAAGGTCATTAAAAAAATGTTAAATAAGATTGACCCCAAGATCGATTTCTGAGGAACTCCACTAGTAACCTCCTTCCAGCCTGAAAGTTCACCTTTCAGTATGACACATGTAGTCTCCTCTTTAACTCATTTCTTATCTACCTTTTGATTCTCATATTAATCTCCATTTTCTCCAATGTAGCTAATAATTCCCATGTGGAAATGTAGCAAATGACCTACTGAAATCCAGGTAGATTAGATCTCCTGCATTTCCTTTGTCTAAAAAATCAGTTATATTCTCAAAGAAGATCATGTTGGCCTGGCACAATCTACCTTCTGTAAGACCATGTTGTATTTTATCCCAATTACCATTTACCTCTATGTCCTTAACTACTTTCCCTTTCAATATTTGTTCCAAGACCTTGTATACAATTGAGGTCAAACTAACAGGCCTGTAATTTTCTGGATCACTTTTATTCCCATTCTTAAAAATAGGAATTATATTAGCAAATCTCCAGTCCCTAGGGTATAATCCCTGAGATTATTGATTCATTACAAATCTTTGCTATTTGGCTTGCCATTTCATGTGCCAGTTCTTTCATATTCCTGGAGGGAGATTTTCCGGGCCCCTCGATTTAGTCCCATTAAGCTGTCTGAGCTTGATTTCCACCTCTGATATGGTAATTTCTATTTCCAAATCCTCATTACCATTAGCTACCATGCCACTATTCCTAAACTGTTCATTACCCTTCATTGCTTGACTAAGGTTAGAAGCCTATGGCAGAACTAGAAATTAGACTCAAATCTTCTGAATCCCAATCCAGTGCCTTGCCTACAAGAACATCCATCTTCTCCAAAATGTAGGACCGTAAATTTCCCCCAACAGTCACTGAATTTAACAACCTAGAAAATTCTCTTCAGTATCTTAAAAAACAACAACAAAAGTTTTAGTGGATCCACTATAGTGAAAAAGCAACCCTAAAAAGTACCTCACCAAAACACAGACACTTAAAAAAAATTACAGCTATGAACAACTATTCTGTACTAATCAATTAATGTTCATCCTCCTGCTCTCCTCCACCCTGCATCAAAAGGTAAGCAGACATTACCCCTAATGTATGCAGTTGGTAAAGCAGACAAATTGCCATTACAAGAAGGCCGAAAGCTAGTGTGTCAAAAAAGGTCTGAAGTTTAGTGTTTTATAGGAAGACCCCATGCAGCAAGATATCTGCACTGATCTTAACAAGTCTGTAACCATGAATCTCTCAAGTAAGGGTACCTGCAGTGATAGACCTTGCCTGAATTTCCATGAATGCAGACTTCTCTTACTTTATGATGTTTTATCATGATATATGCAAAGGCAATATGTACCTCTGTTCCAATTGTGTCTCACCATTACGCTTATGTCCAGTTCATTCCTAAGGGAAACTCTCTCTAATTTTACTGCATTTTTTTCTTTCTGTGAAAAGTTTTTACTATTAGGAATTATCCCGCAGACTCCTACTTTGCATTTGCATGGCTCTATGTATTTTCATATCACTGAACAAACATTCAGTAACTAATCCTCTGAACACTCACACATGGTAGGTAAATGTTATTATCACTGTTTCAAAGACGCACAAGCTGACACAGAGAGGTCAAGCCAGGTTTCTTAGACCACACAGAGGGTCATTGACATAGAAAGGTTCCAAACAGTGTGTAATATGTAGCTCAGAGCTGGTGCTCGACATTCCACTGATGTTTTTTCCTGAAAGCTGTCCGGGGAGCTGCATGGGGGGCTGGGGAAGGACATAGTCACCTGAGGCCATTCTGGCGGGGCAGATCCCTGTTCCTCCCACATAGGGAAGCTGAGGGAAGAAGGTAGGATTTCCAATTTTGGTTGGACGTATTCCTGAAGGTTTCAACACATGGCATAATCTTTAATTAAAGATTAATCTTTAATTCCTGGCAATGCCAGGACAATCCTGGAGGGTTGGCAAACCTAGAAGGTGGCCTGGTGAAGCCAGGCTAGTCATGGTGCAGCTTCTCCCAGCCAGGACTTCTGGAGTCAGGGTGGGACAGCCTTAAAGAAGCAAACTGACATAAAAGTCAGAAGCACCTCAAAAAAATCAGCACCTTAGGTGGCTACTTACATGACCTATGCCTTAAAAGAGGCATATAGACTTCCCCATGCCTTTCCTGGTGTGGGGGCGGGGGACAATTGTGTATAGGTGTTTTATATATCTATTTATGAAGTTCTATGTGCTTTTATTTGTGAAAATCACATTGAAAAAGCCCAGCTTGGACTAGGAGTGGGAAGTGGTGAGTGATTACTCCTCAGTTTGTGGCCACAGTGTTCAGTGACCTTCATCAAACACTATAAGATGCAATGTAGTGCCTTGTGTATCTGCTCCTCTATCTCGCACACTGGCAGTTTGTAGCTTCATTTTTAATATTTACAAAATAGCTTTCTATCAAGGAGATAACCTTGATGTCGTATGGAGATGAGGACATTCTGTCATGACCCCACAACTTTTGAACTTGTGTCCTCAAGGTTCCCAGTTGACTGTTACCGCCCTACTCCCACCCAGCAGCTTGCTACTAACTAAGTGAGCAGGAGAGACAATGAAACCTGAAGTTACATCAGGGAGGCCTGAGCCTGACTGGAGGAACACCTTGAACTCTGGTTGGTCAGGGCTTCCTACTGAAACCCAAAGAAAGGCATACAAAGTTGTCTGTACAGGAACACTCTACCTGGCCATTACACTGGAACTTGCCTTCTTGACCGACTCCTGGCATCCCGTCTTGTTCCTGATCCTCCCCCTGTTCCCTGACTATTGCTATGTCGCTTGGTTTGATTCTCTGACTCCAGCTCTGACCCTTGGCTTGACTCCTTCTCCAACCATTAGACCCAGCTGCCTACATCTCAGCCCTGACACATTCAGTGTCCTCAGCACTGTGATTTCTAGTGCTTGGCCCAATCACATTGGTAACACCTGTTTTACAGAGACAGGTTTCCAAATCACCATCCAGGCTCAACTGTTTTTTTTTTTTCCATTTGAACACTGTTGCTCTAATTCTTTGTCTTCCAATCTATGCTGTCCTTATGAGCATCATGGGCCGTGATATATTTCTATAATAACTGCGAGGTTAAAGATATTTAAGTACTTGAACGAAGGTCATAAAGCCATCTCTGAATCACAGTTAGCTAATTTGGTGACTTTAATCAGCAATTCTCCAAGAATAGCTAAACCTGAAAATAAAGACAATAAATAAAAAAGAATGCATTTCTGGTCTGAAGCACTGTAAAAGAGGTTTCAGCCTAGAGAGTTTCTCACCACCAAATTATAACCCCTTAGATATGAAGTATGTGTCAGAAATTAAATCTACCTTAAATTTTACCATACAAGTTGGAGCTGCTGTGGTGAAATATTTAGAACGAAGATAGCATTAAGTCAGCTCAATTTGTAAATGTAAAAGCAGCCAGAAGAAAGCACCCATTGGGTCTAAAAACATGACATAATGTAAACAATATAAAAAGCAATGCCATGTGTCTGTGCACCCTTTGGAAATTGAACCGCTGATGGTTAAGTGGAAGGGAAAACCGTGAGGGGAGGCTACAGCTAACCAAAGAAATCATTCTGAATACCGCAGGAGGTTAGGCTGGATGATCACTGTGGTCCTGTCTGGCCTGTGAATTTCTGAATCCTTTTCTACCTTCCACACCTAGCGCTGGGGAGGGAGAATTTCACATGCCAAAAGGGATTTGTTCACAGGTATGACTTTCCTCAGGCCACTGTTTTAGTCCAGGGTGAGGCCCTGGGCTCAATACAGCCTTGAGCAAGGCGCAGTTATTTTAACACATTTCACTTACTGAAATTGGATCTCATGGCACACCTGAGCTTTACCAATGGCCCATCACTTTGCTGTGCCCGGCTGGTTGAGAATCGTTGCCCTACAATATGTTCTCCTGAACACTGTCAACTAGTGAACAAGCTGGCATCCCAAACTGGCTATTTTTGCCATTAGTAATGTGCCACCAGAAATTAAATGGATGCAGCGCTGGATCATTAGCTTCTTTGATTCCTATCCAGGAAGTTACACTGAAAGTACAACAGTACAGTACTTTATTGTCGCTAGCATTCTCTGCATAAAGGACAAGAAGAATGCCCTCTTTGCTTCCCATCTATTCATGTCTACACGTATTTCTAAGACAGCATCACCATAGTATCTAGTACAGCAACCCAAAGCAGCAAGTCTTCTGAAAAGAAAAGTGGGTGCAACCTTGATTGTGCCAGGGTGGGGAAAGGAGAATGGATGGGTTTAGCACGGCCCCAAAAAGGAGATGCTGCTGGCTGGGTAGATGACATGACCAGGGTAGCTGTGAGATGCACTAGTGCATCCCTTCAGCAAGCCTCTATCAGGGGGGTGTTATGAAGCCCCTGCCATATACTACAGCTGTCACCCAGCCCTGGCAGAACACCCCTGGGAAAGCAGCACTGTATTGTTCAGGAGCCTTAACCCCACCCCCATCCTGTTAGAAGGAATTGTCTTCCCCCCCAACCCCAGAGCTTGGTGTTATTCAATAGAATTCACCCTGCACAGCAGGTGGAATATTAAAGTACTAGGAGTGTATGTTGAGGTGTATTGCTTTTGGGGCACAGCCAGCCATCCTGGCCTAGTGAATCTAGCCCAATGAATGTAACTGAAAGCAGCAAAAAAAAAAAAAATCAAGGGAATATTATGCTCCTTTAAGGTGACATGTTTATTCTTCATGCAGCGATATAGTGGTTGCTGTTATTCTATCTCTAGAAACAGCACATAAAGAACACAAGAAACAAAAATGCGGACTGTTCACCAGTAATGCATCATCTACCCGGGAACAACTTTATAGCCTCAGACATTTTGATCGGAATGTTTTCACTGACTCAGATAGTCACATTGCTATGTGATGGTGATCCAGAATGTCCAACATTCAGAACATGTGAACAAGAGGTGAGGAAGTCTCCAACAATGCAAATCTTGCTGTAAACACAATGCAAGTTGACACCCATATGTCAGGAACCATTTCTGCTCAGTCATGCACAGAAGATAGAATCAAATCCAGTAACTGTAATGAAATACAGACACATATGGTGGAAGGTGAACAATGCTACCTAGTAAGTGATGCTAACCACAGAAGTGAAAAAAAGAGATGCCCTGGGTCTGAAGGTGTTCAAGTGACCTTCGGAACAACATACATCATTCACCAGAACAGAGAAAATGATTTCAATGGTCTTTTCGATACGAGTTTTTCTTTTCAAACTAGACACACACACTGCAAACCAAAGCAAGACCAAGAAAGGAGCCAAAAAATTAGAAAAAGAAAATTGTACTCCCAATGCAAAAGAGAAGGAACACTCCATTAATCTGGAAGGTAACAAATTTCAACAAAGGTACAAGGAAATGCATTTTTACATAATGCATGATTTATCCCTGCCAGAGGAGGTTTTAGAGACAAAGGCTAGGTCCTTCAAGTCTTGGTCCCATGTGTAGTCCTGTTTCATGGATGGTTTTGTCTAGTCTAGGAAAAAAGTTGAGGTTAGGTTAGGCTTAGGCCACATGTACACTATAGCCGGGATAGACACACTGAGATCGATCCACCGGCAGTCGATTTAGTGGGTCTAGTAAAGACCTGCCAAATCGACAGCAGATCACTCTCCAGTCGACCCTTGTACTCTACCCCCGACAAGAAGAGTAAGGTAAGTCAATGGGAGAGTTTCTCCCGTTGACCCGCCGCGGTGTAGACCCCGCAGTAACTCAACCTAAGACACATCGACTCCAGCTACATTATTCACATAGGTGGAGTTGCGTAGTGTAGGTCATCTTACCGCAGTAGTGTAGACGTAGCCTTAGCTACCTTGATGATCCTCATTGCAGGAGAGATTTCCAAAAGCACTTTAAGAATGTTGCTGTACAAGTCCCACTGGATAGCATCTATGCTCCTAAATCCCTTTGGTGCTTTGACTATTGTCCCCTTTGAAACTTTTTAAGAACCCAATCCAGCAAACTTTTACTCATGGGAATAGTGAGGAACTACACTATACTGATAGTATAACACACACTTTACATATAAAGCTGGAAGAAGTGTGCTATATTCTCAAAGAATAATCTAAAATATTTCACTACATTTTTAAGTAATCACATCATTACAAAGATTGGAATGGGAACAGGCATGGAAAACATTCATCCATTTTTTTGACTAAAGATTGTAACAAGAAGGGAAGCCATAGAATCATTACTGTGTTAAGATTATTTATAATGGTCTTTCTATGGTACAGTCTCCCAATATGCATGTGTAATGATTACACACATGAGTAAGGGAGCGATAAATTGGAAATGACTCCTGTGAGTATAATATAATACCATACTACATAGAGTATATGAGTATAGTATGTTGTACTGTAGTGTGGTATAATAGTGATTCATAATACAATAATAGAGGCAGTGTGACCTAGAGGTTAGAGCATTGGAACGAGATTCAGGAGATTTGATTTCTGTTCCTGGCTTCGGCCTCTTCTGCTGGGTGATCTTGGGCAAGTCACTTCTCCTTTTTGTGCCTCAGTCTCCGCATTTGTAAAATGGGGATAATGACATTGACCCCTTTTGTAAAATCCCATATAAGCGCTAGGAATTATTATTACACAAAATGGGCTATTGGCGTAAATGAAGTCAATAGAGCTATTCCAGTTTACTCCAGCCGATGACATGTATACATATTTACATAGCCCAGCTGAGACCGTAACAAATACTCAGAAAAAGCAGGGGCAATAAGGTAGAAAACAAGCTGCTAGATGTTTTTTTAAAGAGTTATGACGAGGCACATTAAGCATTGATTTAATTTTGCAGTTCACTGTGATATCACAAGCTACATTGATTGCGAAGTCACACCTCTGCTTAACAACAGGTAAATAAAAACATCATCAAGGTTGAGGCTGCATGAAAGATGTCTGGCCATAATTCCAAACATATTTCATTTGATTATTGCACAGCACAGCAATCTACAGCACTCCCATAACCGAATTAACAACCAAGTTAACTCAATAACAAGCTGCCTCAATACACATTTCCATTTCTCATGCACTTTCTGCAGTCAGGTGAACTCTCATAGAAAATGCCATAAGGGAACAGAATAGTAATCCACTGAGTCCGACATTCTGCTTCTGAAGGCAGCCTAGTGGGAACTCTGCACAGGTGACAGAAATTACAGTAGGTGTCCAGAGACACTGTGCTGAAAAGTATAGTGTGTAGAGAATCCTACAGGAGGACTATGCACCACATATGTTCTACTTATGGCCCATTCTGTGGGCTTAATTGGGAACCCAGTGATGGAAGACCTTATGTAGCCATCCTACACATTGTTGAATTTCACCCAAATTCTGATCTCACACTGGAGTAAGCCCTTTGGAGTCAGGCAGGTTATTGTGGATTTTTGTCAGTGTACGTCAGATCAAAAGCTGGCCCTAAAAGTCTTTACAACATAGTCAGTGCAGGTAGCTATAACAGGCAAAGTAAATAAGCAGTTCAATGAAGTGGAAAGAAAAATGTCATGACACAACTCTTTCTCCAGTGTATGACTTTGTTGTTGTAGTCACATACAAGACTATGATCATATAGTGATTAAAAATTGATAGAAAAGACTCATTTAGTCACATTATCCATCCCCTGACAATGAAGGATTTACATCCAATTAGAGTAGAACTTTATTATTTCTCCCTTAGGGGCAGATTATGGTACCCTAACTCATAATGAGCAGTATCTTACTCCACAAGGAGTTCCATTAGGTCAGATTGTCATCAGATGTAAATAAGCATAGCTGTACGGAAGTCAATGAAGCTACAGATGGTTACGCCTGCTGAGGACTGATTGATTACGCCCATTGATTTCCAAGGTCTCCAAACCTGGCTTCAAGCAAGAATTAGTGAAGTTCTTCATCTAGGATTGATATCCTGGCCCCATTGAAGTCCATGGTAAAACTCCCATTGTTTTCAATGGGGCCAGGATTTCACCCTAACTGATTGTAGTCCTTAGCTAATTTCCAATGCCAATAATTGTCATTCCACTCCTCAGCAATGATTTAATAGCAGAGAGCTGTGGAGAGGTAATCTAATAATAAGACTTCATTTACTTTTACAAAATACTCGGGAGTACATTTATTAATATAATGTGATGTTGTACCACAAATAATGACTAAAACAGACTATGCTTGTCAAAACAAATAACCAGATGATAATGCAGTATGAATCAGTATCTTTTTTAAATCATATATTTGTCACCTTTCAGATTTGCAAATTTCAGGAAGCTCCACTCTCTCTCTCGGGCTTCAGCTAGGCTCTGCTGTAACTCCCAGCTATGGTTTTGTGGGGTCAGATGATGAATAAGATGCATAGGGCAACATTTGCCGGGTGAAATTATGCCATCAGTTCCACAACAAGCTATATCTCCTTACTGAGCCTTTTTTAAAAGTCTCATACATGCATTTAACAAGAGCAGAGCAGCAGAATGGAAAACTCACAAAGCCACAGAGTGTCCATGGGGATTAAATAAATAACAACTCAATCCTGACAATGGATTAGGGTATCATGAGACATGAGCACAAAGACTACCCAATCCCCATGATGTCCATTGCACTGTTCTTCCTCCTGTGACTTGTGCACTTGGGATTAACCTGCTCGAGGAACTTCTGTACAGTGTCACCAAAAGGAATAGTAATAAAATATTAAGAAAAATACAGTTTCTGCTTGGGATCAATCAAGGTTTCTTCCATAAGGGCCCTACCAGCTCAAGGAATTTCCTCTTCCTTTGCTTTGCAACCTGAGTTGGTTAGGCTGGTGAGGCTGGGAAGTGGGACTCTTGGAGGTTTATTTTTGGAAGTTTCAAGTTGTTGTTATGGTCAAAGTGTTCCCCAATTGTCTACAATCTAGATCAGGGCCCCATTGTGCTATATGCTGTACAAACACATAGTGAGATATCATCCCTTCCCTGAAGGTGTACAGTCTAAACAGACAAGGCAAAGGGTAGGAGAAAAAAAGCACTATTAGCCGCATTTTACACATGGGCATCTGAGGTACAGAGAGACTGAATGTTTGCCCCAGGTCCACCGCAGGTCACTACCAGAGCCAGGACTAGAACCCCAAGTCTCTTGTGTTCCAGGCTAGTACCCTAGCCACAGGCTGAGGAGTTGGTTCATTTCTTTTACGTTTGTTACATTTGTAAAGGAGTATCCAGGCTGCCCAGCCCCAGGGATGGCTGGTGTTTTGTTTTGCTTGTAGTATAAACCAAAATAAATGAAATCTATCTTCAGCTTTCCAAACATCAGCACCACCCCAGCACTCTGTACACCTGCTGGTCTTTAGGTTTTGCAACGCAGCAATAAGGTCTAAGTGTTCAAATGCTGTCCCTAGCGATGCAGGAAATGCAGCTAGTGCCCACTGCCCGACAGAATCTTCGTGTGCCAATAAGAAAAAGCCAAACAAGAGGTGTCTTTTTGCTGCTAAGGATCAACTCGTCTCACTGCTTGTTGCTAATTGTCTTCATTTGTTGAGTCTGATTTGGCAGGCTCTATCAGCGAGAAGGAACTTGTGTAATTGCACTAATTTCTCTAAGCCCTAAGTGAGAAAACAACAGGGGATATCACTGCTGGTGTGCCTATAAATTAATTAGAATAACGCAATGTCTCCCACACTACTGTTTGGACTATTTGATTTTAAAAACATCACTTTATCCTTATGTGATAAAGGACTAAAAGGGGTTAAGGTGGCCACACAGGCCGATTAACATCACAGGCTGCAGGGAAAGGCTTCAGGAAGGCAAGCAACAGTCATACCCTGAGAAGAGGGAGGTGGGTTTTGGAGCTGGTATGCCCAGAGAGAGAAGGAGAACCAGATGTGGTAAGAGGCGATCCAGGGAAGGAGTAGTGAGGAAGGCCCAGAACTACTAAGCTGAGGGTCCCTGGACTGGAACCTATTGTAGAAGACAGGCCTGGGTTCCCCTACCAGCCACTGAGGGAGTAACATCATGGGGCAGTGAGAGGGCAGACTGCCTAGGACCACTAGGGAGAAGGGACTTTGCTAACCTGGAACAGAACACTGAGTAACCCGGCCGGAGGGCTGCCATGAAGAAGATGCTGTTGTTACTGGGAAAAAGAGGAGCTCCAGACTTGTGAGAGAGACAGAACAGCATGCAAGCCGCGGAAAGCAGCGTTGACCTCTGGAGCTAATCTCCAGAGTGACTAGGAGGAGGTGCCAGATCAGTGGTGAGTGCTGTACCCCATGACACCCTACACAAAACCTGTTGCCAAATGTCTTTATTCAGTGTATGGTAGTTCCCCACGGAGATAGAATTCTCATGCTATGTTGTGCCCTAATGGATACAGTAATATTGTAAAGGGCTTCCCCGCCACCACTGGCTGGGTTGTGGGTTGAGAGAGAGGCTGGGGCCAAGGGAATAAAAACAAAGTGTTTGTGTGGTGCAGGTTACTGCTGATTGCCAACTCCAGGGGAGGCAGGCACTGCTGTGCAAGAGTTCTGGCTGCATTAAAGCTGGTTGGAGTTTTAGACAATGCGGTCTCACCTTGTTCCTTCAGACATTTCTGATGTGATACAGGTGGGCTAGATATGGAGAGCTGATGCAGGAGGTGGGGCGGGGGAACAGAAGGGACTCTATGGAAGATCCTGGCCACTGATGTACCAGTACAATACAGGGACAACAATGGAGTGAGTAGCCACTGACCTACTGGGACCCCGCTAGTGACTGAGAGGGGAATTAGCTCCCTGAATTACAATATTATAGATATTCCAGCAGCTCCCACGGTACACTAAGCACTGTCCACATGCCCAGGAAGAGAGTCCCTCCTCCAGCGAACTCACAATCTGAAGCTACATCTATACTACGAGCAAGGGGTGTGATGCCTCTGCTTGTGTACAAATACTCTCTTTGAGCTAATGTGAGTATAAATACCGGTGTAGCCATGGCAGCATGGGGAGAGGAAGCCGGGGCATGGTTTAGTCATGCTGAATACATACCCCCTGCGTTCAGGCAGGTTTGTACTCATCCCGGTCAAGCCATGCTGCAGCTTCCTGGGCTACCATGGCTACACTACTATTTCTGTTCGCATTAGTTCAACAAGCACTAGTGCAGGCATATATACACGGGTGGAGGAATCACTCCCCTGGCTCATAGTGTAGACAGAGCTTGAGGAGACAAGCTACACACAAAGGGAGCAGGGAGAGCGCTAAAATCAAATCAAATCAAAGTTTAACTTTGACCATCTTCAGAGGCTCCTTGTCCTGATCAGCATTAGTGGCTAATGTCTTGTAGGCCTCATGGAAGATGTGGGTCTTGGGGAGGGATTTCAAGAGAGAGAGGTTAATGGCTTTCTGAGGTGGTTTAGTGATAGTATAACAAAGACCAAGGGATGGCGTGGAAGAAGGCACAAAGGTGGTTCTGCGAGAAGCTGGCAAACAGAGGGTTAAGGCTGGCATTCCTGGCAGAGCAGAGGCATTAGGAGACGAGTGGATGTGTAAAGAGAAGAGAAGTCAGGAAGGGCCTTCAGGGAGAGAACACAAACCTTCAGCTGTATGTCGTGGGAAAAGGGGCAGCCGGTGGAGGGAGTCAAACAGGGAGGAAAAGGGCAAAAGCAACAGAGAGAGAAGATGAACATTAGCAGCTGCATTTTGAATATGTTGCAGTGGGGAGGATATAGGTTGATGGGAGTCCAAGACAGGGAATGATGAAGGCCTGGAAGAGAGTTTTAGCTGCCTGGACAGAAAGGAAAGGTTGGATATTCATAAGGACCCCTCTGCTTAAAACATTAAGACCTGATAGAAGGTTAACTCTTAGAAGTGAGATCTGTAACTTTTCCAATAAAACAGACAAGTGCTTGACTATCTTGACTTAGCCTATTACAGAGATAGGGGCCAGCCACAAAGTTCAGACTCAGGTTTGAACATCACCAAAGACAAGGGATGTTCTGGTCTGGGATTGTAGCTTGGGCCCCTCTGGAAACTGAATGCCATAAAGTTTGCATTATTTCATTTTCAATAATGTCTGGTGCACCGCCCCAAAGGGCCATTACGGCCCGGGTTGGGGGTGGGGATGGGCTCCCCACGCCTATAAAATGCCTATAAATGTCTGCCATCTATGCTAGCCTCTAACAACCAAACTCCCCATCACTTGTCTTCATGGGGGAGAGGTATTGTTACTAATAGTAGAGGTGAGAAAGGCAGTTATCTGGCACCTTTACAATAGCTGAGGGCACGTGGGTCCTTTAGGCCAGGAGGGCAGCCTTCTTGGGAGTCAGAAAATTCTGATCTCAACCAATCCACCCACCCATGTGTTAAATAAACCCTGGTGTTGGGCAGGTACTGTTGGTGGTCCACCAAGTCTACAGCAACAAGGTGGGATGACAGTGGGCAAGTACTTAATCCTACTGAGGAAAGGCCATCTCACGATGGTGTATCTCAGGGACACCAACTGATACACTAATGCTCTTATTGGAGCAAGGTGATTACATCAGTATCAACTGGCAAAGGGTTCACAGACATGTAACAGCAACACCTATCAGGCCTGACAAACTCACTACACCTAATACAAGACTGTCAAGTAAGGTATCATATAAACATTTATAATGCGCTGGTCATCATAAACATCATGAGATGTATGTACGGGTGCATGCAAGAAGTTGCATGTATGTACTAAAAACATAACCATGTACCATAACCAGCCAGGTTGAATAAACACGTTTTTTCTCAGGTAAAGGTATGTTGATATAGGTGTCTGCCTATAGCTCTGATGTAAAGTAAGCAAGATAAGTCAAATTTAATAGGAGTTCATTTGCATCTGAAGTCAACTGGAAAAGCAATTTAACAAGAGGTTGAGAAAAGCAACATGGCAGTAGCACTCCAGAGAACAAACAGCAGGAATGTATTTCAAAAGTTTACTGGACTATAAGAAGGAGGAAAAAAAGATATTTTATTATCCATCACGGAGGGAGAAAAAAAAGATAGTGCTTTTTTTATCCAGAAAAGTTTAATCCTGACCCTGGGGGCTGGTGGTGCTGAGAAGCTGTTATAGGTGAGATGCTTTTATGAGACAAGGATTTTAGCCCACTGAAGTTATGCTTAATCTCTCTGAAGCATGTTGTACTTTTGTTTTATTTGTGACCATTTCTGTTTTCACTGTCCTTCTTCTGTATCCCTTAAATATCTATCTTTGTTAAGAAACTTCTCTTTGTTTTATCAGAAGTAGATCTCTATGCTGTGGTATTAAGCAAAAGTGTGAATTCTTAGTTGAAGCAAACAAGCTTTGGAGATACCAAACTTGGGAATTTATGTGAGTGTCCAGTGACAGGGGCTGGATACTTCAAGGGAACACTCTTCCACAGTGCATGGGAACTTGGCTGCACCAAGTGTTACCTGCCAGGCAAAGTAGCTTTGCCAGAGCTTTGGAGGAGATTATTTGGGTGGCTAGCTGACTGAGAGTGTCAGGGAACTGATACAAAATTTAACCACAACAAGTCTCTCTTTTGCTAAGGCAGAAGAGTAACTAGGTGACCAATAGTTCCGGAGACCCTGATAAAGTGTCACAATACCAAAAGGCAATAGCATATACCAGTTATACGGAGGGGTGAGACTGGTCTGTATGCTTCTCCTCCAGGGACTACTGCTAACCATAGGAGAGTATTTCAGTTCTATGCCAAAGGTTTGCCTCAAGCCTGGAAGCCCTGGGCCAATAGGATTGATGGCCAGCGTCAGAACTGCATTTGAGAGGGTCAGGGAGATTAGCGGTCAGAGAAGAGAGTCTCATGAAAAATAGTGACATTCACAAGCAAAGAAGTCCCATATCATAACAGTAGCAACACTGAATTTATCCAGTTTGTTGGGTAAATGAGTGGAAGTAGCTGATATGAAGGTAAGGAAAGGTATGGATGTTTTGTGTCTACAGGGAATACAATGGATGGAGAACACAGAGAAGGAGTTGGGTTTAGACTAGAAACTCTTTTACATGGGTGGCAAAAGGGGACGTAATGGAGTGGCTGTGAGAGAAGGGTTGAAGGGGTGGCTGTGAGAGAAGGGTTGAAGAAGACTGTTTGAAGATAATAGAGCGATAGACAGATGGCTGTATAAGTCCAAGTTAAGAATGCATCATGGTTGTGACATCAGCATATGCACCTCAAATCAATGTGATCAAGTAGAGAAGGGGATTTTCCACCAACACTTGTAGGCACTAATGATTACAGGATCCCATGAGGTGCTTCTCTTGGTGCTGGGTGATCTGAATGCACACACAGGTAAAAACAGAAAGGGGTATGAAATGTGTTTCAGAAAATGCAGCCTAGACTCTATGAATTAGGAAGGGAAAGCACTACTAGACATGTGTACCATCAACCAATGGATGAGAGCCAATACATGGTTCCAAAAGAAGTTGAGTCATTTGCTTACATATTTCAGTGGTGGAAACAAAAGCCAGATTGATAGGCTGTTGGTGAGGAAGGCTGAGTGGGGTCGAGTTACGGACTGGAGAAGTGATACTTAGCACTGAAACATATAATCCTTATGGCAAAGATTATGGTAGAGTGTTGGACAAGAAGGAAACTAAGTTCAAATGAAACAAGATAAAAGTACAGGAAGTTAAGGGAAAGGGTGGCAGAGATGTTTGGGCAAGCAGTACATAATAAGCACCTGAAACAGATTTGGCATCCACTGAAGAGGACTGGAATCAGCTCAAAAGAATGTGGATTGCAGTGATAGAAGAGGTTTGTGGATGATGCAGATGGGGAAAACCACGGGAAAGAAAGGTGTGGACTGACAAAGTGCAAGGAGTGATCAGAAACAAGAATATGGTGCACGCAAAAAAAAAAAAGAAAAGGAAATGAATCCATCAAGTGTAAACAAAAATGAATACAACGCAGCAAAGCAAAATGCCAAGCGTGCAGTGAAGAAGACCAAAAAGTACCCTAGATCATTTGTATGCTAAGCATGTAAATGACCCACAGATGGCTGGCAAAAAGATCCATAGCATTGCAAAAATGAGACGCAAAAGGAAGGAGGATGGTATTGTAACAACATTTATAAATGATGGTCAGGAGAGGCTAGTAACACCTGAACAAGTGAAGGAGAGGTGGACACAATACTTTTGAGAGTCTCTTAAACTAGGCAAACCCCTTTAAGGCAGAGTTGCCAACATGGGACCTTAATGTGGTGCCTGAGCCTGACATAACAGAGGAGGAGGTGAGAAATACCGTTCTTCATTTCCTGAGCAGCAAGGCAGGAGGACCTGCGGAAGTGATGGCAGACCTGGTGAATGTCTTGGGCAAGAGAGGCCTAAAATAGATGGGCAGAGTGGTTAAAGCCATATGGCAAGACATTCCCGAAGACTGGTGCAAATCTTTCTTGGTCCCAGTACTTAAGAAGGGAAGCATCCATGAATGTGGAACCTATCTGGGGATAAAGATATTGTTGCATGGGATGAAGATACTGGAATATATCCTGGATGGTAGGATTAGGAAAATGGTGGAATTCTTCCACGAACAAGAACAGCTCAGCCTTAGGAAAGAATGGGGAACCACAGATGCCACATTTGTAATTCAGCAGAGGGTAGAGAAGTGGCTGGAATACCAACAGGACAGCTTCTCATCTTTCATAGATAGGGTCCTACCAAATTCACGGTCCATTTTGGTCAATTTCATGGTCATAGGATTTTAAAAAACATAAATTTCATGATTCCACTTATTTAAATCTGAAATTTCATGGTGTTTTAATTGTAGGGGTCCTGACCAAAAAAGGAGTTGTGTGTGTGTGTGTGGGGAGGGGGGTGTTGCAGGGTTATTGTAGGGGGGGTTGCGGTACTGCTACCCTTACTTCTGCACTGCTGCGGCTGGCGGCGGTGCTGCCTTCAAAGCTGGCTGGCCGGAGAGCAGCGGCTTCTGGCTGGGATGCCAGCTTTGAAGGCAGAGCTGCCGCCAGCCGCAGCAGTGCAGAAGTAAAGATGGCCTGGTACGGCACGGCCACCCTTACTTCTGCACTGCTGCTGGCTGGGCGCTGTCTTCAGAGCTGGGCGCCCGGCCAACAGCTGCCGCTCTCCGGCCGCCCAGCCCTGACGGCAGCACAGAAATAAGGGTGGCAATACCACCCACACTCCCAAAATAACCTTGTGACACCCCCGGCAACTCCCTTTTGGGTCAGGATCCCCAATTTGAAAACCGCTGGTCTCCCTCGTGAAATCTATATAGCATAGGGTAAAAGCACACAAAAGACCAGATGTCACAGTCTGTGTCATGTTTTTCATGGCTATGAATGTGGTAAGGCCCTATTCATGGACCTAGAAAAGGGATATGATGAAGTGGAAGAAAGATGCTCATGCTAGTTCTGAGGAAGTATGGAGTGTATGAATTTATTAACCATGGTAAATGCTCCACACAGATCACCTAAAACATGTTTTGGAATGACAAATCCCTGTGAAGTGAAAGTTGGACTGCACCAGAGGTCTGCCCTAAGTCCGCTGGCTGTTTGTCCTATTGATGCTTTGTGTCATCTGGAAGATCCTAATTGGAAAAGGTCCCTGCTATACGCAGATGACATAGCAATAAGGGTGATCTCAAAAGAGGACCTGGAGGAAATAGTAAACCAGTGGCATTACCAATTTAGCTGGCATGGGATGAAAATGAGCATGACTAAGGGTAATAACAGTTCATACAGAAATGATTTTTAATGCATTTCACTTATTACAGGAGGCTGCTAATGCATTAATTTGTAGGTACTATCCTTCTCTCTGTTATTTCAATTATTCATAGCAGAACTGAAATCTCTGAGAGACCATTTTTCATTCAGAGGTTGAGAGTGGGGTGGGGAAGACACTTATAAGTGCCATTGAGGAACACAAATTCCCTCCTGGTAATCAACATGGCAATTAAACCCTTAACAATGAGTGTGACCAAATAAGAGGGGGAAAACAAAGTAACATGCTTTTTTTGCCTCTGTTTTCACTAACAAGGTCAGCTCCCAGACTGCTGCGCTGGGCATCACAAAATGGGGAAGAGATGGCCAGCCCTCTGTAGAGATAGAGGTGGTTAGGGACTATTTAGAAAAGCTGGACGTGCACAAGTCCATGGGGCCGGACGAATTGCATCCGAGAGTGCTGAAGGAATTGGCGGCTGTGATTGCAGAGCCCTTGGCCATTATCTTTGAAAACTCGTGGCGAACGGGGGAAGTCCCGGATGACTGGAAAAAGGCTAATGTAGTGCCCATCTTTAAAAAAGGGAAGAAGGAGGATCCTGGGAACTACAGGCCAGTCAGCCTCACCTCAGTCCCTGGAAAAATCATGGAGCAGGTCCTCAAAGAATCAATCCTGAAGCACTTAGAGGAGAGGAAAGTGATCAGGAACAGTCAGCATGGATTCACCAAGGGAAGGTCATGCCTGACTAATCTAATCGCCTTTTATGATGAGATTACTGGTTCTGTGGATGAAGGGAAAGCAGTGGATGTATTGTTTCTTGACTTTAGCAAAGCTTTTGACACGGTCTCCCACAGCATTCTTGTCAGCAAGTTAAGGAAGTATGGGCTGGATGAATGCACTATAAGGTGGGTAGAAAGCTGGCTAGATTGTCGGGCTCAACGGGTAGTGATCAATGGCTCCATGTCTAGTTGGCAGCCGGTGTCAAGTGGAGTGCCCCAGGGGTCGGTCCTGGGGCCGGTTTTGTTCAATATCTTCATAAATGATCTGGAGGATGGTGTGGATTGCACTCTCAGCAAATTTGCGGATGATACTAAACTGGGAGGAGTGGTAGATACGCTGGAGGGGAGGGATAGGATACAGAAGGACCTAGACAAATTGGAGGATTGGGCCAAAAGAAATCTGATGAGGTTCAATAAGGATAAGTGCAGGGTCCTGCACTTAGGACGGAAGAACCCAATGCACCGCTACAGACTAGGGACCGAATGGCTAGGCAGCAGTTCTGCGGAAAAGGACCTAGGGGTGACAGTGGACGAGAAGCTGGATATGAGTCAGCAGTGTGCCCTTGTTGCCAAGAAGGCCAATGGCATTTTGGGATGTATAAGTAGGGGCATAGCGAGCAGATCGAGGGACGTGATCGTTCCCCTCTATTCGACACTGGTGAGGCCTCATCTGGAGTACTGTGTCCAGTTTTGGGCCCCACACTACAAGAAGGATGTGGATAAATTGGAAAGAGTCCAGCGAAGGGCAACAAAAATGATTAGGGGTCTAGAGCACATGACTTATGAGGAGAGGCTGAGGGAGCTGGGATTGTTTAGTCTGCAGAAGAGAAGAATGAGGGGGGATTTGATAGCTGCTTTCAACTACCTGAAAGGGGGTTCCAAAGAGGATGGCTCTAGACTGTTCTCAATGGTAGCAGATGACAGAACGAGGAGTAATGGTCTCAAGTTGCAATGGGGGAGGTTTAGATTGGATATTAGGAAAAACTTTTTCACTAAGAGGGTGGTGAAACACTGGAATGCGTTACCTAGGGAGGTGGTAGAATCTCCTTCCTTAGAGGTTTTTAAGGTCAGGCTTGACAAAGCCCTGGCTGGGATGATTTAACTGGGACTTGGTCCTGCTTTGAGCAGGGGGTTGGACTAGATGACCTTCTGGGGTCCCTTCCAACCCTGATATTCTATGATTCTATGATTCTATGAACATGTTAAAATAAATTTGTTAGTCTCTAAGGTGCCACAAGTACTCCTGTTCTTTTTGCAGATACAGACTAACACAGCTGCTACTCTGAAACCTTTCCTGTTATTGTGCTTGATTATACTTACTTTTATTAAAGTAGCAAATTTCCTGGAGAAATACCATCATTATAATCCTTGGCAGACACAAGTAATTAATGCATTATTACTATTGTTCTTGTTCTTATCATGGTAGCATTAACAAGACTCAACCAAGATAAGGGGCTCGTTGTATTAGGTGCTGTACAAACATCTTTAAGTGACAGTTCCTGCCCCAAAGACCTTATAATCTAAAACAAGAAAGATAATCTGGAAGAAAGTATTATTATTATCCACATTTCACAAATGGGGAACTGAAGCAGGGGGAATTAAGTGACTTGCCAAAGGCCACACAGGAAGTCTGTGGCAGAGCCGAAACTAAAACTATATTTTCTAAGTCCTAATCCAGTACCTTAACCACAAACCATCTACCCTCTGTACTGCACTACCTCTCTTCCCAATGTTTAGCGATGTGAAAGGGAGCTGCTCCAATGCTCATGCAAATTACAGAAGTTCTCAATCATATTCCAAACTGCAGAATTACATTATGGGTGATAATAAAGTTACCAGAGTAACTTTATAAAACTGACAGGCTGTCAGTATTTACCATGTAAATAAAACTAAATCCTGTAAACAAGTGAGTGGCTTAATCCTGTTGGCACTGTTCTGTATTGAACCAGATGTTAAAGGCTTTATACTCCTCTACACTTGGACCATGTTGTTCCCATTAATGGCTGTGGTGGGTATTCATGCATATGGAAGGGGAAACAGAGTTACCACAAAACGTTGATGTACTGCTGTTTGAACAGCAGGGTCCACAGAGCAACTGAGTGCATGGCATGCCTGAGGGTTGTAGATTTACATCCCAGATTGTGATCCACTAAGTGTCCAAATAGACAAGCCATTTATATTTGGGGAAGGCTACAAGACAGAATCCTTACATCAGACAACATGTCCAATGCAACTTATACATAGCCAATGGGTGGAAGAAAAGATTGTAGACTTTGAAGATCAAACCCTTCTGATTATTATTACAGATGGTCCAATGCAGCTAACTTCAGATGCTTTGGGAGTGTTTACAAATGGAGTTTAGGACCATTCATAGATTTTAAGGCCTGAAGGGATCAACTTCGATCAACTAGACCAAACAGATCAACTGGCCACCTTATAGCTTAAGCCAGAGACTTTTATAAATTTATTATCATATATAGACCAATACCTTGTGTTTGACTAAAGCATATCTTCCAGAAAGGCATCCGGGTTTAATCTGAAAATGTCAAGAGATAGAAAATCCACCTTTCTATTACAGAGTGTGGGGCTAATTGCAATGGTTATAAGTTATTTATTTGAAAATGGGGCTCTGGCTCAGACTTTATTGTATTGCCTTAATTTCTTGTGTGACTATAGAGAACTCCAGGTAACTTGGCAATGCCAAGGTGAACTTTAGGAAGAACAGTAACAATAATTCATGAACTATCATCATTATAACGGGGAAGGAACATACATAAAACCAGGGTGGCACTAGTGGTGAAACCATAACAGCAATTGTTTGTAAGGTTTGTTTTCTACTGTTTAAGGGAGGATACAAGACATTTAAGGAAAAAAATAAGAAAAGAAACAAAAAATGATACAAGGACTGGAAGAGCATAAGATGTAAGAAGAAAGTGAGGAAGCTAAATTTATAATGTCTAGAGAGACCAATACTCAGGGGAGACATGACCACAATCTATAAATATCATCAAGGTGCAAATATATTTGGAAAAGGGGAAATATTCAGTTACAGAAGATGGGAGGGCAGGAAGCTAAGAAGGGAAATATTTAGGCAATATATTAGAAGAAAATTTTGAGGAATAAAAGCAGTTGGGGAAGTAGAATAGACTGGCAAAGTGGTGGCCAATGAACCTCCACTGCAACACGTTAGTGGGAATAACCTGGGGAGTAACGCACCCACACAGGGAGTAAACTCCAGAGCAGATATTTCAATCTCAGCTCTTCCCTGATTCTTGGATCAGCTTCCCCATTCTTCTCCATAAAGTCCCACCTCTTTCTTCCTTCAAAACTCTCCTTAAAACCCCACCTGCCTTGTTCAAACTGTTCACGACTCCTCCCTATCTTTCCAATATTCCCACACCTTCCTGGACCTTGCCATTATTCTAGGCCTTATCTTTATTTATCTTGACTCTCAATGCACAATTCTATAAAAATGTATGTACCTACATGCATTGACTCATATGAGTAATTGCATGGGAACTAACGATTTACTCATATCAATCATATGTCATAACTTGTCAGCAAGTTAAAGAAGTAGGGGCTGGATGAATGCACTATAAGGTGGGTAGAAAGTTGGCTAGATTGTCGGGCTCAACGGGTAGTGATCAATGGCTCCATGTCTAGATGGCAGCCGGTATCAAGTGGAGTGCCCCAAGGGTTGGTCCTGGGGCTGATTTTGTTCAATATCTTCATAAATGATCTGGAGGATGGTGTGGATTGCACTCTCAGAAAATTTGCGGATGATACTAAACTAGGAGGAGTGGTAGATACGGTGGCAGGTAGGGATAGGATACAGAGGGACCTAGACAAATTGGAGGATTGGGCCAAAAGAAATCTGATGAGGTTCAATAAGGATAAGTGCAGGGTCCTGCATTTAGGATGGAAGAATCCAATGCACCGCTACAGACTAGGGACCGAATAGCTAGGCAGAAGTTCTGCGGAAAAGGACCTAGGGGTGACAGCGGACGAGAAACTGGATATGAGTCAACAGTGTGCCCTTGTTGCCAAGAAGGCCAATGGCATTTTGGGATGTATAAGTAGGGGCATTGCCAGCAGATCGAGGGACGTGATCGTTCCCCTCTAGTCGACACTGGTGAGGCCTCATCTGGAGTACTGTGTCCAGTTTTGGGCCCCACACTACAAGAAGGATGTGGAAAAATTGGAGAGAGTCCAGAGAAGGGCAAGATGATTAGGGGTCTGGAACACATGACTTATGAGGAGAGGCTGAGGGAACTGGGATTGTTTAGTCTGCGGAAGAGAAGAATGAGGGGGGATTTGATAGCTGTTTTCAACTACCTGAGAGGTGGTTCCAAAGAGGATGGTTCTAGACTATTCTCAGTGGTAGAAGATGACAGGACAAGGAGTAATGGTCTCAAGTTGTAGTGGGGGAGGTTTAGGTTGGATATTAGGAAAAACTTTTTCACTAGGAGGGTGGCGAAACACTGGAATGCGTTACCTAGGGAGGTGGTAGAATCTCCTTCCTTAGAAGTTTTTAACGTCAGGCTTGACAAAGCCCTGGCTGGGATGATTTAATTGGGGATTGGTCCTGCTTTGAACAGGGGGTTGGACTAGATGACCTCCTGAGGTCCCTTCCAACCCTGATATTCTATGATTCTATGAATACTTGCGCTAGAGTGTTTGCAGAATCCACCCATCAGATTTTAAGCTCCTTGGTGGAAGGAAGATCTCCCTCTGAAACAAAAACCTGACCTTGTCCAGTGAATAAACATCACCTTGATCAATCGGTCCATTAGCCCTCCCAGAGAGGGCACCGATCACAACATGTGTTCTTCTAGCCATTCCTTCAGCCACCTGCTGACCAGGCTGCCAGTGGCACTGGACACCCGGTCGGCATAGCGCACCACAGCCCAGAACCGCTGAGCCCAAGTGATCCACAAGCCTCAGCCTTCCAAGTATCTGGTATTACAGGTGCATGCCACTGCACCCAGATAATGTGAATACACAGAAGTGAGAGTAAATATTAAGGGCTAGGCAGTGATCTTGTTCTACTGAGTGAATCGGTGCAATAAAAGCCTGCCCAACTCTTGTTCAACCTGCCTGGATCTTGGATCTAAGTCAGGTGCAGAACCCAGCCTCTGCTTTCTGAATTCTGTCCACTGACAAATGGGTGTAGCCAAGAGTAGCCTACCAGACACAAGGAGGAAGTAAGCTTTAGCCTTTGGAATTTCACTCCTTTCTCATGACTTCTCGGGGGTGGAACAATTATGTACAGCCCATTACTTAGGGGTGAACCTGAAGGCTCAAGCTAACCCTGTAAGATTAGATATGTAATTGTAGAGGTATACATCAAGGAACAAAAAAGGTAGGCCATACTTACAGAAGGGGGACTCCATCCTGGGAAGCAGTGACTCTGAAAGAGATTTGGAGGTCCTGGTGGACAATCAGCTGAATATGAGCTCCCACTGTGATGCTGTGATCAAAAGGGCAAATGTGATTATTGGATGTATACATTGGGGAATCTCAAGTAGGAGAAGAGAGGTTATATTACTTCTGTATTTGGCACTGGTGTGACCACTACAGGAGTGGCATATCCGATTCGGGTGTCCACACTTCAAGAAGGATGTTGAGAAATTTGAGTGGTTCAGAGGAGAGCCAAGATCATGATTTAATGCCTAGAAAACATGACTTACACTCAGAAACTCCAGGAGATCAAGCAATTTAGTTTATCAAACAGAAGGTGAAGGGCTGACTTGATCACCTACGTGGGGAATGGAAATATGATAATAGAAGGCTTTTCAATCTAGCAGACAAAGATAACAAGACCCAATGGTTGGAAGAAGAAGCTAGACAAATTCAGACTAGAAATAAGGTGGACAATATTAAGTGAGGATAATTAGCCACTGGAACAACTCACCAATAATTGTGGTGAATTCTCCATCATTGGCAATTTTAAAATCAAAATTGGATGTTTTTCTGAAAGATATGTTCTAGGACAGCCACAGCTATTGGACTTGAAGCAGAAATTATTTCAGGGAAACCCTATAGCCTGTGTTATGTAGAAGGTCATACTAGATGATCCCAGTAACTCCTTCCATCTTTGGAATCTAAGAATCTATGAAATCTTTGGAAAATGCTTTTCTGATGCTAGTGTGGCTAAGTGCTTTGTGGTTCTGAGCTTCCGACACCACGCAAGATACTTTAAAACTTGTAAAGAGGTGAGAGATTATCAAATAACATCCTCTGTGATCTGTCATTACTCCTACACCACTTGCAAATAAAGGTGCATCAATGCTCCTTTTTTCATGATCACAGGCAGCAGAATACAAATTCCACTAATGTCTTCAGTGCAAATCTCCTTGCAATAGTTAAGTTAATGAGCAGGTGATTAATGGATATACCCATTAAATGCATTCTCTACTTCAATGGAAACTTCCTAATTGAGACAGATTTAAGTGCTAGACATTAGTAAGCAATTGGAAACAGGAACAACAGAGCACTCAGAACTGTTGGTCTCCTTTCATGTAGCATTTTGACTTTTTAAAGAACTGTTTGATTTACTCGCTGACAATCACAGGTGCAGGCTAAGAGTTGGAGCCAAATTGGAAGCCATCCCTTAAAGTAAGACCTCACCTCTGTGGAGAACTACTCTTTAATCTTTGTGCTAGGATGGAGCTGCCCATTATGCAGTCCAAGGACCAACTTCATCTCGCAACGTTTTAAAATGTAGCCTCGGGCCATCCTCTCTCTTAGAGTAGAGGGTGAAGGCAAAGTTTAACCACTACAGGGATTTAATTGATAAGGAACTCAAACAACAAGCAATTTCTATTAATCAGAGCCCTGCCCCTGCTCCTGTTCCCTATTGTTAGTGGCAACCCACCACTAACTTCAGCAATGCAGAATCTGGCTCCTATCAAGGAAGATCCAGGATTCAGTGAGTTTATATTTATTATAAAATGTATGTATGTGTCTATAGAAATTAAACAGAGCCCTTAGGCTCCTGGGAATTAGCCAGTGAAGCCATCCATCTCACAAAGTTTGGACGTGTTTCTCTGAGACCTGCCACACAACTTCAACCAACCTGTTGAAGCCCCAGACATCAGAGAAATGGCTCACTCTTCTTATAGCCTCCTCCTTGCATTCTCGAGAGCATGTACAGTTCTGAACAGAAAGGGAGCATGAGAGATGGGAAGACTGGTGTGCAGAAGGGAGGAAAAAAGCATGGGCATGTGACCTTCCCGTACCTCAGTTTACCCCATCTGTAAACACAATAATATTTGCTCACAGGGGTATACTGAGATATAATATTTAAGTATCTTGCTAAATTGCTATATTAGGATGAAATTCACCCCTGTGCAGAGGGCCAGCACAAAGGCTATGCATCGTTTTGGTCTCATTTACGTCCTCTTTTGAGGACTTGGCTCACAGGCACCGGACTGCTCTTTTGCACAGTGTGAATTTCACTTGAAGTCATCTTATTATTAATGTATACCAGGAATTCACTCCCTATTGAACTGTGAACAATAAATTATCTTTAGATCTGTGCATCGCTTTTTAGAGCTGGTTATAGACAAGAGGGGAAGGGAAAAGGTTTTAATATCGATTAACAGACGTTTCAGTTCCATGCTCCGTTCAGAACAGCAGTTAAAGGAGAGGCTCACAAACAAAGAGGAGAACAGGGCAAAAGCTCACTGTTGATCCAGATATTGACTATTCACATCACAACTGCCAGCAACCCAAAGCAAAATGAATATTTGAATGGCTCGCAGACACAAGTCATGTCAAACAGGGTAAGTGCATTTGTGTTTATTATGCAGGAGCCTGGGCAGGGAGAATATATGTATTGTTAACAGAATATACACCTCAAACTACACCAACATGGCTTTTGTTTTGACAAAATATTTCCTTGGGGAGGCAGGCACCAGTTCCTGAGCTTTCACAGACAACAATATACGTTTTCCAGTTAACTCTTGGTGGGCCCGATTCTCCAACTAATTTGCATCTTGCATCGTCCTTTGCATTTGTGCAAAGGAAGCATACAATTCTACTAAATCAGAATGCTAGTGTATTACATAAGAATATAAGAACTGCTTTTAGAGGGCTTATTCCTTCACCCACTTACTCCGCTGGTCCTTCTCGCATGAACAGAGAGCAACAATACCCGAACTCCAAAGGTGCAAACAATTCGATGTTTATTGGGGTGAACTTCCAGCAAGCATGATTCCAGTTTCCTTCCTTAGTGTCCCCCTTCCCAGCTCTGACACCACAGAGCCTTACCTGTGTCCCTGTTCCCATTCCTGCCCTTAGCTAAACATGATTCCAATTTCCCCACCCCCATTCCCGGTTCCCATTTCCCCCACCCACCCACTTCCTGATTGACTGCAGACTATATAGTAAAACTTGAGTTCTGCTTAGCTATAACTTAACCAAACATTTTCCTGAAATTTAACTAAACAATCCTTACATATTGTAGCATGATTATGTAATCAATTATATCCCACCAACTTAATTAGTTTACACCCAGCAAAATTAATTATACAGCGGACAGAAACAATCACAGAACCAGACAGAGACGATGCAAATAAACAATAGCAAAGTGGGAACTATAATGACAAAACTCAATGCTTTTCAACGCTACTCAATGCTTTTTTTTTGCCTCTGTCTTCATGAACAAGGTCAGCTCCCAGACTACTGCACTGGGCAGCACAGCATGGGGAGGAGGTGACCAGCCCTCTGTGGAGAAAGAAGTGATTCGGGACTAGTTAGAAAAGCTGGACCAACACAAGTCCATGGGCCCAGATGCCCTGCATCCGAAAGTGCTAAAGGAGTTGGCGGATGTGATTGCAGAGCCATTGGCCGTTATCTTTGAAAACTCATGGCGATCGGGGGAAGTCCCGGACGACTGGAAAAAAGGCTTATGTAGTGCCCATCTTTTAAAAAGGGAAGAAGGAGGATCCTGGGAACTACAGGCCAGTCAGCCTCACCTCAGTCCCTGGAAAATCATGGAGCAGGTCCTCAAGGAATCAATTCTGACGTACTTAGAGGAGAGGAAAGTGATCAGGAACAGTCAGCATGGATTCACCAAGGGCAAGTCATGCCTGACTAATCTAATTGCCTTCTATGATGAGATAACTGGCTCTGTGGATGAGGGGAAAGCAGTGGACGTGTTGTTCCTTGACTTTAGCAAAGCTTTTAACACGGTCTCCCACAGTATTCTTGCCAGCAAGTTAAAGAAGTGTGGGCTGGATGAATGGACAATAAGGTGGATAGAAAGTTGGCTAGATTGTCGGGCTCAACGAGTAGTGATCAACGGCTGCCTGTCTAGTTGGCAGCCGGTATCAAGTGGAGTGTCCCAAGGGTTGGTCCTCAGGCTGGTTTTGTTCAATATCTTCATAAATGATCCGCAGGATGGCGTGGATTGCACCCTCAGCAAGTTTACAGATGACACTAAACAGAGAGGAGAGGTAGATACGCTGGAGGGTAGGGATAGGATACAGAGGGCCCAAGACAAATTAGAGGATTGGGCCAAAAGAAATCTGATGAGGTTCAACAAGGACAAGTTGAGTCCTGCACTTAGGACAGAAGAATCCCATGCACCGCTACAGACTAGGGACTGAATGGCTAGGCAGCAGTTCTGCAGAAAGGGACGTAGGGGTTACAGTGGATGAAAAGCTGGATATGAGTCAACAGTGTGCCTTTGTTGCCAAGAAGGCCAATGGCATTTTGGGCTGTATAAGTAGGGGCATTGCCAGCAGATCGAGGGACGTGATCATTCCCCTCTATTCAATATTGGTGAGGCCTCATCTGGAGTACTGTGTCCAGTTTTGGGCCCCACACTACAAGAAGGATGTGGAAAAATTGGAAAGAGTCCAGCGGAGGGCAACAAAAATGATTAGGGGACTGGAACACATGACTTATGAGGAGAGGCTAAGGGAACTGGGATTGTTTAGTCTGCGGAAGAGAAGAATGAGGGGGGATTTGATAGCTGCTTTCAACTACCTGAAAGGGGGTTCCAAAAAGGATGGATCTAGACTGGTCTCAGTGGTAGCTGATGACAGAACAAGGAGTAATGGTCTCAAGTTGCAGTGGGGGAGGTTTAGGTTGGATATTAAGAAAAACTTTTTCACTAGGAGGGTGGCGAAACACTGGAATGCGTTACCTAGGGAGGTGGTGGAATCTCCTTCCTTGGAAGTTTTTAAGGTCAGGCTTGACAAAGCCCAGGCTGGGATGATTTAGCTGGGCATTGGTCCTGCTTTGAGCAGGGGGTTGGACTACATGACCTCCTGAGGTCCCTTCCAACCCTGATATTCTATGATTCTATGATTCTATGAAAACAATATAGAAGTGAGGATTTCACATCCCAGCTATTAAGTTTCCTTTTACATCTTCTAGGCACTTCCCTTTCTCTGGAGGCGATAGGCATTAGCAGGACAGGATTGTATTCCTAACAGCCCAATAGCACCTGATTTCAATGTGACTAGTTTGAAATATGAGGAGGTGACCAGTCGCTTCACAGTTTATGGCTCCTTTTCTGCTTAGCCAAAGGCCTTAGCCTCAGAACAGGGCCTCGGACTGTCACAGTAAGAGAAGGCCCTTACACCAGCAAACAGTGATTTTGATTCTTTCTTTTATACCTCTATAACTATCCAAGTGATAACAATACACCTAAATTCTTAGAGTATAGGCCTTTACAGATAGGCCTGAATATCTATATCCTAACAACTGCCACAGTGGGTCAGACCAAAGCTCTATCTATCCCAGTATCCTGTCTTCTGACAGTGGCCAATGCCAGGTGCTTCAGAGGGCATGAACAGAACAGGTAACCATCAAGTGATCCATCCCATCACCCATTCCCAGCACACTCACTGTGTACTAGTGCCAATGGCGTCATAAGGTGCAAGGCAGTAGAGAATCAGACCAGTGTCTCCTTTAGCTGGTAATAGTGCAGGGACTAAAAAAAACACATCCAAGAAAGATAAACCTAAACTAATAAATATGTGAGTACAAATAAGGAGTCATACCTGATGGCTTCCAGAAATGAGAGCTTGAGCAACAGAATCAGGGATTTTACTCTTCATTTGAAACCCAGAACAAACTGTATTTTCTTTGTTGTAAATAAGGAAAAAATATCCTTAAGAAAGTAGAGATGGGTCCCAAGGCACAAACTCAAGATCTGGATCTGAAAGTACCCAAAGTTCTCAAGTGTTGGGATGCAGGGTCCCTAACAGACCCAGGGACCAGTTCAAATCTGATACTGGACTTTGTCAGCATTTATATGTGTTTGAATCTGGTGTTTTGGTTTGGGCCCATCTCATCTATAAGCCAGTATTTCTATGTATCTTAACAGTTTGCCTTCCAGCATCCAGTCTATGTTGTCTATATACAAATTTTGGACACAGTGTTGGGATTACACTTTTCTCTGAGCAAAGTTTGTACTCCACCATGTCTTCCATAGCTACAAACTTCTTTGCATATAGCTATGTTGGGAATATAGACATGTTTGCAACTCCATCAAATGCACAAGCAGCCATTTGTTTGGCATCCATTTTAAAAGCATTTAACTCTAAGATGTGGGTTGTCACAGATGCAGCCGATGTATCTTCTATAACCTGAACCACTAGAAATGCATCTACTGGCCTACCACTGACATCAAGGTAATATACGCAATGACTTAATACTTGACACTCACTTACAACGGTGCATTCGATAGTCATATATGCATTTGTTTTGAATGCGGTGAGAAAGTTCTTCAGTTTTTCACTGTTGAACCACATATTTCTAACCAGTCAGATGAGTTTCTTGCAGAAAGATAGCGAGCATTTGCCAGTCTTGTTCGAAATCAGTGTCCAACTTCAGGATTAACAAGTGAAAATGGACTTAACATTGGCCTCCAGTTTGTAGTGTGTGGTATCTCTTGCTTAAATAGCAAGTATGATGTGACAGACATATTTGTTTTCATAAACTGTGTTGTGTCTTCAGCATTCTTAACAGCCTCATTATGTACTTCTAAAATTGGCTTTGACAGTGACTGGTTTATAAGGCTTTCTGCATATCTATGCAGTCCAGAGGCTTGGTGTTTTGTAGCCTTTTTTCATAGTTTTTTTAGCATTGGCTTTGCTGAATTGTTTGGCAAACCAAGCTCTTGCAGTGGGAAGCTTTCCTTTTTCATTAGCTTTTTTGCAAGAGGTCTCCACTATCCATATTTTGTAACTTCAATAAATGGGGAAAGTTTGACTGACAAACATCAGGAATTGCCGTTAGGTTGTGGAGATGCTGTTTCTTCAGTAGGTAGTTGTATTTGTGCTTCAGGCTGCCATAGAATCATAGAATATCAGGGTTGGAAGGGACCTCAGGAGGTCATCTAGTCCAACCCCCTGCTCAAAGCAGGACCAATCCCCAACTAAATCATCCCAGCCAGGGCTTTGTCAAGCCTGACCTTAAAAAAGGTCTAAGGAAGGAGATTCCACCACCTCCCTAGGTAACGCATTCCAGTGTTTCACCACCCTCCTAGTGAAAAAGTTTTTCCTAATATCCAACCTAAACCTCCCCCACTGCAACTTGAGACCATTACTCCTTGTTCTTGTCATTAGCTACCACTGAGACCAGTCTAGATCCATCCTCTTTGGAACCCCCTTTCAGGTAGTTGAAAGCAGCTATCAAATCCCCCCTCATTCTTCTCTTCCGCAGACTACACAACCCCAGTTCCCTTAGCCTCTCCTCATATGTCATGCGTTCCAGTCCCCTAATCATTATTGTTGCCCTCCGCTGGACTCTTTCCAATTTTTTCACATCCTTCTTGTAGTGTGGGGCCCAAAACTGGACACAGTACTCCAGATGAGGCCTCACCAATGTCAAATAGAGGGGAACGATCATGTCCCTCAATCTGCTGGCAATGCCCCTAATTATATAGCCCAAAATGCTGTTAGCCTTCTCGGCAACAGGGGCACAGTGTTGACTCATGTCCAACTTCTCATCCACTGTAACCCCTAGGTCCTTTTCTGCAGAACTGCTGCCTAGCCATTCGGTCCCTAGTCTGTAGCGGTGCATGGGGTTCTTCCATCCTAAGTGCAGGACTCTGCACTTGTCCTTGTTGAACCTCATCAGATTTCTTTTAGCCCAATCCTCTAATTTGTCTAGGTCCCTGTATCCTATCCCTGCCCTCCAGCATATCTACCTCTCCTCCCAATTTAGTGTCATCTGCAAATTTGCTGAGGGTGCAATCTACGCCATCCTCCAGATCATTAATGAAGATATTGAACAAAACCAGCCTGAGGACCAACCCTTGGGGCACTCCACTTGATACCGGCTGCCAACTAGACATGGAGCCATTGATCACTACCTGTTGAGCCTGACAATCTAGCCAACTTTCTACCCACCTTATAGTCCATTCATCCAGCCCATACTTCCTTAACTTGCTGGCAAGAATACTGTGGGAGACCATAATAAAAGCTTTGCTAAAGTCAAGGAACAACACGTCCACTGCTTTCCCCTCATCCACAGAGCCAGTTATCTCGTCATAGAAGGCAATTAGATTAGTCAGGCATGACTTGCCCTTGGTGAATCCATGCTGACTGTTCCTGATCACTTTCCTCTCCTCTAAGTGCTGCACAATTGATTCCTTGAGGACATGCTCCATGATTTTTCCAGGGACTGAGGTGAGGCTGACTGGCCTGTAGTTCCCAGGATCCTCCTTCTTCCCTTTTGTAAAGATGGGCACTACATTAGCCTTTTTCCAGTCATCTGGGACCTCCCCAGATCACCATGAGTTTTCAAAGATAATGGCCAATGGCTCTGCAATCACAGCCGCCAACTCCTTTAGCACTCTCGGATGCAGCGCATCCGGCCCCATGGACTTGTGCTCGTCCAGCTTTTCTAAATAGTCCCGAACCACTTCTTTCTCCACAGAGGGCTGGTCACCTCCTCCCCATGCTGTGCTGCCCAGCGCAGTAGTCTGGGAGCTGACCTTGTTCATGAAGACAGAGGCAAAAAAAGCATTGAGTACATTAGTTTTTTCCACATCCTCTGTCACTAGGTTGCCTCCCTCATTCAGTAAGGGGCCCACACTTTCCTTGAGTTTCTTCTTGTTGCTAACATACCTGAAGAAACCCTTCTTGTCACTCTTAACATCTCTTGCTAGCTGCAACTCCAGGTGGGATTTGGCCTTCCTGATTTCACTCTTGCATGCTCGAGCAATATTTTTATACTTTTCCCTGATCATTTGTCCAATCTTCCACTTCTTGTAAGCTTCTTTTTTGTGTTTAAGATCAGCAAGGATTTCACTGTGAAGCCAAGCTGGTCGCCTGCCATATTTAGTATTCTTTCTATATATTGGGACGGTTTGTCCCTGTAACCTCACTAAGGATTCTTTAAAATACAGCCAACTCTTCTGGACTCCTTTCCCCCTCATGTTATTCTCCCAGGGGATCCGCCCATCAGTTCCCGGAGGGAGTCAAAGTCTGCTTTTCTGAAGTCCAGATTCCGTATTCTGCTGCTCTCCTTTCTTCCCTGTGTGCAGGATCCTGAACTCGACCATCTCATGGTCACTGCCTCCCAGGTTCCCACCCACTTTTGCTTCCCCTGCTAATTCTTCCCAGTTTGTGAGCAGCAGGTCAAGAAGAGCTCTGCCCCTAGTTGGTTCCTCCAGCACTTGCACCAGGAAACTGTCCCCTACACTTTCCAAAAACTTCCTGGATTGTCTGTGCACTGCTGTATTGCTCTCCCAGCAGATATCAGGGTGACTGAAGTCTCCCATGAGAACCAGGGCCTGCGATCTAGTAACTTTCATTAGTTGCCGGAAGAAAGCCTCGTCCAGACTCCCACCATGACATCACCCTTTTTGCTCCCACCATGACTCCCACCACGACATCACCCTTGTTGCTCACACTTCTAAACATAATCCAGAGACTCTCAAGTTTTTCTGCAGTTTCATACCGGAGCTCTGAGCAGTCATACTGCTCTCCTACATACAATGCAACTCCCCCACCTTTTCTGCCCTGCCTGTCCTTCCTGAACAGTTTATATCCATCCATGACAGTACTCCAGTCATGTGAGTTATCCCACCAAGTCTCTGTTACATCTCTGTTGGATGTAGATACACTACTTGAACCTTCAGATGACATGTTGGCATATTCTTGGTTCTTGATATGTTCTTCATCTTGGTTGGTTTGACCACTGGAGGGGTGACGGAAAGTTCACGGGGTGTGTGTAGGAAAATCCCTGGCAAGGGTCTTCTGAAATCTAATACTGGCACTTTGGCCCATGCCACACTCCTGCTACCCTTTCCCCACTACAGAGGTGCTGTGATGATTGATTAGTGCTTTTAAAGCACCACATGAGTTCTGAAATTCATTGCAACACATTCAAAACTCTCAAATGCCAGGAGATCTGACAGTCACCAAATCCCTTGTTCCTTTGGAAAACTGAGGCATTTGTAGATCCCAGCAGAAGTAGAAGGGCTCCTTTTAGCATGAATATCTTTTCTCACTCCCCACCCCCTTTCTATATAAAATGATTCAGTTAAGTCCTAATAGCAGCAGCATCTAATGTACAGTAGCTAGATGTACTTAGAGGAGGAGGGAAAGGGCAAAACATTGTTTTCAAGCTTAGTCAAGAAGAAAAATACACTGTGTTTGCAACATTTCAATAGTTAGTGTAGCACCACGAAGGCTTGTAAAGGATAAATCAAGGACATTTGAATTAAAGTCAGCAATGATCCTGCCAGCATTCTTTCGTAGCCATTTTTATTTTTTTTCTTGCAGAAGACAAAGAAGGAGGGGATGAGGAACCATATCATTTTGTGGCATGGTGAATGGATGAATAATCCAAATGACCACCTTGAAGTGCTTTTGAAATGGGCTTTATTACAATAGTAGCTGCAGAAGTACCAGTAAATAAATATACTCTAATGTATTTAGTATTAAAAAGATTCATTATTCAATAGTTTTTAGCCCGCTCCATATCACTTTATTGTCATTCTAGTAGGGGAAATTAAAAACAAAAGCTGAATCGTGTTCTGGTGGCCAGCTTCAGAGGGTTATGGGCTATGCAAATGAAAAGGCCAGGACTGAGACAATGACCTTGTAGAAAGTTGGAGAATAAAATATTAGTCCCCACCTCCTGTTATCTAATCTACTGAATCAGCTGTAAACTTTAACAATGCCACTTTCCAGAATACAAAGAAGGCTCCTGAATCAGCTCTCATAAAACCAGACAGCAAACTTTGGGGTTATAGATGGAGATGAGAGGAGAAACAAAAGGATATTTAGAAAGAGACACTGCAAAGAAAAGCAAGAAAATGCCAACCAGTGAAAGACAGTGCATGGTAGGTTTTCAAATGTCCTGGAGATGATAGGAGGAGGTTTTTTCTTACCATGGCTGAGATCCCAGCATCAACAGATAATCCACTTTATGGTCCAGCCTGATCCCACTGAAGTCAATATTCTTCAACTGAAACTGTCTAGGACGTTTTAGGACTAGATTGTGCAATCTTTGCTGATGTCATTTTTCAATGGAACTCCTCACATGAGTAGGTGTTCATCAGCATGACTAAGGGTTTGTCTTCACTATGGGGTAAGTCAACCTAAGTTATGCTGTGTGAATAATGTATCTAGAGTCAATGTATCTTAGGTTGACTTACCCTGGTGTCTTCTCCACACTGCATCAATGGGAGAAGCTCTCTGGTCGACTTACCTTACTCTTCTCGGAGAGGTGGAATACCACGGTTGACCAGAGAGCTCTCTGCCATCGATTTAGTGGGCCTTCACTAGACCCACTAAATCGACCGCTGCAGCATCGCTCTCCCCATAGTGAAGACAAGGCCCAAGGGTTGCACAGATTAGCTTTCACAAAGATATGAACAAATGCAATGCCAGACACATGGTCATTACAAAGTCTTACAATCTCCTACAGTCACCCATTTTTTTACTTAGGCCTCATATACAATCATTATAAGGCAGCCCCCTCAGAGCACTCTTCAGCACTCCACCATCTCTGTGCATCTAGAGCGGAGAGAATACATATGCACCAGCAGCAGACACAATTTTCTACACGCTGGGTCCTAGTGGCGCCCCCCACAGTCTGGCACTTGAGGCGGCTGCCTCAGTTCACCTCATGGTAAGGCCAGCCCTGCCAGCCATACCATGTCCCAGGGTTGGGACTATTGTTATTACCTCAGTGTAAAAGAAATGGTGTTTTCAAACCAAAAGAGCACTGATATTATTCAGCCCAAATAAAAGCTTTTGAGACACAAATAAGCCATCTGAACAGGGGTACTGTCAGAGAGAGAGGTAAAAGTGTTGCCTTAAAGGTACAGAAGCAGCAGTGAATACACATACAGCACAATCGTTTTTAAAGGTTCTTTTTTAGAATGCAATGTAGTTAACAGTGCTGTGATCCCTCTGGAAAACTTTAATATTGCTGATAAGCAACACGGACAGAACACTTCAAGCAGTTCTGCATCTCAGCAAGGTTTCTCAGGAACAGGGAAGAGCACCAAGTACATTTCCTTGTACACCCTGTATCATGGGAGAAGGAAGAAGCAGAAGACGTACTGGATGAGTCAGAGCTAAATTCAGAGCAGAGGAATGTGTACAGAAGAGGGTGGAAACTGCTTCAAGTATATTTCTTTGTGAAACTTGAGGAACTTTCCACTTTATTAAAAGAAAAATGGCAGGAGTATATTTAGGAGCAATTGGGTTTAATAAAAAGTGTCAAAGAGAAACACAGCCTGAACTTTTTGTGTTGTTATAGGACATATTATGAATATACATACAAAATAGGCTTGATGCATGAATTACTGGATGAGGATCAATGCCTTGTGTTATACAAGATGTCAGACTGGATAATCTCAGTGGTCTTTCCTGGTCTTAAAATCTAAGAAAATGCTGTGTATAAATTGCAATAATATTGTGTATGGTTCTGTTTAGTATTATATACAGTATTCATAATGCCAATATATAGTCAAAATTTGGGCTTTTACTAGGGTAAGACATTTTTAGTATGTAATCAACTTTGTATTCATTTTCTGTATGGTGTATGAAGATATTAAAACTGTAATTATAAGATTATAATTGTCATTACCTTTGTAAATATGAGGATATAAGGCCAAATTCTTAGCACAATGGCATCAGATTTGCCCCCCTGCAACAGGATTAAGAACTGTATCTCTGTGGGCTAGTTAGGGGGGCCTATTTAGATCAAACCTCTGTCACAACTAGGGAGACACTGGTCTAGAACTCAAAATCAGCCTGGTTGAGAAACTTTGAATGCTGGAAGGATGGAGTTGAAATTGTGCCTGGCAGTGAGATTTTCAGGTCTTACGAATTGCACTGAAAAAGAGATATTGTTGAATGGAAAAGGAGCATGCAAGAGGCGCGTTAGTTTGCAGACTGTTGTTGCTTAAATCAGGAACCATGAGCTTCCTTCTCAGAGATCATAACAAGTTTTAGACCTGCCATTGGCAAACCAACCTAGTCAAGAAACTTTGAATTGTCAGTGAAACCTTGGTAATCTAGAACGAAGAATGTGGCCAACAAGACAAAAAGACAAAATGACAAAGAAAAAAGAGAAAGAGAGAGGGAGAGGAAAAGCTCTAGAGAAGAGGGTAAAAAAGAGCCAGCTGAAAGCTGGAGAAAGGAAACGAAAATGGAGATTTGGAGAAGAACGTGAAGAACAGTTTTGGGGTCCTGTAGGGCGGGGATTGGCAACCTTTGGCAAGCGCCCGTCAGTGAAATCCACGGGCGGACAGGGAAGGCACAGGCCGAGGGATGTGCTGCCACTTCCCGCAGCCCCCATTGGCCTAGAACTGCGAACCATGGCCAGTGGGAGCTGCGATCAGCCGAACCTGCAGACATTGCAGGTAAACAAACCATCCCGGCCCGCCAGTGGATTTCCCTGATGGGCCGCATGCTAAAGGTTGCCGAGTTAAGGAAACTCAAAACCCTTGGAACATTAAAAGGCTCAAGTAGAAAAGGCTCAAGGTCCACCATGAAGACATGGTGTTTCACCATTCCAGTTCATAATGGGGCAGAAGATTAATGACTTGAATCTCTCTTGAACCTGAACTCTGCTTGGGGCCTGAGAGTGACCAAGTTCTGGAGCCCTGAGAGCCAATGAGAGCTAGAGCTGCTTTCCAGGCAGCTCTCACTTACCCTACTGATGCAGGATCCATAACAGATCCTGTTGCAGTGGAGAATAGGTGTAGTGGAATGAAGTTCCACCAAACCCATTCCCCACCTCCTGGCTATGCCTGATACGATCCCTCCTCCCAGGGTTGTGATGACTGGCATAGGGCCCAGATCCAGCACTCCTACAGCACCAGGGATTTCCTTTCCAACAAGGGAATTCTCTGCTGGTCAGTTTCCAACTCGATAGTACCTCCTGCATGGCACTCAAAAGGGCCAGAATTGAGTAGAGAATCTAGCCCTCCATATCTTTTACTGGACCCATTACACCAGCTACATCCTTAAAAGTCAGATCTCAAAGCCTCTGAGTCAAAAGCCGTGTGTTAGGCTGCCAAAGCCCAGCTTTCAACTGAAGATAAAGTACATCACTTACTAGAGTTCAGACCAGGATAAATGGTGTGAGGCAAAACAAAGAACCGGTGCAGCAAGGACATCAAGATCCTACTAAATAAAGTGCCCCACCAGGTTGTTTTGTAGAAACATGTCCAATTCATCCTGATCCTGATGTACCACTAAGAAAGACTCCACAACTCCTTGAGAGGTCATGGGGAAAAGTGACTCCCTGATTCAATCAATGCCAGCATGTAGTAAGTGATGGTATAATTTTCTCAGTGAGTTAATAGACAGCCTGCTGAATAACACTCTCAGTAGGCAAAGGGTTCAATTAATCTACCCTGGCTTGCACTCCTAGGTAGGCCTTTTTGGATCCTGCAAAGTGGGAGGGTCCCAGAGCCCGGTTCCAGCCCAAGCTTGGAGGTCTACACTGCAATGAAAAGGCCCTGCAGCCCAAGCCATGCAAGCCCGAGTCAGGTGTCGGGTCAGCCAAAGGTTTTTAATTGCAGTGTAGACATACCCTACATGCTTCTACTTCATGTCTGCATAACAGAATAGTTACTTAAGAAATATTGGCCACATTTTACTTTAAGGGTACATGTATAAATAATGAGTGAAGAGATAATGAATGATGAATGGATGTTCTGTAAATGGTAAAACAATTGTTAATGATTCCAACAGGCCAATACATTGCTTATAACCATGGCTTGCAATCATCCAGGGCACCTCCTTCTACTGGGGTGCATATAAACATCTGTATCTCATAGGGCTTATGTGTAACATGTTTACAACATCTAGTAACCATTCATAAATGTAGCCTTAAAATAAATAAATAATGGATGTTCTAAAGAGTTAAACAATTATTAGAGAGCCCAAACAATAGATTTTTTTTTATTGCCATAGTTTATAATAATCTATAACACCTTCAACTTGTGTGCTCATGTCTGTAACATGACTAAAGGTATATTGTTGTTTTTGCTGTTTATCTTTTCCCACATTCCCTTCCAATATGAATTCAATATAAACTCAAAGAAACATTCTGAGAAATTATACACCTTTACCTGAAATAAAGAAGGGATTTAAGGCAAAGACGTGAAATCCTCCCAAGATTCTTTCATTTTTGTAGAGAAGTGATTTGACCTGCTTTGATAAATTCCTAATGTAGTGTGGAAATGGATTTACTAGACATATAGTATATCATCCGGTTACCTGCCAAGGAACGCAAGATACATGGGGAATCCTATTTAATGTCGATTTTGAAATCCCACTGAAACTAACTGCCTGTTAGATGAAAAGGTCAAATAAATGAGGAGTGCCAACAGGATTTCAGCTATTTCATCACTATCAGCACTCATCATTTAGAGAGTGAGTGAGTGAGTGTGTGTTGCTGATTGTATTGCAAATCATCTTGTTCATGGAGTGAATTGTTTTGCAGGGTACAAAGCCGTTAGCCTCTAGGTTGCCAGTTCAAATACAGCCTGGATCAACAGTAGCCAAAAGTCATTTACCACCTGATGGCTCCTCGGTGGTATACATGAAACAGGGCAACTTGTCTTCTCAATGCACAGGTGGAGCATATCAGCTGAATGCTACGGAGATCTCTTTTGAATCAATAAATGGAATCCTCTCTCCAGACTGCAGAGCAGCAGAGTGGTTCCATGTTTACCACTACAGCCTGTGGGTTGCAGTATCCCATTTCCGTTGTGCCTCCCCTCCCTTGGCCCACCAGTCCCGTACAATGTGCTCTGGATGTTACTGCAGATCTGTATTGCATAGATTGTAGGAGAGGAGGAATTCTGCATGACCTGCCCACATTCTGCTCCCATCTCTTGTGCAAAAGAACCACACAGTTCCATTGGCTTCAGGGCCTTCTCTGGCAGGGAAGAAGAAGGATGGTCCAGTAGGCTAGGAGACCCATGTTCCATTTCCTGCTCAGCTAGAGATTTCCTGTGTGACTTTGGGCTAGTCACTTTCTCTCTCTGTGCCTCAGTTCCCCACTGGTAAAATGGAGCTAATAGCACGTGCCTATCTCACAGTGGCATTGTGAGGATAAATACATTAAAGATTGTTACGCACTCAGATACTATGGTAATGAGGGCCTAATATACACTATAAATAAATAGGCAGAGTTTGCCTCATCTGGATAAACTTTGAATTTATACAGTATAGCTGTAATCTAAAGATGACAAAGAACATTACGGACATTAATTTGGGTTCATAATACTGTTGTGAGCCTGGGATCTTATGAGTTCATGCACATATTGCCACTGTTACATTCTGTATGAAGTATGCTACATGGCTTCTACATTAAGGTTCGTGTTAAGAATTGTTCATGTCACTTTAGCATGTGATTTCCATTTTTTTTGAAATGATCGGACTTCTTTAAAGGTTGTGTTTATTCCTACATTTTCTCTTGAACTACAATTAGAAACATTAACTACATTTCAAGCACTTTTAATATTTACCAGTGGGATTTTCAAAAGATCTTAGCATTAGCGTAACTCTGCTCCCACTGAAGTAAAACGTAAAACTCCCATTGACTTCAATGAGAACAGTGTTCGATCAAGGCTGAGCAAATTTGAAAATCCCACTCTAAGTGGATGCCGTTCCATACGGTATTTTTGTCATACCAAATGGGTCCAATTTAGTGTACAATAGATGTTAGATAGCAGAACAAATATACAATGTGAAAGCTAAAGGCAAATAGTACAGCTAATGAAACTTCAGCACAAAAGATCAAATTCAGAAGGTGTGTAGAAAGGTGCAACTTTACTGAAGTTTTACATACATTTCACCAGCTCTAAATTTGACCAGAAGATATTATTAAACTCCAGTTTTAAAACATATCACTGTCAAAGATAACAAGAGCCATTTTGGACCAAATGGGGAACAGCAAAGTATCCAAAAGAGTATATATCCTCCAGCAAAGCTTTGGGAAATTTATTTATTTATTTCAAGGACTGACTTGAGTCCTTAAGGGTCTCTTAATATTAATGTTTCCTGGGAACTGTCCTCACCTGACCCACACAAGAAAAATGAAACATGGTAAAATTAGGGTGTATTCAGTTCTCAGTCCCCAACTCAAAACTCCCACGTGGCGTGTTAATGAATTTAAACAGGCTGCTTAATCTGACCATTTAAATTGTTAAACTTTTCCCAACGTGGCTGATTTCCTAGTCATCATCTCAATATATGCATCCGATGAAGTGAGCTGTAGCTCACGAAAGCTTATGCTCAGATAAATTGGTTAGTCTCTAAGGTGCCACAAGTACTCCTTTTCTTTTTGCGAATACAGACTAACACGGCTGTTACTCTGAAACATCTCAATATATGGCACACGTATGTGGACTATTATTGGTTTTTTTGTGCTATAACCAGGGCGGGCTATAGGAAGTGATCAGTTGGAATGCTACATTTTTGTGAGCCCTTTGCACACTTGCTATTCAGTCAGGTTACGGTACAGGACGGGGAGGTAACCTATTACTCTTTGCCCACTTCTGACAATAGGATTGATATAAAGACAATTTTTCACTTGCTCCCCTGTCGTACAAGGTTACTGACAGATGAGACAACTGCTTACCAGTCTCTCCTTCCAGCAGTGCAAATCTCTACCTCCAGTAATGGAGGAAGGCAGTGCCCTGTCATAGCACTGGAAAATAAAGGCAGCTTTCTGTCCTCTCTCTCTATCTGGCAGCTTGGGGCCCCCACAAAGCATAATGCTGCTCTAAATCCAGTCCCAGTAGATGAGATCCCATCAATAAGAACACCAGCAAAACTGGTGCTAATTGACAAACTTGTTAGCAGTCTCAGGAGAGAGGTCAAGGACTGAATAAGCCACAAAGACTGAAATATCATTCCTCTCCCTTAAGGTGTGTTGTCAGGTCCATGTGGGAACCCTACAGTGCTGCTGCCTGCACTGTACCTGCTCTGGGAATTTCACTATCTGGAACTGACACTCCAATATCTTGCACAAGCAGTAAATGATGGGCAGATTCCAACACTATTATTAACTTTAAGTAGCACCTTACTCCAGGAGTAATCCCATTGACTTCAATGGGACCAGTCAGGGAGAAAAGTTCTATTCATTGTGTCTATGGGTATAAAAATCTGTCTCTTCCCATCTATATTGTGACAGTGTCCCTACACACAAAGATTTTTTCCCCCCATCAGATACAGCATAGGAGACATGGCTTAAAAACCCACAGTTCAACTTATGATGCAGAACTTTATGTGTAATGTGAGAGCCCCAGCACTTATCAATGTTAAAAAAATTCAGTAGCAAAGGGAAATAACACAGATTAAAGCCCATCTGCTTTTCAGGCTTGATTTATGAACCTTTGTGCTTCGGAGCAGTGCCACTGGCACTTACTTAACCATGCCTAACGTAAGAAATCAAATAATTTGTACACAAGAATGAGATGGGAATTTGCAATGATGTTTGGCTACTTGAAAATATACACTTCACTAGCCTCTCTCTTGCATTTATTTCCTGGGGAGGGCGGGGGAAACACATTAATGCACAGCTATCCTATTCTGCAGAGTTCACTTTTACCTTTAAAGAGCTTGAGTTGATGGCATAATTAGAGAGTTAAATGAGGAGGAAAAGTAAACAGTGCTGGTCATTATGGTTCCAAAACAATCAACGGGAGGCTAAAACCCTATCTTGCACCTTCTTTGCTGGATGTAGAGCTGGTTGGGAAATTTTAGCTCAAATGGTTTTTCATCAAGAAGGGTTTTCAGATGTAAGACGGAATTTCGGAGAGAGCTACCCCAGAACAGAGAGAGCACCCCAGAACAGCTCTGTGCCTAGCACAGTCACCTGGGATGCGAGAGACAGATTCAAGATTTCAGGTTGACCAGTGAGTAATTGGATATCATAGGGTGTCCCTCGCTCTTTTTTGTTCCCCATGAAAATTTTCAAGAGGTATTTTTTTTGTCCCAGTGCAGGAGAAAGACATTTCAAACCCTGGGTGGGTAGCGGTGCCTCTTCCCTGAAGTTCCTCATTTGAGGAGCGCTCAACCAGCCCTCATCTGTGGGCTCATTTTCATGCCTCTTCCTATTCAGCATATCCCATGAAGGGGATTTGGAGGCAATAGGGGCTGCAATGTCACCAGTACAACATCATCAACCAGTACCACATCTCTATGTCCTCCAACCGGGAGGAACTGCAGCCTCACCCTCAAAGAACCTTTCTCCTTAAATTATGAAGGTGGAGAATTTCAGAGACTGACTGGACTCCCATATAGCATTTTCTTTCTTTTTCACCGAGCCAAAACCCTATTACAATGAGACTCTATGACAGTGAACCACAGTCTCAATTACTCTACGAATAACTCACACTGCAGGGAGCTGAAACTAGAGCCCCGGACCAACTGCTCTAAGAGCAGAACACTCTACCGCTTGAGCTAAGAGTAGAACTTCTTCAGCTGGGACTAGTAGCAGATCGCGTGTCTTCTCTGTGGGCCAGCCACTAGAGGGCAACACTGTTTGTCCACATAGATAAGAACAATATGTTACTCTGTATATTTACTTAGAAGAATTGGCAAAGATGACTTCTCCTTCCATGATGGGAGCGTGTCCACCTATTACCAAAATGGCCTGTAATCTTGGTTCTTACAACACTCCCTTGTTGCTCCTAGATGTTCTGACTGCAGCTGCATCCCTGGAAGACTCTCTTTCTCACTTTTGATTAGCAGAGCAATTGCAGCGATTCCAGTGAACCATCTTATCCTAGGCCTCTGTCACTTCTTTGTTGCACTATTGGAATATATGTTATTTGGGATTAATCATCAAGGCCACCAGGAAATTCCATCTGGTGTTGCACATGGTTGCCGGTTCTTCACAAAGGGTAGACAAATGAGTGATATATCACTCTTGTAGTCCATACTTTTCTCTCAAAAATGCATTGGCCAGTGCAATCTAGAACAAAATGTTGGTCACTATCTAAAAAAAAAAAAATCTCTAAACCAACTTCTTATTATGGCTATAGGATATGACCCTATTCAGTAAATGGCAACCCCCCTCCAAAAAAAAAAGGTTTGCCTGTTTTGTGCATTTATAGAATCATAAAAATCTAAATGGAAAAGATCTATTGACTTTGTCAGGCCATTCAGTCCATTCTCTTGATATTGCAGGATTTTTCCTGCAGAACATTCTCCACTTCTTTATAAAGTAAAATTTTGAAGTATCAAAAAGATGCAGCCTCCACTATTCCCCTTAAATAGAGTTTCTAGCAATTCAGGAGAGTTAGTCAAACTTCATTGCAATGTCCTGAGACATTACAAAAAAACAAACAAACCGTCAAAGTCACTGAAATATATAAAGGATCAATAATGTATTTTAGGAGAAAGGAAGGATGACCCTGATGTTGAAGTACTGGCCTGGGATCCAGGTGACCTGAGTTACATTCCTAGCTGCCTGTGTTACTCGCAACTCATAGAATATCAGGGTTGGGAGGGACCTCAGGAGGTCATCTAGTCCAACCCCCTGCTCAAAGCACGACCAATCCCCAAGTAAATCATCCCAGCCTGGGCTTTATCAAGCCTGACCTTAAAAATCTCAAAAGGAAGGAGATTCCACCACCTCCCTAGGTAACGCATTCCAGTGCTTCACCACCCTCCTAGTGAAAAAGTTTTTCCTAATATCCAACCTAAATCTCCCCCACTGCAACTTGAGACCATTACTCCTCGTTCTGTCATCTGCTCCCACTGAGAACAACCTAGATCCATCCTCTTTGGAACCCCCTTTCAGGTAGTTGAAAGCAGCTATCAAATCCCCTCTCATTCTTCTCTTCCACAGACTAAACAACCTCAGTTCCCTCAGCGTCTCCTCATAAGTTATGTGTTCCAGTCCCCTAATCATTTTTGTTGCCCTCCGCTGGACGCTTTCCAATTTTTTCACATCCTTCTTGTAGTGTGGGGCCCAAAACTGGACACAGTACTCCAGATGAGGCCTCACCAATGTCAAATAGAGGGGAACGATCATGTCCTTCAATCTGCTGGCAATGCCCCTATTTATACACCCCAAAATGCTGTTAGCCTTCTTGGCAACAAGGGAACACTGTTGACTTATATCCAGCTTCTCTGTAACCCCTAGGTCCTTTTCTGCAGAACTGCTGCCTAGCAATTCGGTCCCTCGTCTGTAGAAGTGCATGGGATTCTTCTGTCCTAAGTGCAGGATTCTGAACTTGTCTTTGTTGAATCTCACCAGATTTCTTTTGGCCCAATCCTCTAATTTGTTTAGGTCCCTCTGTATCCTATCCCTGCCCTCCAGCATATCTACCTCTCCTCCCAGTTTAGTGTCATCTGCAAATTTGCTGAGGGTGCAATCTACGCCATCCTCCAGATCATTAATGAAGATATTGAACAAAACCGGCCCCAGGACTGACCCTTGGGGCGCTCTGCTTGATACCAACTGACAACTAGGCATGGAGCCATTGATCACTACCCGTTGAGCCCAATGATCTAGCCAGCTTTCTATCCACCTTATAGTGCATTCATCCAGCCCATACTTCTTTAACTTGCATGCAAGAATACTGTGAGAGACCATATCAAAAGCTTTGCTAAAGTCAAGGAATAACACGTTCACTGCTTTCCCCTCATCCACAGAGCCAGTTATCTCATCATAGAAGGCAATTAGATTAGTCAGGCATGACTTGCCCTTGGTGAATCCATGCTGACTGTTCCTGATCACTTTCCTCTCCTCTAAGTGCTTCAGAATTGATTATTTGAGGACCTGCTCTATGATTTTTCTAGGGACTGAGGTGAGGCTGACTGGCCTGTAGTTCCCCAGATCCTCCTTCTTCCCTTTTTTTTGAAGATGGGCACTACATTAGCCTTTTTCCAGTCATCCGGGACCTCCCCCAATCGCCATGAGTTTTCAAAGATAACGGCCAATGTCTCTGCAATCACATCCGCCAACTCCCTTAGCACCCTTGGATGCAGTGCATCCGGTCCCGTGGACTTGTGCTCATCCAGCTTTTCTAAATAGTCCCGAACCACTTCTTTCTTCACAGAGGGCCGGTCACCTCCTCCCCATACTGTGCTGCCCAGTGGAATAGTCTGGGAGCTGACCTTGTTCGTGAAGACAGAGGAAAAAAAAAGCATTGAATACATTAGCTTTTTCCACATCCTCTGTCACTAGGTTGCCTTCCTCATTCAGTAAGGGGCCCACACTTTCCTTGACTTTCTTCTTGTTGCTAACATACCTGGAGAAACAAACTGGTGGAAGCTCCTTCACTTGGGACACTAAAGGAACAATTCTGGGGATGGGCTAGCTGACTTGATAGTCTCTACTGATTATGTTTCTTTTTTACCTTGATTACATACAGATTTAGTCACTGAATTATTCATCTACTTTTTCCTATGTTTAGGGAATTCTCTGCTTACATTATATTACATTTCATTGCATACAGCACTCAATGGCATGCCCAGAGTTTTTTATTTAGGATTGCAGGGATTTCTGGGGAAGGTGTGACTATTATCCTGTTTGACTTCTCCCATTTTCTGATGGTGGGAAATGACACCTTTTGCTGTTCTCCTGCTCTGCTGAGGTTTGTGAGTGAGCAGCTAGGAGATATTCACTCTGGAGAAGGAGGGTCATATGCATTCCTACAGATCTCTCATCCCCTCCACACCAAACATAAAAGATATTGTGAACAGAAAGATGTTTATGATAAAACAGCCTCATTTAAAACATTACTGGGCATGATTAACCAACCAGAACACCTTCAGGCAGCATCAGGAAATACAAGTTTAAATACCTTGAAACCAATGAGCTGAAAATCCTTTATCCAGTGGCCGCAAAACATATCAACTCAGGCACATATATTGTCTGAAGTATACATTAAGCAAGTGTGCTAAGTAGCCACATCCAGAATGAGAAGTGTGACCTGGCTGAATTGAGGCAGAATATGAGAGACTGTGGATGAAGTGCTTTGTGAAGTGTAAGAATCAATGAGTTCAGCAGTTAATGTTCTGTAGGCATCATGAAAAACAAAGGTTTGATTTGCAAGCAGGAGGGGGAGATTTAAAAAACCAAGAACCCTGATAACTTGACCTAGAAGGAAACTCATTAGGAATTATATACTCTGATATATTGAACCTGGGGAATCAAACATTCTGTACTGGAAATGTGACTAGCAGATAAAGTACTAATGAAGCCCTGTCCTAACTGTGGAAGAATTAAAACAAGGTTTGTTAAAGAGGAATGAATGGAGGAAGGGAATGAAGAGCAGAAGAATAAAAGCAGAGAGAGAGAGAGAGAGAGAGAATGGTGAGAAGGTATGAAACATATTGGATGCAGGAGGGAGAGATTGTGGAACACGGCGGGGTGATAAAAGGGTCATCTGACATGCAGTGAAGGCAAAAAGTGATCTGAGAGAAGGAAGTTAATGAGTAGTGTAGATCACACAGTATAAGATAAACGGAGGTGTACTACAAGGCAGCCAGGGAAGCATTCACATAAAGAGGGGATAGTAGTATGCAACTGGGAAAGGAAACTCTAAAAATCTGAAGATAAATCTGATCATAAACAAGCACCAATATACCCAACTGGAAGGAAAAATAAGTTGTGTGAGCTTAAATTTGAAATAACTTCTCAGAGATGTTACATGGAAACCAAATTGCTGTGTAAATAATGCAATGGACCAAATCCAAGGCTGGTTAAATAGGTGTAACCTTCTATTGAACTTGATGGAAGTTGTGCTTGCATATGGTGGGCTTGAAATTGAGCCAGATATTTCTTTGCAAAAGGCCAGAGTCTGCTCCCAGCTACACCAGCGTCAATCCAGAGTCAATATGGTTTAATCTAGATGTAGGCCTTTGTAGTCGAGAGCAGAATTTGGCCCAATATGAATTACACTGTAATTGTGCATTTGGTTACCATTGTTGTTAGCCGTGGCTGGATTTTGGTTTGAACGATAAATCATGGCAGCAGCCCTGTTACACAGGAATCTTCCTGCACCTGCCATCCAAAATGGCTACTGTCCCCTGATTCGGGCGTGCAAATGCTGAGTGCCATTCAGACCAGAGGGGGATGAGCCAGAACCAACCCAAACCATCACCAAAGACCTTGAATCAAATTTATATTGTAAGTGTGGATAACTATTTTGTTCTGTTATTTTTTATTTGCCCTGCAAAACGGACCATAACTAGAGCAGTTTATTTAGTATGCCCATACCTTGAATTTCAGAGATAAAATGGGACCAGATCTAAGTATCCTCAGTTCACACTGAATGTCTCAATGTCACAGGAAATTCCCACTGACATCACCTCCAAGGAAGGTCTCAGCACCTCACAGGATTAGGCCCATTAATACCTTTGTGAGGTACAGTAGTATTAATGTCTCCTTTTGTAAGACGGGGGAGCCCAGACACACAGGTGACATGACTATCCTTGAAGTGATTCTGCATGTTGAGTAAAACAGAATTTAGAATTCAGGCATTGCTCACCCTGAACTCAAGGCACTAGATCAAGATACCTCATTGAAGTCAATAGTGAAAGAGCAAAGGCATCAGTCAGAGATTCAGTGATGTAAAGATTCAGATAGGTAAACATTTGGGAATGGGATTTTCAAAAGTACTCATCATTGGCATAACTCTGCCCCCAGTGAAGTTAGCGATAAAAGGCTTCCCACTGATATCATGGTCAAGCTCCTGCTGACTTCAGTGGGAGCCGAGTCAGGCCAGCACTTGAAAATGCTACTTCAGCTGTTTAGATGAACCCTATTTGAAACTCTAGTTCATCGAAAACTCAGCCAGAAATCTCCTGCTAATAGATACATAGTTTCTGGTACTGTTTCCAATTGCACCATACCAGAAGGATAGCATTTCCCCACTTAGTTCAGCCCTTCCCATACAGAATGAGAAAGTGAATGTCATGTTAAAAAAAAAAATATATCCAGATATTTTCAACCATAAATTCACTTGAGGTTCAGTCCAACGTTGGACAAAAACTGAGGTCTGTTCTTTTTCTACCTGAGCCATCCTTACCTATCTGCTATGATACAATGAACCAAATTAATCCCTGGTGAACCACCACTTAAATCAAGGGCATTACACTACAATGAATCTGCCCCCACAACAGTTATGTCCTTCAATAAGGCCCCCTTCACTCCAGTTCCTTTGCCATCCAGATCATTATTTTAGCTCTTAAGAGGCTGCCATTCATTCCCATGAGCATGGCTTCTGGCATATGGCATAGAAACAGTGATCTGGATGACAACTCAGAATGTTTTCAATGAAAATAAATATTGCTTTGAGGTGGACTAACTGATGCTGAAGAAAAGGCTTATGTTACTATTATTTGTACGACAGGAGCCTCTAGAGTATTAGGGTCCCACTGAGCAGGTCCTTCACAAACAGATAATAAGAGATGGTCCCTGTGCTAAAGAGCTTGAAAGCCAAATAGAGAAGGTAGATGAAGAGTTGGAAAAGAAATAGATGAAGTGACTTGCCCAAGGGCATACAGAAGGTCAGTGGTAGGAATTTCATCCAAGTTTCTGTACCCTTGGTCCAGTGCCCTATCTACTGAACCATGCTACCTGTTCTACGGCCATTACCTTGACCCTTGTATATTACAGTGGGGAGGATAGCAGAGCAGGGGTCCAGAAGCTTTTAAAATAATGAGCGCACTCACATTGCACCTTCTGGATTCAATTGAAAACATGTTTGCAGATTACACTGACACATTCAGTTAGCACTTACTAAATGGAGATTTTGCACAAGCCAGTGCAGTTTTTTTAAAAATAATAACTATACTGAGTAGTGAATAATATCCCTCAGCCTCACACAGACCCTGTCTGTTGGACGTGGCTCAAGACTATTGTGTGACTACTTACGTTTGTCCCAGAGTCATCGAGTTTTAGGCCAGAAGAGATCACCAGGGCACCTAATCTGATTTCTTGCATGTTAAACCCCACCCTATTGCCCCTGTATTGAACCCAATAACTGACACTGGACTAACGTATTACAACCCCTGAGTGCATGTGCGTGCTTGTATATTTCAGTATTCCTTATTTTACTAAAGAACATATTCAATATCTGACAATCCCAGCTGTAGGTCCATGCTGGATAATGCATAGAAATGTCCATTTAATCTTATAATCAGATTTTGCTTACCAAAACTGTGTAAATCTCACCAACAGTTTAACACAATATTCAGTCTTCTGGGTCGCAAATGAGTCCTGGGCACTGGTGGACAATTAGACTACCATATGGCTCCCTCGCTACGTTTCAAATTATGTTTTTGGAGCTATTCTGGAAGAAGATGTGAAAGTCAGATGGATCTTCAACATCACAGCCATAAAAATTTGAAGGTAGACAAGCATCAATATATGGAAAAAGGGGGAATGAAAGACTTTGAGTAGACTCAAAGCAGCTTCATGGATCTTTGACATGAGAACGAAAAGCTACAGGAGTTGTACTGATGGATATTATTCCCCATTTTTGACTATATAGAGATTGTTTTGCTTTACTTTTTTTATTGGAAATTGGGGATATTCTCTACTCTTGCTATATTTACTAGTATGTGTCAGACAAGGCAGAAGAGCTAAAATGATAATGACCTTGAAGGCAGAATTTCAATTTACAGGTAGCTCCTTTCCAGTTTAATGACTTTTATAGAAAGCACAGACAATAGGATTTAATCATTCAGCACTGTTGCCCACATAAAAGTGAAGGCAACTTCTAAAGCAGCTCGCTCCATAATGAAGAGGCAGAAAAGAATTTGTATGCAAAAGGAGATGGGGAAGCTGATGTAGAGCTGCAAAGTCAGAAGTCTTTTACTCTCCAGAGGTAAATTCATAAAGATTGCCCTTCAGTAAACAGAGTGGTAAAGTGCTCTAACTCTGCCAATGTTTCGCATTTGTGCTGTGAATGACAGAAACTGATGAGATGTATTTGGTAATGAGGGATGCAATTTAAATTTGAGTAGGTTTATGAGCATTTGATGTTAAATGATCTAAACATTGGCAATGGCATGTCCTTCTGTGCGGTAATGTCTTGAGCTACAAGGCATCCAAATCACCGACCATTCATGTGCCACCTGGCCATATTTTAAAGATGTTATATAGGCTCTCTCCACTACTGAAAGTCAAATGCTTTGCAGGAGCCCGGGGACTGCAAAAGATATAGTAGGCGGGAAAAAATGATCCATATTTACTAAGCTGCTTCTGTTTATATCATAGCCAGGGACAGTTTGTTCATGCAATGTTCTCAGCAGCGTCCGGTTGTTTAAAATATAAAAGACAGGATTTGCAAACTCAAAATAAATCACGTCTGCATTTTCTGTATTGAATTTCCCATATTTGCTGCCTATAACTTCCCATCAACATTTCAGTGAGGAGCAAGATGAAACAGATGCATAGGAAGAGGATTCCAAATAAATCAGAGTCCAATGGATGAATTCAGATTTGCACATGGTACCCGTGAGTGGTAAGAATTGCATGAGGCACTCTTCCCCTTCTAACCAGCACTGTTGTTTAACTCATGTCTGTGTGAACGCTGTATTCCCCCTCCCCCTGTCCAGTTGATATACATAGTTAAATTCATTAATGCTATTATTACAAAATCCTTGGGGTGATGTTGGGTAACCAAAAAAAAAGAAGACCCGCCACACTAGGCCTCACACGAATAAAATATAACTGTTGCCTTTCTCTAAAAGAAAAGAAAAGACTAACATATGGCTCAGTCACTACAGGGAGAGCTAAAGGAGGAACTAGGCTGAGGAACATCCATGCATATGAGGAATTCATTGAGAGTATTTATATGGAGACATCCAAGGCTGAGGAAATTATCCTGCTAGAGAGGACTGCTGTCACGCCCCTGGTGGAGGAGGATATGGCTCTGTCACAGGGAGGACACCGGCTGCTGGTTACTTCTAGCAGCAAGCAGTGTTCCACCTCTACTCCCAATCCATCCACCATAGTGATAAAGAATCGCCCCCAAAGATGGAGAGCAGAAGCCATATACCCCCAAGGCTGGGAGGATCACAGCCACCACTCCCAGGAGGAAACATAGGGTAGTGGTAGTTGGTAACTCTCTTTTGAGGGGGATGGAGGCTCCCATCTGTCAACCTGACATGGCATCCCAGGAATGCTGCCTGCCAGGAGCCTGTATCTGAGACCTTATGGAGGGATTGTCAAGGATCATCTAGCCCTTTGACTACTACCCCATGCTACACATCCATTTGGGCACTAATGATACTGCAAGTTATGACCCTGAGCAGATCAGAAGTGGCTACAGGGCTCTGGGAGTAAGGGTGAAGGAGTTAGGAGCACGGGTGGTGTTCTCTTCGGTCCTTCTCCTCAAAGGTAGGGGCCCATACAGAAAAAGATGCATCCTGGAGGTGAATGATGGGCTCTGAGGATGGTGTCACTAGGAGGGCTTCAGGATCCTTGACCATGGGATGTTGTTCTGGGGAAAAGGACTGCTAAGCAGAGATGGGATCCTCCTACCCAGGAAGGGTAAGAGCATATTTGGATACAGATTGGATAACCTAGTGAGGAGGGATTTAAACTAGGTTCGATGGAGGTAAGAGACAAAAGCCCACAGATAAGTCAAAAACATGGAGGCCTGGGAGAAGGGTCGGAATCTGGGGGGAGCATGGGCCATTGTAGCAGGAATAAGGGAAAGACAAGAGAGAACATGGGGTTGGGGGGAGAAAGGTGATGAAATCAGTTCTTAGATGTCTCTATACCAATGTGAGAAGTATAGGGGAAAAAGCAGTAAAACCTAAACATGCTAATTAATAAACACAACTATGATATAGTTGGCATCACAGAGATATGGTGGGATAATACACACAATTGGAATATTGGTATAGAAGAGTACAGCTTGCTCTGGAGAGACAGGGAGGGAAAAAGGGAGGAGGTATTGCCTTATATATGAAAAATGTATACACTTGGACTGAGGTTGAGATGGAAATAGGAGACAGACTTGTTGAAAGGGTCTGGGTAAGGATAAAAGGTTGTTTTTTTTTTGTTTTTTTGTTTTTATTTTTTAAAGGTGATGGCATGGTAGGAGTCTACTACAGATCACCTTGCCAGGAAGAACTAACAAAATCATCCAAAGCAAAGGACTTGGTGGTGATGGGGGACTTCAACTGCCCAAACACCTGTTGAGAAAATAACACAGCAGGGAACAGATATCCAAAAAGTTTTTGGAATACATTGGGGACCATTTTTGATTTCTGAAGGTGGAAAAGTCACTAAGGGAGAGGCTGTTCTATATTTGATTTTGACAAATAGGGAGGAACTAGTTGAGAATTTGAAAGCAGAAGGCACCTTGGGTGAAAGTGATCATGAATTGATAGAGTTCGTGATTCTAAGGAATGGTAGGAAAGAAAACAGCACAATAAAGACAGTGGATTTCAAGAAGACAGACTTCAGCAAACTCAGGTAATTGTTAGGTAAGATCCCATAGGAAGCAACGGGGAAAACCATTCAAGAGTTGGCAGTTTTTCATAGAGACATTATTAAGGGCACAAAAGCAAACTATCCCACTATGTTGGACAGATAAGTAATATGAAAAGAGACCACCCTGGCTTCACTAGGAGATCTTTAAAGATCTGATACCCAAAAAAGAGTCCTACAAAAAGTGGAAACTAGGTCAAATTACAAAGGATGAATATAAACAATAACATAAGTGTGCAGGGATGAAATTAGAAAGGCCAAGGCACAAAATGAAATTAAAATAGCTAGAGACAGAGTAAAAAAAAAATCTACAAATACATTAGAAGCAAGAGGAAGACCAAGGACATGGTAGGCCCATTACTCAATGCGGGAAGTGGGGAGAAGAATAACAGAAAATGTGGAAATGGCAGAAGTGTTAAATGACTTTTCACCAAAAAGTTTAGTAGTAATTGGACATCTAACTTTGAATAGCAGTGAAAATGACATAGGATCAGAAGCTAAAATAGAGAAAGAACAAGTTAAAAATTAATTAGACAAGTTAGATGTCTTCAAGTCACCAGGACCTGATGAAATACATCCTAGAATACTCAAGAAGACTAAGGAGACATCTTAGCCATTAGCAATTATCTTTGAAAAGTCATGAAAGACTGGTGAGAGTCCAGAGGACTGGAAAAGGGAAAATATAGTGCCAATCTATACAAAGGGAAATAAGGACAACCCAGGGAATTGCAAACCAGTCAGCTTAACTTCTGTACCTGGAAAGACAATGGAGCAAATAATTAAGCAATCAATTTGCAAACATCAACAAGTTAATAAGTTGCTAAATAACAGTGAGAATAGATTTCTCAAGAAGAAATCATTTTAAATGAACCTAATAGCTTTCTTTGACTGGGTAACATGCCTTGTGGATAAGTGGGGGGGGGGGGGGGAGAAGTGGTAGATGTGATATATCTTGACTTTAGTAAGACTCTTGCATGACCTTCTCATAAACAAACTGGGGAAACACAGCCTAGATTGATGGAGCTACTATAAAGTGGGTGCATAACTGGTAGAAAAACCATTCCCAGAGCACAGTGATCAATGGCTCACAATCAAGCTGGAAGGGCATCAAGTGTGGTCCCACAGGGATCAGTTCTGGGTCTAGTTCTGTTCAATACCTTCATGAGTGATTTAGATAATGGCAAAGAGAGTACACTTATGAAGTTTTCAGACAATACCAAGCTCGGAGAGATTGCAAATGCTTCGAAGAATAGGATTATAATTCAAAATGATCTGGACAAACTGGAGAAATGGTCCAAAGTAAACAGGATGAAATTCAATAAGGACAAATGCAAATTACTCCACTTAGGAAGGAACAATCACTTACATACATATAAAATGGGAAATAACTGCCTAAGAAGGAGTACAGCAGAAAGGGATCTAGGGGTCATAGTGATCCCAAGCTAAGTATAAATCAACAGTGTAACACTGTTGCAAAAAATCTTTCTGGGAGGTATTAGCAGGATTGTTGTAAGCAAAATATGAGAATTCTTCCCCTCTACTCCACACTGATTAGGCCTTGTCAAGATTCCTTCCCCACTCTGAACTCTAGGGTACAGATGTGGGGACCTGCATGAAAAACCCCCTAAGCTTATTTTTACCAGCTTAGGTTAAAACTTCCTCAAGGTACAAACTATTTTACCTTTTGCCCTTGGACTTTATTGCTGCCACCACCAAGCCTCTAACAAATATATAACCAGGAAAGAGCCCAACTGGAAACGTCTTTCCCCCCAAAATCTTCCCCAAACCCTACACCCCCTTTCCTGGGGAAGGCTTGATAAAAATCCTCACCAATTTGCATAAGTGAACACAGACCCAAACCCTTGGATCTTAAGAACAATGAAAAAGCAATCAGGTTCTTAAAAGAAGAATTTTAATTGAAGAAAAAAAGTAAAAGAATCACCTCTGTAAAATCAGGATGGTAAATACCTTACAGGGTAATCAGATTCAAAACATAGAGAATCCCTCTAGGCAAAACCTTAAGTTTCAAAAAGACACAAACACAGGAATATACATTCCATTCAGCACAGCTTATTTTATCAGCCATTTAAACAAAACAGAATCTAACGCATCTCTAGCTAGATTACTTACTAAGTTCTAAGATTCCATTCCTTTTCTGTTCCCAGCAAAAGCAACACACAGAGAGAGCCTTTGTTTCTCCCCCCGCCCCCCAGCTTTGAAAGTATCTTGTCTTCTCATTGGTCATTTTGGTCAGGTGCCAGCGAGGTTATCATAGCTTCTTAACCCTTTACAGGTGAAAAGGTTTTTCCTCTGGCCAGGAGGGATTTAAAGGTGTTTACCCTTCCCTTTATATTTATGACAGGCCTCAACTAGAGGATTGTGTCCTGTTATGTGTGTCACATTTCAGAAAAGATGTAGACAAATTGGAAAAAGTCCAGAGAAGAGCAACCAAAATTATTAAAGGTCTAGAAAACATGACCTCTGAGGGAAGATTGAAAAAAAATGGGTTTGTTTAGTGTGAAGAAGAGAAGATTGAGAGGGAACACTCTTAGAGTGCTTTCCCTTCACCGTCTCCTCTGGTTCTTGTCACGGAGACAGAAAGCAGAGGACCAGAAGTCTGAAGCACAGGCAACACAATGTTTATTGAGGTTAGTTCTAAACAAGCATATTCATTGCTCTACATGCCGGAAGAGTTTGTTCCCCAGTATTCCGTTCCCAGCTCTGACACAGCAAAGCATTTACCCCATGTCCACCTTCCCAGCTCTGACGCCGCAGAGCCTTGCCTATGTCCCTGTTCCCATTCCCTATTCTCATTTCCCATTCCCTATTCCCCCCTTCTCCTTCTTAGAAGGCCCAAATATACTTGCAGTCCCACCCCTTACAAGTTAGGGTCATGTTCCATTTTGGGTCTGGGGTCTTCATCCCACTCCTTCCGTACCCCATGAGAGGGATAAGGAGTAAGGTTGTGCTGCGGTCAGGGAAGGGCATTTCTTTGGTCTTTTAATGTTTTATACCTCCTCCTCCCTGCAAGCTCCTTTGCCCCTCTTGACTGGTTGCTTGACTTTGCCTTGAGATAGGGCTTGAGGCAATCTTAAATGTGCTCTTGAGTAACACTTTAACTGCTTTTATCTGTTCCCATTGTGGTAACAAATCCAGCTGACTAGGCAGAAGCAACATCACAGTGTCTTTGTCCCTTGTTTACACATTTTAGTATAAGAGTATCAAAAAGTCAAACCCTAAATTCTATCCCAGGCTAACAAACAGACCTATATACTAACACACATGATAAGAGTTTTCAAGTACATAAAAGGTTGTTACGAGGAGGGAGAAAAATTGTTCTTCTTAACCCCTGAGGATATGACAAGAAACAATGGGCTTAAATTGCAGCAAAGGAGGTTTAGGTTGGACATTAGGAAAAACTTCCTAACTGTCAGGGTGGTTAAGCACTGGAATAAATTGCGTAGAGAGGTTGTGAAATCACCATCACTGGAGATCTTTAAGAGCAGGTTAGACAAACACCTGTCAGTGATGGTCTGGATAATACTTAGTCCTGCCATGAGTGCAGGGGACTGCACTATTTTGAGATTTATCAAGGAGCCTAAGATCTCAGATAATGCAAATTTACCTGGGTTTGAAGCTGTCTTCCTGGAGATGGCATTTCTTGGAAAAACACTGACAAAGCACTCACCCTGAAAAACAAGTGCTGGGAATGGTTTTTGGTTGTATGTGCTTTCATTAAGTTCATTAAGGGCAACGTAGAAGCAGGTCATAAACCATTGGAACCCATATTAACCAATGCGCATGGTACCACCTATATGTCAGAAAGTGATCGTGATATTGTAAAACTGTTAAATGTGATGTACAAGCTCAGTAAGAAACCTATGGCATACATGTTTTAAGGGAGCTGGAGGGAAAAACAATTTGAAGTAAGTGTGACTCAAGTCCTACACCATTTCCAAGACAATTTTGGAGAAGCTAAAACAAGAGACACAAAATGAACCAACTTTACAAGAGCCTCATAGGTTCTAGGCAGAAAGCCAATAGACAAGCCCAGGAACTACTAGACATGAAATGTACTGGAACTATTGGGATGAAATTGCTGCATATGATGGGATTCTGTGCAAAGTGTAGCAAGTTCTAATTGCACAGCATAAGGCTGGAAATGCTAAGCATATGCCAAAGTGTTCATCTGAATGATATTGTAAGACCAGAGCTTGAGCTGTACAAATTATGGCAAGCCAAGGACGCTGCCATTGGACACATGGCATCCAAGTGTGAAATGGACAATAAATACAGGAAGCAGAAGGCAAAACAACCATTGAAACCACAGGAAATTCCTGATCAATCTTGGCTCCTGACAGGCACTGTTCCATAAATTTATGAATGGATTCATGTGATAAAGTTGCCTGCAACAGTAGGGACTGGACTCAAGTCCTATATTCTTATTTAAATTAAACAGGGAAGATTGCCTCATATTAGTTACCTTATTGATCTTTTTTCTTTTTTTTTTCAAAATTGTGATACTATATCTTTACACATGTGATATAACACCCCCTCCCCCACATGGTGCAATATAGTACACACAATATATTAATACATTAGCACTTACCCTCGGATTCCAGATGAGATAGCGGCTCCAGACAGTTAATGGCCTACGATTCACGAATAACTCATTTGGGCAGTACTTGCTGATGCATCAGTTCAAGAACACCTAGTCAAGCTGTCAGTGTGGATAGTCTGTGGGACAGAGTGTCCTTACACCACCGCATGTTTTGATTCCAGATTCCCTGGCCATCACTGTGTTTCTCTCAGTGGCATCAGAAGAATGTTCTCAATTTGTTTGCTGCACTCTAAAATAAAATAGATTATGGTGTATGTGCATGAAAAATCACCAACACTAAAACTTGGACCCCAAAGCGTGCCCTGCATATTCTCATAAGCCATTAACAAATTCATGGCTATGCATAAATTGTCAGGTACTGAAATAATTTTCATGTTTCAGAGTAGCAGCCGTGTTAGTCTGTATCCGCAAAAAGAAAAGGAGTACTTGTGGCACCTTAGAGACTAACAAATTTAGTTGAGCATAAGTTTTCAAGAGCTACAGTTCATACACGCACAGACATCTTTTTTTGCCAGGCCTAAATAATTTAGAGATGGCGGGGGCGGTGGGGGAGAGAAGGGGAGGAGAAGCTCCTTACACACACATTTCTAAAATCTGCCCCAAAGACCCAGATCACCTTGATTTTAGTTAAATATATGGAGCTTCCCCACACCCCATCTCTAACTATTTAGGCCTAGCAAAGAAGAGGCATGCACCTGCTTTCAGGAACCGTGCATCCACCCACTTCCCCATTCCCATATACACATTCCAAAATTCGATTTCCCTTGGTAACATTTATGTTGTGTACCTGGAAGAGTACATGAGAGTTCAACATCTACCAGAACTATAATTTCTACTGTCAAGGGAGCTGGAGAGTACATGCTACATCAGGAATAAAATATAAGGTTAAAGATGATATTTCCTCAGGCTGTTAAAAAAAACATAGAAAATGTATTAGGTAACTCTGCTATTCCCACAAGCTAAGGGAGGACTCATGACCAATTCATCATCTCATACCCTCATTTTCTGCTCCTAGCAGATTAGAAGGGGAGATCAGTATCTTCTTCAAATACTGAATTAAAGTTGTGGCCACAATTTCATCAGTGTCTCATCTTACTGTATCTAACTGATCTTTAAACAACCTCCAGGACATGTTGGTGTCCCATAAAAAGAGTGCTGAATTGCTACACTAATAGAAATCGGTCTCCTAAGTAGATAAGGGCACACTGAGTATTCATGCAATATCCGTATGGGAGAAAGAAAACTCCCCCCCCTTTTTTTCAATATATTTTTACATTTTTAAAAAGTTAATTTTGTACTGGCAAAAGGTTCTAGACTGACAGCTCTTGAGGCTGAAGTCTTTTGTTTATTTACAGAACAGGTACAACACAAACACCTGTGTAGACATCTACATGGTTTGTTCCACCAAAAGTCAGAGAAGGTTACTGACATTTGAAAATGGGTAGTGTGACAGACCCAGACCAGTGGGGTACAGGAGACTGGTAGGGGGCAAATATACTGTCCACTGGATGAATAGTTTTCTGTTCCCTGAGTGACCAGAGCAGGGGCTGCCCTAGAGCAATCAGGAACCTGCTAAAACCCATTAAGACAGGCAAGCTAATCAAGACACCTGGAACCAATTAAGAACTTTCTAGAATCAATTATGGCAGGCAGGCTAATCAGGACACCTGGTTTAAAAAATGACCTCCCATCAGTTAGTAGGGGGTGTGCGTAAGGAGCTGGGAGTGAGAGGACAAGTGTTATCAGACACCAGGAGGAAGGTCCTGTGGTGAGGATAAAGAAGGTGTTGGGAGGAGGCCATGGGGAAGTAGCCCAGGGAGTTGTAGCTGTCATGCAGCTATTACAGGAGGCACTCCAGACAGCTGCAATCCACAGGGCTCTGGGCTGGAACCCGGAGTAGAGGGTAGGCCCAGGTTCCCTCCAAACTTCCCAACTCTGGACGCAATACAGGAGGTTCCACCAGAGGGAAAGGTCTCTGGGCTGTTCCCCGAGCTACATGGTGGATCAGCAGAGACGGTGGGGGGTTGTTCTTCTCTTTTTCCCCATGCTGGCCAGTGATGAGGTTATTTGAGTGAACAGCAGATTTGAGCCATGAAGATGGCCAAACTGAGGGCTGCCATGAATCTCTGAGGTGAGCAAATCCACCAATAAGCACAGGACCCACCAAGGTACAAGAGGAACTTTATCACAGTAGGTACACTTGATATGTAAATATGGATTCACTGGCAGTTTACATGTGTAAGTAAATCTCTTAATATATCTGATTTGAGCCAGGGAAGGAAAAGGTTGCCCTGTCTATCCTAAGGAATTGACACTGATCAATGTGCCTCAATCCTATTGATGAAAGGGTTGCTCAGAATAGACTATCAGATGAGATTACCAATAAAAGTGCCATTGAATGACACCAGTGGTGTGGATTTTGTGCACACCTCTCCACTGGGAATCAACTGCAGACCATCACATTTTTTCAGATAAGCTACTGAGAAGCCATCAAATGGTAATAACATATGGTGACTACTGACCTAAGTTAAAGTTGAGCTAGCGGTGGGAAGTCTATTACCATCAATTACCATTAGCTCTCTATTCCTCACCAAAGGATTTTTTTTATTTTAAATGCAAAGATTCTTAGTGCCAAATTCTCCATCCCAACTAGCTGCTGAGAAAGGTCCTGAATGTAACAGAACTTGTGCGGTTCCACTGCATGGAGAGGACTCAGACGATGACCGCTTCTCCTGTGCCAAAGGAGCTGTGTTCTGGATGAGCTCCATCCCCTGTATCATGAAGAAGGGAGTCAGGTGGATGGGCTGAGGGTGATACAGGCATGTAGATAGTAGATCTGCAACTACAAAACCCCACTTCCAAAGACAGTGCAAAACATTTGCAGGGGTTCCAGTGGCCTTCAGACTAGAGTAGCAGCTGTGAAGTGACTGTCCTGCTGAACTGCCACAAGGACTCCTTGTTGTTTTTGTCCCCACTAAGTGCATTGGAAATTGCCTGCAAAGCCTGTTGATGCTGAGTTTGACCACTAGAGAAAGGGCTTGAGCCTGCACTGAAGTCAATGGGAGTTTTGATCTTAACGGGAACCGTATCAGGGGTTTAATCTATTTTAAAAAAAAATCCCCCCAAAAGTCTGGCCTGTACATTTCAAGTAACTTAGACCTGTGATGATCTTTGCTCGTGGGGAGCATTTCTTAGTGGTCAGGGCTTCGGTCCTTCGACCAGCAGAGGGGATTTTGGTAGGAGAGCCCAGGCCCTCACACTCCACCAGACTTCAACCCCTGTGAAGGTGACAAAAGGGTCTGACACCCAGAAGTACCTTCAGGTTACCCTCGTTGGGCCACTTCCTGCCGTCCCTCTATTCTCCACAGTTCACAATCAGTACAGGAAAGCATGAAGGGGGTCACCTCACCACATGGTGCCTCTTCATGGCCAGGTGTGGCATGGTGACTCTCCCCGTATTGGAGTGAAAGAGGCCTTCTCTTCTGCCTTGGCCCTCCAACCATGTTTCTTCTGAGTCTCTCCCATTCGGGGGTAGTCCAGAAACAAAACCAGGGAAATGAACACAAATCAACGAGTCCCTATGAGGTGGGGGAATGCCTCCCACTCAGGGTGTATCCAAAGCGGGTCCTCCCTTCCCTCAGGGAGGGACCTTTTGGGCAGTTGTTGTAGGGAGCGATCCTCCCTTCCTTCAGCGCTTCTCTGTGGAGCTGCGAGTTGCAGGTCTGCAGCCCCTTAACCCGCTGTTGCTTTGTACATCCCTTCACAAGACCTTTAATATTTGTCCCGTTAAGCCGGTAGAGTCATGGGAGCCAGGAGTTCTAATGAATGACTGCAGCATTTGGATTCTACAAGTGCATCATATTAAACCTTGCCAGTCTTTTTTTTTTTCTTTTCCCCACAAAAACCCTCGAGCACCAAAGTGCTGAAGTTGTATAACCACCTCAGAAATGTTCCAACCTGGCCAACCTTCTGGTAATACATTACTCTTCTGTTTAGACTGAAGCAATAAAGAGGGAAAGCCAAAATAACAGACAGCATGCTTCATTTTCAGTGCTTATCTTTTAACTGTAAACCCCTCCTTCCCAGCTCTCTGTTATCTATACATGGGAAGTTGTTATAGACGAATGACAGTTTACTTTTTATTACCCAAACAAATTTATAGGAATGCTGGGCAAAATTCAGTTCTAAACATATGGTAGTTTTAATAAAACACCTGTTTTAATGCTCAGCTCTCCTTGCTTTGGGCATTTAATAGTTTGCCCATTATCAGTCTTTTTAGCCCCAAGCGTAAGTATCAGATGTTTTTTAACTAAAGTTGCGTAAGTCAAAACAGAGCGAAAACCAATAGTAAAAGGTTCTATCGCCATATAAATAAGAAGAAAACAAAGAAAGAAGAAGTGGGACCGCTAAACACTGATGATGGAGTGGAGCTCAAGGATAATCTAGGCATGGCCCAATATCTAAACAAATACTTTGCCTCAGTCTTTAATAAGGCTAAAGAGGATCTTAGGGATAATGGTAGCATGACAAATGGGAATGAGGATCTGGAGGTAGATATTACCATATCTGAGGTAGAAGCGAAACTCAAACAGCTTAATGGGCCTAAATCGGGGCGGGGGGCAGATAATCTTCATCCAAGAATATTAAAGAATTGGCACCTGAAATTGCAAGCTCATTAGCAAGAATTTTTAATGAATCTGTAAACTCAGGGTTGTACCATACGATTGGAGAATTGCTAACATAGTTCCTATTTTTAAGAAAGAGAAAAAAAGTGATCCAGGTAACTATAGGGCTGTTAGTTTGACATCTGTAGTGTGCAAGGTCTTGGAAAAAAATGTGAAGGAGAAAGTAGTTAAGGACATTGAAGTCAATGGTAAATGGGACAAAATACAACATGGTTTTACAAAAGGTAGATCGTGCCAAACCAACCTGAGCTCCTTCTTTGAGAAAGTAACAGATTTTTTAGACAAAGGAAACGCAGTGGATCTAATTTACCTAGATTTCAGTAAAGCGTTTGATACCGTGCCACATGGAGAATTATTAGTTAAATTGGAAAAGATGGGGATCAATATGAAGATTGAAAGGTGGATAAGGAATAGGTTAAAGGGGAGACTACAACGGGTCCTACTGAAAGGTGAACTGTCAGGCTGGAGGGAGGTTACAAGGGGAGTTCCTCAAGGATCAGTTTTGGGACCAATCTTATTTAATCTTTTTATTACTGACCTCGGCACAAAAAGTGGGAGTGTGCTAATAAAGTTTGAGGATGATACAAAGCTGGGAAGTATTGCCAATTTAGAGAAGGACAGGGATATCATACAGGAGGATCTGGATGACCTTGTAAACTGGAGTAACAGTAATAGGATGAAATTTAATAGTGAGAAGTGTAAAGTTATGAATTTAGGGATTAATAACAATAATTTTAGTTATAAGCCGGGGACACATCAATTAGAAGTAACGGAGGAGGAGAAGGACCTTGGAGTATTGGTTGATCATAGGATGACTATGAGCCGCCAATGTGATATGGCTATGAAAAAAGCTAATGCAGTCTTGGGATGCATCAGGAGAGGTATTTCCAGTAGGGATAAGGAGGTTTTAGTACCGTTATACAAGGCACTGGTGAGACCTCACCTGGAATACTGTGTGCAGTTCTGGTCTCCCATGTTTAAGAAGGATGAATTCAAACTGGAACAGGTACAGAGAAGGGCTACTAGAATGATCCGAGGAATGGAAAACTTGTCTTATGAAAGGAGACTCAAGGAGCTTGGCTTGTTTAGCCTAACTAAAAGAAGGTTGAGGGGAGATATGATTGTCTCTATAAATATAACAGAGGGATAAATACCGGAGAGGGAGAGGAATTATTTAAGCTCAGTACCAATGTGGACACAAGAACAAATGGATATAAACTGGCCACCGGGAAGTTTAGACTTGAAATTAGATGAAGGTTTCTAACCATCAGAGTAGTGAAGTTTTGGAATAGCCTTCCAAGGGAAGCAGTGGGGGCAAAAGATCTATCTGGCTTTAAGATTAAACTCGGTAAGTTTATGGAGGAGATGGTATTATGGGATAACATGGTTTTGGTAATTAAATATTCATGGTAAATAGGCCTAATGGCCTCTGATGGGATGTTAGATGGGGTGGGATCTGAGTTACCCAGGAAAGAATCTTCTGTAGTATCTGGCTGGTGAATCTTGCCCATATGCTCAGGGTTTAGCTGATCGCCATATTTGGGGTCGGGAAGGAATTTTCTTCCAGGGCAGATTGGAAGAGGCCCTGGAGGTTTTTCGCCTTCCTCTGTAGCATGGGGCACGGGTCACTTGCTGGAGGATTCTCTGCTCCTTGAAGTCTTTAAACCACAATTTGAGGACTTTAATAGCTCAGACATAGGTGAGAGGTTTTTCGCAGGAGCGGGTGGGTGAAATTCTGTGGCCTGCGTTGTGCAGGAGGTCAGACTAGATGATCATAATGGTCCCTTCTGACCTTAATATCTATGAATCTATGAAACAATTAAAAAAAAACCCAACAGCAATAATCAAAGATAAATTATTAAGGGTTTTTGGAGTTATAGTTTATTGTGACTACAATTTCCTAAGAAGTAATTCCATTCAGACAGAATTAGCCAGGGTGTTAAAAATACAATTGCTCTAATATGTACAATGAACCTTATAAATCCAGTATTTAAATATTAATCCACTACTGTTTGTCTTCCTTAAACTCAGATCTTACTAATATTCATGGTGGTATTAATGGAATAATGACAAAACTGAGTGGTAGATTTCTTTGATCTATTTCTCTATGGAATATAAAATTTTGTGTTTTACATTTTTAGCAGAACTCATTGGTCATACGGTTTACTTTAATTAAACAGATTTTCATCTCTTAGCTTTTGATTGAAATCTAATATTAACATATTTTCTTACATCAAACAATGAGTAATTTTGACATACTTGGGCCCTGATTCAGTATAACACTTAAGCATGTGCTTAACATTAAGCATGCGCTTACATCCACAAAAGCACAATCTCATTCTAAGAAACTGCTGGTTCAAAGGGACTCTGTCAGGTTCAAAATCATGTACTTAACCCCTGCACTCACTAATTTTCTGACCTGTGATTAATGACATCACCTTAGGTTGTTTGCATTTTTAAAAGTTTTTAGTCAGTTTCCAGTCAATTTCATTTTCTACCTCTCATACAATAGCACATTTCTGTAATATTTGAGATATAAATGCTGTTGAAGAATGTTTAAATATAACAAAGCAAAACAATCATGGGAAACCTTGCTATTGGTTTTAAGAACCCAAATCTGTATGTATTCTAAGCATGGAACTCATAAAACTTATCATCAGCCCCATCAACCAGTCCTTTGATTAAATCCTTGTTGAAGTAACTGCAAATACTTCATGGACTTCAGTGGCCATAAGATCGAGACCTATGTGAATGTTTGGTGTAATGTATGCAACCTACTGCCATGTTTGCAAGCTAAATGAGAGTTCCACTTACAGGGTGGATATGGGAAAAAAGAATGAAAACCTCATTGTTACAATGTCTTGACCTCATTCCTCCAGATATTGAAATCAGTGGCAAAACTGCTAGTTGGCTTGTTGGGAATTTTTCAAGAAACCACTTTATCAGGTTTTTCAGGTCCAGTATGGAATTTCTGGTCAAAACAAGAGAGAGACTCCAAAGAGCCAAGTAGTTAAGGCATTCAATTGGGATGTAGGAAATTCAGGTTTAAGTCCCTGTTCTAAGACAAGGAGAGCAGGGACTTGAACCTGTGTTTCTCACATTCCTGGTGCATGCCTAATAACTGGGGTCCTATGTGCATACTCTGTCCCTTGTAGTTTTTCATTACAAATTTTAAAAAGTCTAAGTTTTATTCGGATGCCTGAAGAAAATAAAGGCTGAAACCTCAATTTTTAATGAAACTGAATTCTTGGTCTTCCATCAGCACTATTTATAACTGGTAAATTTCTGGACAGAACAATGCATCTATATATCCACTGAAGGGACCTGGTAAGATTGATTGCCTCATGGAAGTTCATCTTCAGTGTGCAAACAAAATCATATTTGAAAATTTGAGAGTTTTAAAATGTCCATTAAGAGAGATGTTTGCCTATTGAAAATGACCCTTAGAGCATGTTTCACTATTTCTTGAAATGCTAAAGGCCTGAAGATACACTTGTTTTAAATCAGTACAGTACTACTTTATTATATTTCACAACTCTGTTCTTCATATTTATTTCCTGAATGAGAGAGTGTCTAGGAAATATTATGTTTTGTGTATCAATTAGAATTAATCGAAAAGTTTCTTTATTTAAATCTGACATTACATTACAAATTACCTCCGCAACAAAGATTAATGGGAAACAAACATTTTAACTGAAATGAGGTGATTATAATGTATTTGATTTTAAATATAAGACTGTGTGTTGATATCACAAGCTTAGTTGCTGAGAATGACAATTTGTAATTTATACCAGTAATTGAAAGTGCTGTTGTGATGGTAACAACCTAAATTAGGGGACTAAAATAATTAATACAGAATTAATAACAGAGCTGTGCTCAGCCTGGTTTGCAGTGTGTCTCTAGGGTAATTTTCATGACAGGGATATTCAGTTATATGGAATTCTTACTGTGCACAAAGGACACTGACCCAACAATGCACCACTCAGGAAAGCAAGAGGAGACAGAAAACCTAGTGCCCATTTCACTATCCGTGGCCTTTTCAAACATTAGATGGCATTTAAATTAGAGAACTGCGAGCCAGCTATCAACTTAGATTTTGATCGTCTTAGATACCCCAAGTCAAACAACCCTCAGCCTGATAACTGTTTGCATAGGAGACTACCAATGAAGGAAAAAAAAAAAAAAAACCACAGGCTGCTGCAGCCAATGTCATTCATTCTGTAGCTGGCATTCCTCACTCTGTCGGAATTGAACCAAGGGCTCTTCAGTTCACTGTCCTGATGGAGCTTCAGTCTTTTAATTGGAATGTTAAAACTAAGGCCCTGACTACTTATTGCCGTTAAAGACCCCACAGTATTTTTATTGTTTTGCTTGTTCCCGAAGTATGAGTGTCTGAGCCGGTGAACTTAATAAATTCCGATGTAGGTAATTACAGTCTGCCTACCTTACTCTGTCACTTTAATTGGATACAATATTCTTCTTCACCTAAACTTTTAAGAGGATATTACTGGTGCTGTTACGCTGGTTGCCACATTGTTGCCAAGGTGACCAGTTCTTCGGCTGGTGTAAAAGAGCTCCATTGAAATAAACTGGAGCTACATGGAACTACACTAGTTAATTATATATTCTATTCTATATAAACTCTAATATCACCCTCAAAACCATATTGTCTGAATGCCTTCCAGTAGTGGCATTTTGTGACATAACTAACATTCGTGACATGTGGTTTCTCCTCTCACTCATCCTCTCTCCTGGGAGAAAACTGTGTGTGATGTTGAGGTTTTTCTTTGGGAAGGGCTTTACCCCCATTTCTTGCCACAGGAACACTGCTCTGTATTTATATCAAAGGAGGTAGGTTGAAGCAATGTGCCTTGCATTTCGAGTGGAAGTTGTAGTGGCTTGTGATGGTCCTGTTAGTTGGAACTCAATTTTATGGAAGGTCTGGGAACAAATTTTGAAAGAGAAGTAGTTAACATAGAGATAAATGGTAATTGGGATAAAATACAACATGATGTGAGGAATTCCGTAACAGCCAGAGGTTAGGGGTCTATTACAGGAGTGGACGGGTGAGGTTCTGAGGCCTGCAATGTGCAGAGTGGATGATCATGATGGCCCCTTCTGACCTTAAAGTCTTTGAGCCCTTTGTTCCTGGGGAAGTTCATTCCATAATCAAGGACTGTCCCCTGAGAAAGCTGTTTCCTCAGGGACAAACTTTACCCTTGAGGCAGCTAATATAACATCACCCCCATCTACCTGCACATTTTCCTTCTTTAAAAACCCATTTCCTTCAGGAATCCTTACTACTTTGTCCTCCTCCCCGATAATCCCTGCACATCTTTTCTCACTGAAACTAATGATCTTGTCTCACTCTGTCAGCAAATCTGTTTAAACTATGCTTATAAAGTACCCTATAAATTTTCAGAGCAATTACAGCTGATTAATAATAACAATGAATAACCTAAGAGTAATGTCAATCCAGAAGAGATAACTCTCCAACAAATTGTGAAACAACCTCATAACTACTTGCCTTTAAAGAGGAATACTTCTCACCCCACTTATTTTTGTACAGTGGGGTATTCATTCTTTTGGCAAAGAAGTGACAACAGCTGTAATCATTTCTAAGGTGGAATGTGAGGCCACTGCTTCAGCAGTAGCACAGAAGAGGAATCTCCTCTGTAATCAATGGCAATTTCAGTGCCATGCTAGCTGTCCATCTTAATCCATCATTTACCTTGCACCTATTGCCTAGGGTAGTGATCTAACACATATGTGAGTGGGCAAATATCATCCTAACAGATGGCCATGTGCATAGTAACCAGGACTGTTTGTATATGCATTAAATACTTTTATTAAGGGCAGAATTCCCATCTGGCAGTACAAGACCAGCTGTTTGGTTTCAGTTTATCAGTCCACACCTAAAAGGAGATGCTACAACTAATTTAATTATGCTGGACATTGTATGTCAAAAATAAAAAGCGCTGTCCATAGACAGGGAAGAAGCATTTGGAACCATGAAACCAATGGAATGATGTGCAGTGGATGGATAATGATATTATAATAGTCTCTCTAACCCATTTTGATCCTCCATAGAAAGCCCCACTCACCAAAATTACAAGGTCTCACATCTGTCACAAGGACCATCTGTTCTAACCTCCTGCAGAAGGCAGGCTGCAGAACCTCACCCAGTAATTCTTGCATCAAGTACAACTACTTGTCGTGCAACTCAAATATATCTTTTAGGAAGACAACCAGCCTTGACTGAAATGCCCTTAGTGATGGAGAATTTGCTATATCACTTAGTAAACTGCTGTAATTAATTACTATTAACTATTATAAACAAACCCCTTAAGAATGTGTGTCTTATTCCCAGTTTGCGTTTTTCTGACCTTACTTTCCAGCCATTGGATCAAGTTATGACCTGCTAGATTAAAGAGTTCTCCAGTGTCAGATATCTTCTCCCTGTTTATACTGGACCCATGAATGGTGTATGAGCAAAAGGAAGATGAGAATTAATAAAAATTATAATTATTGGCTAATTGTATTGAGGAATATACCAAAGATTCTTTGGATGCCTGAATTATAGTAGTACATGTTTGTGTCTGTAGTTGTAGATACTTTCTTTAATAAACACCAACTGTTTAAGAGGACTGTGATCATGGACTCATTGATTTCAACCCTCCCACTCCCTCTGCTCACCACAAAATCCCTCCGTAGACTGAACCTGCATAGACAAACAGCAGAGCCAGGATGTACGTGTGTGCAAATGAGTGAAGAATTCTCCTGAGCTGCATCTCTGTGGCCAGCCCTCCCATGCATCCACAGAGATCCCACTGTAGTCAACTAAGATTGTTAACTACAAGCACGATGCAACTTTTATGAAAGTCAACTGTAGCTTTTCCCTTAACTTTAATTGGAGTTGGAGCTGGCCCTATATGAATACTTCTGTGTTTTTTCATCTGCAGACTTTGCAAAAAAAATCCTGTTTTTAAATATTCAAAAATTATGATTTAATATTTTAGGAGTATTCAAATTTAAAGCGAATACAAAATTCACATTCTCAAAGCAAAGAACCTACAGAACTAATTCTGAAGTATTCTCCTGCTGAAAGCTGTATGCAGCAAGATTCTATAATCCATTAAACTGTATGTTTTTGTACATTAGTTGTCAATACTGTCATGCACTGCTGACATCCATCTTCTTAGACCTTACTTATTACTGCTGGTCAGCCCAACTGAAATTTAAATACAAGCAGAAACACTTCTATGGGGAAAATGAGGGAGATTTAATTGGGGAACTTTTTAATCTTTAATATAAATTTGCATTAAAGCTCTAATTTTGTTCCACTATTTACACGAGTGTCTTATTGCCTGTATTCTAAAGATATCAAACAGAAGGAATGAAAACTATAGGACAACGCAGCATCTAGAGGTTCTTTGGTTGCCCTTAGAAGGGAGAATAGAAATACATATTATAAACCAAGGGCCACAAATCACTTCCCATTTAGTCACCTAAATACAGGATAGACTTTCACAGAGGTTCAGTACTCTAGTCTGCACCTTCCACCATGACACTTATCACCAGATTTTTAAAAAAGGATCACACACAGTGTGCTAAATTCCATTGAAAATCTAGCCATTTCTTTTGGTGTCTATTTGAGAGCTGAGCTCCCAGTCTGGCCCTGATTGTGGGTGCTGTGTGTTTGAAAAATCTGACCACAAATCTGACCAGGTATCATTAGGCTGTAGCACTGTTAGGTATTTCCTGAATTTTGAGTTCACAATTAAATGAGCTGCATTCCCTTTTTCCTGACAGATAGAAAAAGATGTAAGCCAAATTTATTGGCTATTGATTCTTTTAAAAACACTCCACTTTTCATTGCCACCAATTCCTCCCCACCAAATGAACACGTGTATTTGTAAGCCACTGGTGAGTATGTGTCGCAGGTTCCTCTCTGATCCTGATCCATAAAGGCTATGAGTACAGCTGGTCAGAAAACAAAATTTCTGTTCTGCAGGAAATTCCACCATTTCAAAATTTATTTTAATTCTAAATTGGAATAACTCCCCCCCCATTTCAAAGTTTCTCATGGAAAGAAAATTCTAAGACATGTTGCTTTGATGGTGTTGCTGTGTCATTTTGACTGTATTGCTTTGATTCTTTCAGTTTCAACTTTTATATTACATTAAAATATTACACAGAACATATAAATAACAAAACATTAAAATGGTATTATAACAAAAAATAAAACCTGACATAATCTAAACAAAATGCGAAAGTCAAAATGATTTGTTTAGACTTTTCTCTGTCAAATGTCATCGAAATCCACGAACCCACAAAACAATTTGATTTAGACTAAACTGCATTTTTCAATGAAAAACTTTTCCATCAATTTTTTTTCAACCACCTCTAGATAGGCATCTGCTTCAGCTAGAGAGCTTTAGCTGAAACTGTAACTCATGACTTTTTAGCTCAGGAGCTCCCTGGTTCAATCCCCATGTGCGGGCCAAGAGGGAAGCTGTCACATATCATAAGAGATCAAGTGATCCCTTCTGCAGCAAATAAGCGTCATCGCATGCCAATGCCCTTATTCACATGAACCAAGCTTATCCCCTAATATTTGTGGCCCCCCCATTAAAAAGCTATGTGAATGTTCACAAAAAGTGACCCGAAAAGGATACAAATATGTCTGGATCAAATCACAAGTCAAATTTAGCAAATATTTTATTATTGGAAGTCACTGAATGGTGTCATGCCAGATAGCATTAGAAATTCCATTGATCTGATCTGTAACATATAAGAGTTAAAGCATGAATAAAAAAAGCTTAATGTCAGCTGTGATGCAGTTGTTTTTAGAGGATGACCGTAACACCACTAAAATCTCTTCTCTCTGGATGGCACTAAAATAATTGTTAGGTTAGTTGCTGCCTATACACTGTTCCCACGCAAGCAAACAAAACCACTTAATTGTGCCAAAACATTGCGGAAAAATTTGCAAATGTATGTTCCCACTAGTCAGCCAGCTCTAGCTAATAGACTGCTCTCCAACTTCTACAACAGACCTCTTAAAGGGAGTGAATCTATCTTCTGTAATTCACCCACTGTGTCTGTTCACGTCGGCAAAGAAAACTGAATCTTTGCTCTCCTCCAATAACAAAGCCCTTCAATATCCCTGTGACAAACAGCTACCATCCAAGCTAATGGGAGTGAGTGTCTAGGGGAGAGCATTCAGCTGACCCTTTTAGCAGTGACTGCAGCAGAACAAATGGTTACCGATGGGGTCTGGATGTACATCAGGTAGAACAGCTTTGCTTGCATGGCAAGAAAGCCTCGGGCCTCACTCAGAGAGCAGGACTTCACTCTATCACATATTGCGGAGAACCTTAAACCCCAGCTTCTGCATCTCAGTAGCTATTTCATATGGACAGACGTGAAGGAGAAAATGGGAAGGGTGAGCTAAGCACTGCCTGAAAAGTCCATTGAGAAAAAAGCCTCTCTTTCTCGCCTTTCTACTTCCTTTGCGTGTTCTAGCTTTCCAGTTCCTCCCTGCCATTTTTGTGGCCCATACCCTGCTGAGCACCATGAGAAGTATCTTGCTCTGCAAGCAGTCCCAATGATGCCAGGTTACTACCAAGAGTGGCAGATTTGGGCAGAACAGTGGGAGCAACTCTGAGCATGAGCATCTCTTACCACCTGATTTGAGCCCACCATCAGGAAGAGAATGTAGAGGCTCGAGTGCCAACAATTCAACTGCAGATACAAAACTGAGAGCACAGGGAAGCTTAGGAAGACTGCCTTTCTGAAAATCTTCTCCTTATTTTCCATAAGGGCTCATAAAAGACGCCAGTACTTAGGACTCATGTAAAATGCAAGCCAGCATCTCTGGCACATGTCAGAATATTAATTTATTGTATATACATTTTTTTTGGCTTGGAACTCTGATCTGGAATGTAACATATCTGCATTCACTTACAAATACATCAATAGGGGATTAATTTTGTCAGCTTTCTTCCTGAATAATCTGCTCTCATTTAATTGGAATTTGATTGATATAAAAAGCAGCTTTGACTTACTTGTCTACTGATATGTTATATTAAAATTTTGTGATCTGGAAAGCAATATGTTGGTATTTACTGATTATCATATCAATAAGAGCCTAATTTTGTTGGCTTTTCTACTGAATAATCTAACAAACACAAAAACAGTTTTGATTTAGCTCCTTATTGATTTATATTTTATTATAATTCTTTGCTATGAAGAATAATATGTTTGCATTCACTTGCCACCTTATTAGTGGGGCTCAATTTGAATCCTGTAGCTTTTTTCAGACTGAATAACCAGGTTAATCTAACTGGAATTTGATTAATAAAGAGAAGCTTTAGTTTAGGTGCTCAGATATTGCAGTGATGAAAACTATATAAATACCTAGGATAGAGAGATAAGCTGTATGTGATATGCTAATTTGTTATATTCCAAAATGAAATTCATTATTATCAGCCTGTCTGAAATAGGTGTCCATCACCATGGTATCTGAACTTATCCAGGACAATTAAACAATAAATATAAATCTCTTGCACCCCTGATGGTGGGAAAGAGGAGTAAAGGGTTTCTTTGATTTGTTTGAGAATACATAAATAGACTTGAAAGGATTAGATTTTTATTGGTGTGTGACTGTAGATGTTAATTTCGCCATAAACACACACACACACCGACCAAAAAATATTTCCATGGATAATAATAGAAATTTAGAGCCAGGCAAAGTAAAAAAAATGCTGCTTGAAAACTTATTAGAGCTTGACTTCAGGATATTTACTTAGTAGATGTTGAGACTGAAAAAGTTAAAGCTTTATAACTATTAAAGCACAAACTGTCAGAATCACATGTTGAAATATACAATCATTTAATAATTATTTTTCACCCCTCTTGTCTAACCCTCCCATAATTTCACGCACCTGTGAAAATGTAAATAGATAAAATAAAAAAGGAATGCTTAAAAATAAACATCTATATTATCCATCTGAGTTGTGAACGCATAAAAATTGAATTCTGCCAAGCCTATACATAAACCATGAGGGTCCTGAAATGTGTCAGAGGACTCTGAAAGCTAAGGCAAGGAGATAAGTTTCTATTGCATAGAAACCTATTATTTAAGATGTTCTGAGCACAACTGATCAGGAATTTTTTGACAAAATGTTTTTTTCAACAGAAAATACCAGTTCATCAAAACCAAAACTATTTGCGGGAAAGGATTAGTTTTGATGAATCTACCAAATGTTAAAAGCTTCAACACATTCTATTTTGACATTTTCAAAATTGAAAAGTTTTGGGGGGTTTCGTTTAAAATGACTATTTCAAAACGTAACCTAATGTATAGTAGAAAATGGTAAAAAAATCAAAGAAAAAGGTCAACCAAAACCAAAAGTTTTGAAATTATCAAAACCAAATGCTTTAATTAACCCCAAACCAAATTTTGTTTTGGTTTGCTGTTCACAGAAATTTCGACTTTTGTCCTGATTTGGGATGAAAGCACTTTTGCAAAATCTCAAAAATTCTCATGGCATGGGAAAATAATTTCCTGCTCAACTCTAGTTTTGAGGCCTTTTTTGGCCAAAGGAAGGATGGTGCTGCTGTGAAGGCCTTCAGTTAGAGACCTGAGATCTGGGTTAATTCCTGGCTCTGCCAAGGATTTCCTGCATGATCTTGGGCAAATTATTTAATCTCTCTCTGACTCACTTGCCCATCTGTAAAATGGGAACATCAATACTTCCTTTTTGTCACTCTACTTTGATAGTTTTTTTCTACTTTGATGATAATCTTTTTGGGACAGCTACAGTCTCATACTGTGTGTCTGTATAATGCCCACTACAATGGATCCCAAGCTTAGTTTGGCCCTCAGGATGCTTTAATACTGTAGCATGGACATCATTTCCTGAGTGCTCCCTCATGGTCAGGTGTGTCTTTCTAGTGCCCTGCTCCTGTAGTCCCCTACTTTAGGGCTCCTTAAACAAAACTCCACACAGTCTCGCTCAATCACTGACCTTCTTGGGAATCTGGGGCCCCAAATCCTCCTCAGAAATCAGCGAACCAGTTTTTTCTAATCACTTGGCTCTTTGCCTATGTGCTTTAATTAAAGGAATATCAGCACGCTCTCCAGTGATTAATACACTTGATTCCTCCTCAAGAACCAATGGGATATCATCCTTGTCATAAGCATCTGACATTTTATAACATGAGTAAGCTCCATTATTAGACAGAGTGACTGAAGGAAAGATTTTGTTACTAAAGAAGGGTGTCAAGTAAGGAGAATCAAGATGTGTCATGAGCTACTTCTCTACATGGAATCCTGGGGACTGCACAAACCTGACACCTGGATCTGCAGGTCTAATGGAGAGAATTCACATTCACCCCAGTTCAAGGCCTGGCACCCATCTTTGAGGGCTGAAGCACTGTTCCTCTCTTCAAACAGGAAAAAAGGAACTAAGGAATTGCTCAAAATGAATTGTTGATCCAGCTCTATTTATTATCATTGTTTTATGTATTGCTTTGTTTTCAGCAGCCTCCACAAAGTGCGAAGAACTGCAGAAATGCAAAGACTGATGCTGTCCCTGCTTTTAAGAAGTCATAGGGTATGTCTACACTGCAGATCTAGGTGTGTTCTGAACGCAGGTTGAAATAACAGTGATGACATGGCAACTCAGTTTTTATTTTAGGCTAGCAGCTCAAATTCCATTCTGCAGGGTGGTCTAGGGTTGAACTCAAGCAATTAACCTAATTTAAAAGCCATGTTGCTGTGTCTTCACTGCTATTTTAACCTGAGGTAGCTAACCACAGTTAAGAACACATCTTTTATTTACAGTGGTGACATCCCCATGATCTAAAAGATGGACACACAAGGTATGGAGAAAAGGGTGGAAGGAAACAACTGAAGTGGTCACAGTGGTGACTGATCATTTCATAGAATCATAGAATATCAGGGTTGGAAGGGACCTCAGGAGGTCATCTAGTCCAACCCTCTGCACAAAGCAGGACCAATCCCCAATTAAATCATCCCAGCCAGGGCTTTGTCAAGCCTGACCTTAAAAACTTCTAAGGAAGGAGATTCTACCACCTCCCTAGGTAACGCATTCCAGTGTTTCACCACCCTCCTAGTGAAAAAGGTTTTCCTAATATCCAACCTAAACCTCCCCCACTGCAACTTGAGACCATTACTCCTTGTCCTGTCCTCTTCTACCACTGAGAATAGTCTAGAACCACCCTCTCTGGAACCACCTCTCAGGCTGTTGAAAGCAGCTATCAAATCCCCCCTCATTCTTCTCTTCTGCTGACTAAACAATCCCAGTTCCCTCAGCCTCTCCTCATAACTCATGTGTTCCAGTCCCCTAATCATTTTTGTTGCCCTTCGCTAGACTCTCTCCAATTTATCCACATCCTTCTTGTAGTGTGGGGCCCAAAACTGGACACAGTACTCCAGATGAGGCCTCACCAATGTCAAATAGAGAGGAACGATCACGTCCCTCGATCTGCTCGCTATGCCCCTACTTATACATCCCAAAATGCCATTGGCCTTCTTGGCAACAAGGGCACACTGTTGACTCATATCCAGCTTCTCGTCCACTGTCACCCCAGGTCCTTTTCCGCAGAACTGCTGCCTAGCCATTCGGTCCCTAGTCTGTAGCTGTGCATTCGGTTCTTCCGTCCTAAGTGCAGGACCCTGCACTTATCCTTATTGAACCTCATCAGGTTTCTTTTGGCCCAATCCTCCAATTTGTCTAGGTCCCTCTGTATCCTATCCCTGCCCTCCAGCATATCTACCACTCCTCCCAGTTTAGTATCATCCGCAAATTTGCTGAGAGTGCAATCCACACCATCCTCCAGATCATTTATGAAGATATTGAACAAAACTGGCCCCAGGACCGACCCCTGGGGCACTCCACTTGACACCGGCTGCCAACTAGACATGGAGCCATTGATCACTACCCGTTGAGCCCGACAATCTAGCCAACTTTCTACCCATCTTATAGTGCATTCATCCAGCCCATACTTCTTTAACTTGCTGACAAGAATACTGTGGGAGACCGTGTCAAAAGCTTTGCTAAAGTCAAGAAACAATACATCCACTGCTTTCCCTTCATCCACAGAATCAGTAATCTCATCATAGAAGGCGATTAGATTAGTCAGGCATGACCTACCCTTGGTGAATCCATGCTGACTGTTCCTGATTACTTTCCTCTCATGTAAGTGCTTCAGGATTGATTCTTTGAGGACCTGCTCCATGATTTTTCCGGGGACTGAGGTGAGGCTGACTGGCCTGTAGTTCCCAGTATCCTCCTTCTTCCCTTTTTTAAAGATTGGCACTACATTAGCCTTTTTCCAGTCATCTGGGACTTCCCCCGTTCGCCACGAGTTTTCAAAGATAATGGCCAATGGCTCTGCAATCACAGCCGCCAATTCCTTTAGCACTCTCGGATGCAACTCGTCCGGCCCCATGGATTTGTGCATGTTCAGCTTTTCTAAATAGTCCCTAACCACCTCTTTCTCCACAGAGGGCTGGCCATCTACTCCCCATGTTGTGATGCCCAGCGCAGCAGTCTGGGAGCTGTCCTTGTTAGTGAAGACAGAGGCAAAAAAAGCATTGAGCGCATTAGTTTTTTCCACATCCTCTGTCACTAGGTTGCCTCCCTCATTCAGTAAGGGGCCCACACTTTCCTTGGCTTTCTTCTTGTTGCCAACATACCTGAAGAAACCCTTCTTGTTACTCTTGACATCTCTTGCTAGCTGCAACTCCAGGTGGGATTTGGCCCTCCTGATTTCATTCCTACATGACCGAGCAATATTTTTATACTCTTCCCTGGTCATATGTCCAACCTTCCACTTCTTGTAAGCTTCTTTTTTATGTTTAAGATCCTCTAGGATTTCACCGTTAAGACAAGCTGGTCGCCTGCCATATTTACTATTCTTTCGACTCATCGGGATGGTTTGTCCCTGTAACCTCAACAGGGATTCCTTGAAATACAGCCAGCTCTCCTGGACTCCTTTCCCCTTCATGTTAGTCCCCCAGGGGATCCTACCCATCCGTTCCCTGAGGGAGTCGAAGTCTGCTTTACTGAAGTCCAGGGTCCGTATCCTGCGGCTTACCTTTCTTCCCTGTGTCAGGATCCTGAACTCAACCAATTCATGGTCACTGCCTTCCAGATTCCCGTCCACTTTTGCTTCCCCCACTAATTCTTCCCTGTTTGTGAGCAGCAGGTCAAGAAAAGCTCCCCCCCAGTTGGCTATTTCTTCATAACACAACTGCTGTCCCCAATAGAAAAGTGCTTTGGAATGTTTCTCACCTTCAAAGTGCTTTAGCAAGCACCTTTAATGAAAGGGATCATTCACTTGCATTCTGCTCCTCACTTACTGTGTTAATTGTGTGGTATATTAGACTGCGCAGAAATCCTACCACTTGGGGGCACTTAAGATTAGACCTGAAGAAGAACTTGTGGGAGATAACCTTGAACTGGTTGTTGAAATATATGTCCTGTCTACTTGCCGTTCTGTTTCCTGCAAAGCTGTGGAGTCCTTTTTCCATTTGTATCCCACTTCTGGGAAACTTCTCCCATAACAAGCTTGAAAAATCAACAGCAAACTGTGCTTCTTTCAGAGTGACAACATGCTACCTTGCCCAGCACACTCTCAACTGGTTTCAATGGTGCATGAGAGCAGGGAAGGAGTCAGTGACACTAGTCACTCAGCTGAATCAATCGGATTAACTCAGCCAGCCCTCAGGGGCAAGATTAGATGGACACTTGCTTGAGAAAAAATGGTGAGGGCCTGATCTGAAAGGTTAGGAAGCTTGGATTTGCCTTGTGTATAGGCTTTGGAATCTCTGGCATGCCACAGTTATTCTGATTAACTCTTTGCCTCCCCTCTGCACAAACAAGAGTTCAGAGGCTCACCAAAAGAAGGGAAATGAAACTCCAGGCCTAACCCTTGTTTGGCTACTCTTATAGCCTAATGCCTACCGCAGATGTGTGCTCTCATTGGCTTTCAAAGCTGAATTCGGCCCCTCTCTCTCCCATTGTGTGTTTCCAAGCAAGACTGCCAGCTTGTAGGAAAATGAATACTGCTACATTACTAGAACTAGATGACCTCTGTATATATCTTCTTGTTTTCTTTATAGTTGGTGCTGTACTAGAGATGGACCCAAACAAAAAAAAATGGATGCAAACATACCTGATCTGTAGGAAAGTGTAGAATAGTAGTATAATTCCATGACGCTTTAGTTCAGACTAGGCTTCGGTGAGACCTAGTAGAGTGATGTAAAGCAGAAAAAGTTGCTCTTGATTAGCCTAGGACAGTAATGCTCAACCATTTTCTTATTGTGACCCCAAAGTTACTCCAAAAGAGAATTTAGAAATATAAAATTTCCATCCATTTAGCCATAAAGAAAGGAAGATGGTTTGAACTCTCTAGACCTGCTTATGACCTTCTGGTGGAGAATCCATCATCTGGGAGGGAAAGAACAAGGGAGAAACTACAGGGTTCTCTCTGTGTTTAGCATCTTCAGTAAAAAATTTCCTTCATAATCATTATGATCAAGACCCATGTCTATCATGAGACCCCGCAGTAAGAGACAGAGTTTTGTGGCTCAGGTCCATTGCTCTAAGGCCTTGCTTTGTAGTCAGCTATTCAACTCCACCTGCCTAAAGTAAAATGTAAAACTCTTCTTGTTCCCCTTATCTCCTATAATCAGATAACAGTTTCCAAGGAAGAATGACAAGGACAAGTGCTGGGATCTACTGTTCACTGGGCAGCTGTCCCGAGTCTTCTGAAATCAATGTTCTGTATAGCAAACAAGACTTGTATTCCTCAATCTGTTTCAAATTCATTTTCTTCTTCATCTCCTCCCCCTCTTCACTTCCACTCCTACAAATTACATTGCTTGGAGGTTTTTTTGGCCTTTCCTTCCTTGAGCACATTCAACACAGTCTCACTGGGTAGGTAGGAAAGTGAGGAAGGAAAAATACCCAGATGATCAGAAATACCTGAAAGTATAATAAAATAAAATAAAAAATAAGTGTAGACATTTCACTTGGGATTCCACTTTAAGAAATTTCCATTGACAGTGGGATCTTCAATGGGACGATGAAGTTGTCTCTCCTCTCAGCACCAGACCCAGGTTCTTTTTATCCACATTTCACTAGAATCAGTTTCTCCTTCTAAAATGCTCCAGTTAACTGTCAATTATTTTGTGGTTGTTTGCTTTTGATTGAGCTATCTGCATAAAAATAAGCCCACCCTAGGATTATGTAAGGAAATAGGTAAATCGTGAGGTAAGCAACAAGAAATGGGAAGACTGGTCTTATGCTTCAGGCACTGGGAAATCAGTTCTTGGGAAATCTCCTGTGTGACCTTAGTCACATCACTTCAAGTCTGTGTGTCTCAATTCCCCATCTGTAAAATTGAGATTATACTTCCTTTCCTCCCACCCCCTTTGTCTATTTAATCTGTAAGATTTTGGGGAAAGGGAGTGTGTCTTACTAGCAATTGGGGGTCTCTAGGCACCACTGCAATTCAATTAATAAATAGTAATACCCCCAAAAAGGTGTTGCACTGAATTTATCTCCTTTGAAGAATGAAAGGATTTGTTGCTCACAACAGTATTGGAACCTGTGTGGCATTTGGGAGTCAGTGTGTGCCAAGCTTTGTTCTGAGAGCACCAAGACGTGCCTTTCGGAAATAGAAATCCACACTGGGGGAGGGGAATCTCCCCTGAAGATTTAAGGAGGGAGTATTCTGATCCCACAGATAGGAGGGAGTAGGTCTCCAAAGAAACTGAAATACTTTACATGGTAGGGGTTCTCTGGCAGACCTCTTTGGAAGTATAGTGTAGGAAACAGCAGACCTGTGAGAAAGCTGAAGAAGATCAGAATACCTTCTGGTATCTAAGCTTCTTCTCATAGCCCCATAAACTAGCAAAAAAAATGAGCTCCTTTATTGGGGTTATGAAGCACCTTCATGGACCTTTTGCCATATGTGGATTCTGAACAGTTGTGCGTCAATAAAACGAGCTACATAACAGGAGACAGATTGATATTGTCCTCTTCCTAGAATCCATCATTGGTCATCTGTAACGAAGGCTTTGGAAGGCTAGATTTGAAAAAGTTATTCATGCAAAAATGGTATTTCTAAATCACGTCAGGGTTTGTTAATGACTTCATTCCCATATCTGAAGCAGCAGACAAGAGCGAGGACAGAGCCCACTAAGGAATGGCAGACTGGAAGTCAAAAGCAGAACTGACAAAAAAGGGTGAAAATGAAGACAGTATTTAAAAAATGCACAGCCCAGAAAACAGTGATTGTAAGTGGACATGCCTTGGAGTCTAGAGCCAAATGCATTTAGATCCAGGTGGTGATGACAGAGAGTGAGCATATGGAGCCAGTGAAGGGAAAATGCTGGGGGGATGAAGAACATTTGGGAAGCTAAATCATATCATGAAAAGTAATTTATCATATTTTCAATCACTGTGTCCTTCCTGCAATGACTTATGGATGGGACCTGTGAAAACCTATTAGAACAGAGTAAAGCAGAATAAAGGCTGCAGGGGACCCAAAAGGAGAGCAGAAAGGTATTTACTATGGCCACCTAGGACTTTATGGTTGTCACAATGCTGCACCCCATGGACATTCAAAACTTAATGGTGACAACCCAAATCTTCCTCCTTCAAAGGCATAAGCTATCAGCACATAAGCTAAAGGAGAATCTCCAGTAGTGGTAGAGAGCCCATGACACACAGTTGAGCAGTTCTGACACCATCCAGAAGAGGGCAGTGGCATGCATTCACACACAACTGGTTGTTACAAAAAAAAGTGAAAGCAGCAAGGAAATGTAGATGAAATGCAACATCTGCAGCAAGGAAAGCATGTTATAGGCACACAAGTAGAAACTGTTCTGCAGATAGGTGGGGCTGAATACAAAAGGACAGAAGAGTGTCAGGCAGGAATGGGGTTAGATCGTAGCCTGGACTAGGAGCATCATAGAGCCAGATCACTCCAGCTGGAGCTCAGGAAAGAATTCCATCTCAGCGTGGCACGGTCATTCTGTGAGCTGCTCGTTCAGAAGTGTTACAAAATCGGCACGATCCTTTAGGATAGTGCAGCCTTCTCTCCTGGTCAGAGCTGCAGGTCAATACAGAGTTGGGAGCGGGACCATGAACTTGCTTCATTACTCACTTGGGGTGCCTATAGTACGCAGTACCTGTGGTATCCCAAGTGTGGGGACTGCAATTGTGGCTGACCCTTATGCAGGTGATGCAATGTGGTTGTTTGTACCTCCTAACCTCTGTGCACCCACATAAAAGCCAGCTACCACGTAGCTGAGATTGCCTTGGCTAGCGGAGGGGAAAGGAGAGGAGAAAAACACAAAGCAAAATTTCCAGATGTGAGTCATTGAGTCAAGCAGCTACATACAGGGCTTGATTTTGAAGTGGGCGCAGCACTCACTGTTTCCATCAGCCTCAATGAGACCTATGGGTGCTCAGAACCTTTCAGAATAAGGCCACTTGTTTTAGATGCTAAAATGTGCACCAGGTTGCAGCTGGTCTAAAATGCTGTCAAACTCAGCATAAATAAAGACAGAAGAAGCAACACTTCAGAGTAAGTCTTCTGATATGAAAAATCCACAACATGAAGAGGCATGAAAAATGTACTCCCTTGCTATTGTATTGGAACAGTCAGGTTTAGATGGAAGAACACAAGCCCTCAATCTGTTTGTGCCATTTCTGACTATTAGAATTTTTTTCATAGATTCCTAGATTCCAAGGGGAGGAGAAACAATTGTGATAATCTAGTCTGACCTTTATAACACAGGCCATAGAATTTCTCCATAATAATTCATAGAGCATTTATTTTAGAGAAAAAAATCCAATTTTGATTTACAAATTGTCAGGGATGGGTAACCCACCACAACCCTTGGTAAATTGTTCCCATGGTTAATTACTCTCAATGTTATAAAAAATCAGTCTGAATTTATCTAGCTTCAACTTTCAGCCATTGCATTTTGCTATACCCTTGTCTGCTAGATTGAAAAGCCCATTATTAAATATTTGTTCCCCATCTAGGAATTTATAGACTATAATCTAATGACCCTCTAACTTGCTCTTTGTTAAACAAGATTGAGTTCTTTGAGTCTATCACTGTAAGGCACATTTTCTAATCCTTTAATCATTCTTATGGCTCTTCTCTGAACCCTCTCCAATTTATCAACTTCCTTCTAGAATGTTTGGCATTAGAACTAGACATAGTATTCCAGTAGCAGCCACACCTGTGCCAAATAGAGAGATAACATCACCTTTCTACTGCTATTTTAGATTCTCTTGTTTATGCATCCCAGGATCACATGAGCTCTTTGGACACAGCATCACACTGTGAGCTCATTTTAGTTCATTATCCACCATGGCCTCCATTTCATTTTTAGAGTCACTGCCTGTGAGGATAGAACCCCCCTTCCTGTAAGTATGGTCTACAGTCTTTGTTCTAGTATCAGCAACAGCATAAAATGTTTTAGCTAAACTGATAGAGATATATAATACTGTCCTCTACTGAATGGAATTAGAATTGTGAACTATGTGTCAAGGGCCATAAACCAATCAGCTAACAGAGAGATATTCCTTTAGCTCAACTGGGAGAGATAGGAGGTATGGAGCTACAGGATCCATTTTCTGTTGCTGAGAAGTTTTTAATGGCCATGATATGCAGCACAGTGACAACTGCGAGGAGTTGAGTAGCCCTGTATTTTTTGAGTCCATTTCTTTTTTAAGCCAGCTGATGCTTGTGTATCGAATGATATCTTATAAGTCAAGGATCAACAAAAATACATTAAGTACTAAAATCATGTTAGGAAATGAAGCATTCCATTGTTAGCCTGCTAGAGTAATTTGGATAATGAAAAATTAAAAGACTTAATGATCTAAATTGAACAGAAAACAGATATAAATGCAGAGTTAACCCATTCAGGAGCCAGCTAACTCTTCATGCCACATTTGCCTTCCACACAAGTTCTAATTCTAACAGGACCACTAACATCCCCAGATCAAAGGCTGGGGTGGGGGGAGGGGGGCGAGAGAGAAGAGGGAGGTGATGTTCATATTGGAATTTCATAATGAAGAGAAGATATATATCCATATGGCATGGGAATGCGGGGAGTCCAATAACTCTTGGAAGGAAATGATAACTGCACTAAAGGGTGTCATTAACAATGATGTTCCCTTAACTGTAGAGCTATGTATTTCAGTTTGCAGAACTTATATAGACATTTACAGATCTATTGGGAATCTACTGGATTCAGGTTTAATGGCAGTGCCTAGACATACAGTCGTTAGGTTTTAAAAAGGCAAAGATTTCTCACTGGTGTTCTCCCATTCCTTTTAGGTGTACAGCTGTTGAATATGTTAAAAAATAGCATTTCACTGCCATGCTTTCATATTTAAAAACTGATCACTAAAGGTAAACTCCCTCCACTGCCAATAAATAAATAAAGTAGAAGCCAAAAAAAGGGGAAAAAACCAGGACTCAAGGTATTCATTACAAATACAAGCATATTAACCACAGCAAATTGTTAGCAGCTAGCATAAAATCAATTTCTTCTTGTTAAGAGAGAAGAATCCATAAAATGATGGTGAAAGGCTTTCATGTAACTTAAAACATTTATTGGTTAAGATAACCTCAAGATAAAACAGTTTTTTATGAGGTGGGGGGGGGGGAAGGGGGGGACTGTGTGTTTCTATCACTTTCTAGTACCCAGCAGTATAATCTTGTTTGTCCTATACCATGCAGCGTGGTTACAGACATTGCCGTAGTAACACAGGCAGTGCATCTTGGAATTGTAGAGTTTTGTTCCCCCTTCTACTGAGTAAAGTTTCAATGAGTCTAAAATTAAAAAGGAAACCAACACAAAAAGCAGTTCCAAAGAGCACTATGACAGGTTTCAGAGTAACAGCCGTGTTAGTCTGTATTCGCAAAAAGAAAAGGAGGACTTGTGGCACCTTAGAGACTAACCAATTTATTTGAGCATAAGCTTTCGTGAGCTACAGCTCACTTCATCGGATGCATACTGTGGAAAGTATAGAAGATCTTTTTATACATACAAAGAATGAGAAAATGGGTGTTTATCACTACAAAAGGTTTTCTCTCCCCCCACCCCACTCTCCTGCTGGTAATAGCTTATCTAAAGTGATCACTCTCCTTACAATATGTATGATAATCAAGTTGGGACATTTCCAGCACAAATCCAGGTTTTCTCCCCCTCCCCCCCCCCCCCCACAAACCCACTCTCCTGTTGGTAATAGCTTATCTAAAGAGATCACTCTCCTTACAATGTGTATGATAATCAAGGTGGGCCATTTCCAGCACAAATCCAGGGTTTAACAAGAACGTCGGGGGGGGGGGGGGGGGGGGAGGGTAGAAAAAAACAAGGGGAAATAGGCTACCTTGCATAATGACTTAGCCACTCCCAGTCTCTATTCAAGCCTAAGTTAATTGTACCCAATTTGCAAATGAATTCCAATTCAGCAGTTTCTCGCTGGAGTCTGGATTTGAAGTTTTTTTGTTGTAATATAGCAACTTTCATGTCTGTAATCACGTGACCAGAGAGATTGAAGTGTTCTCCGACTGGTTTATGAATGTTATAATTCTTGACATCTGATTTGTGTCCATTTATTCTTTTACGTAGAGACTGTCCAGTTTGACCAATGTACATGGCAGAGGGGCATTGCTGGCACATGATGGCATATATCACATTGGTAGATATGCAGGTGAATGAGCCTCTGATAGTGTGGCTGATGTTATTAGGCCCTGTGATGGTGTCCCCTGAATAGATATGTGGGCACAGTTGGCAACGGGCTTTGTTGCAAGGATAGGTTCCTGGGTTAGTGGTTCTGTTGTGTGGTATGTGGTTGCTGGTGAGTATTTGCTTCAGGTTGGGGGGCTGTCTGTAGGCAAGGACTGGCCTGTCTCCCAAGATTTGTGAGAGTGTTTGGGTCATCCTTCAGGATAGGTTGTAGATCCTTAATAATGCGTTGGAGGGGTTTTAGTTGGGGGCTGAAGGTGACGGCTAGTGGCGTTCTGTTATTTTCTTTGTTAGGCCTGTCCTGTAGTAGGTGACTTCTGGGAACTCTTCTGGCTCTATCAATCTGTTTCTTCACTTCCGCAGGTGGGTATTGTAGTTATAAGAATGCTTGATAGAGATCTTGTAGGTGTTTGTCTCTGTCTGAGGGGTTGGAGCAAATGCGGTTGTATCGCAGAGCTTGGCTGTAGACAATGGATCGTGTGGTGTGGTCAGGGTGAAAGCTGGAGGCATGTAGGTAGGAATAGCGGTCAGTAGGTTTCCGGTATAGGGTGGTGTTTATGTGACCATTGTTTATTAGCACTGTAATGTCCAGGAAGTGGATCTCTTGTGTGGACTGGACCAGGCTGATGTTGATGGTGGGATGGAAATTGTTGAAATCATGGTGGAATTCCTCAAGGGCCTCTTTTCCATGGGTCCAGATGATGAAGATATCATCAATATAGCGCAAGTAGAGTAGGGGCATTAGGGGACGAGAGCTGAGGAAGCGTTGTTCTAAGTCAGCCATAAAAATGTTGGCATACTGTGGGGCTATGCGGGTACCCATAGCAGTGCTGCTGATTTGAAGATATACATTGTCCCCAAATGTAAAATAGTTATGGGTAAGGACAAAGTCACAAAGTTCAGCCACCAGGTTAGCCATGACATTATCGGGGATAGTGTTCTTGACGGCTTGTAGTCCATCTTTGTGTGGAATGTTGGTGTAGAGGGCTTCTACATCCATAGTGGCCAGGATGGTGTTATCAGGAAGATCACCGATGGATTGTAGTTTCCTCAGGAAGTCAGTGGTATCTCGAAGGTAGCTGGGAGTGCTGGTAGCGTAGGGCCTGGGGAGGGAGTCTACATAGCCAGACAACCCTGCTGTCAGGGTGCCAATGCCTGAGATGATGGGGCGCCCAGGATTTCCAGGTTTATGGATCTTGGGTAGTAGATAGAATATCCCAGGTCGGGGTTCCAGGGGTGTGTCTGTGCAGATTTGATCTTGTGCTTTTTCAGGGAGTTTCTTGAGCAAATGCTGTAGTTTCTTTTGGTAACTCTCAGTGGGATCAGAGGGTAATGGCTTGTAGAAAGTGGTATTGGAGAGCTGCTGAGCAGCCTCTTGTTCATATTCCGACCTATTCATGATGACAACAGCACCTCCTTTGTCAGCCTTTTTGATTATGTCAGAGTTGTTTCTGAGGCTGTGGATGGCATTGTGTTCCGCACGGCTGAGGTTGTGGGGTAAGTGATGCTGCTTTTCCACAATTTCAGCCCGTGCACGTCGGCGGAAGCACTCTATGTAGAAGTCCAGTCTGCTGTCTCGACCTTCAGGAGCAGTCCACCTAGAATCCTTCTTTTTGTAGTGTTGGTAGGGAGGTCTCTGTGGATTAGTATGTTGTTCAGAGGTGTGTTGGAAATATTCCTTGAGTCGGAGACGTCGAAAATAGGATTCTAGGTCACCACAGAACTGTATCATGTTCGTGGGGGTGGAGGGGCAGAAGGAGAGGCCCCGAGATAGAACAGCTGCTTCTGCTGGGCTAAGAGTATAGTTGGATAGGTTAACAATATTGCTGGGTGCGTTGAGGGAACCATTGCTGTGGCCCCTTGTGGCATGTAGTAGTTTAGAAAGTTTAGTGTCCTTTTTCTTTTGTAGAGAAGCAAAGTGTGTGTTGTAAATGGCTTATCTAGTTTTAGTAAAGTCCAGCCACGAGGAAGTTTGTGTGAAAGGTTGGTTTTTTATGAGAGTATCCATTTTTGAGAGCTCATTCTTTATCTTTCCCTGTTTGCTGTAGAGGATGTTGATCAGGTGGTTCCGCAGTTCCTTTGAGAGTGTGTGGCACAAGATGTCAGCATAGTCTGTGTGGTATGTAGATTGTAATGGATTTTTTACCTTCAGTCCTTTTGGTACGATGTCCATCTGTTTGCATTTGGAAAAGAAGATGATGTCTGTCTGTATCTGTACAATTTTTTTCATGCAGTTGATAGATTTCCACTCCATACGGCTAAATGCAGTGCCTTGCATAATGACAGGTTTCAGAGTAGCAGCCGTGTTAGTCTGTATTCGCAAAAAGAAAAGGAGGACTTGTGGCACCTTAGAGACTAACCAATTTATTTGAGCATAGGCTTTCGTGAGCTACAGCTCACTTCATCGGATGCATACTGTGGAAAGTATAGAAGATCTTTTTATACATACAAAGCATGAGAAAATGGGTGTTTACCACTACAAAAGGTTTTCTCTCCCCCGACCCCACTCTCCTGCTGGTAATAGCTTATCTAAAGTGATCACTCTCCTTACAATGTGTATGATAATCAAGTTGGGACATTTCCAGCACAAATCCAGGTTTTCTCCCCCTCCCCCCCCCCCCCCCCCCCCCCCCCCCCCACAAACCCACTCTCCTGTTGGTAATAGCTTATCTAAAGAGATCACTCTCCTTACAATGTGTATGATAATCAAGGTGGGCCATTTCCAGCACAAATCCAGGGTTTAACAAGAACGTCGGGGGGGGGGGGGGGGGCGGGGGAGGGTAGGAAAAAACAAGGGGAAATAGGTTACCTTGCATAATGACTTAGCCACTCCCAGTCTCTATTCAAGCCTAAGTCTCTATTCAAGTCTCTATTCAACGCCACTAGCCGTCACCTTCAGCCCCCAACTAAAACCCCTCCAACGCATTATTAAGGATCTACAACCTATCCTGAAGGATGACCCAACACTCTCACAAATCTTGGGAGACAGGCCAGTCCTTGCCTACAGACAGCCCCCCAACCTGAAGCAAATACTCACCAGCAACCACATACCACACAACAGAACCACTAACCCAGGAACCTATCCTTGCAACAAAGCCCGTTGCCAACTGTGCCCACATATCTATTCAGGGGACACCATCACAGGGCCTAATAACATCAGCCACACTATCAGAGGCTCGTTCACCTGAACATCCACCAGTGTGATATATGCCATCATGTGCCAGCAATGCCCCTCTGCCATGTACATTGGTCAAACTGGACAGTCTCTACGTGAAAGAATAAATGGACACAAATCAGACGTCAAGAATTATAACATTCATAAACCAGTCGGAGAACACTTCAATTTCTCTGGTCACGTGATTACAGACATGAAAGTTGCTATATTACAACAAAAAAACTTCAAAACCAGACTCCAGCGAGAGAGTGTTGAATTGGAATTCATTTGCAAATTGGGTACAATTAACTTAGGCTTGAATAGAGACTGGGAGTGGCTAAGTCATTATGCAAGGTAACCTATTTCCCCTTGTTTTTTCCTACCCTCCCCCCCAAGACGTTCTTGTTAAACCCTGGATTTGTACTGGAAATGGCCCACCTTGATTATCATACACATTGTAAGGAGAGTGGTCACTTTAGATAAGCTATTACCAACAGGAGAGTGGGTTTGTGTGGGGGGTGGGGTGGGGAGGGGAAGAAAACCTGGATTTGTGCTGGAAATGGCCCAACTTGATTATCATACACATTGTAAGGAGAGTGATCACTTTAGATAAGCTATTACCAGCAGGAGAGTGGGGTGGGGGGAGAGAAAACCTTTTGTAGTGGTAAACACCCATTTTTTCATGCTTTGTGTGTATAAAAAGATCTATACTTTCCACAGTATGCATCCGATGAAGTGAGCTGTAGCTCATGAAAGCTTATGCTCAAATAAATCGGTTAGTCTCTAAGGTGCCACAAGTACTCCTTTTCTTTTTTTAAAAGAGCACTATGACTTGGAAAAACAGGTAGAGAAAATAATCGCTGGCTCCAATTCCAAAAAGCTGGGGCAAATCTCAAAATATTACATTGCCAAGTGCCCATTTTAATTCCACAGCTATTTGCTTAATGGATTTGGAACATGTCACCTATAATTGAAGAGATTTGACATATTCGGAGATAGAAATAGAGAACGGCCATTTCCATAATTTGCCTTTACTAGCTAAGGGCATTCACACACCATGGGGAGAAATGTGATATAAAGACCTATACAGACAGTCTACAGGTCAAATCGGGCTTGTTTCACTCACATAAGCAGTTCCATTGCACCTAGTCAAATCTGCTTGCATAAATAAGGTTAAAAAACCCCAAAACTGACCCTAAATCCACATCATGTACTGGATACTATTTAATCCTATCCTGAAGGAAATGCATATATGCTGTTTTCCTTTAGCCACTGTTGCCTAAGCCTCATGAAGTACAGAAAATTCTCTTCCTCTCCTGAAACTTGCATGCTTCTAGGTGGATTATGATACGGTGATTTTTTTTGCACCAGATTTATTAGAAGGTAGAATTTAAAGCCATTCCTTTTAGTGGTTCCCATTTTCTGGTTTTAGATTTACGAACAGCAAGATATCTTTCCAGATGCAATAATATTGGTCTAGATAATGAAGCATTAATACAAGCTTTTGATTTTTTGTATTTGATTTTTTCATACCAGCCATATAGGAAGTAAACACCACAAAACAAAACTGACCAAGGTATTCAAGTCTACACTGTGAGTCAGTGCTCCAGAGAGGAAAGCACTGTGCGACTGGGATTCAAAAGCCCAGACACACCCCCTTATTCCTTGGAGGGAAATCATTCCTCAAAGCTGAACTTTACAATCTTACCTTTTTCACTAGTCACCTGAAAGTTATTAGGGGCTGTTGAAGGCCTAAGGTCACTATTGCCAAGCAGAGATAACCATAGGGTTTTATAGCAACAGTAGCTAGCACCTTCAGAGGGTTTTAGAAGTAGATTTGACCTAAGAAGATCACTCATTAAAGGTGTCATACCGACCCTCACAGAGGCATTAGCTAAAACCACGTATTTATTTTTTCTGTGTCTTCACGGGGGGAAAAGGAAATGAATGATATCCAGTTCTTCCCCCTTAAGCAGGAATTTTTATAATAAGGGTGATTTAGAAAAAAAAAATCACTTTTATTTTTAAAGATGGTTTAATTGCAGAAGACAGGCAAAAGTATATGTGAAATATCTGCACAACCTCAGCACAAGTGCTAGGGAATTACTTCCTGAAGGAGAAACAGTTAATCATTAATATACTAACTGACAAGAAAAAATTGATAATTAAAATCAGCTACAGCTCCATGACTATGGAAGAGAGGAGCAAAATAATGAGGGTGATATTGGCAACGATTAAACTAATCCAATTAGTAAGGCGGTATCAATGAATGGACTGTACAAAACACATATACATGAACAGCAAAGAGGTAAGTTTGGTGTGCAGGAATTAGAAATACATGAACTTTCCCCATACCAGTTCAGTATTCTGTGTAGAATAAAGTGAGTCATGCATGCAATTATGGAAACTTTGGTACCTTGCTGCTAATAATCACAGTTCAATATGCACCAGGTGCATTTCTTTAATCTTGTCCTCTCTAGAACACATGGCAACATGTATATTTAAACTTAAAAACTGCCTACCAAAACAAGACACTCCACTTTCCCACACTTTTCTTCCAAGAAGGAGAAGATAAGAGAACATATACCAGGGGGCAGATGTTTGTCACATCCTTTAATGCATTACAGGAAGGTTCTCAGATACGACAATGATGAGAGCAGTATAAGAACCAATCTAGAACAGAACAGAAATAGAAATCAGCATTCTTAAAGTGTGAGTTACTGACACCTAATCCTTTGTACATTCATCTAGAGAGAGATGCCTTCCAGAGTTGTTCTCAGTCTTTCACAGATGGAAAGCCAGAGCATAATATGACGGAGCAACCAAATAAGCATGCCATGTCATCATCTTGTGTTTAAGGTAACATAGCATCATTGTAATTCACCGTCATATTGTCATCACATATTATAGAGTGATGATGTAAACATCCTCCTCTCTTTTGTCTCTACAAGGTACTGTCTTCTGGCTGCTGGGTGGGACGTAGTGCAATGAAGAACTGGCTAAACCAGCCCTACTCAGCATTTAGGGGTTAAGTCTTAAAAACCTCAGACAACAGTTATCCAGGGAATCAAACTAATAAAGTTTCCAGGAGACGGGATAAACAAAGCTAGTAGAAGAGATAAAGTGAGATAAAGGTTTATTTCCAGATTATGTTATTTCATTCTAAGACCTGCTTGAAATGGATTTAAACTAATGTTCTTGATCTGTGACAACGGGTACCACATCTTGTATATCCCCAATGAATTTATGTTTATCCGGGGGGAGTGGGGGTAAGCATCTTAAGTCAATACCAGTATCAATATTACCAAACTTCCCCCTTCGCAGTCTGAAAATCTTGAAAGGGAACTTGTCATACAGCTGACCATGGCTCTGGGAAGGAGGAGACATTTCTCTTGGGAAACACACACCATATGTCTAAGATCTGAAAAGAGGCCATACTCAAGGTGGCATTATGCCTCATAATGTAACAAGATGGGATCTGGTGCCTCCCATCACTTCCTCCTGTAGTTGTATACAAAAGTTAATGTATTAAAGAAACTTACTGCTTCTTTTATTTTCTTTAGTGGGTGGTTAGCATGTTAAGTAAGGTGACCCAGAGGTAAGAATATTATCAAATTGTGACACCCCAAAGAACGGGGCAGGTGTGGACAGACAGAACATGATGCTTCTCCTGATTGCTCTTACCATTTTATAGCAAATATAAATGGTCAAATGTTTTCATACCTCTTTTTCTCCATTAGTTAATCTCATATTTTTTTCCTTTGTCTTTGCCCATCCCACTTTTTTGGAGTACTTTCCTTGGTGATGAATGAACTGGGAAATGCTAGATGGTTCACATTAGATAAGCATCCAGGAAGATCACATGAGCAATGTATGGCATGATCCAATGGCTGGAAATTGAAGACAAATTCAGAGAGGAAATAAGACATACATTTACAGCGGTGAGCATAACTAACCATTGGAAAAATTTACCAAGGGTTGTGGTGGATTCTTCATCTCTGCCCATTTTTAAATCAATAGTTGTCTGACCTGTGTTCTACAGGAGGTCAGACTAGATTATCTCAGTGGTCCCTTCCGGCCGTGAAATCCATGAATCTATGTCTGTACAAACTAGAGACGGGCAGCAATCCACAGAGATACATGATCTCATGCCAGGCTCAGCTCAAATGCAAACTCTTTAACCTATAAGTTTTCTCATACAATTTAAAACTGATAACAGATATCTTTTTTTACATAAACACTTTGTTAGTTTTTGGAACTCGCTGCCACAATATATTGTTCAGGCCAAAAGTTTAAAAAGATTTAAAAACAAACAACTAGACATTTAAAGGGATAACAAGAATATACAGTGGTATAAGTATTAAAAAAAAGGCAGGAGTTTTGCAAAGAATAAATCCTCACGCTTTGGGTCATAAATCAACTCTAATGGCATCTGAGAAACTTCCTCTGAGGGTAGGTTATTCTATAGCTGCTTGCTTCAGGACTTCTTGCACCTCCCTCTTACTAGTTGTACTGACACCGCTCAGAGACTGGATAGTGGAATGATTTAATCCTGAATGGCAATTCCTTTGTGTCTGCAACAAGAACGCTTGCATCTGAGTCAGGTGACATAGTGCCACATGACATCAGCCCAGTGATGGTGAGATGGTGCGGGGAGAGAGAGCCATAATAAAGGGTTTCTCTGCTCCACCCAAATAGAAGGCCTGGTGGGAGATACCTGCACGGAGCCAGAGTAGAAGCTTCAGCTGGGAAAACAGATAGTTTTGGGAGGGAAATGCTGAGCCTGAGGATGCACTGTGTTCTTTTGTAATAAACCAGACCCCTGAGAGGGGAATATTACTTGAACCACATGAATCTAGAGGCATACATGGGGAACCCAAGAACAGGGCAACTGAAGAAGCAAAAGCATGACCAGGAGGAGTAAACTGACTTCAGTCCAGTTCCTATATGACTTCTGGTGCTTTCTGCTTCTGGATGACTCAGAAATAATACGAGAAGGTCAGTGATTTCAGCACTCCTGCTCCCATTCCATGCTAGAACAGCAAAAGGGTGTATAATGGGAAGGGGTAGGGGGAAAGTCCAAAACCAAAAGCATTTAGCCAAACATTTCCCTGTTTATCTAAAGCCTGCTGCTTTTGAGTCTGCTGCTTCCCAAACTCAGGTTCAGAAGGAATGGAATCTCAGCAGCCAGCCTGGCAATTAACAGCACCTCAGAGAATCAGCCATATATCTTAGAGCTCTGGCTCTCAACCCACTCGTTTTGCTTGAGGCAAGCACATCAACACCTGCTAGGAAGCCAAGTGAACCACCAATGGAGATGGCAAGATCACCCCTGTCGAAGGATGACACATCAAGCAACTGGGCACGCATGAAAACACAACAAACGGGACTTCAAAAGAAGACAGGAAGGGAGGCTGTCCATTTCCTTTATCCCGTGTCTTTTTGATTGTGGATAATTTAGTTGGCAGTCCCTTGGAATTCCCTGGTCCTTCAGATGTTCCTGTTTTAATGGGTAAGCTTTGTCTCCATTTAGACTCAGAATATAAACACAACAAATCGTGGTCCTGATTCTGCAATTTGATCCTGATGATCTGATCCCTGTACCCGGGCAGAGTCTCACTATGGTCCACCCAGATCCACAATTGCATGACTGGGACCCATGTTGGATGTGTGCAGAATGTAGGATGTTATTTAAAATGAATAGATTTAGCTAGGCACAGAATCGAGTTATATTCCGATTTCATTTTGAATTTTCCAAAATGTTCTAAATGAGCAAAAGAGTCGTGACTTTTTTTTTTTGAGCAATCGTACTTCAAAAATTTCAAAACCAAAATTTACTTTGGATCAAATTAGTCTGGAGCAAAAACATTTTTACTTTGCAGAAACTTTGAGCGCACACACAAATCCTGTGGGACAGAATATTTTGGAACAAAATGGTGACAACTGCTTTTTGGAAAAAAAAAAAAAAGTGATGCTTTTGCACTGCTCAAGCGGGGAACCACACTCATTAGCTTTCTTCAGATATGTCAGGGCCTGAATCTCACTTACCTTAAGGCCCTTTACACTGCTACAGTATAAAGTGTAAGGCTTGATCTGCACCACAGACTTCTGAGCAACATATTTCGATCAACGGGAGTATGGAAAATCTACACGCCTGAGCGATGCAGTTATACCAACATACTCCCCAGTGCCGTCTTGGCTAAGTGAGATAGGTCTCTTAACTCATGCAGTAGAGGCTTATGCATTAAGCACCAGAGGTCCCCGGCTTGATTCCGGCCATCAACAACCAACGTCTGTCAGCAGTACAAGTGGGGGCTCATCCAGGATATCAGCTGGGAAGTTTCTGAAGCTTGGAGCACACTTCCTCAGCTAGGACAAGTATGTAACCCAGGCTTGTTGCTGTGGCATCGAGAGATTATGAGCCTGCTATACGCTTGGCTAAGAGAAATGTGTCTTTTAACTCATGGATTAAGCTCCAGAGGTCAAAAGTTGGATCCCAGCCACTGCTGACTGGGGTCTGTCACAATTACACCTACAATTACCATGCTCAGTTCCACGAGGTGCTACACAGCAGCCCCACCTGCCACAGGTCTCTACACACAAAAAAGTATTAATTCAAAGGTGCATTGACAGCACAGAGTATCACACACCTCTCTAATCAATGGTTGCATGATATTGTAAGGTCTTTGGTGCAGGGACCACCTTTGTGTTCTGTGTTTGTACTGTGCCTAACACATATAGGCCCTGGTCCTTGACTGGGCTACTGCAATACAAATAACAAACAATACAAGCAACAAATGTAATGCAAAAGAAAATAAAAACCATTCCCGACCCATTCATACACTGAACTTCCCTTTCACCAGCACATTGCTTCATACTGCAAGCCATAGAAATATTACGTGAACTCAGAAAGCTTCGTAATAATAAAGTAGGTAACAAGGCATAAATATGTTCTACAAACAGCACACAAATGCACCGCACAGCAACTATCACCTAATAGCCTAATCAGTTAAATGAAGGGACACAATGAAGATGTGGTGGGCAGTGAAAGTTGTTTGTGGTTTTCGTGAATAATCCGTTAAAATACTTTTAATGTCAATCAATTCTGCCAGCAAAAGCAATTAATCATATCAAAGGAAAATTAGCTACAGGCTTTGTGGTACAAGTGCAGGGCAAATGACTGACAAGAGATTAGAGAAGTTTGACTCATAGCTTGACTACTTGCATGAGTAAAGATCATTCACCCCAATAAGTGGTGCAGGAGACAGTCCTATCTACAGACCCACAGGATAGCTTCTATGGGGATAGCAGCCAGCCAGTATATAGAATTCTACACAGCAGTAGGGGAAGATGTTTTGGGGGAATGACACTAGGGCACAACCCCAGCCCTAAATAAAAATGCCTGGTGATTTTTAATGATTACGCCCAACACACCGGACCTCTCTTTGTATAGTCTCATCTGAAAGATCCAAATTCAGTAAAGTATTTACATAGCGAGCAGATCGAGGGACGTGATCGTTCCCCTCTATTCGACATTGGTGAGGCCTCATCTGGAGTACTGTGTCCAGTTTTGGGCCCCACACTACAAGAAGGACGTGGATAAATTGGAGAGAGTCCAGCGAAGGGCAACAAAAATGATTAGGGGTCTGGAACACATGACTTATGAGGAGAGGCTGAGGGAACTGGGATTGTTTAGTCTGCGGAAGAGAAGAATGAGGGGGGATTTGAGAGCTGCTTTCAACTACCTGAGAGGTGGTTCCAGAGAGGATGGTTCTAGACTGTTCTCAGTGGTAGAAGAGGACAGGACAAGGAGTAATGGTCTCAAGTTGCAGTGGGGGAGGTTTAGGTTGGATATTAGGAAAAACTTTTTCACTAAGAGGGTGGTGAAACACTGGAATGCGTTACCTAGGGAGGTGGTAGAATCTCCTTCCTTGGAAGTTTTTAAGGTCAGGCTTGACAAAGCCTTGGCTGGGATGATTTGATTGGGGATTGGTCCTGCTTTGAGCAGGGGGTTGGACTAGATGACCTCGTGAGGTCCCTGCCAACCCTGATATTCTATGATTCTATTATTCTATTTAGTATTCATTGTATCCATCTCACAAAGGTGAAAGCAGGAATTTGAACCCATGCCTGTGTAATCCACTGGTGCGTATGTGTTTCAGGTCCCCGTGTGTGCCAATGTGCAGAAGCTATTTGTTTCAGTCCCTTCCTACTGGGTTCTGCAGCTCAAGCTATAGGTGCTTATACTTGTAGCTCTGGAGGTCTCCGGTTCCATCCCCAGTGAGCTGGTCAAGAGAGGGGTTATCACACATGGTTCCAGGGCTTGTTGCTTAGTTATAAAAAGGCTCTTTCACACTGTTTTAGCAACATAAAGGGACCTCCCACTCCAAAAGCAGCCAAACGGGGCCTTAATAGTATTGCCAACTCTCATGAGTTCTTTGAATATTTGGCATTTTTCTTAAAGCCCCAGCTGCTGGAATCAGGTGCTTACCTGAGAATCCCTGTTTTCATTTTCAAAAAAGTAAGTTTCTAGCCCTTCTGTTTGCGGAGAAAAGCTGGAAGACATGAACACTAAACACTCCAACACCAGAAGGCTGATAAAATTAACATTTAATATTTTTAAATCACATGATTTTTAAACCAATTTCATGGTTTTGTAGAAACTGGCTCTTGAATTTTGAATGCTTGGAGTTGGCAATACTGCCTTGATATACGTGAAAATCAAGGCCAAACTCTGACAAAATACCTTCCAAGAAAAATGTGCATTATGTTACAAATCTAAGTATTTATTTACTCACTAAAAACGTATTAAAACACAGATTCATTTCAAGCCTTTATTGCTAATGGCAGGTAACATATTTCTTACACATGTTTATAAAATAAACAGCTCCATTCAGATTTGTTAAGCACATTACTGGATTCAAATCCTTCATGAATAAATCTAATAGAAACGTGAGCTGGGATAAATAAAAGTGCTGTCTCACTGAATGGCATATAAAATACATGCATTACTTTGCTACCTGCATAACAATTAGTCTGGATTCATTATTTAGTTCCCTTGCAAGCTGACCTTCCACGACATGTACAGACAGATAACAATTGTCTGATGATTGATTGGATTAGAACAACATTTCTCAACTTGTGCATGGCTATATCATAAAAAGAAAAGTGCAATTAAGTCAGATGGAGTGCAGATTTGTTACCTTAATAAGACAATATGCTGCACATACCACAGCTAATATAAGAGTATAATAGCATAAAACAGAGAGATCTATTGCCAAAAGTTAGTAAAGCTATTTTATTACTTTTATCCCTAGGTTAACTTGTTTTTTTGTCAGTGGTCTGTAAGCAGGAAAATGCTTGCTATTTTAAAATACAAGGACATTTTTAATAGGGCTGGCTGGAAAACAAGGATTGTGTTTCACCAAACATCTCAAGGCTTTAACATTTCTTTCTGTTCCAATGCAGAACAGAACAAAGACCTTTCAAAATTATTCTTCAATGCCATCCATTGGCACCTTAAGCTAACTACTTAAATATAACCTAACTACTGGCTAACTATTTAAATATACCTTGATAAGTGCAGTTTTATGGCCTGTTCTTTTGGAACTAGCTCTGATGACAGATGCACTCATTATCTTCTCTTCCTTGCAATGGAAGGTATGCAAGGAGTCAGGAGACATGGGTTCTGCTCCCGCTACAGTCATCCAATGGCTGTGTAACCCTGGGAAATTCATGTGTGCTTTACTGCTTTGTCCCCTTTGTCTTGTCTGTTCACACTGTAAGCTCTTCAGGACAGGGACTCTCTCATCGTGTATTTACAGAGCCTGATAAAAAGGGACACACTAGGTGTTATTGTAATACAAATAATAATTAAGGTGTGCTGGCTTTGACCAACAGAAGGAGAATCTAAGATCAGGGTTGTTTATATTTTTAATATACAATACCCTTTATTTCTAGAGGTGTATTCTCAGCTAACCCAAAGGGAATTATTACAACTAGCCACTAGAGCCGCACATAAAACTGACTTTCAGTTCACTGTACGCAGCTTTGTTGTATCGATGTGGGTCCCAGGATATTAGAGAGACGAGGTGACATCTTTTATTGGACCAACTTCTGTTGGCGAGAGAGACGAGCTTTCGAGCTTACACAGAGCTCTTCAAGTTTTCAGTTCACTGCAAGTTGAGGAAAATAATCAGTTTGGGTTGAAACGTATCTGAAAATAGCAAAAATACTCAGTGAATTGGAAAAAAAATCTGATTTGAGTCAAAGACAAAGTGTTGTTTGACCTGAAATATTTTGTTTGGGGTCTGGCAGGGGCTGAAGGTAGTAGAAGTGTCACTGTAAATGACAGTGAATAGTCATGGGGTGACACCAGTAGAGTGAATTGAGTGCACAGGTTACTTCCCTCTACAGGGAATAGCAGTAGATAGACAGGTACTGGGAACAGACATTTTGAATCTGGTATAGTAAGGACAGTGGTGTATCAAAAGTGTGGTGTTCTGGCAGCAATAAAGAAGAAAAAATAAATAGAAAAATGTTGCCATGAGTATCAACTGGTAAGACTGGGTGACACATTGTTTGTAGCCTGGGGACTGGGGCACACACAGGGGCACTGGGGCACACACACAACATAGGTTGTAGGAGCACCAAGCTCAAGTCTCTGCTCTCATCAAAGGCACCGACTTCCCCTCTTTCCTGTGGGTGCTTGACCCCCTCTTCTGTCCCCTGCCCTATCCCCTCTCCACCCCATCCATGAGGCCCCACCCCGCCCTGCCTCCATTCCAACTCCTTCCCCAAATCCCCACCCCGGCCCCGCCTTGTCCCTGCCTCCTCCCCTGAGCGTCCCACATTGCTGCTCCTCCCACTCCCTCTTGGAGCTGTTTGGCAGCGGCTGGGCAGGAAGCGCTGGGAAGTAGGCAGAGGAGCGGGGACGCGGCACGCTCAGGGGAAGAGGAGGTGGGGCGGGGGCGGGGTGAGGGGAGCTTGGCTGCTATTTTCCCACGGAGTCAGCATCTATGTCTCTCATGACTGTTTAATTATTTATCCACAGTTGAACAGCTTCAACATAAGAGACTGAAAGAGTCCCGTGCCGGAATATCCCATCGTCCATTGGTTAGAGTGCTCTCTTGAAGGATGTGGGGGAACCCAATTGCAAATCCCATCTCCATATTAGGCAGAGAGGGATATGAACCTGGGTCTACCACATCCCAGGTGAGTGCTCCAAGCACGGGGCTGAAAATTATCACAAATTTGTGAATAGATGTGGGTTGGCCAAACCATCATTTCTCACCAAATAAACCATTTGTCAAAACTCTCCGTGCTCTACAAGTCACAGCACTAGCTATTAATTATAGCTTATGGAAAAGTTCACCCCAATTGCCACCCCACTGACAGCAACATATGGTGAGCAAACAATAGTAATCTGGAAAAAGAGGGTGGACCTTTTCAAATACCTGTAGAAAGCAGTGGCAAAATAACAAAAGCAAAATGAGCAGTGATCAATTTAGATTAGCACAAGTGAGGTTAAACCTGGCTAACAAACTATCAAAAGGCTGATTTGCTACAGGAAGAAACTCCAGCTGCTCATGCTCTATATTGAGAAACAAAAGTGCCTGACGTGCCGGATTCTTGTTTTTTAAAAAAAAACAGACAAAATGCAGGAGGAAAAATCCAAATGGCACATCATATTATACAGCTGAGTTCAATATAAAGTCATTTGATTCATTTCTGCAGCATATACCATTCCATCTACAGAGCAGTAAAATCAGTATTTCAAAGATAAACAATGGTAAACCTGGACACACAACTAACGATAAATACTGTGATTATTATTATTATATAAGCAAGGCCTTAAACTGCTCTCCGCTGACAGCTAGTGATGAGTGGGGTGAAAAGGGTTCAGGCCCCGACTGTATTTTCATGGACATACCTACTCTGCCTATGTATCCAACAGACAGAGCTGTGTTGCCCGAATGATCCATTTTGGCTGGCGTTCGGTTCTGAGTGACTGGAGGAATGAGCTAGAGTGCCACTGAGAAGCAAAGCCAGGAAAGTGACTGAATTTTTTTTTTGCTGGATTGTATTTACTGAGGGACAATCTATCCTAAATTCTCAATTACTGAGGGACAAGCTACACTCATTGCTATGTCTGCTTTCCACAAGCTACACTTAGTATAACTTTTTTTATGAGTGGTGTAGCTGAATATTTGGATGCTAATATTCAAACTGAATTGTTAAATTTATTAACCTTAATTTTGGATGTTGCAGATTATGCATTATATGTATTCTATGATTTTTTTAAACCAAATTTTGTACTTTTGGATAATTTAAGCATTATACCCAGATGTACAGAAACTCTTTCTTTAACCTGAGTATTAGATAATTTTAACATTAGCTTTAATCAAAAATTTAAAATTTGAATGCAGGGATAATGAAATGTTGTTATCCTTATTGTATGAGTAAAGAGCAGCAGAACTGTACTTAGCCTGTCCTGACTGAGGGGGTGACCCTCAGCTGAATTGAACTAACTAAGTTTGGGGTTTGGGTGCCAGAACCCAGTGGAAAGTGAGAGGGGGTGGGGACAGGTGTCCTTGCCTGTAGGTGTAGGCTCTGCCTAAGAGTTCTAAGCACCATTTGACCTGCCCCGTCCACCCTTTAAAGATAGAGCAAATTAGGCTCCATTGAGTTTCTTTTGTTAAGTGATCACTGCTAATCATGTCTAAGTGTTGCTTAGATCTGCTGTAGGACCATGTTTATGCCCAGCCTGCATTAGAAGTGAAGTTCCCCCACTGAGAGCTGAAATCACAGAGCTGGGTGGAACTTCAAGAGACCGACTTGCAGAGGTCACAATAGGGAGGCAGGTGGCAGCAGAAGGTGATGGTGCAAGGCCATCGGTAACAGAGCACAATAAATTACAGCAGTGGAGTGAACAACAGTGCAACGGTGGCAGCAGGCAGTGACAGAGTGAACAGCGGCAACTGCGAGCAGCAGCCAAGGCATTGCTTTATGTCTGCTTCCCCCGCGGGAGGGAGGTGAACTCAGGTGAACGCATCTCTGAACTCTGGATCTTTGCTAGAAGCGGTGAGTGGGGTGAGGCAGAGGGAGAAGGGAGTGGTGTGTTAAAGGGACATTTCTTTGCTGGATTTTCACACCAGAAGGTGAGAAATGGAGGCAAATGACACTGCCCAGTGTTCTCTTGGGGTTGGGGAGTTTTGCTCATGGCCAGATGTGTTCAGATCATAACGCTGTCAGGCCAGATGGCTACAGGAGAGTGAAAGAAGGCAGATATATTAGCCCCAGGTTAAGTAGGTCCCTTTTTCCTGGGTAAGGTAACAGGGAAGGTTCCAGAACAATCAGTAACTTTGTGGAAACAATTAAGGCAGACAGGCTGATTAGAACACCTGCAGCCAATCAAGAAGCTGCTAGAATCAATTAAGGCAGGCTAATCAGGGCACCTGGGTTTAAAAAGGAGCTCACTTCAGTTTGTGGTGCGCGTGTGAGGAGCTGGGAGCAAGAGGCACTAGGAGCGGAGAGTGAGAAGGCGTACTGCTGGAGAACTGAGGAGTACAAGCATCATCAGACACCAGGAAGAAGGTCCTATGGTGAGGATAAAGAAGGTGGTGGGAGGAGGCCATGGGGAAGTAGCCCAGGGAGTTGTAGATGTCGCACAGCCGTTCCAGGAGGCACTCTAGACTGCTGCATTCCACAGGGCCCTGGGCTGGAACCCGGAGTAGAGGGCGGGCCCAGGTTCTCCCCAAACCTCCCAACTCCTGATCAGACACAAGAGGCTTTGACCTGGACTGTGGGTTCAAGAAAATGGCCAAACTGAGGGCTGCTGTGAATCTCCAAGGCGAGCAAATCCGCCAATAAGTGCAAGACCCACCAAGGTAGAGGAGGAACTTTGTCACAGCTGTAAAGTGACAGTGTAGACAAGCCCTTATTGTTGCTGGAGCTCTTGTTTTAACTATGAAGAACATAGAATTTAGGTCTTTTACTTCTGGAGCACAGTTGTAAATGTTAACCAATTAGTCCTCAGAACACGTTTCTGAGGTAGTTTAGCATTATCCACATCATACATATAGGGAAAACAGAGGCAGAGTTTAATGGCAAAATTTAGGTGCCTAAATCTGTAGTTAGCCACCGAAGTAAATGGCCTGATTTTAGCAGCCATTGTAATAACTGGAAATTAATACAAAAGAGAACCTAGTAGCTCTCACTGTATCAGCTGGTGTAGGACTGGGCACAAAATATCACCCCAAAATGAACTTGAGTGTTTACTTGCTTCGGTATTTTAACAATATGTTAGTAGCTTTATAGAAGCAAGTGGTTGTCAACAACTGTCAGACAAAAAAGTGAATCAAGGACCTTGCGACAACATAGAAAAGCACTGAGTTGTGGTCACAACAATTAAGGGTCTCCAAGAGGTCTGTATTAGGTTCAGTCTGATCCACCCAGTTCAGTGAACAATAAAGTACCTTGAATGTTTGTAGCATACCCAGACTCGAAACTACCCAATTTTCCCCTAAATTCTGCCAGATATAGCCTGTTACCAGTGATAGAATATTTAGTACGAGAGACTGCCATTTCTAACGTGAGGAGCAGCATTATTAATGGAGATCCACATTTACATTGTATTTGAAAACATATTATAGAAACCAGTTAATAACAGTGTAAAAACTAATTGCAAGGTGCATGGTACATTAATTCTTTTCCATAAACAAACATCCAAGGACTGATGCTAATGCAGAACTGATCATTTTCTACTCAGACCTGCCAAGACAGATGGAAGACATCCCAGGCAGCGTTCTGAAAAGCAGAGAGCTTTGAAATAAGTGTTTCTTCTGAGAAGAAGGTCCCAAGATTTCATTGGCAGTTTTGTTATTTATTATCTGTGGTTTGAAATCAGTCACACACACACACACAGTACAGAAACAATCGCTGCCTTGAAACGCTAGCTAAAAAGACAAGACAGATGAAGGGTGACAGGGGAAAATGGCACAAAGAAGTCACACAGCAAATCTGTAGCAGAACTGGAAACAGAGCCCACAGCTCCTGAGTCCCAATACACTGGATTATGTAGCTTCTCATTTTTGGCAACATCTTCTCAATTTGAGATTCCTCTCCCTTTTCACGTGTAATTCTCATTTTAATGACACAGTGTTGGGAACAAAGACCATCCGGTGGCTCCTGGGAGAGGTGTGGTGCTTCCTCAACTCCCATCAAGTTCACTGAGGGCTTGAAAGTTGAAGGGACATTGTGCCTTGATGGAGAGGTTCAGTAACTTATAAGATCATAGCTTTGTTTTGTATCACATTTACACACACCCTGTCTCTTCTCTGCCCACCCTCTAGCTATTACAAGGCATGGTAAGCCAGAGACTCAAAATGATACATATATCACACAGACACACACAAATCCAAATCTTTTAATTGTATTATATATAATGTGTGTTTGCACAAGATTTGGGTGTGTGTGTGTGTGTGTGTGTGTGTAAGAGTGGAAGTTTTAACATGCAAGAAAAAATAGGGTAGCATTTGGCTGCTATCTAGTGTTTTGCCCAGATTTTCTGCTGCTCAGAGACAAATCAGTTTGTAGCCACTACACAGAAGTTGGGACAGAACATGATTGTGGGGACTTGTTCAAGATTAAAGAGCCAAAGCTACATTACCACAGTCTATCTTTAATGAACTGGTTGGGGTATGTGTGTTCTACTGCCATCTACAGGAGAGAAGCAGAACTGATCAACTGCAGAAATCATGGTGATGTGAGAATCAGGCCCATAGTAGCACCCTGGGTATATATTATCATTGAATATCAAAGTTGGAAGGGACCTCAGGAGGTCATCTAGTCCACCCTCTGCTCAAAGCAAGAGCAATCCCCAACAAAATCATCCCAGCCAGGGCTTTGTCAAGCCTGATCTTAAAAACCTCAAAGGAAGGAGATTCCACCACCTCCCTAGGAAACGCATTCCAGTGCTTCACCACCCTCCTAGTGAAAAAGTTTTTCCTAATATCCAACCTAAACCTCCCCCACTGCAACTTGAGACCATTACTCCTTGTTCTCTCATCTGCTACCACTGAGAACAGTTTAGATCCATCCTCTGTGGAACCCCCTTTCAGGTAGTTGAAAGCAGCTCTCAAATCCCCCCTCATTCTTCTCTTCTGCAGACTAAACAATCCCAGTTCCCTCAGCCTCTCCTCATAAGTCATATGCTCCAGTCCCCTATTCATTTTTGTTGCCCTCTGCTGGGTGCTTTCCAATTTTTTCACATCCTTCTTGTAGCGTGGGACCCAAAACGGGACACAGTACTCCAGATGAGGCCTCACCAATGCCGAATAGAGGGGAACAATCATGTCCCTTGATCTGCTGGCAAGCAGGACCAATCCCCAATTTTTGCCCCAGATCCCTAAATGGCCCCCTCAAGGATTGAACTCACAACCTTGCGTTTAGCAGGCCAATGTTCAAACACCTGAGATATCCCTCCCGCAGCTATCCCTCCCTTCACAGCAATTATATATTGCTGTGTTTTCATGGCTGCCAACAGAGTCACATTAATTTGTGCTCAGTACCTCTGGGGGAAAAGTCAGGCCTTAAGAACCTAAACCAATTCCCACTGAAATCTATGGGCACCTCTTCTTTGACTTTAACGGATATTGGATGAAGCCCTTGATACTTCTGGATTGAAATCTTGGTCCACTGAGTATTTTCCCTGTTGGTACATTTTCAACATTTAGAAGTACAGAACGTAACAATGAGGCCTTGAATATAACCAATTCAACAGCACTGTGACAGACTTCAGCTCAAATAAATAAAGTTCAGCTTACAGAGGGTTACACTTGAACTGATCATTCCTGAAATTCCCAGTTCACAGCTCTCTGTGCTGTTCATCTGACACCCAATTAACACCTTGTTAAGTGTCATGCCTGTAGTGGCTTCATCTTCAGATCACTGCACTGTAGCGTTCAATCCCCTCCACATTACATATACCAAATTGTAACATTTTCATTTTGAAATTGGACTTGGGACACGAAAGACTACGGGGGACTTTTAATCCATGAGACGTGCATTGCAGTAAAGTAACAAAGTTGGATCTGAAAAAAAAAAAAAAGGGGAACAACTTCCTCTTCAGATGTAAATGAAAAACAAAAACAGAAACCCACAAACCAATTCTGGTGACTACTCTCCTATGAGTGTGTCAGCATCAAGGGATCTCGCAATAACCCAAAACTACAAACCTGAGAAATCAATTACTATCACCCCTGAGCCTAATGGTAGCAGATGATGAAGACTTGCGGTTGGGGCTGAAATCAGTGATGTAGAATCTGGGTATATTCTTCATGCAACCGGCTTAGTTCACACTATATATACCAGTTCTGGAACAGAAGTGGTTCACAAATGGCACACAAGAAAACCCCTCTTTCAGGGAACTCAGCCCAACTGCCGGTGCCCCGTTCCCAGGGAGCAGCTCTGCCTGAAAGAAAAAAAGACTTTAGTTAGAGAGATTAAGACAGAACAAACTCCACTGCTGCTTGCTACAATTTCCTCAAAGAAACACCTACACAAAACCAACACCACCAAAACATTTTCTTTCAAGACTAAAAGCTTGCTGGAAAAAGAAATTGTAAGATTATGTGTAACTGTGCCATTAGGTTATGCCTGGCTTAAATGGACACACACAGTAAAAAGGGGCCGATAACACCTGAGTGAAGGCAGCCAGGATTAGCCAGGTTGTCCACCACACACTACAAGTTCACTGACTGTGGCTTAGTTGTGACTACAGACCTCCTATTTGCTGCTCACCCAGCCACACTGATCTAAAAAAAAAAAATCTTTATGATGTAATCTGTCCAATTTTGGCACGAGAGTTCAGCCACCAGCACTCTAGCCCTCTTTTTTTCTTGCATCAGTATCACAGGCCATCTGTAAGCCAGGGAGAGGATGTCATTGGGGAAAGAGCTTACTCAGAAGCCACTTCAGTGCTAGCTGACAACTTGCCTACATCTGAAAATTAGGTCAACCTAGCCACATCACTCAGGGCTGGGGAAAATTTTACACCCTGTGAGATATAGTTAGGTCAACCTAGCCCACACTGTAGATGCATCAAGGTCAATGGAAGAATTCTTCCATTGACCTACCGAGTGCCTCTGAAATGTGGATTACCAACATTGAACAAAAACTCCCTTCCGTTGATGTAGGAGACATCTACGCTACAATGAGGTAAACAATCAATGCTTTCTTAGAGTTTGAAGAATGAAGTCTTTTACAACTGAGCACTGTAAAGTTATCTTTCAATAAAAATCTTGTAAACATAAGAGTGGCCATATTGGGTCAGCCAGTGGTCCATCTAGCACACTATCCTGTCTTCTGACAGTGGCTGGTGCCAGATGCTTCAGAGAGAATGAACAGAATGGGGCAATTTTTCAGTGATCCTTCCCCTGTTGTCCAGTCCCGGCTTCTGGCAATCAGAGGCTTAGAGACACCGATAGCATAGGGTTGAGTCCCTGACCATCTTGGCTAGTAGCCACTGTTGGACCTATCCTTTATTAATGTATCTAATTCTATTTTTAACCCAGTTATACGTTTGGTCTCTCAACATCCCTTGGCAACAAGTTCTGCAGGTTGAATGCATTCTGTAAAGAACTACTTCCTGATGTTGGCTTGAAACCTGCTGCCTATTAATTTTATTGGGTAAAACCCTGGTTCTTGTGTTATGTGAAAGAGTAAATATCACTTCCTTATTCACTTTTTCCCTACCAGTCATGCTTTTATAGATTTCTATCCTATCCTCCCATTGTCATCTCTCTTCCAAGATGAACAGCCCTAGTCTTTTTAATCGCTCCTCCTACAGAAGCTGTCCCATCCCCCTATTCATTTTTGTTGCCCTTCCCTGTACATTTTCCAATTCTAATATATCTTTTTTGAGATGGCATGACCGGAACTTCATGCAGTATTCAAAGTCGGGGTGTTCAATGGATTTATATTGTGGCATTACAATAATTACTGTCTTATTATCTAGCCCTTTCCTAATGGCTCCTAATATTCCATTAGCTTTCTTAACCACTGCTGCACATTGAGCCTTTGTTTTCAGAGAACTTTCCACAATGACTCCAAGATCTCTTTCTTGAGTGGTAACAGCTAATTTAGACCCCATCATTTTGTATGTATAGTTGGGATTATGTTTTCCAAGGTGCATTACTTTGCGTTTATCAACACTGAATTTCATCCGCCCTTTTGTTGACCAGGCACCCAGTTTTGTGAGATTCCTTCTTAACTATTCACAGTCAGCTTTGGAATTTCTGAAGGTTTAAACTCACTTTTTTTCCCCTCTGGGGGAGGAGGCTGAGCGGAGAAAAAGTCCAGTTTTATAACTTATTTTTATAGGTCTGATAACACATCCCTACATTCTTATTTGTAATGTCTGGAATTCAGACCATCCTGACATACTTTTATACAACCAGTCCTTTTTTTTAAAACATAAATCTGGTACAAATTTGTTTTCTTGGGAGAAAGATCAAGTCAGTAACAGACTGGTGTCTTGTACAAGGTGAGGAGTCCTGTACTTTGAGAAGATGCTCTTTTGCCTTTTGTCCAAAATGATCCTTGGCTTTATGACCTGCCCTTTATAGCATTTACAGCTGCCATGTAAAATATCTATTAAATATGTTGTATAAAGCACAAATTGCAATAGTCAATACATCATTTGAAACACGGCATAAAGAAAAGAGTATAGAATTAAAACTAAGTAGGAGTTATAAAAGCTGCATTTTAGAGATTGCATAAACATTTACGTGTGGTAAACATGGTTTTATGGCCACAGAGAGTTATTTTCCCTGCCACTTGGTTTGTCCTTGTGTAACAGAAAGCAGAAAACTTCTTGGAATTAGCCTGAGATAGCATAACATAAGCAACCAAAAATATAAATATTTCTTGTTATATTCTCCAGGCACAATTGAATACTATAACTGTAGGATTAGCTTAATACTCAGGAAAAGCACAGAAATTTGTAATGATCTAATGTTATAAAAATAAATGTCATTAACCCTTTTTGCATCAAAATTGAGGTTTGACTGCTACAAAGGCATGTGGAAAATCTAGGTCTGAGTTCAGCAGTGTTTTGATGTGGGGTTTAATTCAGACCTGTTACTAGTTTGGAGTAGGGATGCATGAATTGATTTGGAGAAAAAAAAAAACAAAAACAAAAAACCAGGAACTTTGTTTTCCCCAAAGACAAATCAAAATTGCGAGAATTAAATCTAAATTGACTGTGCAAAGTTCTAAAATATTTGGATAGGTTCTCTCTTCTGGGTTCCAGCTGGGACTGGAAACAGAATGCCCCAGTACCATTAGAATGGCTCTTCTTGCAATATTTACAAGACAAGGGAGGAAGCCTATCCTGATTGGGATTTCCAGGGCATTTCTCTAGACTTGAGTAAGTGCTCACCGATGCGGGTAAGTGTTGGACAATCAAACCCAAAGTGTTCACTGTTCTGAATATCTGGACTTAGAACTTCAAAGATTTGAATGTTTATTCAGGCTGAACCCACATTCAAGCTTTTCGGGTTTGCCAATTCCCAATTTAGAGGAGATCTCCTCCAGAGCTGCAAACATGGGGCTTGACACTTCCAGCCCCTTGTGCAGTACACAAAGACCCTGTCTCCTTGACTAGGTCTGCACAAAAGATCAAGCACAATGGAAGTCCTTATTTCCTCGGCAAGGCTAGTGCAATTGCTGGCCTCCGCTTCTCTAGAGGGACAGGAAACCAGTAGCATAAGCATCAACAGATGATGCACTCTTTTCCCCAGGCGGTGCAGTGCCAGGTTCCTATTAGGGTCCTCAGAGCTCCAATTAGCATTACGCATATGTAACTGCCATCATCTTGGTCATCACCGGGTGACTGAGCCCTGGACTCCACAGCTAAAAGGAGGAGTCTCTACAGATTGAGCCGTAGATCTACATCCCCTAGTTGGGAGCTGCTGAAAACTCAGGCACAGAAGAACCCATGTAATACACACTCCCAAAAGTGGCCGGTTCACTGACCCCCAATAAGGCTACATGCCCAACTGCCACCGTTGAGAACAGGGTATTTTCTTATTAATCGGTAACAGGAATGACAGCTTAAATTATTGCAACTTTTCAGGTGGACGTGGACTGTGAAGAGCTGAACAACATAGACCACCCTGAAACATTGTCCTTTCCCAGCCAAGGGTTTGGAAATGTGCTACTACCGCTTCATAAAACTTTGACATCCATAGAAGGGAGCCCTTTATCCTCTGTCTTAAGGTGATCTTGGAGAGCTATTTATTGATTAACTCAGCAGCCTGCTGCACATCACTTTTAGCAATAAGGAAGCCATTTATGTACAGCCCATGCAAAGTTACCTGCCTATTAAATTGGTTTAAAACATTAGGCTCCAGATTGGCCATAAAATTCAAGCAGCCGCTGCAGGAACCAGAGGTCCCATTGCAACTTTTATCCTCTAGATTGTTTCTAATGTTGCCCCCAGGCATAAAGCAGTGGGTGGCGGTGACAAAATTGTGAGGGTTACGTATTTGTAGTCCACATACTGACATCAGTTTGAATTAAGTAGACTAAGAAACACATTTTAATGAATAGAGTGCCCCTTCCTCATCCAGGAGGTCAACTGGAGAAAGATGTGCTGTGTCTCTACAATTACTTTACTAGCAGCTTGGATGACTGAGCATTTTCTTCACTGCCCTCCTGAGATCTTGTGAGTTTGTAGGTTTCCTGTGTTTCTACAAATACAAGATATTGTCTCAGAGTAGCAGCCCTGTTAGTCTGTATCTGCAAAAAGAAAAGGAGGACTTGTGGCACCTTAGAGACTAACACATTTATTTGAGCATAAACTTTCGTGAGCTACAGCTCACTTCATCGGATGCATTCAGTGGAAAATACAGTGGGGAGATTTATATACACTGTATTTTCTACTGCATGCATCCGATGAAGTGAGCTGTAGCTCACGAAAGCTTATGCTCAAATAAATGTGTTGGTCTCTAAGGTGCCACAAGTCCTCCTTTTCTTTTTGAACATATTGTCTATTTGTCTCTATTTTGAGGTTCAATTATTTTTATAGCCATAAAATGAAATAGAAAGTAATGATTAGTAATAGGGGAAAACCACAAAAGTTTCAGAGTACAGTTCAGTTCTCTAAGTCTGGATGATTGTTCAACACATGTGAGTATCCCATCTTTGTAAAACCTCCTGGAAGTTTCAGAAAAACAGGTTCTCTCAGGAGATATGTGACGTCTTCCAGTGATAGCTAGAAATATTACAAGAACTGCTTTAGACATGGTATTTGCCACTTTCAGCTTTGGTCCCTACTGGAAACGAGAAATTGATATAAAGTATTACCAGAATTTTTAAAAGTGTTCATATGCTAAAGGTCATTGTCATCTTTTGAGTCTGAAAAATTGGGCTGGTAATGAAACCTCAGAATAGATTTTAATATGGAACTTGTGGGTTTTCTTATGTCCAATCTCAGCGAGAAAGCAGAAATTTGAATTTTTTTAAAAAAGGTTAATTTTCTTTCCTTTTATTTTTTTCCAAATTCAATTTTGCAACCCTCACATGAACTAGTTATTTCTTGCAACTTTTCAAAGAGATATTGAAAGCAAATGAATAAAGATGGGACTAAAACTTAAATAGGAATCCAACTTTTTAAAAAAGATTATGTTTTACATTTAGAATGCTAAAATCAGAAGTGAATATTTGACTAAAGTAACTTCCCCCAGCATGCCATGGTCTGAGTCTTAATGCTTCATTTGTTGGTAGAAAGTGGCTTTCCAATGACCTAATAAAGATAACACAATACAACAGTGTTATGATTACTGAGTATGTTACATGACCTAGCACCAATGTGAACCTTCCCTAAACACAGAAGCTCAAGGGGCAAATTGTTAGAAGTAGTCACAGCAGGAAAAAAGATTTAGTATGACATATCAAGTTCCAAACCTATTACTGCTAACCTCTTTGAACCTATTCTATCTAATGTAAATTATAAATGACTTTTGCACTGAACTGAATGACAATTTCGGAGTCGCATTAAATTCAATTGGAGAGGTTAATTTCCAAACTAGAAAAGATTTCAATTAGCAGGAAAAAATTGAAAACCATGACTAGGAGCCAAAAGGACAGTAAAAATAGGAAACAATCACAAGAAATTAATTTAATGTGTGTTACTGAAAAATGTTTCAATATGTTGGACATAATGGCCTGGCATTGTTTCAGGCTTCAGTTAAAAATCATGCTAATTCAATGTTTCATTTCAAGTGACCATGTCAAATTCTATAACCAAAACAGTCTCTCTGCCCCCTAAACATTCCCCATAATCACTGAAATACAAAATAGCAGGAAATCATTTGGGTCACGCAGTCTTATCCAAGTAATTTGCAGGACTTCACTACATCAGTCCTACATTATCACATCCAATTTATTCTTGAATATCTGCACTGATGGTGCCTCCACCATCTCATTGTGATTTGTCCTCCCCAAGCTACCTGCACTTCGCCTTCCTTAAGAGCATTGGCCCACCTCCTGCAACCTTCAGAAACGGTAAGTGGCATCTTCATTCACAATGCTTTCTTCTAGATGTCTAGACGCTATTCCTGTGTCAGTCTTAAGGACCGCTTCCTGAAAATGGATGCAAGCAGGCAATGGCTTGTGCTCAGGAGGAACATCACGCAAGTCAATGGGGCTGTGCACAAGTACAAGCGTCTGCCGGCATGGATCTACTTGTTGAACAGAGGGCTGTCTTCACTGCTGTGTTAGCATGAGGTCTCTAGAATAGAGATTCCAGAAATAGATCCATGTTGCTTATAGTTAGTAATAATTCTGAATATTATTGTATATATTTGTTAATGGGGATATAAAAACGACAATCAGAAAAATGGGAATAGGGTAGGGGTGCAAGCAATTGCAGGGGCTACAGACTGCAGAATGTGTATATGCTGCTGATACAAGGGGAGACTTGTCTATAGCTGGGCAGTGAGGAGGTCTCTGTCTGCAAGAAGCCCCTAAAGCCAAAGGTTTCCATTCCCAGAATCAACAGTATTCTCTGTTCTGTGTTAAGGGTGTGAGACTAGCTCCACTGAGTACAGTCAAGTTACTCCACTAGCCTTGCTTGAGGGAGAGGGACCACATGACAAAACAACGCTTGAGCTATACAGGGATCGGATTAGCAGTGCATTGACCAGGACAAGCAGGCACCATGAACAACAGACACATGGCATGAGTTTAAGCAGAAGGCTGCAACTTTATTAATTATACCCTGGTGAGGGACACTATGCTGCCCACTTCCTGCTCTCACACACCAAGCATTTCATTGGTTCCAATAGGGGTTCCGGGGCTTTAACCACAAACCAAACAGTAACTCAGGGTAGATCTTTCCCAGTCCACTCCACAGACTCAGCTCAGTTGCAAAACCTCTCCCAACCATCCTGGGTACAGCAGGGTAGAGTGACAGAAGCCACAAGGTTGTGAGGGGGACACAATCTGTGAGACTTCAGGCTCCTTCCCCATGCCCCTCCCATGAGCGTAAGGTACAGCTGTGAAGTCCCAGGTCTTATTAACCTCTGGGAGCTGGCCCTTTGATCTTTACGAGCCTGGGACATCAGCAACAAGTTGCAACAAGGCAGTAATATTAACAGAATTGTATCATCCTCAAATCCTGTCATTTCTACCCCATTGGTGTCACTGGGAGGCTGCAGGGCAAATGGAAAAAGCCCCTGGACAACATGCCAGTTGGGCACAATGGGAAAAATTCCTTCCTGAACCCCAAAATCAGGCCAATAATCAGATCCTGAGCACCATAAGGGGTACAGCTCCCAATCTACAAGTAAGGGAAGGGAAGGTTGGCTAGATAAGTGGGGGAGCAGAGGTTTTTGAAAAGCCGAGGCTTAGTTTAAAGAGGTTACGTGGGGGGACCCATCAACCAATCAGCTAGCCTCCTCCCCCTATGCTCAACCAACAGCTAAGCACAAAAACAAGATGGGAGAGTAGGGGAAGATAGCCTCTTCCTAACACATGCATTTTGGGGCTACTCTCATTTCCTGCTGTGATAAATGAAGGGCGGGAGGAGCTCCTTTTTATGGACACCCAGCCAGCCAGCTAGCTATAAAATTCCACTTAGTAGCTGTTCTCTCCTTTTCTTTTACCTGTGGGCTTGTTAAACCTTCACAGGTAAAGGTGTTTTTTTTTTTTAAGGTAAATTTTATTTAAAAAAAAACATCTGGAATTTAGGCTTTTGCTAGATTTAAAAAAACCCACTTACAAAATTTAAACATGAAGAATAACCTTCTTGAGGTCCAGCTTAAAGGTTACAAGCAAACCAAAAAAGCATTTGGAGTTAGCACAGAGGAGTCCACAAGCCAAGAAATAAACAGAAATAAACCTACTTGAGTCTTTCTAAACATTCCTGCTCTACTTACACATTTGGGAGTTCCAGATAAGTAGTTCTAGGTATGAGCTAATGATTTATGACCATATCTGGCTTAAAGCTTCCCATAGCATAACTACTCCCTGTTCCCCTCTTTCCCGGCGAACACAACACACAGACAAAGGGAAGTTTTTCCCCCCCAATTTTAAAAAGTTCTAACCCTCCCATTGGATCTTTTGGGCAGGTGTCTACTCCTTTCCTTTTACCTGTAGGTGCGTTAAACCTTCATAGGTAGAGCAGAGAAGAGCTACTAAAAGAAATTTTATAGCTACTGGCTGGCTGTCCATAAAAGGGAGCTTCCCCCCACCCCTGCCCACCTTCGTTTATCACACCTGCCATCCAGCCTAAGGTCCCCTGCTGCTAAAGCTGGTGAGAAGGTAGAGTGATTAGCAGCGGATGAGCTATTGTACCTGGAGCTACTGCATTCCTAGCTCCAGTAGCACTTAAACTTGTATCCCCAATGTGTCCGCCTGCTTGAGTTTACAGCCCCACTTAACTCCTGCTATCAATTTTTATATGTGGACAGGAGTGCAGTTAGGGGCAAAACTCATACTTTGAGCGAACAATGCAATCCAGACAAGCCCTAAGGTACTAATAGGGCCAGATTTGTAAAGGTATGTAGGCACCTACATGCCCACTGAAATCAATAGGAGTTCTATAACCAAATGTTTAAATGCATTCAGGTAAGTCTTTACTTTTCTAGTCTGTGTGGGCCACATTTTGAAACCTGGTCCCCTAATTACACCTGCAGGATGTGTGTATGTAGCAGCCATTGTGCATTCAAAACTGGTAAATGATGTATGTAAACTTTGCATACACACAATAGCATAGCAACATGGTTTGTTGGAGATGTTACTATTTTCATCTCTGCCACCGATTCATTTTGGGACTGAAGTTAAGTCTAGGTTCCCCATACCTCAGTTTCTCCTTCTGTAAAATTGGGATAATACCCTCACAATGGTATTATGGGACTTAATTCATTAATGTTATGAAGCACACTGGTATTTTGCAGTAGAAGGTGCTATCAATGTGCAAAGTACTACTCTCATTCAAGTTTTACTACAATGAACTCTTTGGGCTGGATTCCCTCCCTGCTTCTAACCCAGGCTGCAGGGGACCCACAGGAGCAGTAAATCAACTCAGCAGAAACAAGCAGCTTATGAATTTCACTCTGCAGGGTAGGAACAAATTGGTGCAGCCCCAAAAGGGGGCAAGAGCTCCCAGGGCAAGGCACTGATTCAGTGCCTTTTCCAAGCAGCTCTGGTGGTGTGGCCAGATTAAGGCAATCAGAGGTCCTGGGCAAATAAGTTCCCCATGGTCCCACTTCTATGCTGTGTCCCTGTCTTCTTTTGGCCATGCAGGCACAACACTGTGTAGAGAACAGTGCAGTACCACTCTGCTGTAGCTCTGAGAACTTCTGAAGGACACCGGGAGACACTGGATTGTCTTAGAAGTGGGGTCTCTCTGTCCCCTCATCCTATTCAGACAACTCTGATTGCTGGTATGGAGAAAATGGTGGGGCGTGTGTGTGTGTAAATCTGCTTCCTCCTTGCCTCTTCTGCAGTGACTTTCATCCCTAGGAACTAACTCTTTGCACTTGAAGGATGGCTAGCTGGCCTCTGCTTGATCTGCCAATATACCATCTTCTCAGGAATCAGCAGTGAAAAAAATACAGAGGAATTAAAAAACACTTACCAGGTAGAAGACAACAAGCAGCAAACTGTTCCAAAACCACTACTTTAGGCCTGCTAGGGCTTGCCTCTACCATATTTAAAGGGCCAGTCCCCACAAGGCATGCTGGGAAACTAATCCTTTAAAAGGGCAACCCAACCATTAGCCCTATCTGGCACAGATGCAACCAGAAAGGAGTGAGTTACACACACAGTGTGTAAAGCAGCTTATTTGGCAAGGGGTGTACTCCCCTAAATCTGCTTTTCTAGCTAAACAGTTTCTGTAGGTGTCACAGCTGTTATATAATGGCAAAGGGAAGGGAGGTTGTTCACAGTGGTTAATGGGGGGGGAGGGGGGGAAGAAGGTGGCTCTTTAGACAGCCTAATTGTTATAATAAGGTCTACACACTATGAAGCAACCTCAGAACCATGCTAGTTTATCTCCTTGCCAATGCAGATTTGTGCCTTAAGATATGCTTTCTAATGCTTTGTCCTGTCTAATTTTAAATGACTTCAGGTCTGGGTTTTTCCATGACTCCCTTGAGAGACTGTTGGTCAGTCAGACTGTTCTCACCATTCAGCAGACTAGTCAAACCCTCTTTTACCACCAACAATTCCTATTCCATTCCAAGTATTCACACCATAGTACTTATAGAGTCCTTTAAATCAGCATTTAGCCATTGGGCTAGCATAGCCATTTATTCTGTACTAATCCCACTAGTTGCAACCAAAAGGGAAAACAAATGAAGATGGGAAGATTTTCAAAAACACCTAAGGAACTTATGAGCACAAGCCTAGACGAATTTCACTGCTAAGTATGCAGATACTTAGCCAAAGCTTGTCCAAAATATATGAAATTACTGGAAGCCTCTGTGAAGCCCCATGACCTTCTGTCTACATACAATCTCCCTTCTCCTAACAAAATCTGTGATAGAGATGCATTCTCACATTCTCTCACTCCCCACCTGTTATCTTCTGGCTCAGATCCTTCTTCTGGCATCTTCTGGTGCATCTTCCATGCCGCTCTCCCAATTCAAAGAATTGTCTTCTTTAGCAGAAGGTGAACAACCCTCTAAGACCTGCTAAAACCCCTGAGTTTCAGAGTAATCAGTGCATTCATGTTATTTCAATGAATTTCATGATAATCAATTGCTGCTGAACATTCCCAGTACTCCCAGATAGAAGGCACCTGATACACTTCTGAATCCAGTTTCAGGGACATGATAACATGAGATACATTTCAGCAGCAGAAGCTGACCAGTGATGAAAGAGTTAAGTCAACTGCCCAGAACATTTTAGTGAGAGATTTTATTAACTCTAAACACACCAGCAGTATCTATGAATATTCGTTGTCTAGTACATAGGTAATTAATTACAAACACAGAATACCCCGGTCATGGCAGAAGTACCTATTTGTAGTTTAATCTATAAAACACATCTACTTTATGCCATACTAAGTATAAAAAAAGAGTTACAGCCAGTTTGTTCATTTTACAGCACCCAGATAGCTCCTTCCACCCCTCCACTGTCTGGCTCATAAAATGGGTAATCTACAATGAAATACCAGGGTTAACACCCACACCACAGAAACTCTAGCACCAAAATCTAACACAGAACTGAAATTCTGAAATTACATCATACTTAAATGCCATCTCCTCTGGTATTAACATAATCTTTAATAAATAAACAGGGTGAGGTATAGAAAGTTTCGATACGGAGGTTTCTATGTGTGGAGTGAGGATACCAGGACAGGAGAAGAATGATGGGCCAGTGGTTGGGATCTAGCCTAAGAGATGAGGGGCTCAAGTCCCTGCTTTGTTACAGACCTCATTTGTGACCTTGTGCAGGTCTCTTGACTGCTCCGTGCCTCAGTTTCCCCTCTGTAAAATGGGGATAATAGCACTGCCCTATCTCACAGGGGTCTGGTCAGGATAAGATTGTGAGGTGCTCAGATACTGTGGTGATAAGGACCATATAAGGTTGAAATGAGATGAACTCATCTCTAATGAAAAGGCAGAGAATCAGAGATACAGTATAATTATGCTTTAGCACAGAGCTAGCAGTGTTCACTCTTTGCTCTCCCTGACATCTATTTCTGCTGGAGTATGAAGTATGAGTAAGACACTGGATTGGGACTCAGAGGATCTGACTTCAGTTCCCAATTCTGCCACGGACGTAGCCAGTAGGATCTTGGGCAGGAAGTTCACTTACTCTCTCTGTGCTCGGTTCCCTATCTCAGGGCAGGTATTCTCTCTACTATGCAAATGTACAACAACTAGTGCAATGGGACCCTGAGTTCTGCTGAAGCCTTTAGCTGCTACTGCTTATGTGCTTAGATCACTGCCTGTCATGTCTCATTTTTCCCTTGTACACCCTTCCTTCTGTCTGTATCCATCTGTTGCATCTTGTCTTCTCCTTAGATTGTAAGGCCTTGGGGGAGGGCTCTCTTTGTTCTGTGTTTGACCTATCTCCTGAGGAGGGCTGCTAAGAACTATAGTCATACAAATAAATAAAAATAAAGGATGAATTTACCATTCCACCTCACATTTGTCCTCACTAATGAATTCCTAACCCTGTGTATGACTGGGTTTCATTTCCTTGGTGAGTGGTGGTCAGCTTGCTTTGGGTAGCATGGCAGATGATCAGTGTTTTGTTAAGGACTTTGAAAAATCTTTCAGAGTAACAGCCGTGTTAGTCTGTATTTGCAAAAAGAAAAGGAGTACTTGTGGCACCTTAGAGACTAACCAATTTATTTGAGCATAAGCTTTCGTGAGCTACAGCTCACTTCATCGGATGCAGTGATGTGAGCTGTAGCTCACGAAAGCTTATGCTCAAATAAATTGGTTAGTCTCTAAGGTGCCACAAGTACTCCTTTTCTTTTTGAAAAATCGTTGAAACAACAAAAGAAATAAACCATTTGACAAACAGAAAGCCAGTAAACAGAACTGAAGTTCCATTAAAATTGAATTAGTCTATTCAGCCATATTCTTCACACTCCATTCCTCCCTTTCCTGGGCTAAATTGAATGTTAACACACACACATTTTTGACAGATTTGAATGACTTTGCTGCTTTTTGCTTATTAAATCTGACAAGTCAACAGACCCATTCTATAGCTGGGAATACGGAGATGGCAATAGACATTACACAAATGATTTTAGGTGGGAGAGGCAGTGTTAATAATGAAAGAACAATTTTCAAATAAAGCAGAAATTAGTTAACTGCATGAAAAAAATCTCTTTAGACTCTTGGGGCATAGCTACTTTTCCCTTTTAATAAAAGCATAGTAGATTACTAAGGAGAACCTAATGACAGAACAATTTGCTATTGCAATAGCTGTGAAGAAAAATGACAATAAAAAAAAAACAAAACAAAACATAAAATCAGTTACAATATATAACCACTAGTGAAAGGGCCTATTATCTCCATAATACAGAAGAGTGATTCTTATTTATTATCAATGGGAGTTGTGCACAAACGCACAAAAGAACATTATTCAGGTTGCAAAAGTCAAGCACTCATAAATTAGCATATGACTGTGCAACTTTCATTTGGCCTTAATTTGCACAGTCAACCTGAATCCTAGTTGTTGCTTAACTTTTTAGTGCTTAACTTTTCAACCTTAATAATGTACCACTAACTTGGGGAGGTAAATGTAAGTTTCTAGCTTTTAAAAAAAAGTAAACTGAAAAACAAAAATTCTGTCATGTGACATCATATTGCCACCCAGATGGGTCATCAGCAATCTTGGAACCTTTAGATCCATCTCCTAGACCTCTACTATTTGCAGTAACTGAGAGCAGTAGTAGGTTGCCATCCTCAATAAGGACAAGCACTGGAGGGGAAAAGGAGGTTTCACAGATATTTGCTGGCTGCAGAGGAATGGTGAGAGTTAGGAACCTTGGGTTCCATTCCAGGCTCTGAAGGAGACGGTGTCTAGTGGGCACAGAATCTTCTGCCTATTCCTCAAAGCTTGACCCCTTCTGCCCCATCAGCTCCATCCTGTCCTTGTCTCTGACTGGTCTCTCATTCACCGTTGACTCCTCATCCCAGTCCTGTTCTCCTCACTGAGCTAATCCCAGTCTCCAAGTCTCATGCTTCTCACTTCGGTCTCAATGTCCTTGTTCAGCAACCCCAGTCCAAACTCTCCAGAGTCCCCAAATGCCCAGTTCTAATCTCCTTGCCAAACCATTGCTAGCCCCAGTCTCCTGCACCAGTTCCCCAACCAATCTCAGTCTTCCCCTCAGCTACTGGCTCCCAGTCCTCCACCAACACATTTTCTCTACCAGCCCAGCCTATAGTAGGGGGAAATATACCCCTAGCTGTTATGCCCAATGTATGTTTGTGGGTGGTAATGGACGATTCAGGGCTAGGTTGTGGCATTCAGCTACAGCCCTGACTATATCCTACCCCATACCCAGTGTCTGTAGGTAGTGGGACTAAAGGGGCTTTTATAGGCACAAAGGTGAAAGGAACATCTATCTCTGGCTAACAGCTCTGATGTGCAGTTCACATAAGACCCGATCCAAAGCCCATTGAAGTCAGTGGAAAAGCTCCCATTTACTTCAGTGTGCTTTGACCCAGGATCACGGAGAAAGGAAAGAGTCCTATCCCTTCCCCCAAAACTGGGGAGAACAGTGACGTCCCCATCCACATATCACCAATTAGGGGATTCCAAATCTGAAGTAACAGACCATTCATCAGGGAGAAGATTAACCCCCATTCACAGGGATAGTGTTTGTCCCATGGTGGTGCCCTGCGAAGCTCAGTTTTGGGGCCCCTATCTGTGTTGCCCTCCGACCATGCTGGGCAGAGTTTGCTCCCCTGCATCATCACGCTGGGTGGGGTTTGCATTTCACTTTGTCACCAAGGACAAGTGACTTAGCCACCATGTTAAGGGACCCCTTTGCTGCCTCGAGGCCCTCCCAGATTGCATGGGCTGCACATGCCTAACACCACCACTGCCCATTCCCCCCATTCCTCAGGCAAGTGCAATGTTTTAAGGGTTCCTTGCTGTGGAGTTATTCCAGCCCTAGTTCCTGAGGCTATCTAGATAGAGGGAGTGGCTCTTCAGAATCAGGTTCTGTACTATATTCATAGGAGCTCTGCTTTCTTTCCTCACCTGTACAGCCCTCCATTGTTCAATGGGAGGTTATTTCTCCATTCGGCCTTGCACAGCAGATTGGCATTTCATCCGAGATAAGCTGACCTGCTGCATCCCGAAGGTGGCAGATGTTTTCTTGCCCCCACTGTTGAACTTCCATCTGGATTCAATCTAGTGGGTTGCTTCTGTCCAGGGAGCAAGCAGGGCTGACAGCAATCTCTCACAAAACATTGCTTCCTGTAATATATTTTCAGCACGTAAATCCTGTTCTCAGGGGGAACCACCTTTTTCCACCAATATGCCTAGGAATTCGACATTCAATACCCAATGTCTGCCCTTCACTGCAGATTTAATAAAACAAGACCAGCAAGCCATAACCCCGGCTCAGTCAATGCGTGCAAGTATGTCTCACTCACTAGCAGTCACCTGGGATACGGACAGAAAGAACTAACACTTATAGTAAGGACAGAAGTGACACAGAATTATTACTTTGAATCCATCAGTTTCCCACTTCCCTCCTTATTCTGCACTGGCCCTGAATCTTAGCCAAAGATTTTAGTTAACTGACATTTTAGCCAAAGATATACAGAAACAAAAAGAAAAATGTAAGTATATTAGTCTTCAATCTAGCAGACAGAGGCATAAGAAGATCCAATGGCTAGAAGTTGAAATCAGCCAAGTTCAAACCGGAACAAAGGGTAATTAAGTATTGGAACAGATTACTAAGGGATGTGCTAAATTTTAAAACTTACAGTCTTTTTAAGATGCCTTTTAAATAAACGTGCTCGAGTTTAACCTCAAGTTGTGGGAGTAGATTTAGGAATCACTTGTGAAAGTCTCTGGTCTCTGTTATGCAAGAAATCAAACTATATTGTCATTGGTCCTCTCTGACCCTGACATTCATGAATCTGTCAGAAGCAGGAAGTCTGTGAGAGAACTAGTGGGCCTGCTGAATATACAGGTTGTAAAGGAATATATCGAGGCCAATAAGGAGATAGCAAAGAAGAGAAATTATTTCTTTGCATCAGCAAACCACAGCGTGTGTAAGGGAGATACTTACATCAACGCAACTCTTTTTTAGGAAACAGAAATGAGATGCAGTCAGGAACTGAGTGTCAAAGGAGATAGTGGTAGAACAAATTGATAAGTTAAACAACAAGTCACCAGGACCAGATGGTGTACATCTGGGAGTTCCAAAGGATCTAAAAAAAATGAAGTGGCGGAGCTGCTTGCAAAAGTATGCCACACTTCTCATTAAAATCAGAGGACCAGAGGGTACAAAATGTTGCAATTATCAAAAAGGCGGCTACAAATGGAGCAGATTGCACACCCCTCCTGGGCAAAGATCCACATGGAGAGACATTATGCCTGGCTGAGGCAAAATCCTTCTGTTGTGGCTACATACCACCCCTTAGGCAGGGTAGGGCATAACTGCTCCAATCTAGCCTTTAATGTTTTGCTGAACTTCGAAAACTTAAAGTGTTCAGTATGCCGTATAAATAGACAAACTATATTGCTGGTAAACATTATCATTAGATCACAGAGTTGCTGTAATACAGTTACCTCTGAAAATAGTCCAGGGTAGATAAGATCACCAAGTGAAAACAGACCTCTTAGATATACATATATTGTAAACAGTATGTTTCCCACTAAGAGTAGGTAGCTAGTTTGCCTCTGTGGTCTTTACCCTCTGAAAATTTGTGCTACTATACTGGGTTGTTTGGTGACCTGCAACAATCCCACACCTGCCACTCAATGTTCCATAGTCCAAGACCACCCCCTTCATTGGTTACAATCTCTTATTCCTGATTCAGGGACGTGGCTGATATATAGAGTCTGACCATTTGAAGCTGATTCACTATCCTGTTTTCAGGTTTCCTGCATACCTTTCTTGCTCTGTTATTGGTTTATATAAAGCAGGCACAATCCATCCTTGCCTTTTCATCTCCAGGAGTAGCAGAGCAAAAGGAATATTACTGTATACATAAGAAGGACCAGATTTATGTGTACTCAACACCTCACCTTTTGTAACTGATAAGAGCTTGGGAGGGCATTTTGCTACTCCAGGTCTTTTCTTAATAAATCAGTACATTCACGGTGGGAGATACATGGAGGTTACTTTTTCTGACCTAATCAGTGCTGATGCAGTTCAGAGCCAAATCCTCAGTGGGTCTAAATCTCCATAGTTCTTTTGTCTTCAGTGAAGTTACATTGATTTATACCAGCCGAGGACCTGGCTCATTGTTTTCTTTTATTTCTGCTTCTGACTAATTACTGGTTTTCCGGAGAGCAGGAACAACCTAACTGTATAACCTCAGTGAGACCATACTCTTAGTCTTATTTAGCCTATGCTTTGGGGCTGAGTCAATAAGAACAAGTTCAGATGTGCCCAGGGTAAAAAGAAGAAAATGAATCCTGATGGGGGAGGAGAGAACTATAGTTTTCACACTGAATACCTATGTCAAGCCCATCAGAACTGAGCATGGGACACAGACTTAGGGAATAATATAACTCCAAAATATACATGACAAAGGTGTAATTTCACCAAGGCATCCTGGTGATAAGCAAAGCTTGTGTGGTCTTAGTTCTCCCAGAGGTCCAGCTCTATTGTTTGCAGCCATTTGAAATGATGGATAAGTAAGGGCATCGCTGATGAATAGTGGATCTACTAAGAGGGTTGTTCTTATTGTCACGTCCTCCGGGTTAGTGGAGGCTGGTGTGTGCTCCAAGTGGGTAGACAATGGACAGAAGCAAAATAAATACATAAATAAATCAGATACTGTCTCCTCAAAAGAGGAATGACAAAGCGTATTCTGCCTTCAGTAAGGAACCTCTGTTGCCTGTGGTGATGCTTTAGTCCCACAAGTAGAGTTGGTTGAAAAATTAATTTGTATTTTAGTCAATGTTTGTCTAGCCAGTGACAAGTGGAAAAATTCCATAAAAGATTTCAACATAAAAAAAGACTGCTTCAAAATTTGTTTGCAAAAAGTTATAAAAACACATTTTTGAACCCGCTCTATGGGCCAGCGGTGCAAATGGCTACACCGGTTTAAGTTTAGCTGCTAGAGGGATACAAGCGATGGGAGGGTTCATCCTGGACCATTAACCTTCAAGGTTCTTTGATACGTCTCATTTATTGGACCCAAATGGTGTTCCCAAGAGCTGTCCTCAAACTGACTGAGGATTCTATTCAGTGCTGTGGCTAAACCGTGTCAGTTTCGGTCCTACCTTTGAATCCTACTCCAGGTAAGCCTCCTTCCTGTGTCATGATCAGTGGAACTGGAACCAGAGGGTCAATGTTCCCCGGAGGGACTGTTATTGAGGGGACACCTGTGGAACTGGGTTTGCAGGCAGTTGGGTGGGAAACAACACAGCCCCATGGACAGAGCAGTGCATAGGGTTTCATAAAGTTCCACTTGTTCAGTTTACCCTGCATTCACTCTTTGCTCAGGAAAGATGGTTGTATCGTTTGAGCTGTGAGTGCTCTGAAGTGCAGCCACTGGCAGTGTGAGACATGGGACTCTATAGCTGCCCAGAGCCCTGGATTGTGCAGACACAAATCCAGCCCAGTGATGGACCCAATGGAAGGAGGAATTGGAGCTGTCCACAGACCTGGCCATGCAGGAGGGGAACAGCAGCGGGAAAATAAAAATGTTACTTTATCTTACTGGAGAACAGGACAGAGAGATCTGTCCCACTCTGAAGCTCAGCAGTGTCTCAAGCCCCACAGCAATCCTCAGAGCCCTGGGGACGTATTACTTCCCAAAGCAGAACGAAACTGTGGAGCAACCCAGGGTTTTCCACTAGAGACCAATCGGAAGGGGAGGCGATATGTTACTGCCTTACCCACACTGGCTGCTACATGCAATGTTGAGGACTTGATCGACTTCCTAATGTTGGACAGGAGAGTCTGTGACACTTGGGATCACCACCTGCAGAAGCAGCTGCTCCAGGAAGGTGATCTCACATTAGACAGATGCTTAAACATGGGGCATGCAGTGGAAGCCCAAAGAGAAAGGCTGAAAGCCCTAGGAGGCACAACAGTCCCAGAAATATGTGCAGTGAGACAATAGCAAAGGAGAGCAGGTGGCTGGGTTTCCTATATCTGTAGTGAGATGAATTCACTGTGGAAGACAGCAGGAGCAGGTAAAGTTTATGTGCCCTGCCCTAGAACAGCATTGCAAGGTATGGGGCAAGTTGAACCATTTTATCAGTGAGCGTAAGAGCAGAGAGATTCAGTGAGATTTGTACAAGGGGAGGATGGCATGTTGGAGAGCAGTGATGACATTATGGCTCTCCTTGAGTCCAAGAGAATATCACGTTCATGAAAGCAACAAGAGACAATACCAGACCCCATACATGAAACAATGTTAACAGGGAAATGCCCTGGGCTATGTCATCTGGACAGCGAGGCCTCCTGCAATGTGATTCCTCAGTGGCCACCTCTTGAGTGCCTCCTCATGGCCAGAGGTCCTCTGACACACCCTGTCTCAGTTTCCCCCTCTTCAGGGCCCCTTACACAGACTGCACACAGTTTTTATGTGGTCAAAACACCCCTCACGGGGGTCTGGGTTTATTCAAAGAAAATGAATTCAAAATAAAGCTTGTCCAAACTAAAGTTCAACAAACAAATGTCTCTCTTCTTACTTCCTGTTCTCTCTGCCTGGAGAACTCTGTAGCCTTCCCCCTGCTTGGTCAGGGTCTCTCCCAGCCCTTGCTGCCTGGAGCGTTTTGAAATCCCTCTCGTATGTCTCCCTGCTTGGTCAAGGTCTCTCCTGCCTTAGCAGGCTACTCCCAGTCCTTCCTACTTGGAGTCTTAGGCCCAAGTCCCTGGACTCTGCTTGAGTCTGCTCACTCCTAGCAATCTCTGCTGTCCCTGAGCATCCCCCTTCACTGCTACTTCCAGCTGCTCTTTATAGGGAAATCATCTGATTCCTCTCAGGTTTGCATCTTTCAGTGATCAGGGTTGGCTAGCCCTAGGCCCTCCAGTCCTTTCAGGGCAAGCCACCCTGCCCCGTTACACTTGGGATGAATTGGACTTGAGCACATACCCATTAGACGGAGCAAGACAATGTAATAATGGAAAATAAGACCACAATGCAGCCCATAGGAAAATGTGACCTCACAGTAACTAACTCAAAATATAACAGGCTGTATTGACTGCAGTTTGTGGTGATGAATGGTAAGCATTTCAGACACCTCTGAGGGCATACAGCCATGCAAGCCATGGATCTGATCAGGGTGCAGCATCAGAATTTTATAGCTGCGGTGCAAGAAGCAAAAAGGGGAGTCATCTGGCATCAATTTTAAAAGCAGATGGAGAGGCTTTTAAAGGCAACAGGTTCCTCAAAGGAAAGCTGCAAAATAGACACCCCAAGTGGAAAATGTGTATTTACCATGAAGAAAAATTCCAGTGGCACTATATAATCCAGTATATGAGGAGCTTGAAAGTCTGCAGAGTAGGGGTATCGTAGCACAGCACAGCCTGGGTAAGCAGCATGGTGACGGTAAATAAGCCATGAGGCAAATTATACATCTGCATAGACCCAAAGTCACTGAACCAGCAATGAAAAGAAGCCACTATGCACTGTTCTCAGTTGATGACATCTTGCTAGAACTTTCCAAAGCCTGAACCTTTACGGTCTGTAATGTGAAGAACAGCTTTTGCCACATAAACCATAAAGAGTCCAGCATGATGACAACTTTTGGACCCCCATTTGGTTGCTACAGATGACTGTGCATACTGATAGGCATAAGCCCAACACCAGAGGGGTTCCAGTGAATGTGCGCCCAAGCTCTGGAAAGACTGCTTGGGGTGAAAATAATTGCAGATAATATCTGTAGGGAGGCGAAATGTTCAGTGACACAGAAACTGAATGAGACCAAGACAGAAAACTGCAGTGATGCAGGGATTAGAGCATAAAATTCAATACAGAAAAAATGTAACTCAGGCAGCATGAGGTGACATAAGTTGGACATTTACTAACAGCAGGGGGACTGAGCAGACCCCACAGAAGGATCAAGGCAGAGACATACGTGCTCCAGTGGCTGTGGAAGGGGCACAGCTCTTCACAGGAATGATAAATTTCCTGTTCAAATTCTGATCACACCTGGCTGCAGCAGCAGAACCCAGACATCAGCTCACGAGGCAGGATGTTGTGTGGGACTGGGCAGGTCCCCAACAGCAAGTCTTTGACATGTTGAAGCAAATTAAAATGAAGGGCCCTGTCCTGAAGTCCGACCAGCCAGGAGAGCCACTGACACTACAGTGTGATGCATTGGAGAAAAAGATTGGGTATTGCGCTTTTCCAGGGACAGACAGCCGCTTATGCCAGCAAAGTCCTGCTAGAGACTGGGTTGCGTTCGCCCAAATAGAAGGGGAGCTTCTGGCTGTGGTATCTGGAGTGGAGTGATTCCTTCAGTACGTATATGGCTACCCATTAACACTGCAATCAGACCACAAACTCCTAGAGAGAATCATGGTAAAACCCCTTCTTAGTGCACCAAAGAGATTGCAGTGCATGTTGATGTGCCTCCATGGTGCTACCAGGTAGAGATCAGATATTGTCCAGAACAATTATTGGCATTAGCTGACACCCTGGGCAGAGCAAATACACCCAGTGTCAGTGAGTTGGGGGAAGGAGATCAGGACATTGAATCCATTAATATGCTGCTCTATCTTCCAGTTTGATTTCCATCAGCTTCACTGTTGAAAATCACAGAGGCTACGAAAAAGGACATCCAACTATATGCAGTCAACAGAACAACACTAGCAGGGTGGCCAGAAGACAAAAGCCAAACACTGGTAGGAGCAGAGGCATATTTTCAAATTAAAGATGAGCTGAGTGTGCAGGCATGGGGGACAGAGAGCAGTTGTTCCCATCTCATTATATAAGGATGTCATGCAAAAAGCACATGCCTCACGCCTTGGCATGGACAGCTGCCTTAGATGGCCTCCCGAGTGTGTTTACTGACAATGAATGAATACACAACTCTTTTTCTTGACAGACACCTGCTCGTCATGTGATAACTGCCAGCACAAAGAGACTGGTACCATATGAGCTACCCATCCAAGCACGGAGAAGGGAGTGGGTAGGTGAACTTACTGTCCGTGAAAAACAGTTCTTGATTACAATGCACTATTATTCAAATTCTGGGAGGTTGATACCCTGCCTAATGCAAGAAGCAAGTCAGTGCTTGACAAACTGAGGGTCCATTTTGCAATATACGGCATTCTGGACACTGCATTCACCAACAATGGACCCCAATTGGCCTTAGAAGAATTCAAGGAATTTGCATGCCAGTGGGAGTTTGGCCACCACACTTCCTCCCCACAGAGTAATGGCAATGGCAAGGTGGAATCAGCTAACAGACTGTTACACAAAGATGTTACTTCTGGTTCAGACAGCTTGTTAGCATTTTTGGCACATAGGAATACCCCATCACAGGTGTGTCAAAACAGTCCAGGACAGGCACTGATGGGATGAAAGACCAAAACCCTTCTACTGATGAGGGGAGACCTGTTGCAGCCAGAAGAATGGAGACACCGTGAGAAGAGATGGCCAACAATTAGAGAAAGCCGCCATTAGAATACAAAGGGTCCGTCAAGGACCTACTGGCCTTGGAGACAAGCATTCCTGTAAGGATCCAGCCATCAGAGAGACACCAGAAGGAGTGGATTTAAGGAGTCATGGGGTGTGTACATTGGGTGCACCAGCATTGTGACAGGTTTCAATTGGTCCACCGAGACGCTGGGGAGCTACTGTCTCACCAGGCCTTGGTCACACCTTTCTGTCACTAGGGAATTCGCAGAGGGAGAAGCACCAGCACGGGTCAGTGGCCCGCCCCTCAGGCGGGGGGGGAGGGGGGGGAGCGCCGGCACGGGTCAGTGGCCCGCCCCTCAGGCGGGGGGGGAGCACCGGCACGGGTCAGTGGCCCGCCCCTCAGGCGGGGGGGGAGGGGGGGGGAGCGCCGGCACGGGTCCGTGGCCCGCCCCTCAGGCGGGGGGGGGAGCGCCGGCACGGGTCAGTGGCCCGCCCCTCAGGCGGGGGGGGGGGGAGCACCGGCTCGGGTCAGTGGCCCGCCCCTCAGGCGGGGGGGGGGGGGGGTGGAGCGCCGGCTCGGGTCAGTGGCCCAACCCTCAGGCGGGGGGGTGGAGGGGGGAGCGCCGGCACGGGTCAGTGGCCCGCCCCTCAGGCGGGGGGGGGGGGGTGGAGCGCCGGCTCGGGTCAGTGGCCCGCCCCTCAGGCGGGGGGGGGGGGGGTGGAGCGCCGGCTCGGGTCAGTGGCCCGCCCCTCAGGCGGGGGGGGGGGGTGGAGCGCCGGCTCGGGTCAGTGGCCCACCCCTCAGGCGGGGGGGTGGAGGGGGGAGCGCCGGCACGGGTCAGTGGCCCGCCCCTCAGGTGGGGGGGGGGGGTGGAGCGCCGGCTCGGGTCAGTGGCCCGCCCCTCAGGCGGGGGGGGGGGGGTGGAGCGCCGGCTCGGGTCAGTGGCCCGCCCCTCAGGCGGGGGGGGGGTGGAGCGCCGGCTTGGGTCAGTGGCCCGCCCCTCAGGAGGAGGGGGGGAGCGCCGGCACGGGTCAGTGGCCCGCCCCTCAGGCGGGGGTGGGGGGAGCCCCGGCATGGGTCAGTGGCCTGCACCTCAGGCTGGGGGGGGGGGCGTGAGGAAGCACCAGCATGGGTCAGTGGCGTTGTTGGGATTCTGCTATCCGAGGCAGGTTGGCCAGGATTGGGCAACACAGGCCCCCCCCAGCTCCACTGCATTCGAGCCCAGGGCCCTGACAGTGGCAGGAGGAGAGGGTCCCACCTTTGGGTCAGTGGGGATGCCATCCACAACACGCTGACCAAACAGACCCACCGTACTGTCCAGGTCTGCCCCTGGGCTACTTCCTACCCGGTCTCTCGAGCGGGTCCCTCTGGTCCCTCCAGCTCAGGAGGGTATTCAGCTGCTGGCAGCTCCAGCTCCGGCTCCAGCTCCGGCACCCACTCCCGCTCCAGGTCCAGGTCCGGCCCACGCTGGCCTGGGTTACCGCCTGGCTCCTCCAGTTCCTCCAGGTACTTGGTGGCTGGCAGCCCTGGTCGTCCCAATCCTTCCTCCAGGTCAGGTTTCTCCTGGCACAGGGCCTCTCCTGGCGCAGGGTCTGGAGGGAACAGCCAGCAGCCTGGGTCTCCCTCCCCCGCTGGTGCTGCCCTGGGGAGCCTCCGGGGGTGGAGTCAGCTTGGTCTGGCCCCGCCCACTCAGGCTGAGAGAGTGGCTCTTTACCCTCTGGTTCAGAGGGAAGCCACCCTGGCTCCCTACAGGCATCATACAAGGTGACTATGGAAGAGGGACAAGTGATGCGAAGGAACAGGAGACACTTATGAGTCAGCTGACACAGCACCCAGAGAAAACCTACAGAGATACAGAGATCACCACAGAATGAAGAGACTGAGAACCATCTGGAGGCCAACCCCACAGGGAGGAAGTAGAATCCACACAGAGATAATTTGCTAGATTCAGAGACAGGTGACAGAGAGACAGAGATGCGTCACTCCTGGTGTGGTCGCCTGTTGAGGAGACCAAACAATCTCAAAGACTCTGTAACAAGTCTGCGGTAAAGACAAGACTCCAAGGTGGCTATGTGCTAGCAAACTCTGGCTGAAGGGACATGGAGGTTCTGGGTATCAATTATTTTTTTCTAATGTGCATATTAAAATGTTTGTAAAATAGATGTAAATAGATAAAATAGATGTACAATAAAACAGATGTATTATGATCAGTGGAACTGAAGTCAGAGGAACCAGGTTCTCTGGAGAGGCTGTTATTGACTGAATACCACAAAAACAGGAATGTAGGGAGTTAGGCTGGAAGCAACTCTGCCACATGGTAAGAGCGGTGCACAGTGTTTAACAAACTACAACTTGTTCAACTGAACCTGTATTCAGCCTCACTCTTTGCTAATGAAACACTCCCCACCATCCATGACTAACTCATTTTTTGTGCTGGCCTTAATGAACGTGCTTTGGCATGTTATATGGGGTGGCTGGAGGTACTGTCTGGAAAATGGTTCATCCCTGCATTTAAAGTCACAGATATTATATGATTGGTTCTTAGCAATTATTCTATTCTAGATCATGTAAGAGTCATGCACAGATTATCTGCTCTGTGACAGCAGAATCAGGCCCTCAGATTTATTAACGTGATATTTATGCATATTGCTGGAATTCAAGATAAATTGGACACTTACTTGGATACCAATGTTCTATCAATATTTAGATTAGAGACTTTACTGTACAGTGGTTAAACAGACACAGCTCACCTTAAACTGTACTGTAATCATACAGATTACAAAATCTGGGTATGGAAAGGGATTTTCCTGCTTCATGAATCAGGCATTTTCCATACGATCCGTTTCTTGTGAGTACAGGGAGACAGTTATTGGTTGAGTTGGTCGTCTCTGTTTTTTTAAATTATTATTTCTGTGGTTTCTACATTGTATTATTACAATATACTGATCTTTATTAATAAATAGATTAGATGAATGTAAGTGCTTTGATAGAATTCAGATGTAAATGAGTGGACCATTAAAATTAGGTGAGCCTGAAAGATTTTTTCAGATTCCATTAACTGTTAGAAATGAACCCAAGTGGTAAAATTGGTCTCTCTATGTGGGTTCGGTTCTGTAGTCTCGCTCTCTCTATTCATTGTGCGGATATTTTTAAACACATAGCACATCTCAGGGCTTTACTCATAGCATCTCTACTGCATGTTGATTTTTTTCTTTGCAAATTGCATCCCCATTCCTCCCTCCCGCCCCCGCAGCCCCCATAGAATTAAACGTATTTTAGACTAGACATATGATGCATTCCGTTCTAAATCAGGACCTTCATTTATTACAGTCATTTTCTGCAGTGGCTGTAAATTAGATAATTATTCTCTCTAAGCTCTTCAAAGTAAAAAGTCAGAGAGGTTTTCACTCAGTGATGTGTGCATTGTCAGTAATTCAGCAGCATGTCCAACTAATTCGCTCTCTTTAGAGTTCTGAAGCAACAGAACAATTACTAAACGGCAATAGTGAACTTTTTTTCCCCAGAGAATAGTTATAAATATTCACAGACACACCACCTTTTGCTAAGATCTCACCAGCTAAGTAGGCTCTGCCGGCATCAGTAGATGGGAGATCACTTAGTCACACTTGGGCGGGAGATCGCTAAGTCACAGTTTCCTGCTGCATAGGAATAAATGAAGTCCTTAGTCCAAACTTCTTTAGATTTTGGAAGGAGCAGGGAAAGTTTTGAACTACTGACCCCACCCCCTCCAGCTTTGGCTAGAGGTTGGATGCTAAAACCAGAAGTGGCCTATTTTCTAACATGATCTAGATATGGTCAAAGTCGCATCAGAACAGCTGTGGTCTTGTGAAACTTTGGTGCAAGTCACAGGAAATTACAAGATTAGCTAAATACTGTCATTTTGGGTTGAACTTTTGCTCGAAAGATGACAGATATCTTGTCTGGTTTTCCACTGCATTGGTTCCAAGGCATCATTGAGTCCTTTCTGATCTGTCATCAATGATTCTTTTATTTTCTTTTTCCCACATCATTGCTTTTTTACCATGCTGCCTCTGTGGATAAACCAACCTGTTTGCCAAGCCATTCACATTTTTCATTCTGATCCTTCTAAGAACTCACTTCTGCCATTTTGTCTGGGATGACTTTAAAAACAACAACAACCATCCTTATGGATAGAAATGCCGTTGACTTACCCTTAACCCTCACATTTTACTTGTACATGTGCTGTGTATTTCTTGTTTCAGAGATTTGTCTATTTGTTTTGTTATTGAGGAACTGTGTTGCATTCTCACCACCAAGCCTACTTCCTCCCCACCCCCCGCAGCTGTTCAATGTTCATATTATCATTGGTCTGTGACATGTTTTGAATGGCAGAGCTCTGTAGGACATATCAGTTAATTTCTCACGGCTGATATTGGGGGAAAGTTTTGTTTAGCACTGTTCCAAAATGTTTTTTGGTTGAGAAATGCCCCCTTTTACATCAGTTTTAATAGAATGTATTTGTGTTTCTTGTTTTCAAAATGTGTCTGAAAACAATTTATTAAAATTTTGATTTTTTTTAAAATCCCATCATATCACTAAGCTGAAAAAGATTTAAAAATATTTGTTTAAAAAATGAAAAAAAGATAAAGACATTTCATGTTTAAATAAGGAAGAGGTGCTAAAATTATTTTGATTTTTTACAAAATTAAAAAGCCACCAGCTCTAATTGTATAAGAGATTAACTGTGCGGTTCGAAATGGCACAATTCTTAGACATGTCCTTATGCATCAGAATTTGAAGTCTTTAAATCAAGCCTGGTTATCTTTCTAAAAGATATGTTATACCTCAAACAGAAGTTATGGGCTTGATGCAGAAATTCTTGAGTGGGGTTCTGTGTTCCACAGGAGGTCAGACAAGATGACCACAATGGTGTCTTCTGACTTTAAATGTCGATGAACTTTCCTTGTTAGCTCTTTCTTCCTGCTGCTCCTTATCTACCTCGTCTTCCAAATTCAGTTATTCTACCTTTTGAAAAGTGGACACTAGTGCATCCTCTTCTGAGAGCAAAGTGCTTATTAATTCATAGATTCATAGTTTCCAAGACCAGAAGGGACTGTTGTGATCATCCAGTGTGAGATCCTGTATAACACAGGTCATAGAACTACCTCAAAATATTTCGTAGAGCAAATCTTTTAGAAATACATCCAATCTTGATTTTAAAATTGTCAGTGATGGAGAATCCGCCATGGCCATAGGTAAATTGTTCCTTTGGCTAATAATGCTCACTGTTAAAAAGTTATGCCTTATTTCCAGTTTGAATTTGTCTAGCTTCAACTTCCAGTCATTGGTTCATGCTTTACCTTTCTCTGCTAGACTGAAGTCAAACGCCTTAGAAAAGTCTAAGTATATTACATCAACACTATTACCTTTATTAACCAAACTTGTAATCTCATCAAAAAAAGATATCAAGTTATTTTGACAAGATCTATTTTTCATAAACCCACGTTGATTTGTATGAATTGCATTGCCCTCCTTTAATCCATGAGTAAAGGACAGCATGTGGTTGTGCTGCTTCACAAGCAAGTAGGGACCATTTTTGACTCAGTTGGTATACATTCCTGGTTTTCTACCCTCCTACTCCTTTGGCATGCATTAGTCCTACACACCGAACAAATCCCTTCCCCCTATGTGTCACTTCGGCTGTGCAGGGTATTGTTTGATATAAATTGACACCTTGATTGATGGGTTAATTGATTAAACTAATGGAGTGATGTAAAATTAATAAGACACACTTTAAATGGATTAAAAACTGGCTAACTGATAGGTCTCAGAATTCGGCTATTGCTTGCCAATTTGAATGCTTCTGTACAGTCTCTTTGGCCTGGGTGAGTTTATTACTGTTTACAGATCAAAGGAGGGTGCGCTTTATTGGTATTGAGCTTGCTGTTTTTCTCAGTAGGATTCCTGACTTTTGCCTATTGATCCATTTATTTTCTTGCTGCTGTGCATGACCCTTTATTGACTGCTGGGCTAATATTTTTTTCCCTCTTCAGTAAACATGATTAAACCTTATTTAATTTGCTGCAGCCGTATTCTTTCTGTGGTCTCTTCAGTCATTCAGCTAACATGGTGCAAAGCATGCTCATCTGCTATATAGTGCCCATTTTGCACTCTTTCAGATATCAGTATCAATCTTTCAATAACAAGTATAAATTATTGGAGATTCACTGGTACCTGTTGTCTATCAACAGGTGGATCAGAAATTGGTCACAAGTGGCATGGAGGGAGAGAAAGTTTATGAAGAGGTTTTTTTAACCCTCTGCAGATCCTTTTTACATTTATGAAACTTGACTTGTTGCTATTGTTGGGGGAGGGAGGTTCGGGTGGGGGAGGGGTAATAGTTCTTCAATACTGGAAGATATAATAAAGATAGGAGCTGTAGACCCTCCTACAAGAGGCATGTTGGAGTTAGTAGGAATAAAAAACGATAAGATTCTGTTGAAATGTAAGAGGATTTCATAGAAATCACTTTAACAACCCATAATTAAATGTAATAGAAAATCAGTTCATTTATTAAATTACTTTTTAACCATCCTATAGAATCCAAAAACAGGAATATAACTCTCTACTGAATTCTATAATATAGCTCCCAAAGCCTCTCCATTTCTCTTCAGTTCCATCAGGAAAGGTCCCAACTCTAGCGCTTTTCACATGAGTAGATTCATTGGTGTCAGTGAGACTTCTCATATAGGGCACAATTGTGCCGTCTGTCATGCACTAGCACAGGGAGCGTAAGGAGCATAAGGCATCTTCTTATTCCTCTCTGTGGGCTACTCATAATGCAGGTTGCAGTGTTGTTGGAGAGAAGACTTTGTAGGGTGGCTACATGGGTGGGCAGTAGGTGGAGCCTGGGCTCCTACTCCTAAAACAGTAGCCTGCACAGCTGAGTTGACACATAGAAGGAAGGGAGTTGCTTGGGGTGTAGGACTGACTGCACTCCAGTGGAGTATGGGAGTAGAAAACCAAACACGGAATTGCAACGGAGTCACAAATGAGCCCTAGTTTGCTTGTGAAGCAGCACAACCACATGCTGCCCCTTACTCATTCCTTGCGGTAAAAGCACAATGTATCCCAAGGGAAGAGCAGCAGGATCACGCCCCCATTTTCCTCCACCAACTCATCCCTGGCCTGTGACACTCCCTATTATTCTAGGCTTGCTCCTCTCTTGTGAGGAAATTTCCGCTGGTGCCAAACTTTGTGGACAAATGGGTATTAGCCGGAGGCCTCCAAATTCCTTTTTATTTGTGATGTGTAACAGGACTTGAACCCAGGTCTGCAGAGACAATACACTCGTTCTCCAACACACTCCAGCCGCTGCTGATACTTGTAATAAATTTCCTGTGACCAGTATGCAAATTAGGAGTTCAAGTTCCTTTCCTGCTCGGCTGCTTGAAACTCATCATGGGACTTGTGAGAGGTGAATTTTCTTCACAAGTTCAAAGTTCCAATCAAAATCTTTTTGCCTTGAGGGCTGCACTGCAGTTTCAATTCTCTTTTCAAAAGGAAGTTTATCACGGAACACAGACAGCACGTCTGTTTTCTCTCCACTCCGACAGCTTTCTTTCTCCCTTCTCTAAATAGTAACACAGTTTTCTTACACTTCCAACAAGACCTTAAAGCTGCTGGGTCTTGTTCTCTCTCTCTCTCTCTCTCTCTCTCTCTCTCTCTCTCTCTCTCTTTAATCTTTGTGAGAACAGTCTTCTTTCAGGTCTTTTGTTTTAGAAGATGCAACAAAATCGAAAAAGTGTATCCATCAGTCCCTCTGTTCCTGTATACAAGGACAAGAATGGCTTGGAGTTTACAATGCTATTTCATGCTCAGAAAGTGAAGCTGTGTGCAAACAGGAAAAAGAAAGGGAGAAGGAAGAGAAAAGAAGAAGGCCTGTCATTAAAAGTGTTCTTTTTTTAAAAGCCTTTCATAATCAGTGCTCCCACATTGGGTCTCACCTCTTGTCAGAGACTAAATTGTACGTCTAGCCTTGTCATAATGAGTGATGGCCTGAGCTATTTACCACAACTAAATGGCATCTGAGAGGTAATCAGCATTTTTTCTCTGTCTTTTGTGTAAATCTTTAAGAATTCATGGATAAAGCAGATAGCAGAATCATACATTGGAAGAAGATATCCATGAAATTATGGCTGAAGTATGTTTTACAGCGCTGCTCTGCAGGAGACCTATACTCTAAGGTTACATCTACATTACACACCACTGCAGTGTATGGTATGTGTAGCTACACACCCCAGTGAAAACCCTGATGTGTCCATACTGCGGTATGTAGCTGCATGTGTCAGTGAAAGGCCCTGGCAGGGGGAGCCACTGGGGAAAAGCTTCATCAGCTCCCTGCAGCCAGAGCCTTTCACTGAGAGGAAAGCCTCTGGCAGGGGAGAGCTGGCAGAGCTTTTCCCTACTGCCGTCCCACTTCTAGAATCTTTCCCTGCTGGGGGAGTCTTTTCCTGGGGAGCGGAAAGCCTTCAGAGAGGGGAGACAGCAGGACACTGCACTGCTAAACATAGCAGTGTAGACAGGGAGGCACAACTTGGGTATATACCTGGGTATATACCCACACACATCAGGCATGTCTTTACTCACCTAAGCCATGCCTCACTGGCTACACGGCTATTTATACCCATGCTAGGGGTGCTCGAGGTGTAGGTACTCTACACACTGCCAAAAGAAGGGAGCAGTGTAGACACACCTCAAATTGTCCAATGTAATAAAAGTGCAACTCAGCCATTTACATAAAACTTTATAAAAATCAGCAAAAATGGAAGGCAAATAGACTGGTACAAACTGGATTGTTTAACTTAAAAGAGATGTGACAGGGAGTCTTCAAAGCTGCCGGTAAAGTCATGGGTTGATATAACAATGAGCTGAGAAGATTTTCATGCCTAGTTTTTTTTAACCTTTCCTCATAGGTCGGACTTGCTAAAGCTTTTATCATTTTTGTAGCTCTCCTCTGGACTCTCTCCAATTTGTCCACGTTCTTCCTAAAGTGTGGTGCGTGGAGGCCTCACCAAGAGCAAGTAGAGAAGGACAGTTTCTTCTAGTCTTACATACAACATTCTGGGTAACACACCCCAGAATTGGATTATTCTTTTTTGCAACTGCATTACATTATTGAATCATATTCTATTTGTGATCCAGTATAACCCTGAGATGCTTTTCAGCAGTGCTACTGCCTAGACAGTTATTCCCTATTTTGTAGCTGTGCATTTGATTTTCCTTCCTAAGTGTACTACTTTTCACTTGTCTTTATTGACTTTCATCTTGTTGATTTCAGACCAATTCTCAAATTTGTCAAGGTCATTTTGAATTCTAGTCCTGTCCTTCAAAGTGCTAACAACTCCTCCCAGGAGCTTTTTATGACCATACTCTCCACTCCATTAGCCAAGTCATTAATGAAAATATTGAATAGTACCGGACCCCGGACAGACCCCTGCGTGTGCCCACTAGATATGTCTTCCCGGTTTGACAGCGAATCATTCATAATTACTCTTTGAGTATGATCTTTCAACCAATTGTGCATCCCACCCTATAGTAATTTCATCTAGACCACATTTCCTTTGTTTGCTTATGATAATGTCACATGGGAAGTGTCAAAAGCCTCACTAAAATCAAGACAACATTCCCGAACCATGATTAACTCTTTAATGAACAAGGGTTCTGTAAACATCTTATCACTTGTTGGCCCTGAAACACCCCCTTATTTACACAAAAATGGGCTCCTTCTGGAAAGAGAATGAACATGTTTGGCCAAGCTTGATAAGGACTTACAGTCCACTAGATGGCATTTCTGTGTTTGTCTGTCTGTCTGTGTGTAGTGTGGTAACTTGTGAATGTCACATCCAAATTCTCATATTTCAGGGAATGTTCTAGGAACAAAATCAGTAAAGTCAGGAACACCTTCAGGAGCTTAAATACAGTCTGGAAATCATCAACATACAACACCAAAACCAAACTTAAGATTTATCAGAGCTGCGTACTTTCAACATCCAGAAAGTTGGGGAATGAGAAAATCTGACATGTCCAAACTGTCTTTATTCTATACAACCTCCCTCAGAAAAATCCTCCGTTATCTTTTGGCCCAGAACAATCTCAAACCAAGATCTATTGACACAGTGCAGCCAAGAGGCTCTGAGCACCATCATTGCCAGGAGGCATTGGAGATGGATCGGTCATGTGCTTTGGATGGAAACTGATTCCATTACCAGAGTAGCAATAAGATGGACACATGAAGGCAAGCAAAAATGAGGGTGCCCAAAACCAACATGGTGAAGAGCTGTGGAAGCCGAGCTGAAAAACCTGGGGCACAGCTGGGGAACCATTGAAAGACTTGCCAGAAACAGACAGGAGTGGAGGAGCTTTGTCACTGCCCTAAATACCAGAGGCATAATAGGAACCTGATGATGATGATCTAGGCATCAATGGTCAGAACAGTGTTGATTTGGGGAGAAAGCAGAAAACCAAAATGGGGGACAAATGGAGGCCCTGACAGCTCTTTAGCACAGCCACAGTCCCTCCAATTGTGGGTGGGAATGAGGGAAAGGGAGTAATGAAGGTTTACACAGAACCCCTGTCATAGAAGCGGGGGAAAAAGGGGATGCTACAATGGGTGGAGGGAGGAATGGGGGAGCACACAGAACCCTTGACGGGGGAATACATTGGAGGACCGTGGTATACAAGGGAGCATATTGGCACTCACAGATCCTGGCATGGGGGAGAATGGGGACCATGGTATGGGGAACAGAGGGCGGGGGGCACAGAGGACCACTGGTGGGGGAGATTGTAGGATCCTGGTATGAGGAGAATGGGGAATAGGAGTGCATACAGACCCTGCCTTTGGGGAAAATTGTGGACCCTGGTAGGGGGAGGAGAGAATGGGGCAATCACAATTCTTGGTGCGGGGAGATTGAGGGACCTTTCATTGGGAAAGATGGGAATAAGGGCACACACAGCCTCTGGCATGGGGGGGAATGGGGGACCCTGCTATGGAGAGGAGAATGGGCAAACACAACCCCTGCAGGAAGGAGAGACTTCTATGTGGGAAATACTGAGGGCCTGGGAGAAAGGGGGAATAGGAGCACACACAACCCCTGGCATGGAAGGGAGGTGAAATGAGAGATCCTGGTATGGGGTGGAAACATTTATTTATGTACTTAACTTTGAGCATGTGAGTCCATGAGCCATGGACATCAATGAGACCTCAAATGTTTAAAGGTAGGTTTGTGCTTCAGTGTTTACAGTGTATTAGGCTGAGGGAGCTGAAGCTCAGGTTTCAACCACAAGCTGTGAGAGGACATTATAATGTCCACTAGAGAAAGCTATGGTCCCAAAAGAAAATGTTACTTTGGGCTTCTTCTTCTCATGTCCCGGTCACAAACTAGATGTTTTTCCTGAACCTTGCACAAGCGATGGTTCTTTCCATCTCTGCAGCGAGGTCCTTTTTCATACAGGTCTCCCCAAAGAGTTGGCAAATGAGCAGATGATCCGTGGTCTGCACCTCACCGCACTCACATATAGTGGTGTCATTAGAATAGTCCCAGTTGATCATATTAGTCTTTGATCTTCCAGTTTGCATGCACAGGCGGTTCAGGCATCACCACATTGATCAGTCTGTATTGGCCCCACCGGGAAGGTCCTCCTTGGGTTCCAGATCCATTTCAGTCCAACTGCATGCAGTCTTTCTTTCCATAACCTCTTTCCTTGCCTTGCCAAAGGCACAACACTCATTATTAAACCGTTTCACGATTAAAGGCATTTGATTACTCCTATGTGACCCTATAATGCATGCCTGGGATCTTCCATTTGCCACAATCTTTTCCTTTGGCTTGCTATCTTCCTCCTAATATCATGTGATGCAATGGCAGCCAGTAAGTACAGGCTATCCTTTAAAAAGAAAAGGAGGACCTGTGGCACCTTAGAGACTAACAAATTTATTTGAGCATAAGTTTTCGTGAGCTACAGCTCACTTCATCAGATGCATGCAGTGGAAAATACAGTGGGGAGAATACACAGAGAACATGAAACAATGGGTGTTACCATACACACTGTAACGAGAGTGATCAGGTAAGGTGAGCTATTGCCAGCAGGAGAGAAAAAAAACCTTTTGTAGTGATAATCAAGGTGGGCCATTACCAGCAGTTGACAAGAACGTGTGAGGAACAGTAGGGGGGGAAATAAACATGAGGAAATAGTTTTACTTTGTGTAATGACACATCAACTCCCAGTCTTTATTCAAGCCTAATTTAATGGTGTCCAGTTTGCAAATTAATTCCAATTCAGCATCTCTCGTTGGAGTCTGTTTTTGAAGTTTTTTTATTGAAGAATTGCGACTTTTAAGTCTGTAATCACGTGACCAAAGAGATTGAAGTGTTCTCTGACTCGTTTTTGAATGTTATAATTCTTGACATCTGATTTGTGTCCATTTATTCTTTTGCGTAGAGACTGTCTGGTTTGGCCAATGTACATGGCAGAGGGGCATTGCTGGCACGTGATGGCATATATCACATTGGGAGATGTGCTCGTTCACCTGCCACGCCAGCCACGCCACCACACAGCACAGAGCACTGGGTCAGGCCGGGCTTTGCAGCTGCACTGCCTCAGGAGCTCGCAGCCCCTCCTGCCCCACCCAGAGCATTGCGCCAGCAGTGCAGTGAGCTGAGGCTGCGGGGGAGGGGGAACAGAAGGGGATGGGCCAGGGACTAGCCTCCCAGGCCAGGAACTCAGGGGCCAGGCAGGAGGGTCCCGCAGGCCAGATGTGACCCGCGGGCCATAGTTTGCCCACCTCTGGACTACATGCTCTCTACTCCCCTCTCCCCCATCTACACTGCTGATTGAGCAGTGTAGTGTCTTTCCTCTTCCCCTCCACCAGAGACTTTCCCCTCCTCAGGAAAAGATTCGCTCAGCAGGGAAAGACTCAGTCAGAGCCTTTCCCCACTGTTTTCTCTCTACCAGAGCTTTTCCTTGAGCCTTTCCCCGCTGCCTCTCCTCTGCCAGAGCCTTTCACTAACGTGTGGAGCTCCACACTACAGCGTGGATGCAGTCTGCTTTTCACAGCAACGTGTAACTACACATACACGACATGCCACCACCAGTGGTGTAAAGTGCAGACATAGCCTTGCAGTAGAGAGTTCCACTGGGCCAGAGGAGCAAAGATGGTAATCAGAGTCTTCATCTCAGAGCTTTAGATACCCTGGACCCAAACCATGAAATTCTTTGAAGATAAGGAGAGACCTTCACCAGATTCAAATTTTTATGGGAAGTCAGTATAGAGGGCAGAGGACAAGTTTATGTGCTTGTGGTAGCCCGTGTTGCTGAGATGTGCTGCAGCATTATTTCCTCATGCCCAGGTATACAGCATCCTGTAGTCCAGCTGAGAAGTGAGAAAGGTGTGAATAACAGAGGCCAGGTCATCATCCGGCAGGATGGGATGGAGGCTTCTAGCCGAAAGGAGATGGCAGAAAGTATCACTCATGGGTACTGTCATGTGAGAGCTCAGCATCAGCAAGGAATCCAAGAGTACTCCTAGACTATGGAACACACTGACCAAATGTGAGTGTGAACCTGTAATCACTGGAGACTGCACCATGGTTTCAAACTCTTCAAAATACTTTCTTCTACCCATTGAGCTATGCTGATTTATCACAGCAGTGGCTCTGGCTTTGAGTCAACATGAGCTGCTTTTTTTTTCTGGTCCAGCTTGTGGCTTGATGTCAAATCAATGTAAAACTCAGTCATTTCAGCAAGAAATTAGGTTTGGGTTTTAATTGAGTTTTGCCTTGAGCTTCTGCATTTGATCAAAGCTAGAGCTCCAAACTAAAATGAAGGATGGTACTGAATAAACCTGCCTTTAGACAAATAAAAATGTAAACAGAAACGGCTGTCATTTACACAGCTGCAAGAAACCCTTCATTAGATGTATGGGAGACAGCTGTATCTAACAGCTGTGGCCGTGAGCCAAGGAGTTCAGAGTGAGATGCAAAGTGAAGGGGTTTTTGGATCTGGGGTTTTGGTTGGTGCCCATCTCTGGTGTCAAGTGACTTGTTTTGTAACCCCACAAAAGGGAAGGCAGGAAGCCTGCTACCTACAAACAAATGTCTCGCCTGAAGCACCACTAATTACTGATCCCTTTTTAGTAGGTTTCCTGCTATTGTGTAGACATACCCTGACAGACCACAGTACCAAAAAACACAGTGTTATAAATGGTTAGGAAATGTTTTTTTTTTCCCACCGTTAAATATTCAGACAATTATCAACACATTTTTATTTGTCAGTATTTTCTTATGAAAATGTTAGTGTTTTCATGGAAAAACCGAAAACCTTTTTTAACTGAAAAATGTCAATTTTCAGTTACCAAAACTAGTTTTGGTTTTTAAGTTTGGTCAGAATGGGACTTTTTCCTGCAGACATTTCCATTTTGACAAAATGAAATCATAGAATCATAGGACTGGAAGGGACCTCCAGAGGTCATCTAGTCCAGTCCCTTGCACTCATGGCAGGACTAAGTATTATCTAGACCATTCCTGACAGGTGTTTGTCTAACCTAATAGCCATTTTCTATTCCCCCCCTCCCCCCAAAAAAAACCCACCTTTGACAGAGAATTTTTTGATCAGTTCTACATAGTGCATTCTAAGGCCCTAAAACCAAACCAAACCAAAAAGGTGTGGGGCGGGGGAGTGGAAGGGGGGCATTTTATTTGCCTTCTGGGTTTGGAGCCTTTAGAACTTACATTTTCAAGCTTTTATCTGCCACCATAAGAGCTAGAGAGACAAGCTTGTTTTTCTCATGAAGAGAAGTTGGTCCAATTAAAGATATTACCTCACCCACCTTGTCTCTCTAATATCTTGGGATCGACATAGCTTCAACTATACTGCATACCATAAGAACTCGTAGCTTATGTAAGTATCTGGGAACATTAGCTTCCATTAAAAATAAGCGACTCCAGGAGTTGGAGCTTTTCGAAGAAAATACCAACTATCATGAGAGTTGGCAGCAAAGATTGCTAGTTACCTGCACCAGCTATTTCTATCAGATTAACGTTAGACCCTTTCATAGTACCCAGGAGGCCTGTGGTACCAGTAAGAATGATAGTCTTGACAAACAATTTTATTGATCTGGGGAAAAAGGGAGTCACTATTTCCTTGGCTGCCACAGGAGACCAACATGTAATTCAGATGATCAGAGGCACGGTTACATCATTTAAGATCCATGTCTCTATCTAGCTGGCAAGATCAATTTGTTTCTGCAAATAGATTTCTCTCTACTACAATGGGGCAATCAGTCTGAATTCCCAAAGGTTCCATCCTTCCTACTATCCCTTCATTCTGACACGATTCCAACTGGGGATGTTATTAAGCATTATAAAGTTAACCTTCTTGCCTGTGCTGGAAATGGCATTCAATTTTTATCTATCTTTTAAGTCCTTTGAAGCTAAAGTCTTTGTTGTAGTCAGATTGTCTACCTGATATTGAGCCCCTGGCTGAGTGGCAACCTTTATTACTTCTGAGTGTTGATAAATGGAAGGCTGAATGTTGTTTAAAACAGCTTGAGAATATTCACTTGTGGATGTTAAAGCTGTCAGATTGCTATCTTCATTGCAGTTCAAGCTTGCATCCCCCCTCTCCTCCAGAGAAGTGAGTTCAGTGTTGATAGCCATCTCTTCATCCTATTGCTGCTTGTCAGTGTCTATCCTTAAATGTGGCTGCAGCAGACACCAGCCTGTGCATTCATTAAGGTGGCAGTATCCTTGAATCACCTTCTTGTCTCCTCCAACTGTTATAACACCAGGGTGACCAGATGATTTGTTCCTTTACAGGAACGTTAGGCACAGCCCTGAGAGGGAGCAGTGTGTAGACTGCAACATCCCAAGCGGCCTTGCACCTCCAGGGCACCCCTGAGGCATGTTTCCTCCCCTGCTCCATCTTTCATCTGAGGGAAGAGTTACTAACTGCTGGCCTACATTAGCAACAAACTGTGATATCCCCCACACTAGCTCATCTGCAGTGTCCTGTGAGTGTGTGGAAGGGGGCAAGTATCCACCTTTTCCCATCTCACCCTGCTCACTCCCCACCCACTTGTTCTGGGGTGGGTAGTACGCAGACATGTAGCACCTGTTTACTTCTTCATGCCCATATCCAAGATCCAGGTATTCCATGAAAGAGCATAAATAGGGTTCTGTCTCCCTCTTACTCTATTGCATGGCTGTGCAGTCCATGTCACCAACTAGCCTTATTCCTCAGAGAAATCTTGAATGGAAAGTTCCCCCTGTAGTTTCAACCTCACATTGAAACATATTTGACTTCAACTCTTCTTGTGTTAAAGAGGCACTGAGAAACTCTATCCTTCCATATATCCCTCCCTCTGTTATGAACAACTTGGAACATTACAACTGAATTTGAAAAAATCTCCGTTATTTGGTCACCTCACCATTTGTTCCTTCTTCACTCCGGAGCTATCTACAATGGATCATAAACTTCATGCTTAAAACTATTCATTTAGCATTGCAGCCTCACAAGCAATGTGGGATAAGGGAACTATGCCAAAAATAATAGGTGAAGTCCTTGTTTTGAAGACCTTACAGTCTATACAAGTCAATGCAGTACAGAAGGAAACGTAGTGTTTGTTTCTTTTAGCTGCAATGTTTTGTTGAACAACTGCATTTTAGGACTTTTTTGAAAAATAGAAGAAAACAACTTACCATTCATTAAATCCTGTCCCATTGCCTTTGTCCAATGATAAGGTTTAATTAAGAGAAGAACTGCATACAAAATTATTCATTTTTATACATCTGTTTCTTATAGGCTGATACCTATCTCTTTTTTTTTCTCTTGTAAAGACCATACATAGAGTAATTTTTGAAGAAATGCAGCAAAAGATGTATATAAATAAGGGGGAAGAATGAGTAGTTATTTAAACATCAGGGGTCCAATATTCAGCTTGTAGGAGTTGGCATAGCTCCACTGAAGTCAATAGAGCTTTGGCAATTTATATCAGCTGAGGATTTTGGTCCTATCTGTAGCCTCTTAACTACCATATTGTATAGACATTCAGAGATTAGAGTGATGAAAAGCAAGACGTCCTCTCCTCTAGGAGTAATGGATGTTCCAAAGGAGACCAGAAGATCAAAACCACCCCCACCTCTTTCCTGAGGTTATAGTTCTCGCTAGAGAGTCTGCCGAGATCCATCCAGCTCCTGGGTGATGGAGAGTCCCACAGAACAAAAGACAAGCCCCTTCAGCACTCAATACAGAGCTCACTGCTTTAAATCCAGGGCTTTCCACTAGTCTTTTACCTCCCTAGGGTCTTTTGGCATCCTGCCTCTAGACATCCTCCTACTCCTTTCCATGCTTCCTTCCACACAAACCCCACAGAGACCCAGCTGCCACTGCTTTTCTCCTCAGACTTCTCCCTGTGTTGATGGAAGGCTGCTTCTTTGACCATGGCAGCCACGTCATCATTCCTTGCTGTCCCACACTTCAAATTAGAAGGCAGCTGTGGATTACTCTCTCCAGAACCCCTCATTCTGGTCTGAAACTTGGTACTGGAATGTTCTGTACCCTGTGTGCCCTTAAAGGACCGACACAACCTGTGTATGGTCTCCAAAGCACTGCCTATATGCTGAGATATACTCAATGGGGAGGAAATGGGAAGGTTGTTTTTCTTTTAATATGTGGAAAGAAATCTAGTCGCATATGTACTATACTTGTTTCTATGCGGTGCTCGCTCTAACCTTTTTCTCTCTTGGCAACACGCATATCTAAACATAACAAGAAAAATGGAGAGCATATGGAAAGGAAGCAATGCCTTTAATTGAGCACTTGCATATGGATGCAAAAATTAATTAAAATCATGGTAATGCTGCACTAAAAATCCTTGCTACATGTTAAATCATTGTGATCGTTACAGAGGAAGGTTAAGGTAGGATATTCTTTGGAATGCTTCTGTATAGGAGCCTTGATTCAATCTTCTGTTTTCTATCAGAGACAATGTTCTTGGAACCCATTAGACACCTGTCTCATTGTAGTAGTAAGCTTTTTTATATTTCCTTTATTCACACTTCTTGGTGGCAAACTCAATGGCCTAGATTGTGTCCTGTCAGCATATCCCTGCATTGGGGTGGAAGGGGCGGGGGATCTCTGGAGGAATAGGAAAAGGCAGTCCCTGCCCCCAAAGTATCTATCTATCTATCTATCTATCTATCTATCTCATTTTATGTGGTCCTCAATTTCCCTCTGAGCTGGGAGGGTAGTTTCATTAATCCTTTAGATAAATTAGATAAACTATCTATATATTGCATTCTAATCCTGTGTGTGTATATATATACACAGAGAGAGAGAGAGAATGAGAGAAAATCATAGAAATGTAGGACTGGAAGGGATCTTGATAGTCACCTAGTTCAGTCCCCTGCTCTGAGGCAGGACTAAGTATTATCTAGACCATTCCTGACAGGCTTATGTTTAACCTGTCCTTAAAAACCTCCAGTGATGGAGATTTCACAACCGCCCTAGGTAATTTGTTCCAGCGCTTAACTACCCTGACAGTTAGGAAGCTTTTCTTAATGGCTAACCTAAACGTTCCTTGCTGCAATTTAAGCCCATTACTTCTGATCCTGTGCTCAGTGGTTATGGAGAACAATTTATCGCCCTCCCCTTTATGACAATCTTTTACGTACTTCGAGACTGTTGTAATGTCCCTGCTCAGTCTTCTCTTCTCCAGACTAAACAAATCTAATATTTTCAATTTTTCCTAATAGATCATGTTTTCTAGACCTTTAATTATTTTTGTTGCTCTCCTCTGGACTTTCTCCAATTTGTCCACATCTTTTGCCACAGTGTGGTGCCCAGAACCAGACACAATACTCCAGTTAAGGCCATATCAGTGCTGAGTAGAGTAGAATAATTGCTTCTCATCTCTTGCTTATAATACTCCTATTAATACATCCCAGAATGATGTTTGCTTTTTTTGCAACGATATTATGTTGTTGACTCATGTAGTGTGTGATCTACTATAATCCCCACACCCTTTTCTGCAGTACTCCTTCATAGGCAGTTATTTCTCATTTTGTGTTTGTGCAATTGACTATTCCTTCCTGAGTGTAGTATTTTGCATTTGTCCTTATTCGGTTTCATCCTATTTATTTCAGACCATTTCTCCAATTTTTCAAGATAATTTTGAGTTATAATCCCGTCCTCCAAAGCACTTGCAACCCCTTCCAATTTATACTGTTCTCAAACTTTATAAGTATATTGTCCATGCCATTATCCAAATCATATTGAATAGAACCAGACCCAGGACAATTCCCTGCAGGACCCCGACTTGATATGCTACTCCAGCTTGACTCTGAACGATTGATAACTCCTCTCTGAATATGTTTTTTTTCCAACCAGTTGTACATCTGCCCTATAGTAAGTTCAACTAGGCTGTATTTCCTTGCACGCACAAACACACATACACACACTTGTAAAATTCACAACCAAAATTTCCCCAAAACAGGAGCCAAAACTTAGGCTCCTAAATGGTTATTTTTATGCTTTAATAAGTGGCCTGATTTTCAGTAGTGCTGAAGCACCACCAAAGGCAGTAGTAGCTGCTGGGTGCTCAGCACTTTTTAAAATGAGGCCATTTCTTTAGCAAAATATACAGGGATCTAGGTGTCTGTCATCACGGATATTTTGTTTTATCCCACATGGCTGCTGTCTCTGTTTCTCAATGTAGGTGGTCCTCAATTTCCCTCTGAGCTGGGAAGGTAGTTTCATTAATCCTTTAGATAAGTTAGACAAAAAAGCAAACTGGCTTCACCAAACCATTCTTCAGCCAGTTTCCAGTCCCTCTGAAGGCCAGAGCCCTTTGTTGACGATCTTAATAAACTTCCACCTTGATGTAGAGAAGTGAAGAAGGGATGCTATCCCAGACAGGGACCCCCAAACAAGAAGCAAGTGCCTACTCCAGGCCTCAAGCCCATACTATTTCACTTGTCCCAGACCATTTCCTTAGCCTGCTTTCTAGCACAAATCCAGACCTTCTCCTCACAGTTCAGAGCTCACCCTTCTGGGTCCAGGAACTCATACACAGTCTTTACCAGATGAAAAACTTACCCTATCCTGGCATCCTTACTTTCCTCTCCCTAGGCTTCCTCCCTAGCCTTTTCCCAGGCTTGTTCCCCAGGACTGATCTTTGCACATCCTACCTACCCCCTCCTCATTGGAAAGCCCCACTAGCAAACCTGGTCTCTTATCTCATTGAGGAGAAGGAAGCTCTTTTTATTTCTTTGCTCCCTTTCCCAGCATGCATTGTTGCCTGGACTACAGTTTCCATCCCCACGCCCCACCCTGGGAACTACAACTCCCAGAATTTCTTAATTCTAGGATGAACTGAGATGAAGACTTGTTTTAATGATCAGAATACACAGACAGGCAGCAGACTCATGGCTCCTGATTGGCTCCCCAGCCTGTATAAACCCAAGATTCCAGAAAGTGTCCAGGCAAGCGTGTGACTCTTCTGTAGCTGCTGTGACCATTTCTGCTCCCTGGTCCTGAACTCCTGGCTTCAACCTTGGCTTGACTTGGACTTTATCTCCTGACCCGGACCTTGAAACCTGACTCACACTCTGAGCTTTTGTATCGACCCTGGCATGGAGGTTGACTACGAACTCTCCCGCTACTCCTAGCCTCAGGTTTGCCCCTGATTTGACACTTGGTCCGGACAGCCCTTGTTCAGATCCTGACCGAGAGTCTCAGAGGTTATGTCTACACAGCCAATGGAAGTAAGCAAGCCAGCCCAGGTTGACAGACTAGCTTGTGCTGTGCTCTAAAAATTGCTGTGTAGACAACACTTGGAAGTTACGGCCTGGGCTAGATTTTGGGCTCTGAAGCCCTATAGTTTTCAGTCTCTGTGACTCATTCAAGCACTTGCCCTCTTTGCTAAGACTGACAGTATGAATTGGGGGAGGTTATCATATTGTGATATGGATATATCCACTGGGATCTGGAGTCAGCTCACCAAACCCATTCGCAATGGCTACCAAACAGCAGCTGCATGGCAAGAACTTGGATTGTGTGAGAGGAGGTGTGGGGAAGGAGCTGCAGTTGTTCTAACTTTATTTTTTTTCTCCTCCAAGAAGAATGTGGTTGTCCACACAGGGCAGATGCCAACTTGGAAACTCAGCAGCTTGTTGCTTCATCTTCAGGGCTTCAAGGCTGCCAGGTTTAAAAGAACAGGCAGGCATCCAAAGTCTGGCTAAGCACACATCATCACAGAAAGATGAGATGCTTCCTGGCTCCATTCAAGCATTCCACAACTTTCATTTACCCTTTGAAAGAAAAAAGCTACACTACCCATTTTGTAAACAGATTAATGGAGACTCCCAGCATGCTGAAGGGAGATTTAAATGCCTCTCACATGTAAGTGAGACCAGGTGGGTGAGGAAATATTTGTTTGTATTGGACCAAACTCTGATGGTGGAAGAGACAAGCTCTCGAGCTACATGGAGCTCTTCTTCATGTCTGTAAGGCAACCAGTGTGTCACAGTTAAATATAAGCTGGAACCTGTCTCACCTGTAAGCACTTTTTCTAAAGAAAGGGAGGCTGGTCCCAGAGGCTGCTCTAGCTATAGGCAGACTCGCCAACGGCCTAGGGTGGCATATTTCTGAGGGCGGCTGATTGGTGGTTGCATCAATGAGTGTTGAGGCTGGTGGGGCTGCCTGGTGGGAGGGGGCCGTCCCTAGATGGGACTCTGAGGAACGGAAAGCATCCCATAGCTCAGAGCTGCTCCTGGCATCACCACAACTGCTGCTGGGCCTTCAGCCACAAGCTCTGTGATCTGCCCACCTCCATGTCAGCATCGAGCCTTCAATTCCCACTCTGCACCCATCCCCCATGGGTCCTGCTGCACCTGTGTCCATGGTGTCCAGGCTCTGGAGGCACTGCCAGCACATGGACTATGAGCCTGAGAGCAAGTAGCTCATCCAGAAAAGTGAGTACCAGGGATGCAGGTGTCTCTGGAGGCCAAGTGGAAGGTGCATGCAGGGTTGGGGGTCCACACTGCCTATTAACCAGGGCCCTATGAGCTGGGAGCTGCTCCCTGCTGGTTTCTGGGTCCTCTTGTGGTTGAGCTGAGAGGCTCCAGGGGAAGAAGCCACCACTGTCCAGCGGTTCTGACCTGGAGTTCGCTCCAGTCTTGAGCTCTGAGCAGCTAGTACCCACTAGTCCAGAAAGGGCCACTGAGATGAACAGCCTTGGCTGGGGGTATCACTCACCCAGGGAGCAGGTCTGGGCTGCTTGCAGGGCCTAAGGCAGAGGCTGGGGTTCTTTCACCCTGGCCCAGCACAGCTCAGCCTACTTGGGTATCGAACTGTTCCCATTCCACAGGGGTTTATCACCAGGGTCTAGCAGCCTCTGCAGCACCAGGCCTGGGTCTGCCCCATCAGCCTCTGACCTGGCTGCACACGGTTCAGGAGTGGCAACATCAGGGGAGGCAGTAGGGATCTGTGGCAACTTCTAAGGTGGCAGGACTGGGATGGTATACTTCACCTGGTGGCAGATTGTCTTGACTGGCCTCTGGGTTGTCTTGTGGTTAAGGCACTTGGCTGAAACTCAGAAGACCTACATTTGAGCCCCACTCCACTGCCATGAGGAAAACTGTTTAGGCCCAGATCCTCAAAGTATTTACAAACCTAACATCCATTGATTTCAGTATAGATTACATGCCTAAATGCCTCTGAGGATCTGGGTGTTCATCTCTCTGTCCTTCAGCTCCCCATCTGTAAACAAGGATGCTCCCTTTGTCTATCTATTTAGATTGATTTGATCTATTTAGATTATAATTTGAGTGGGAGCTAGCACTATGGGACCCCAGTCGTGACTGTTACCTCTAGATGCTACCATATCGCTAATAAGAAATTAAATAGGTCAGCTATTCACTGCTGCTTTCTCTGTCACTTCAACAATGCCTAGTTTGACCTCTATGTTATGCACAATAGCATCTCAAGAGGATTAAAAAAATTGCCTTCCAGTTACACTTCACTGGGGACAGATTTTCAAATTGCCCTGGAGTGCTGATGAGAATCAGGCCCTTCCATCCGGTATAACAGTATGTGGATGTCGTACCTAAGAGAAAAATCAATTCACTCAGCTGTCTTCTCTTCTTCCCCTTCTTCCCACTTGATGCTGCAGCTTCTTGTGCTCCCTTCAGTCTAAATCCATCTTTTTCTCTCTCTTTTTTTTTTAAATTTGGTATTTCACCAATCTCCAGGGTGGATTCTCTCTAGCTAAATAATGCACCAGGCAATGCATCATTAAGCTTTATGTACTTTCCTGGTTGGTAAATCTACCAAAGAAACATATGTGTTGATTTATCAGCAACAGATATTTTGATGACAGCAAAGACTTCCTCCATGGTGGGCCTCCTTCATGGGATATTTTTGCTGCAAAGGAGAGGACCGTGAAGAAGATTCTCACTCGGTGTTGCCAAGCACTACACCATTATAGTTTCTAACTACAAGAAATAGGTAGAGATTATTATGACACAGGAAAAAATTGCTTAGAGCTGTGAATGCCTTCTTGTAGGTCTCTGTAATTTGTCTAAGAAGCCTGTCTCGGTCTGTGACAGTAAAGCTGGATGAGTGCTTCTGTCATGACACGTGCTGTCTTTCCCATTGTCACATAACACGAGGATCTTGTGACAGCCCTTCTAGATTGTTGTGATGATTCAGCCTGGCCGAGCCTCCATCATAGTAATTGGAAATGAAGGATTCCGTTGCCGTAGACCACCATAACAAACCACCACCTCTCACAAGCCCCATCATTTCTCACGACTGTTTATCTCCAAACCATTGAGAAAGTTTCAAAATCCCATCTACAGTTGCTCTATGCTACAGGACTTCAAATGCCAAAGGTTTGCACCACGTCAGCGCTGGGACCAATAATCCCTTGGTATGTCACAGCTGGCCTGTGTTTTAGTAATTGCAAAATAAAGAAGTTATGTGAAGATAAAATATAGTCCATCAAAGTGTGTGCTCTTGAGATGCAAATCAGCCTACAGAGGAAACAGCTGAGAAGTACAATCCCTTGCAGGGCCTACACTGAGACGATCTGTGAAATCCCTAGTGGGTGAAGGCAAATCTTATTTAAAATTAATTTCTGACTTCAACAAAATGCTTGAAGAAAGCATTGCATTTCATAAGGTGTTGGTGCTGCATTTCTTCCGATACCTCCGCAGATCTGATACCCCTTTTATTTTTCCTTGTCCAACCATCCATCCTGTTCTAACACTAATTTGCATTTGCTTCTTTTACTGACCCTGTCAATTTGCTCTCATTCTTGCTTTCCACTGTTCTGCTCAAACTATTTATAGTCAGGTCCTTGGCTCAGTTTCTGTCCATGCCTTATTTGCAAATTAGTTACCATCTCAGAGAAGTTATTCAGCCCATTCCTTTCTTTTTCTGAGCGTCTTATATCTCTATTAGAATTCATCCTCCCACCTCTCCGTTGCCTTGTTTTTCTTCAGCGGTATGGATCAAGGAGAGCTGGGTTTTTTTATATATATATATTTGTACTTCACAGCCCCAAAAACTCAGAATTATTGTTACCCAGTTCTGAAATTTTTCACTCGCTAACAAAGATCTTCTTATGTGGTACCAATGCTGTATGCACAAAGTACTTCAAATGGGGTCTAACTTAAGGCCAAAGATAGAATGTGGCCTTTGGCCAGGGGCAAACCTCAAAAGGTTGAGTGAAGATAACATCTTTAATTTATATTAGAGCCACCAAATTTGCCTCCAGGACTGGGTTTGGAATCTGAACTGCCGTACATTCATTTCTGGGAGTTTACTTAAGGCCCACAGTTTATATAGGGCTAGATCCTCAGTTGGTGCCAATAGGCATAGTTAAACTTCAAAGGGCCTATACTGATTTATACCAGTTGAGCAAAGCTTAAGCTTACATAAATATTATCCACATCCGTTGAGACCATAAATTGAGTGAGAAATCCCATGACAGCAGCTTGACACACAAGATCACCAGGACTTCCTGCACAGAACCAGGTTGGAAATTCTCCTGACATTAGCTGTAATTTCAACACTTCTGCTTACTGCTGGTTCCAGGAAGCAGAGAAGCATGCTGCAGTGAACATTGAGGGGTGGGGTAACAGGGGGCTTGGAGAGCCAGGGAGCCTAGTGGTTGGAATGCTCAATTTCCAGCCCCCTGCTTGGTCGGGGTGCCTCAGCCTTTAAGGCTTGGGGGCAAGGGAGGACCCAGGCCTCCCACTCCACTGGCTTCCAGCCCATGAACTTGTGTAAGTCAACCCCTGAGTATCATAGAATCATAGAATATCAGGGTTGGAAGGGACCTCAGGAGGTCATCTAATCCAACCTCCTGCTCAAAGCAGGACCAATCCCCAACTAAATCATCCCAGCCAGGGCTTTGTCAAGCCTGACCTTAAAAACTTCTAAGGAAGAAGATTCCACCACCTCCCTAGGTAATGCATTCCAGCGTTTCACCACCCTCCTAGTGAAAAAGTTTTTCCTAATATCCAACCTAAACCTCCCCCACTGCAACTTGAGACCATTACTCCTTGTTCTGTCATCTGCTACCACTGAGAACAGTCTAGACGCATTCTCTTTGGAACCCCCTTTCAGGTAGTTGAAAGCAGTTGTCAAAGCCCCCCTCATTCTTCTCTTCCGCAGACTAAACAATCCCAGTTCCCTTAACCTCTCCTCATAAGTCATGTGTTCCAGTCCCCTAATCATTTTTGTTGCCCTTCGCTGGATGTTTTCCAGTTTTTTCACATCCTTCTTGTAGTGTGGGGACCAAAACTGGACACAGTTCTCCAGATGAGGCCTCACCAATGTCAAATAGAGGGGAACGATCACGTCCCTCGATCTGCTGGCAATGCCCCTACTTATACATTCCAAAATGCCATTGGCCTTCTTGGCAACAAGGGCACACTGTTGACTCATATCCAGCTTCTCATCCACTGTAACCCCTAGGTCCTTGTCTGCAGAACTGCGGCCGAGCCATTCGGTCCCTAGTCTGTAGCGGTGCATGGGATTCTTCCGTCCTAAGTGCAGGACTCTGCACTTATCCTTGTTGAACCTCATCAGATATCTTTTGGCCCAATCCTCTAATTTGTCTAGGGCCCTCTGTATCCTATCCCTACCCTCCAGCGTATCTACCTCTCCTCCCAGTTTAGTGTCATCTGCAAACTTGCTGAGGGTGCAATCCACACCATCCTCCAGATCATTTATGAAGATATTGAACAAAACCAGCCCGAGCACCAACCCTTGGGGCACTCCACTTGATACCGGCTGCCAACTAGACATGGAGCCATTGATCACTACACGTTGAGCCCGACAATCTATCCACCTTATAGTCCATTCATCCAGCCCATACTTCTTTAACTTGCTGGCAAGTATACTGTGGGAGACCATGTTAAAAGCTTTGCTAAAGTCAAGGAACAATGCGTCCACTGCTTTCCCCTCTTCCACAGAGCCAGTTATCTCATCATAGAAGGCAATTAGATTAGTCAGGCATGACTTGCCCTTGGTGAATCCATGCTGACTGTTCCTGATCACTTTCCTCTCCTCTAAGTGCTTCAGAATTGATTCCTTGAGGACCTGCTCCATGATTTTTCCAGGGACTGAGGTGAGGCTGACTGGCCTGTAGTTCCCCAGATCCTCCTTCTTCCCTTTTTTAAAGATGGGCACTACATTAGCCTTTTTCCAGTTGTCCGGGACTTCCCCTGATCGCCATGAGTTTTCAAAGATAATGGCCAATGGCTCTGCAATCACATCCGCCAACTCCTTTAGTACTCTCGGATGCAGCGCATCTGGCCCCATGGACTTGTGCTCGTCCAGCTTTTCTAACTAGTCCCGAATCACTTCTTTCTCCACAGAGGGCTGGTCACCTCCTCCCCATGCTGTGCTGCCCAGTGCAGTAGTCTGGGAGCTGACCTTGTTCGTGAAGACAGAGGCAAAAAAAGCATTGAGTACATTAGCTTTTTCCACATCCTCTGTCACTAGGTTGCCTCCCTCATTCAGTAAGGGGCCCTCACTTTCCTTGACTTTCTTCTTGTTGCTAACATACCTGAAGAAACCCTTCTTGTTACTCTTAACATCTCTTGCTAGCTGCAACTCCAGGTGTTCCTTTGGCCTTCCTGATTTCACTCCTGCATGCCCGAGCAATATTTTTATACTCTTCCCTGATCATTTGTCCAGTCTTCCACTTCTTGTAAGCTTCTTTTTTGTGTTTAAGATCAGCAAGGATTTCACTGTGAAGCCAAGCTGGTCGCCTGCCATATTTACTATTCTTTCTACACATCAGGATGGTTTGTCCCTGTAACCTCACTAAGGATTCTTTAAAATACAGCCAGCTCTCCTGGACTCCTTTCCCCCTCATGTTATTCTCCCAGGGGATCCTGCCCATCAGTTCCCTGAGGGAGTCAAAGTCTGCTTTTCTGAAGTCCAGGGTCTGTATTCTGCTGCTCTCCTTTCTTCCCTGTATCAGGATTCTGAACTCGACCATCAGGGGGATGGGGGGACCTCCCATCAGGGAGTCTATAGTCACTGCCCTGGGCTACTTCTTACATCTGTCCCTTATGTTTGGGTCTGGCCCCTATAGTCCAAATTGCAGTGGTACTTTGTCTCTAAGCATGCCCCCTCATGGACCCTGGGTGTAGTCCAGTTGAGGACCCAGGTTCCTCTGGGTGAGGCAGCCATGTGTTTGGTAGGGTCAGAACCCCACAAGGTCTCCACACTTTGGTCACCTGGTTCTGTCTTAGGTCAGGTGCTCCTATGCCTCTTCTTCTGGCCAGGGAGATGGTGCTTGTTTCCTAGTGGCTGCCTGGGCTGGAAGGCTAGTGATCCTTCCCCTCAGGTAAGGAGGCAGCTGGCTTCTGTCTCTTCACAAATCAGCCCCAGATTGAGCTAGGTTCTTTCCTTTTCTCTCTCCTCCAGGCCTGGTATTGGCTGCAGATAAAACAGGGTGGGTCCAAAGGCTCTCTTTACCCCCTTCCGTGATGGTGGGAAATTTTTCTGCTTCATCACAAGTGGTGGCAAGAAAGAGAAGTTATCCAAAAATGTTGATCCTCACAAAAGCATCTTGGTTTAGTGTGAGCTTCTGGTGAATCTTTGGATACATTTATATTGTCTCTCTGCTTGTTTCTTTGCACCTGAAATAACCATTATTACTCCTTGCTGCAATCGAACAAATTCTGTTCCGATGGCATCATCAGATGTGCAGGAGAGGTTATGGAGAGGACACTCACCAGCATGATACTAAGCAACAGTTCCTTTAGCGGCTCTCAGGAAATTCATACCGACAAGCCTTCTGCACCACCCTCGAAAGCTTATATCATACTCCAAATATCCACATCATCTAACAGTCAGCACAGACTGACCGGTGAAGACTTGACCCAGGGAAGTCAATAGGCTTTGGAACAGGCCCCAAAAGGACAAAACTCACGTCACTTTAGTACAGTATTTTTCAGCACTCTGTGCGTAATCAGCATCTCTTCTGAACATTTTCTTTTAACTGAGTTCTGTGTCTGCTTTTCAGGACATTGGTTACTCCTATTACACTAGTTCTACCTATATGCTGCTGTCTGACTTTATACATTAATCTGTTGTGCAGTAAAGTATCAAATGCTTTTCTGAAATCCAGATCAATGACACCCAATGTTTTCACCTTCAAAGGGTTCAACAAAATCAATTCAGTTTTATTGGAAATGTACTTTCAAACACTCTGCAGCCACCTAGGCCTGAATCTTAATGAAACAGACAGACTGTATCAAGGCTGCTGCATGAGTAGTAATAATCCTTTGCACTTATATAATAATAATTCTATTTATTAAACAAGATACAGCTGAAACACCCTGAATATAAATCAAAAATATACGCTCAGATTCTGAAGCACCATTGCACCTAAAAATACAGCAGAGGCTCTAACATGTTTTGAAAGGAGTGCCGAAGATGAGTTCCCAGGTTTAGTCCTGTTGTAAGGCAACCCCACCCAGGAGAGCCCTCCTGCTGCAGGGTGACATGCCTGCCTCAATTTCCCTCCTTCAGAGTCCCCAGAAGTGGTCCACAGAGTCTTTCTGAGGGCAAACAGCCTTTGTGAGGTTCACTTATTATAAAAGTCCCATGCACATAAATTATAGCACAGTTCCACTACTCTACTCCAGAAATCCCTCAGCGTAGTCCAAGACATTACATGCAACATACTGCCCCGCCATACCTCACCATGCTACAGCTCTCCAGTGCTGTCATGGCTTCTCACTATGCCCCAGCTCTCCAGCACTGCCTTGGCATCCCTCACTATGCCTCAGTTCTCCAGCACTGTCCTGGCATCTCTCACTACGCCCCAGCTCTCCCACGCTATCCTGGCATCCCTCATCACGTCCTGGCTGTCCAATGCCGCCCTCTCCTGTCTTTTTACCAGGCCAGCCACCTTAGCCCTGCCAACTAGAGTTCCACCCCATTCTTCCCAGCAGGAACCTCCACAGCCCTTCTGCTGGGAGCATCCTTGCCCAGGATGAACCCTTCACTCCCCCATGCCCTCTCACAGTTTCTCTGGATGCAGCTCTTCGGACCTGGAGATGTAAGCTCCTCCACTGCTCCCCTCCCCTCAGCTCTCTCTGGTCCTTGGCTCTGGCTCTCTGGCTTGGAGCCCTCTGCTGCTGCTCCTCCTGCCTTCAGCCTTCTCCCAGGTCCCAAACACAGTCTCCTAGCCAATTCCTCCCTCCTCCCCTGCAGGCCCTGCAGAGAGCCTTCTGGATTCCATATCCTTTGTACCGCCTGAGCAGCACACAGGAACTGATTTCAGCAGGAGAATCCCTCCCTTTCTATGGCCTCATTGCCTCCATTCTCTGTACTACTGAACCTTGAGTCCAGTTAGGGTGACCAGATGTCCCGATTTTATAGGAACAGTCCCGGTATTTGGGGCTTTTTCTTATATAGGCTCCTATTACCCCCCCCGCCCCCCACCGTCTGTCTCGATTTTTCACACTTGCTGTCTGGTCACCCTAACTCCAGTACGACACCCTTCCTGGTTAATCCATGTATACAATACACTGAGCTAAGAAAGGTTTCAGAGTAACAGCCGTGTTAGTCTGTATTCGCAAAAAGAAAAGGAGTACTTATGGCACCTTAGAGACTAACCAATGTATTTGAGCATAAGCTTTCGTGAGCTAGAGCTGTAGCTCACGAAAGCTTATGCTCAAATAAATTGGTTAGTCTCTAAGGTGCCACAAGTACTCCTTTTCTTTGAGCTAAGAAAAAAGTTCTGTAAAAGAGACATAAATACATTTAGCCTCATTTGCTATATTTAGTGCATTCCAGTCTGTAGGCCTGATTCTCACTTACCTTAAGGGTATGTCACCACAGCAACTAGACACCAGCAGCTGGCCTGTGCCAGCCGACTCAGGCTCGTGGCAGGGCTGCTTCACTGCTGTGTAGGCATCTGGGTTCAGGCTGGAGCCTGGGCTGTAGGACCCTGTGAGGTGGGAGGGTCCCAGAGTCTGGGCTCCTGCCCAAGTCTGGAGGGCTACATAACGGTGAAACAGCCCAGCATCCCTAGCCCCATGAACCTGTGTCAGCTGGCATGGGCCAGCTGTGGATGTCTAGTTGCTGTCTAGACATACCCTAAGAGCCCTCTAACAGTGTAAATCAGGTGTAAAGTGGGTGGAAATGAATATCCTATATCAGGTGCCAAAAAATGCCCCATCACTACCTCTCTAGCCTTTCAACTTATTTTAAAATAATATTTTCTCCAGTCATTTTGTAGTCCAATGGGTCCTTTTAATGAGCTGGCCTGTAACACACACTTTTCATTAGTTTGCTTTCTGAATGAATATCCAATCTTGAGCCTAATGACTTTGCACCATTACCACTTCCTGACTAATCTCATTATCTGTATAGGTCAATATCTCCTTCTTTTGCATTTGGATGTCTTCTCTCCAGATAGCAAATACCGTTGAGTATTAATGCCTTGTATTTTTTTTTAAGTTCACATTTGCCATTAATATATTATTTCCCCTCTACTGGCATGTTTCCAGTTCACTTTTCTTTCCAGCTCTTCTTTCAGTGGCACGGGTAGCATAGGGAGGTTGGTCTGGATTGTCAGAGCTTCACTCAAGTCAGTGGGGTTATGTTGATTTACACCAGCTGAGGATCTGGACCAGGTACTACACCAGCACAGGGGGGAGGTGAAGGGAGATTGCCAAAGGCACAAATAGGAGCTGGATGCTTGCCTGCCCTTTCTAAATCTCTCCCTTTCATTTCAAATATACTTCCCTTTTTATTAGTACCATAAACCCCATAGTTACGGGGAATACAATTCTCAGATCTCCACAGCGAAGTTTGACTCTGATATTTTGCTCTTTTTTACACACATGGAACAATTTTGTCTCCATCTGTTATATACAGCCAAGTAGGGTGAAAACCATCCTGTATTTTCTTGTCTTCATTTTTGAGTGCTCAGGGTCTCAATTCAGTACAGCTGAGCACCCACATCTTCAATGAGAGCTGTGGGTGCTTGGTGTCTATGAAAATCTGGACCGGTGTATCTCAAAAGTTGGGAACCCACAAAGTGGGGTACCTAGAATGACCGGATATTTAAAAAAAAAAATAGGGGCCAGATTCTCGGCTGGTGTAAATCCATCAAACAGAATTTACTCATATGGAACTGCACCTACTTATGCCAGCTGAGGATTGGACCTGAGGACTTTGATCGCTTCCATAATCATTTCTGATAAAAAAAAAATCTTCTACATATTGGAACATCAGACAACTTCCTGTTTCCCATTTGTTCCTTTGAGCAACAGATGAAGGAAAGAGAGAAAAGAAGTTTGTTTCTGGCAGTTTTGATAGGTGAGTTAGAAACAGAGCAGAAATGTTTGGATTGACATATTGAAAGGCAAGGTATCAGGAGTCTTTACAAAAAATATTTATCATCTCCAAACGAAGGTGATAGTGCTCTCAGAGATCCAGGCTCATAGTAATAACTGGACATTTTAATTTGCTGCAGATCAGATGTAATACTGTATTCAAGCATGAGGAGATAAAGGTGGGGAGAGCTTAACACAATTGTGGAGAGCCAGCTTTTCCATTACTATGTGTTGCCAATACCTAGAGGTGAATAATATTTGATCAGGGATATGCTAAGGGAGGTGACTTGAGGTTACACTTTCAAATGTCAGTTGTTGGAGGGATTTTGGCTGTGAACACAGGTAAATTAAGCTTTAAAAGGCCAAATATAAATACCATTAGTAGTGCATTAAGTGATATAGACTGGTAATACTTATTACAAAGAAATAGTGCAGATTAAAGTGAGAGAAAGATTAAAGAGGTGGGAGTGGTAGCTCAGAGGGAGTGTACGCCATTAAGCGGAACTAAGCATAAAACTCCCAAACTCCTTTAAGTTGAATGCAAGCAAAAGCAGAGCTCTAAAAAATTACAGGGAGGAAACAATCTGCAGCATTGTTAGAGTTTTATGAGAAGAAGCAGGGGACATTGAAAGTGCAATGTGTCAAGAGGGCATTGAAAGTGCAAATGGGGATAATGAAGCACTGCGATCAAGGAATATTAAGATAAACAATACAAGGTTCTTTAAATATATCGGAGGACTGAGAAATAAGAGGGAGCCATTGGGAACTTGAGAAGGGAAAACAAGGTAAGGCATTCTTAGGAGCTGAAAATGAATTGACAGAAGTACAGCATCACTGTTTGTAAAGGAGACTACTATCAATATATCTGTGGGTGTGATGTATTTGTGGGTACTAATGAGGACAAATTGAACGGATGAAATTACTGAAAGAGTAGATAACAAAAGAGGGAAACACATAATGCTCTGGGGAGTGATGGGTTATATCCCCAGGTGACACAGGAGACTGAGGACTGATTTTCAGAGGTGCTGACCACCCCGACTCCAGTTTAAATCATTGGGAGCTCTGGGTGTGCCACATCTCTGAAAAACAGGCCCATAGGAAGTTATAAACTTCACAGATGCAAAGAGAGTTACTGAGGACAGGGCTACAAGACTCTGAAGGGAGGACCAAAGGGGTTTTATCTAATTGGTGGGAAATGATCTGTCAAAACTTCACAGCATGAGCCAATTTCTTACCAATGGGGTTTAGAAATAAGCTTTCCCTGGGCTCTCCCATAAACCTTTTCTGCAGGGTTTCTTGCACCCTCCTCTGAAGTAGCTGGTGCTGGCTGCTGTTGGAGACAAGATGTTGGGTTAAATGGACCACTGGTGTGATCCATCCCTATCTTCCTATCGAGGCCTATCCCATGAGAATCCAGCATAGGCCACAGATGGAATTTAACTCCAGAAGCGCTTTCTTCCATGGTGGGATGGCAGTTTTGTTTTTTCTTCTCACTCTTTAAACTTGGCTAATCGACGAAGTCACAAAGTGTTGCTTCTTTATGTTTACCCATCCTGCCTGCAAAAAAAAAAAAAAGTGTGACATTTATAGCTGTTAATTATACATGCGTGAGTTCTTTCACTCTCATAATAGCAAGTGATAACACCAAAGCACGTTCTTTCTTCTTGGTGTCTATTTTGAACCTCATGCATTTGTATTATGTGATAATCAGCACATCTCCCATTTCCTTGTAAAATAGATGGCCAGGAGGGGCAGGAGTTCATATATTCCATTATAATGAATTTACAGTCTTGTGGAACCCTCAAAAATGTGGCATCTTTTGGCCATGAGGACTCTTTTTGGAATATATATCGTGCTGAGATGGAGATTTGCTGACTATTGAGGAACTACCCAAGCTGGATTGAAAAGAAGCAAATAGCATCCCATAAAACTGCATTAAAATAACTTTTAAGCATTTGACTAGGTGACACTAACGCCAGGAAACTAAACATATTTAGGGCAGCCAATGTCCTTAATTCAGTGCTGTCCTTGCAAAGGTTACCTACTGGGAAAAATACGGTAGAATGCTGCTGATTAAGCAAGCATACTAATGGAGATTCATAAAACATGGTAACTGTCATGTGTTCTTGGCTGGTTATTTTAACATACAAATTCCCTTAATTGGAGGATATTAAAGGTAAATGTTACATTCAACAAATCATTTCACAAATCTTTTTCCCCTGGCTTTTGTGGGAATCCATGGCCAAACTTAGGTTTTGGTGGTCTGCAGTCAGGATAGGGGTTTGCAACTGGACAGAAGATTTTCTTGTTGCTTTCAGGGAAGTGGCTGTGTTTCTTTTTCATCTTTAATATATGGCAAACGCACCTAGAGCTTAGGATAAAGAAACTTTAAGGGCCAGATTCTTATTTAAAAATACAGTGTGGAGAAGAGGCGAGGGCAGTAGACTAGAAGTCAGGATACGTGCTGTCAGGGTTCCCCCCCACTCTGAAATCTGGGATACAGATGTGGGGACCCGCATGAAAGACCCCCTAAGCTTATATTCCACCAGCTTAGGTTAAAAACTTCTACAAGGCACAAATTGTTTTCCTTGTCCTTGGGAGGTATTGCTGCCACCACCAAGTGATTTACACAAAAATTCAGGGAAGGGTCATTTGGAATCCCTATCCCCCCAAAATATTCCCCCAAGCCCCTTCACCCCCTTTCCTGGGGAGGCTTGAGAATATACCAAGCAGGACACTGAAAACCAATCAGGTTCTTAAAAGCAGAACTTTATTTATAAAGAAAAAGTAAAAGAATCACACCTGCAAAATCATGATGGAAGGTAACTTTACAGGGTAAATAAAAAGATTTAAAACACAGAGGATTCTCCTCTGGCTCAGTTTCACAGTTACAAAAACAGGAATAAAACTACCTCTGTAGCATAGGAAAATTCACAAGCTAAAACAAAAGATAACCTAATGCATTTCCTTGCCTTAGTTACAATTTCTGTGATTTTAGATGGTTTATTCCAGGTATATTTTCAGGAGATGTTGTACCTGCTTGGTCTCTCCCTCCGTCCGGAGATGGAACAACAAAGAGAGAGCACAAACAAAACCTTACCCCCCCAGATTTGAAAGTATCTTCTTTCCTTATTGGTCCTTCTGATCAGGTGCCAACTAGGTTATTTGACCTACTTAACCCCTTACAGGTAAGGCAATTCAGTACAGCTGCCAAGTAGGGATTTTATGCTACCCTTCTCTCTTTATTTATGACATCTGCCCTTATCGTCTCACATGCCTCTGTTTTCCCTCTAGCCCTTTGTGTATTTAGACTGCAAGCTTTTTTTAGGGAAGGGACTATCTCTTATTATGTGTTTGGAACCTTAACTGGGGCCACTAGGTGTTACTTACAAAATTAATGGTTCCCTTACTCATCAGGGATAGCACCTTATTCACAAATGGTCCTGCTGACAAAATGGGACTATTTAAGAAGTATGGTGATAGTTACCATTCATGTGTGTACTGGAATCTGGCTCAAAATGTTTACATATGTCTAAATTAATAAGTAAATCTGGCAATTAAATCTAACCCTAAAATTAATCAGACAGGGCAAGTTTGTAATATCTTTCTGAAAAAAAAATCCTGTGTTTTAAATTATATATTTTAACTAGCATATTGTGACATAAAATATGAAAACATTGCATTTAATTAACCAGATGATGTATTTTCACTTTTAAAATAATGTTAATATCTTAGCTTTATATAGTGCCTGCAAACAGTGTGATAAGCCTTTAAGGGAGGCTCAGCTGCAGCATTTCTATTAGTGGCCTTGGCCCTTTAAGAACTGGTATTCTGTGGCTTGTAGTCCCTGGAAGGAGATGGTGGTTGTCATAAATATAAAGGGAAGGGTAACCACCTTTCTGTATACAGTGCTATAAAATCCCTCCTGGCCAGAGGCAAAACCCTTTCACCTGAAAAGTGTTAAAAAGCTAAGATAACCTTGCTGGCACCTGACCCAAAATGACCAATGAGGGGACAAGATACTTGCAAATCTGGAGGTGGGGGGGAACAAAGGGTTTGTCTGTCTGTGTGATGCTTTTGCCGGGAACAGATCAGGAATGCAGCCTCACAACTCCTGTTAAATTAGTAAGTAATCTAGCTAGAAATGCATTAGATTTCCTTTTGTTTAATGGCTGGTAAAATAAGTTGTTCTGGATGGAATGTATATTCCTGTTTTTGTGTCTTTTTGTAACATAAGGTTTTGCCTAGAGGGATTCTCTGTGTTTTGAATCTGATTACCCTGTAAGGTATTTACCATCCTGATTTTACAGAGGTGATTCTTTTATCTTTTCTTTAATTAAAATTCTTCCCTTAAGAACCTGATTTATTTTTCATTGCTCTTATGATCCAAGGATTTGGGTCTGTGTTCACCTGTACCAATTGGTGAGGACTTTTATCAAGCCTTCCCCAGGAAAGGGGGTGTAGGGCTTGGGGGGGTATTTTGTGGGAAGACGTCTCTAAGTGGGCTCTTTCCCTGTTCTTTGTTTAAAACGCTTGGTGGTGGCAGCATAAAGTTCAAGGACAAGGCAAAGTTTGTACCTTGGGGAAGTTTTTAACCTAAGCTGGTAAGAATAAGCTTAGGGGGTCTTTCATGCAGGTCCCCACACCTGTACCCTAGAGTTCAGAGTGGGGAAGGAACCTTGACAGTGGTGTAGGCTGAAAAGCAAGGCCTACTAGGAAGAGGGAAGCAGGTTATAAAATGCGGGTCTGGTGTGCAAAGACACCTGAAACAACCATATATAGTTCAGCATAGAGAGTGCCTCTGGAGAGGGAATTGGATGAAGGACTTAATGTGCCCTGGAAACTGCTCAGCCTTCATAAATGACCCTAGAGGAAAGGGATTTGGGGACTTTGACTCCAGCCGGCAGAGGAGAGCCACTAACTCTCAGGGAAAACAGGGCAAGTGTGTGGCAGTGGACTACTGGACTGTTACACTGCAGAGGGGAGATCTCCTGGAGAGGGGAGAAGAACTGGAGGATCGGAATATAATGGATCTTGTTCTTGCCCTGAAAGGTAGGACTCTGTTGACTTGGCTAGGGGGTAAACCATTGTGTGTGGACATTCTGACAACAGTCTAAACCACAGTGATGTCAGTTTAGCTTGCCGCTGTTGAATCACACATGTGAGTCAAGTTTAAACGGAGGTGCATGGACACTGTTACAAACCTGCATGGGTTTAACTAAACAGGTGTAAATTCTCACTTGTTGTCAAACCAGTGAAACTTTGTGTGTATACCGGGCCTGACATATTTTGGAGCAGATCAAAGTATTTTGGTACTTGGCACCTGACACAACCCACCTACATGAAGGTGCAAAGGAGGCTTTATTCCCATTGAGAGGGGCCAGACTGCCAGCATGAGAAGTGGCGGCACAAGCTTCATCACACAGTATCCATGAATCTTAACCCTGATCTGAAGAGACAACTTCTCTCAGGCTATTCCTTGTTTTGGCATCTCTGCTGAAACAATCAGTATCAACCAGGGTGATGGTGTCTTAGACATGTCACTTGTCTGCTAGGAACCGGAATGAGACCACAAAACCCATATGCACAACTGATAGGTTTGCAAATTCATCTGCAATATCTTTGTTAAACAAAATCAGAACCCATCCAGGCTGACAACTTGAGTGGGAAGTTTAACCTTAATGCAGATTACAATCACTGCGATATAACTCCCAACTTTGGGGCTGATAAAATCAGCTTATAGTCTTGCTTCTGGCATCTCTATGACAGGGTTTAAATATCACTCTCAAGCCCATTTCAGTTAATTTCCCTTTAGTATGTAATAGTGTTTCTTAAAACGCTTGAGATTCTATCTGAAATTAAATGCTGGATATTATATACAGTTCTTCTGGGAGATGGAAATCATTTTCCTTAAAATCTATGTTTATTGGCAGCAGACATACTATATCCTTCACATGTAGCATTGTGGGATGCATCTGAAAATTATACCAGTTTGCGATGAGTGCAGATATTTTCTTCAGTATACGGTGTGACAGAAAAAAACAAAATGAATTTCTACAGAGTATGGTGGAAAGCTTAGAAAAATAACAGATCAAAAAGAGAGCTCCTCAGGGACACAAAAATATTAAACTATAACTTGCTAAGCACCTAGCAAAGGAAGAAAAAAAAAAGGTGATGCAAAGAGATTACTCATTCTGGACACAGATATTGCAAATGGTAGGGAATTTAATTGCCTTGCAATTAAAGGGTGAAGGCTCAGATAGGGTGATAGTTTCTATTAGGCAGGAAGACAGCACTGCTATCAATGATTCACTCTTCACATAAAGAGGCTTCTGAAATACTATGATAATTTGCAAATGTCTGGAAGAGAATTAATATATAAAAATAAGAAAATTCTTAAAGGCTATAACAATGATAAAACTACCTCAAAGGCTGACTTGAATGCCTACTGTACAATCAGAAGCAGATAGTCTTAATAAAAATCTTGCAATCTGATGAATCCCAGAGCATAGATGACTTTACCATTGTAGTTCTATAAAATACTCTTTTTAAAAACTCTGTAAATTAGCTAACCATCCCTCCCTCCCCCCGCATGTTAATGGCATTATATTCAGATCTCTATAGAGAGTACTAGAATAACTGCTAAGGAAAATATGATTCAGTTAGGGTCATTTTCTTAATAAATAAATGGGGACAAAGAGCAATAGCAGTGAACAGGTTAAGATACACTACACACTGAAATTATCTGGGCTTTATTAAACAAATATATATTGTTGGTAAGGTGAGGCAACAAATTGGAAATCATAACTCATGAGAGTGACCAGCTAGGTTAGAAAAAAGCTACTGATTATCTATAGAGGGCTAGATTTGACAAGCAATCGGGGGTATTGTCATGGGAAAATGTCCACTATAATCTCCATGATAAAAATCCTCACTATACCAGTCTCCTCTTCTAACACTGTCAGCCAGTCTCCCTCTTCTCAGTCTATTCTAATAAGAACATAAGAATGGCCATACTGAGTCAGACCAATGGTCCATCCAGCCCACATCTCATCTTCCGACAGTGGCCAATGCCAGATGCTTCAGTGGGAAAGAACAGAACAGGGCAATTATAAAGTGATCCTTCCCCCATCATCCAGTTCTAGCTTCTCACTCAGAGGTTTAAGGACACCCAGAGCATGAGGCTGTGCCACTGACCATCTTGGATAATAGCCACTGATGGACCTATCCTCCATGACTCCCTGTTTGCCTCCTGGATATCCAAACATATTTGGTGTCACCCAAGTGTTTTTTTTTTTTTTTAATAATTGAGTTTCTACTGTACCAAGCATCTGAACTTTATTACCAAACTGGTTCCCTTGCAGACATCCATTTCCTAAGCAAATAAAGGAACCATTGATAGCCCGAGAATAGGAAAAGTCCTTGTAAATCTTCCTCAGACTTATATGCGTATTTTAGGGTTGGGAAATCAAACCCTGCATTTTCGAGCAAATTACTGCAAGCCTGATTATTGTGGAGTATGGTTCAGATATGGATATTGGTATAACACAGGACTTCTTTTGAACTCTGTGCAGGACCAGCTCTAGGCACCAGCAAAGGAAGCACGTGCTTTGGGTGGCACATTTCAAGGGGCGGCGTTCCAGCCATTCTTTTTTTTTTTTTTTTGCTTGGGCAGCTGTGCTCCCGGAGCTTGGGGTGACAATTTTTTTGCTTGGGGCAGCAAAAAGGCTAGAGCCAGCCCTGACTCTGTGGATTATTTCCCCCCACCCAATCCACCCGGCTAATTTTCCATATGTTTCTATTACGTTTATGGAATAATATGGGCTCCCTCTGGTGACTAATTGAACACCTGCAAATTCCCAGAGCTGTTAATCAAAGACTGGAGCCTGCTGGATAAAGCATCTGCTTTGTGCTCATCAGGAAGTCACATCCCTCTTGGAGCAAGATTTGTATTTGTATTTTTAATTCTATACACAGCAATAGCTGCAGTAAGGACCAATTCCAACAGGCAGCCCCCTGCATTGCTCAAACTTTAGAATCTTCCCATGCATCTTTCCCTAAAATCTGGTTCAACCCTTAAAGACTACCTCTCCAAGGTCACCAATTTATTGTTATTCCCTTGGGGGGTCAGCTAAAATGGGTTTTACTTATCTCTTTTCTGCTTGGGAGGGATATTAAATTTTCACTATGGCTAGTATATTTCAGTTCCTCTTGTGTGAGAAGCAAAGCACAAAAAAGTCTGATTTTAATGCTGCTCTGTATGCTTGATATGAACAAAGTAAGGCTAGACTGAGGTATCACCTGGACATAAACTGAGGCCCTTAGGGACTTGCAAATGATTCCAAACTTGAAGGGGAATCTTAATGCAATGCCCTAATTAGACTCCTCACCAATGTATATTTTGTCTTACAGAGTAAAGCACACTGTTCAAGGGAGATCTGGGAAGCTTTCTTCAGTAATATTTTCTTTGCATGTGAATGGAAAATGGCCTATCCTGGAACACAGATCTAGTCCTCTGAGGATGGAGGGGACAGCTGAGGCTGGTGTGGTATGTACAATGGCCTTTATGTAAAGAAGAGAGACATTTCCCTTGGTGGGAGTACATGATGGTGTGGGGAAAGAGAAGGCAGGAAGAAATGAAAAATTGGTGGCTAGAAAGCAGTGCAGTAAAAACTGGATACCTAGGGCTTGATCCTTACCTATGGTGGGAACATGTGGGTACAGAAGTACCCTTTTTTGCTCCCCCAGTCCTGAGTAATCAGGGTCACCAAATTTATACCCAGCATAAATTAGAGCAGCCAGAGGACTTCTCTAATATACGCCAAGTGTAAGTTACAGCCAGGGATCTGCCTTTTCCCCTTGTGCCCAGGGCCGGTGTAACCATTAGGCGAACTAGGCGGCCGCCTAGGGTGCCACGATTTGGGGGCGCCAAAAAGCGGTGCCCCCCAATTTTTTTTACACTATTGCTGGAAGGGAGACAGGGTAATGGGGATTGAGTGGGACAGGGCGAGATAACGGTTAAGGGGACCCTGGGGCTGATGGGTGCTGAGGGGAAGGGCCTCCCCCGGGACCGGGCCGGTCCCACTCACCCTGTGCACCAGGCAGGTGGTGTCCCGCTCAGACCAGCTGCGCTCCGGCGAGCCCATGGGTGCCCCGCCACGTGCCGCGCCCGCCGGTTAGAGGCACGAAGGGCAGAACGGCCACCGCAGCACCGCGTGGCAGGGGCACAGCTCATGAATATTCATGAGGGCGGAGCGAGGGCGAGCCAAAGAGAAGGGGGAAGGAGGGAGGGAGAGAAGCCAGCCGTGTGGGGGCAGGACTTCTGTGCTGTTGGGCCCGCCCCAGGGCACAAAGGGGGTTCTCTGTCCTGCCCCACCTTGACCTGTCCCAAGAGGGGGGAGTCCCAGCCCCACCCCAGAGTGTGAAGGGAGTTCTCTGTCCCACCCCACCCCAGAGTACAAAGGAGGTCTCTGCCCAGCCCCCTCTTGCCCCACCCCAGGATGTGAGGGAGGTCCCAGCCCCATCCCAGCTTGCCCTGTCCCAGGGTGTGAGGTGAGGGGTTCTCTGCCCCTCCCCACCACACCTCTGGGTGTGAGGATGTTGCCTTCCCAACCCCACCTCTCTTTCTCACTGCCCCACTACAGCCAAGGCCAGGGCTCTCTGGGCACAGTAGCAATGGCCAAATGGACAGATCTGATGGGCTGGGTGTACACCCCTCCCCATGCTCTGAAAGCCACTGCACATGTACCCCATTCTTACATCCACACAAAGTCCACAAACCCTCTGCACTTCATCCTCACCAGCTATCACAGTAATAGGTTCACCCCTGGGCTCCTGTCAGCACCCATCACCACAGGGGCTCAGTGTGGCTTCTAGGTCATCTAGTCCAACCCCCTGCCCAGAGCAGGACCAATCCTACATGGCCTATCAAGGAATGTGAAAATGGCTGGATATGCTTGCTCTCAAATGGCTTTCTTAGGAAGCTGGCCTCCCAAGACCCACTGTCATGAAGGTTCATGGTCCTGGTGGACTTCGTTATGGGAACCACTACTTGCTTGCACTTTTTCAAAGTTCTGTGTCATTTTCTGACAATATACAACAAATGATTTTTTTAAAATCTTCCAGTATCTTACATTAATAACTCCAGATCCCACAGTAAGACTACAATCATCCTCCAGTTTGGGTTCATTACTGTAGTACTGTTTAATAAGCAGGGCCGGCTTAACCACTAGGCAAACTAGGCAGCCACCTAGGGTGCCAAGATTTGGGGGTGCCAAAAAGCGGTGCCCCCAATTTTTTTTACACTATTGCTGGAAAACGAATGAATAAAGAAATGAATAAAGAAAAGAGAAATGTCGTTGAACTTGCACTTTAATCATTATGCAGTATTCATTTTTGAAAGTTTATAATAAGCGATGCTCCGGGGGGACGGGGGGAACGGGGAGCCCAAGGTGGAAGTTTCGCCTAGGGCGCAAAATATCCTTGCATTGGCCCTGCTTGTGCCAGCTATACAGACAGGTCATAGCATAAGAGCTGCTATGTAATGCTGAAGGCTCAAGCTATTTTGATCCAGAGGAAAGATAAGAAGAGCCACAAGAGACCAATGTAGCTGCACAAGGAGCTTTTTAGCTATCTAAAAAACAAAAGGAATCTATATAGGAAATAGAAGGAGAGCATGTCACTAAGGAAGTATATATGGGAATAGAATGAGTGTGTAGGGACAAAATCAGGAAAGCCAAGGAAAGGAATGAGTTACAACTGGCAAGAAATGTTAGAGTCAAAAAGAAGGGGGTCTACACATATGTCAGTCAAAAAAATAAAAATATCAAGGATGATGTGGATCTCCTGCTAAATGGATAAGGTGAGCTGGTAATGAAAGATGATAAAAAGGCGGAGCTGCTCAATACCCTAGTTTGCTTCAGCCTTCACACACAAAAAATAACGTGTGACTGGATGACTAGCAAAGTCATCATAGAAAACAAAGGGGAAGGGATGCAGATTAGGATAAGTAAAGAACACAGCAGAGATCTTCTGACTACTTTGAATGAATTCAAGTCAGCAGGGGCTGATGTTATTCACCCCAAGGTGCTGAAAGAATTAGCTGAAGAAATATTGGATCCAATGCCAATAATATTTGAAAACTCATGGATGACAGGTGAGGTGTCCGAAGACTGGAGAAAGGCTAATGTGGTGCCCATCTTTAAAAAGGTGGGGAAGGAGGAGCCAGGGAACTGTAGACCAGTCAACTTGACCTTGATACCTGGGTAGCGACTAGAGCAATAGATAAAACATTCAATTTGCAAATACCTGGAGGATGAAGGGGTGATCACTAGAAGCCAGCATGGATTTACTAAGAACAAATCATGCCAAACCAGCTTGGTTTGACAAGATAACTGGTTTGATGGATAGGAGGAATGCAGTGGACATAATATACCTTGGACTTTGGCAAGGCTTTTAACACAGTCCCTCATGACGTTCTCATAAGTAAGTTGGAGACGTGGGCTCAGTAGAGCTACCATTAAGTGTATACATAATTGGTTAAATGACCACAAACAAAGAGTAACTATTAATGGAATGATGTCAGATTGGAAGGAGGTCTCAAGCAGGGTTCCATAGGGATCTGTTCTGGGTCTAGTGTTATTTAACATCTTTATTAATGACCTGGATGTACGAATAAAGAGAATACTGATAAATTTGCAGATGACACAAAGCTGGGGCGGGGGGTTGCAAAACACTTTGGAAGATAGAGCTAAAATTCAAAGGGATCTTGATAAATTGAAGAACTGGGCTATAGTCAAGAAAATGAAATTCAACAAAGACAAATGTAAGGTGCTACACTATGGGAAGAAAAAGCAAATGTAAAAATACAGAATGGGGGAAAACTGGCTTGACAGCAGCACTGCTGAGAAGGATCTGGAAGTTGTGGTGGTTCACAACCTCAACATGAGTCAACAATGCAATGGTGCTGCAAAAAAAGCAAATGCAAATTGAGTCATAGCATGCAAGTCATGGAGGATGATAGCACTGCTCTACATGGTGCTGCTTAGGCCTGAGCTGGAGTACTGTGTCCAATTTTGGTCACTGTTGTATAGAAAGGATGTAGAGAAACTGAAAATGATGCAGAGGTGAATCACAAAGATGATCAAGGGGATGGAATGCAAGCCTTCTGAGCTACAGCTGAAAGAACTAGATGTGTTTAGTCTGGAAAAGAGAAGATTATGGGGGGACGTGATAGCAGTCTTTAAATACTTGATAGGTTGCCATAAAAAAGATGGAGAAAAAAATGTTCTCTCTTGCCACAGATGGCAGGACAAGAGGCAATGGGTTCAAACTAAAGCATAGCAAATTTGGATTAAATCTCAGGAAAAACTTTATAACTGTGAGAACAGTAGGACAATGGAACAAACTGCTTAGGGAAGTCATGAATTCTTCTTCACTGGAAGTTTTCAAAAAGAGGCTGGATAACCATCTGTCTTGGATGGTTTAGCCACAACAAATCCAGCCTCTTGTCAGGGGGTTAGATGACCCACTCTATGGTCCCTTCTATCCCTATGGTTCTATGATTCTATGGCAGCTGTGTACCACCCAAGGTCCTCCTACGTAGGGAGAATCCTCCAGTAGCCATCTAGGATGACTTTTTCACCAGAAGAAAAAGAAAATCAGGGAAGGACGTAATGCCATGTGATGCCATGTGCTCTAGCAGCAGAGCAGGAAGGAATGAACTGGAAGTTCTTTCTTGTCCTACACACTGTTTTATTTAATTTGATTTATACTAAATTGAGAGGTGAGTGAGTGATATATATGAATAGCACCAATAAAGTTTGTTGATGTTGTTCATTGCACATGACTTCCTTTATATGGCTCTTCACCGTAATTCCTTAATAAGTGTCATGGTTAAGAATTCTAATCAGGAGCCTGAGCAGGTGAAGGAAGAGCCATCACATCTCATGATAAAACTCCATTTTCTGGTTTTATTTTTTGGCTGGGATCATATTAAATGCAGCTTTAAAAATATATATGCCAGGCAGCAGATGTAGAAAGCAATTAGACTCAGATCTTCATAACAACATGCTATGATCTCTGTTCATATATCTGCAATCCTCCAAAGTATGGAGCTGTGGGACATCTGCCAGGAACACAATTGAATTTACCAACATGAATAAATAAAATCAGACTTATTAACCAAACAGTCATGTAGGGTGTATTTTTGTGTGTGTTTTAGTCTCTTTCCATTTCTTCAGTGTCATCTCCTGCATTCATTCTCTTTAGAGACTTAACACTTATTTGTGTGTATTCTTTCATGATTTAAAATTACTATACAGTAAAGAATATGCATTAAGTGTAGGACATAACAGGACATTCAATAGGGGCCTGAGTGTTTTTAACTGCCATTTATTTAAACGTATATTTAGAGCACTCAGTACCTCACGAATGTATCTCTGGATGGTATAGGTGCAATGGAATGACATAGTATTCTGGTCACTGGTCATGGATGGAGATGGGGCAAATTGCACCAACAGCCAGTTCCAGAATGGGAATTTCTGTGCCTATCTTTCTCTTAATTAGAGGTGGGCCAAAAACCTGCAGTCAGTTCTCCTGCCCCCTCCAACCAAATGCCTTTGAACACTTAGGGTTGAGATAAATGGAACCTGGCTGTCAACCACCCATTCTTAGCTTGGCAAAACCAAACAGGGTTTTCAGAACCAGATCTTCTTCATTTTGGCTTCTCCTGCTCTTCTCCCTTTGTAGACTAGATATGCAGAGCCAAATTCTCTACCTGTTGATGCTGTGCAATGCCACACAAGTTTACAGGATTGCCTCAGCTGTCATTGGAGAATGAATGCCTCCGAATCTTCCTTCTCTTTTAAACCTTCATTTGGCAGCAGGTTGGAAAATGTGAATTGAGTATTTTACTATGGGCCTTTCAGGATGCATCTTGCATAGGAATTCTGTATATTCGCTTTCTTGCAAATGATACAGAACAAATTCTCTTCTCTATGTTCAGCTTTTCTGAAATAACACACAGGCTACAATAACCTTTGTGAGGAAGGTTGGTCTTGTGGATAAGGCAATGGACTAGAGCCAGGAGGCCTAGATTTAGCTGCTGAATCTTCCACAGGTTTTCTCGGTGACCTTGGGCAAATCACTTAATTTCTCAGTGCCTCAGTTCCTCATCTACAAAACAGGGATAACACTTTCTCTCTCTCACATATGTTTATTTGTTTAGATTGTAAGCTCTTCAAGGTGGGCACTGCCAATTCCTATGTGGCTATATGGTGCCTAGCTGAATGGAACTCTGTAATACAAAATAACAACAAGGGAACTGTTGTATTAATGTAGATGGACTAAATAGGCCAAAGGTGTTAATGCAACCCAGTAACTGTCCAACATTAAATGGTGTTAAGCAAGGTTCAGTATTTGGTAAACAGAGACCTCAGCCTGCATAGTACCATGGCAAACACGCCATTAAAATCCTTTTAACCTTTATTTAAAAGATAAAGAAAAGAAAGAAACACAGGTAAAGTATTTGAACTGTAAAGTATTAAATAAGACAATCATTTTAACAACAGTCCTTGTTCCCTTTTCCTTTAGCTGGGCAGAGCTTTGGCAGGGGGGAAGAAAACAATGACCTTGTTTGACTATCTCATAACTGGTATCAAACATGGTAATAATTGTCCTTTTGGGGAAGGGTGAAGAAGCTAGTTGACATGAGCTGGAGCTGTTGTTGTCACTGTTGTTATTAAAGTCCTATCCCATTTCATCCCAGGTGGTGTTTTGGATTCAGCTGGAGCTGTTAGGGGTAGCAGTGTCATCTGGATCCCTCTCTCAGGCCCAATTTAGTCAGGACACCTCTCAGGATTAGGATGAAAAAGGTCCAGGGCCCCAGGAGACAGTGGGGGTGGCAGCTATCATGGTGACAGGTTTCAGAGCGCGAGCCGTGTTAGTCTGTATCAGCAGAAAGAACGAGGAGTACTTGTGGCACCTTAGAGACTAACACATTTATTTGAGCATGAGCTTTCATGGGCTAAAGTCCACTTGATTGGATGCATGTAGTGGAAAATATCACTCCAGTAACATTTTTTTTCTCCCCAAAGTCTCTTTCTTTATAAGGACCCACAAAGAGAAAGGTGGGTGAAATAGCCCAGCCTCTAATATTTTGTCCACCAATTATGCCTGTTTTCTGGCACCCAATTTTGATTCACTGATTCCTGGTTCCATGATCTTAACATAGTCCTTGAATTATATCAGGAAGCCTTTTTGTTTGGACTAATTCAGTCTCTTTCCCTTTCAGACCTTTTCCCATCAACATTTGTTATTATAGGTTATTGTGACATCTTATGAACTTTCATATACTTTTTGCAGCTCACAATTAGGGTAAATTTCTAGACCCAATTATCACAACATAATTTCCTGTAAAGTGAAAGGTTAAAATCTTTATGAAGCTCCTAACGAGATTGAGCATTTAGAATTGTTGTCCCTACACCAGGATTATATTGTCCTTTCATATGTTGGACTCAAATTACCTTTTCCACATTACAAGCTATGAATTCACCACAATCATGTTAAAGTGAAGCATGCCTAAATAAAGCAAAATGAGAGAATTATGTCTATGTTTAAAAAAGGAGCAATATGTATATTCAAGTAAAAAAAGTGTAAAATGCCACATGCTGAACATATTAAAATGTACCATTATAATTCTGGTTCTGAAGTTCTGTCTTTATTTTAAAGCCCAAAGACCTTTTCTCTACAACAGCCACTCAGAGAAGCTGTAAACAAACCAGATGTGCTTCTCATCTGCTTTATTTTTACTAGATGGAAAGGAGAAAGACTTTTGTTAGTCATTTGTTCCACAAAAGCAGGCTGATTAAACAATACAGGAGTTATCCACACTAATTGGAATTACTTAATTCAAGCAAAGGGAGTGATTTTTTGAGGTGAAATCAACAGGTGCTGAAAGAGCTCAGTACCTCGCAGGACTGGGCCTAGCATGTATGAATGTGCTTGAGATATGACGCGATGAGTCTCTTTTCCCCACACCCACCCAACCACCCACACACTTTTCTTCAACTCCCTTGTTTGCTCTGGCTCTTTTCATGTATTTATAACAAGATTTTTTTCAATTATAGAGCAGTCAGTTTCCAATGAAGGATATCAAATTGCTTTCCTCAAATTAAATCATACAAATCCGCCATGAGATACCATAGGCGGTTTAATATTCTTATGTTTATTTCTCAGATGGGACAACTGGAACAGAGAGGTGGAGTTACTCCCTGAAAACCACGCATCACGTCTGTGGCAAAACTGGGAATGAAACCCAGGAAGCCGAGATTCCAATCATATGCTCCAGCCACCAGCTAAGACTTATCCCTCCTCTCCTCTGCCTTTTATTTACTGGCCCATTAGTTTCTGCACACCAGAAGTATGCCATTTGATAAATTAACAGTATGAAAAGAAATCCCACCTCCCTAAAAGAAAACAATGTACTCTGAGAGTTGCAGCCAATGCTTTGAAGGGAGTGCACATGAGAGAATGATAAGGGTGTTGCAGTTATGTCAGGTCTGTAAACTCTTAAGAATTTTTTTTATATCTGTCTATATGATTCCTACTGTTGTGTTTTTTGTCGGTCTTTAATGCCCCCTTACCCCCTCCTCCCAAAAATGTGTCTTTGATACCTCCATGGAACCAAAACTTGCCTTCATTTACAGCAGTGCATCCCCTATTAAAATGTATATGTTTGCATAACTGGAAGTGAGAGCAGGATTTGGGACAGAAAGTATGTTTGTGCAAAGAAGCCCATAGAGCATGACCTCCTCCAGCTGTCCCCTTTTCCCCAAACAGTTGCTTTAGCTTTTGACTTGGAGGGCTCAGCAGACACCTGCAGGTGTCTCTCCTTCCTGTGCAGAAGGAGGGACATAAATGCTGGTTCCCTCCCCAAATAGAATCCTAATTGGCTCGGAGAGAAGAGAGCCTTGCCCCACCCACTCTACAAGGCTCCTACTTCCAGAATCTTAATGAAACAGTCACAGGTTTTTCCTTTAAACACTGCTTATTCCTGTGGCCGCTTCACCTCTACCAGTACAGTATCTCTTATTTCCTAGATCCTTGCATGCATAAGACCTCCCAAAATCTTAAAGGCTATACCCCAGGATGGGGTGAGCTGACACCTAGATCCTACTGTCCTTCAGGGAAGGCTGCAGTCCTGGCAGGGCAAAGCAGAGTCTTCTCCCTCCAGAACTGCAATGAGGAGGAGGAGGAGGTGCTGGTTGTGTGAAAGGTCACCCCACAGTTGAGTGGCTTTGTCCCTGGGCAGGAGCCATTCAGTAGTGGGGTGGCCTCCCCTTGGACTGGGGACTTGTCCTTCTCCTCACAGTCCTGGCCCGGGCTCTTGTTACCCGGGGTTCCTCAGAACCCAAAGCAGTGGTAACTTAACAGTTTCTCTCCAGGCGGTGTCACAAATAAATCAATGGGGACACAGCTCAATCCACCTGATCAATAACCTGCACAAGCAGGAGTGCTTTAATCTAAAACTACTTTTTTATTAGACCTCAAACACACACACACACGCTGTCGCAGGAGGATTCAAAACAAGTGTATTTACCTAGAGTTAAGAAATGGTTTCGCGTAATCAGCAACCAGCTTTCCAGGGGGCCCTGCCTTCCAGCTAGCTGCTGGGCATAGGTGCCAGATTCAGTGGAGCGCCATAAAAGGCACAGGGCTCTTCCCGTGTGGATCCAATTGCAGAATTGCGGCCATAGCAAAAAGTTAGCTACAATTTGCATTTTGATTCACGAGGACATTTCTAATAATCTTTTATACAGTGCAAATGTTTGGGTCATTAAATATTAATGAAGGGAAAATAAGTGCAATTAAAAAAAATCAGCATTAGAAAACTTCCTGGCAAAACATCATCAGGAGCTCTATGAAGTTTTCCAGACTCTGGACTCATACTGAGAGGATCAGCACATTAAGAACCCGAACTTTTTCCCATTGATGCTGCCAAGGTTCCTTCCCCACTCTGAACTCTAGGGTACAGATGTGGGGACCTGCATGAAAAGTCCCTAAGCTTACTTTTACCAGCTTAGGTTAAAACTTCCCCAAGGTACAAACTATTTTACCCTTTGCCCTTGGACTTCCACTGCCACCACCAAACATTTATCTGGGTTTATTTTTATTAGGAAAGCATCGTTTGGAAACGTCTTTCCCCCCAAAATCCTCCCAACCCTTGCACCCCACTTCCTGGGGAAGGTTTGGTAAAATCCTCACCAATTTGCATAGGTGACCACAGACCCAAACCCTTGGATCTTAGAACAATGAAAAAAACATTCAGTTCTTGAAAAGAAACATTTTAATAGAAGAAACAGTAAAAAGAATCACCTCCATAAAATCAGGATGGTAAATACCTTACAGGGTAATTAGATTCAAAACATAGAGAATCCCTTTAGGCAAAACCTTAAGTTACAAAAAAGACACACAGACAGGAATATTCATTCTATTCAGCACAGCTATTTTCTCAGCCATTGAAAGGAATCATAATCTAACACATACCTAGCTAGATTAGTTACTAAGTTCTAAGACTCCATTCCTGTTCTGTCCCCGGCAAAAGCATCACACAGACAGACATAGACCCTTTGTTTTTCTCCCTCCTCCCAGCTTTTGAAAGTATCTTGTCTCCTCATTGGTCAGGTGCCAGCGAGGTTATCGTAGCTTCTTAACCCTTTACAGGTGAAAGGATTTTTCCTCTGGCCAGGAGGGATTTTAAAGGTGATTACCCTTCCCTTTATATTTATGACAGATGCCAATGGTAAAAGTCACATTGACTGCAGCAGTACAGAGTTGGGCTGCCTTCATGCAGGACGTATTTTTGAGGTTGGTAAATGCTGTTATATCTATTACAAACCTGTGGCCTGATCCTGCACGGTTCTGAGTGCCCATCAAAGGCTTCAATCCTGTACTGAGAACTGCACCGGCTGACCTCTGGGCCCATATGGAGTTCCACTACCCTCAGCAGGGCTCCACACAAATGCAAGAGTCCTCCCACATGGTTCTCAGAGTAGGATCAGAACTGGAGTTGAGGGTGCTGAGCACAACACTGGACTGGGCCCGTGTTGATTGACAAGGGGCACGATTAGTGTTCAGAGGAATATTTCATTTTTCAAAGCCACGGGGAGCTCCTGCAGAATGGCATGAGGGTCACTCCAAAGTTGTTTTCTTAAAGTATTTTGAAAAAAAAAAATTCTTTCAAGATGAACAATATTGTTCCAACACCACAGCTACATGGATTTCCTTATGTTATGACAAATACCGAGATGCATCCATTGCGGGTACTCCAAAACATTAGAATGAACGAATAAACCAAACCATTATCATAAGGCCACACCCAGCAGGTCTTCCTCTATATATTTGGGCAGTGTCCCTCCCTACCTCCTCTCTAAGTTTCTCCCTCTTCTCGGTGAACAAAATCATCTCTTTCTTCAGCCCAGTAATGGGTCAGAATCTCAGCTAGTGTATGTCAACTTAGCTATACTGAAGTCAATATACCCCAGCTGAAAATCTAGCCCTCTGTACCTCCCCTTAAGCAAATGCATTCAGTGTAAAAAACCTGCGGTACCAAACATCACAAAAACATATCTTTAACTACACATAACTGTGACTCCCTCTTGGGACTTCTCCGTTAGCGAAACAAAGCAAGTGAATGTTTCTACATCTCTCATAAGCAAATGCCTCTAAAACTTCATGAATAGTCCGAGGACAGTCCAAATTATCCTTTACCCTCCCCACCCTGAGCTGAGCCGAGCCAGGCATGGTAGAGGTCAGTCCTGAGGATCTGGTCCAAGTTTTGCATATTAAAGACCTGGTCTGGTCTTTGATAATTTTAGTAAGGTCTTGGGCACGGACATCAATGGAGTTCCAGTGAGCTCAGAGATCTGCTTATGCTTTTGAACTTGCAGAACCAGGGTAATGGCAAAGAGGATGAAAAGAGTTTAACCTCTACTCTTATTGTATCCTTAACCGCTGTTATGATTAAGTCCTGAAACACACAGTAATATATATGCACTGACTGAGAACTTACGTACATTAGTTTCTGGGTCTTTGTGGCTTAATTTAGAATTGTGTTAACCTCTTTTTTTTATATTTTCTAGTCTCAGACAGCATCTGTTGCCAGCACTGACCCCAATAGCAGCTGAAAATACATTTCCAAAGGCAGAAAAGAGATCTGTTCAAATACTTCTTGAAGAATTTTCTTCAAAGTTTTCCATTTGTTCATGATAAATGAATAAATAGCCTTTTTTGGCTTATTATTTTTCTCTGTTATACCATCTCTGCATCACTGGAGGAGCTCTCTACACTGGGGTGATCCTCCAAAAGTGAGGCCTTGTTCAACGAGGTGACTCCAAGAGTTACAAGGCACTGGTAAAGCAGGCTCTTAGACTTTTGAGCAGAAATATGTTTATACACAGGTTCAGGTGCCAAACTCAATGGATTTCCCTATCCTTCACTTTGAGCTTTTAGGGCCAGATCCTCAATTGGTGTAAACTGACATAGAACCATTGAGGTCAACACAGTTAGGTTGATTTACACCAGCTGATGATCTGCTCCATAGTGTTTGTATAAACTCAAAAGGGAAAGCATGCGTTGCCAGGTGATGAGAGAAGAAATCAAATCAAAGGTTTGCATAACCTGGTGATCTGAAAAAAGAAGTTCAAAAGGTTGCTTTTTTTCCCCAAGGATTTTCCTTGTTGTTTCTCTATTGCTTAAGCTTGGAACATTGTACCTAGTTTATCAGACACTTGCTTTGTATTATATATATTCTTCTTTTATATTTACTCTAATTAAGCCTTCATTGGCAACAGCTGCATTTCACTATTGAAGCTGATTGAAAAGTAAGTGGCCCCTACTGGAGGTGGACACTTAAGACTGCAGATGGCATTAATTAAACTCCTTGTCATTTTTTTACCTCTTCAAGTAGTGTATCAGTTATACATACAGAGCTTCAACTAGGTAGGCTGTGTTTAAAATCTTCACAGTACAATGCACTATAAATAACCAGTTTCACTTATGTCCATTTTAAATAGGCTGCAATATTAAGAAAAGTCTTTGATGTTGAAATTGTTTTTCCATTTTAAACTAGTTACTTTAACATGATTGACTCAGCTTTTGAAAGCAATACTTTGTACTGTGTTTTGCCAATTAGTACTTTGGATTTCATAAACAGAGCACTCAACTTCTGAGCAACTCTGTACCTTACCAAAGGCTTTGTGGCGTGTTTGCATGTTTTTCAGAATACAAATGAAGATTAGAATCTGTTAGCAAATAGTAATTTTAAAAAGAATAAATATAGGCAAGTCTAATTTGCAGGCAGATTCCAACTACGGGCTAATGCTGTGAGGTGATGAGTAAGTCCTGGGTGAAATTCATCTCTATGCAGAGGGTCAACTGGAGACCTGGATACTAACGGACAGATTTTCAAAAGAGCTCACCACGTACTCAGTTGAAAATGGCCATATAGGAGCTTCTGGGTGCTGGGCAGATCTGAAAATCTGGCTTTTGTTTAGGAAATCTGGCTTTTCCCAAAGGGGAAATTGAATTCTTCTGAAAGTTGGCCCAATGGCGCTAGCACTAAAAAAATCTGGTCCAGAGCTCATTTGGCCTCCTGGGCTACATCCAATAAACCTCTTGTGAGACTTTCCATTGAGTCTAATGAGCTTGGATCAAGCCCTAATGATGCCCCCTTTAAGACCTATACTGGGGCATTATGTAATGTACTGATCTTGTGCTGCAAATCTTATGAAGTTCAGATGCTTACCTGTGCATAGGGACAGAACAAGATCAGTGCATCATTTATGGAATCCTTAAGTTGTGGCCCCCTGAAGAAGTGTCAACTTCACCCTTTGACTTCATTCTGAATTTTTACTCCTGGAGGAATTCTGCACCAAAAAATTAAAAATGCTGCACGAAAAAATTTAAAAAATTTGCACACAATATTTTAAAATTCTGCAAATTCTGCATATTTTATTTGTCAAAATAACACAATATAATCACACCAATTTCAAAATTATTTTGGTATTTTATTTCAAAATACCTGCCAGCAAATATGTCTGTAACAATACCAATCACAAAAATGATTCAGGAACTGTTTTTTGACAAATAGATTCCTTATTAGGCACATTAATACAGAACGTTGAGTAATAATTCATTTACACTACAATACAGAACCGTATTCCCTGCACCGCTCAGAAGCAGTGCAAAGGCTTGGGGGAGTCAGGGGTAACGGAGGTGCTCATGGAGAGGGAAGTAATTATTGGGAAGGAGCCTGGGAGTGAACCTGGAGGGTTGTTGGATGTGGGTGGGAGAAGTATGGAACAGGTTTTTTTAGATGGGAGGGATTGTTAGGGAGTTGGGGAGCCTCCCCCATGTAGATCCTGGCTGACCCTAGCCTTTCCAATTCAGTCAGGCACCTCTGCCCCTGTCCCCGTGTGTTCCTGCACCCTCCTTCCCCGTCCCCATGTGGCCCTGCACCTCCATTCCCATTCAGCTCCTACCCCAGTTTGTCCCCCCACTAGCTTTTCTGCTCCTCAGTCTGTGACTCCTCAGCAGCCCCATGTGCCCTGCTCTATCAGTCCCCTCCCGCATCCTGTGCCTCCTAACCTGGCTCCGCAGCCATAGCACTGTAAGGAATGCAGCCAGCTGCTGGCTGCTACTCCTGGTCAGCCAGCTGTTCTCTGCTCTGGTGACACTTGGTGGGTGAAAGGCATAATTGCAACGCCTATCTGGCAGAATATACTTTCTGTGGAGAAAAAAAATCTTCAGGGGACATGAATTCTGCACGTGCGCTGTGGCGCAGAATTACCTTGGGAGTAAACATTTGTGGATGCTTGGCACTTTATAGGATCAGTTGAGGATTGAGTTGGCATTTGCCAATACATTAGATGTGTTCATATTTATTTTTGCTAAATAATTATTTGCATATGGACTCCTATTTTCATTTGTATTTATCAATCCTGATACTCCTTCCAGTGAACTCAATAGCAAAACTCCCATTAGCTTCAATGAATCCAAACTGGACCCTATCATAATAACAAAAGGGAAATAATAATAGCCCAGCATGCAAAAGAAAGGATCTTTGGCTTGTAACCGTCTTTAAGCAAAACAGTCAACATGTGTAAGCAGTAAAACAACCCTCCCACCCAAAATAAAATAAAATAATAGGGTCTTTCCCTCCATGCCCTGTACCTGACTACTTCTGCTAATAGAATAATTAATATTATAGGTATTGCTGATTAAGCTAAATAGTTATAAATATGTATACTCTTCTTTGCATAATATTCCAAGCTGAAAAAAGGGAAAAAAGAAAGAATTAATTGTGAACTCTCTTTTATAACTTCAGTTGTTTTACATGCTCCAACTAGTAACAGGAGGGTTTAAATGCAGTTGTCATAGGAACAAGGCAACATAAATCTTACCAGCTACAATTACTATATTATCATAATGGAGCAATTTTCACAGCCTTTGATTTTTTTTTTAAGGATTCTATTACATCACATATCACGTCGTCAGGATGCATGGGGAAAATGTTCCTCAGACCAGCTAAGGGATTTAGGCAGCCGAATCTCAGCCTTAGGGGCCACAGATGTGGTTTGAGGCAGCACCTTGCTTGCATGAAGCCAAATCCCTCAGTCCTTACTCTGGCATAAATTCTATTAAATCAATCGGAGTTTTGCCTGAGTGGGAAAGTACTGCAGTATTGGGGCCAGTGGTTCATATCATGTCATGGCTCAGATCCTGTGCAACCCCACTGAAGTCTGGCTTCATAGGTCCAGTCCTCTTGACAATACAACTGTTGTGCTGGCATAGACGTAGAGATGGACAATCATGTCCCCCTCTTCCTTTGCTGGTGCAGAAGTTCTCCCAGCAGCAGAACCAGTGTTGTTATGTTGTACAAAAGTCTGTGTGTGTACAGGGGGAGGGAGGCAGACCAAGTGGACTTCGTTCCTGCTCATAGGCAGCATATATGGGAAGGCTGGGTAAAAGTGGTGGAGAGGTGAGAAGATCTTTGTCCCCTCTCACCCACACGCAGAAAAAGGGGTACTAACAGCACGTTGGTTGCTTCAGACTGAAGACAGAACTTCTCAGCTATTCATCATCCTAGGGACAATAAGGGTTCTTTCATACCTGCCTACCTAGCATCCAGTCCAGCTACTCAGAACTACACAATGTGCCCACCTCTCAAGGTTTTAGCACAAGCCTGGAAATATTTGGTGTTTATCTTAAAGGCCCAGCTCTTATTCTGCCAAACACAAACACACAAAAATGAAAGTTCAGAGGAATAGACTGTAGCATGGCTGTCTTAGGCTCCTGCATAAGGTGCTTGCCCAGCCCTAGTTAACTGTTACAGTTAAGACAGTATGTCGGGGCCAGCTGTGGAGAGCCAGTGTACACGAGTGAGTTACCAAGTGTGGTCAGGAGGATGAGCAGTGGAGTTGGGGTCCAGCTGGGTCAAGATACTAGGAAGTTAGGGTCAGGTACCAGTTTATAGAAAGGAGGCAAGTAGTGGAGTTGTGGATGAGCTAGGATATAAGGTTCAGAGTAAGATAAGGTCTGGAGCAGAAAAAAGCTTGGTGTCATTGCTCAGACAGTTTCCTGTGATGGCTTCCTGGTTTATATACCAGCATGGGACAATCAGTGGGCTACAGGGGGCCACCACATTAGGCCCCACTGGGCAGTACTCCCTGCAGTGTTTAGCTTCATAGGGCCCCCATCAGAAGCTTAGCCTGATCTCCTGGTGGTGATGCAGAAGTGTCAGCAGTCCAGAGCTGCCCAGATTCTAGCTCCACAGTGCTCGCATCACCTCCCTTCAGGCCCACTGGTCCAGGCTTTTCAGGGTGAGTCCTATGGATCTGCCTCACCAAATTTGGAGTGTGGACATAGGAATCAGGTTCCAGGTGTGTTCTTTGGGGCTATAGCCTTCCCAATCCATAAGATATTGCAGGCAACTATGTTCCCATTGGGAATCAAGGATGGCATGCACTGTGTATTCCTCATGACCCTGGATTTTGATTGCTGGAGACAGTAGTGTAGTTTAGTCAGAGAAGAGGTTCTTAGTATAGGGCTTCAGAAAGAAAACATGAAAAACTGGATGTATTTTGAGAGACTGGGGAAGCTGTAGTTTAAAGGTAAACAGGTTGATCTGGTTCTAGAGCTGTTCCTTTCTGGTTAGTCCCCACAATTCAGGGTCTCGCTTCTGAGGTTCTTATACAATCCTGGAGCCCAGGCTGCAGGTCACCTGACAATTGGTTGATTTGTTGGAGGGAAGTTTTTGGCAATAATTAGAGAAGCTAATGCTCCTTCACTGCCAGGAAATGCACAGGTCACATTGCTCCAAGCAAGGAAAGTCAAGAATTATTGGGAAGAATGGAGAGTGGATCGCATCAAAGTATGTTATTTCCTGGTGCCCTTCCACTATGGCCTCTAGGGGACTGGTCTCTTGGGTCACCAGTCCTGACTATAGGAGTGACCCATCATTTGTCTCCACAAGGTCCAGGGTGGGTTTTAGCCAGAGAGAGATCTGGACAGTTTGGGCTTTCTTAGCATCTATAAAGTTATCATCAGCCCTGGAGTCTATCATCGCCCATTGCTTCACCTCCCCCTGGACTTCCAATGGTAATTGGAAATGTGGGGAAACCCTGGGGTTCCCAGGCTGTGTTCTACTTGAGGTTAGAAGATGGTTCTGGAGCATAAAACTCTAACAACGGCCAGGTCTGTTTCCCAATCTCTTTTGAGCTGGACAGGAGGCGAGGATGTGTCCTGTAAAAATAGAGGCTCAATTGCTGTTGATAATCTTTCTCCTCCAGGGTCATGTGTTGGCAACCCAAGTCAACCTGCATGGGTTCTGGACTCGGTTCTAACCACTTTGGTGTAGCGGGCAGATGTTGGGGCATTGGACCACCCCATCTTTCCTCCTTCCACTCATGCAGTCAATACATAGATGGGATCAATAAAGGCCTCTAGGTGGGTGATGTTTTCAACACAGGCTAGATCATCTTTTATATCCTCACTGAGTCCCGACTAGAAAACGACGCAGTTGGGCTGCCTCATTCCATCTGATGTCATCCACACGCTGTCTGAAATGATTAGCATAGGAGGCGGCCAGCCCTTTCCCCAGCAAAGATCCCAGATGGCAGCCTCTGCTGAGAGACCATGATGTGAGTTGTCAGAGATGGTTGCAAAGGCTTTTTGGAAGGCATACCAGTCAGAGAGTGCTGGGTTGTTCTGCTCCAATTGGAGGGAGCCCTAGAATGCCCTTTGCTGGTGAGAAGGCTGACTACAAGCCCCACCTTTGTCTTGTCTATTGGATATGTGCAAGGGCAGAACAGGAAGAGCAGCCCACACTGGTTCAGGAACCCTAACATTTCTGATCATCCCTGTCAAACTGTTTGGGGAGCAGCATTGCGGGATCTGCTGCAGGCAAGGGATAGTCTGCTCAGGTACATAGTGTAGTGGCTTCCCCCTGTGAGCTTGCTAGCTGTTCACCCAGGGTCTTTACTTCAGCTGTGAATTGCATAGCTTGGGTGTGTAGAATGAGGTTTTCTGCCTGCAGGTAGGTTACTTGTTTCCACAAGTCCTGGGCCTTGAGGAACTGAACCGGGGTCAGCTCATCCATTCTGTCTTCTAGGTGGGCTATGTAAACTATCAGGATTGGACTGTGGAAAACCAGTGTATCCTGGTGAGTTACCAAGTGCAGTCAGGAGATAAGTAGCAGAGTTGGGGTCAAGGTGGCTCAGGATATCCGGAAGTCAGGGTCAGGCACTGAATTGCAAGTGGAAGACAAGTAGCGGGGTCAGGGTTGAGCCAGGTCAAGATATCAAGAATTAAGGGTCAGGCACCAGATTACAGAAAGGAGAAAAATAGCAGAGTTGGGGACAGGATGGGATCAGAAGCCAGAGTCTAAGATTCCCAGTAAGGCCAGGTCAGGAGCAGAAGCAATCAGGCAGAGTCTGTTGTTTCTCCAACAGCTCCCTATGATGGCTTCTTGGTTTATATACCATACCAGCATGCGTCAATCAGTAGGCTGGAGAAGGGCTGCAACTCAGGCTCTGCTGGGTGGTACTTCCTGCTGTGTCTAGCTCCAGTGGCCTGAACTCCTGGTGGTGATGCAGAAGCATTGGTGTTTCACAATCTTTTGGGTGCCTGGTTCTAATCCTGTCAGTATTCATGCAATAGCACAGACCAGGGAGTTAGAAGCAAGCATCGATAAAGAGGAAAACAATATCCATATCTTAAATGTGAAACAAAATAGGAGCTGGTAGGATTTCTGTTTGTTTACAGTGGGCCTGCTAAAGTCACTCAATTTTTACTCTTCCCTTTTGTCGCCATCTTTAATACCTTCTGCTTTAAGCCAACCTGAGATCCAGGAAGAATCTGTCAGAATCCCTCACTGATGGATAGAGAGGCTGAGCCTTTGCAGCACTTCAACCTTTCGGGGGCATAGAGAGCAGGAGTTTGGGGCCAGGACCTGAACTCGTATCCCCGAGGTGTCACCGCACTGGGAATTTGGTAGGAGTGTGTATAACTAAACATTTTGGGCCTGGGTCTCCATCACTTACACCAATGCAAGTCAGAAGTGACTCTACTGAAGCCATCTACAGTAGCTTTAAAAACAACCAGGACTATGGTACCTCCCCAGTAGTGATGGGTTGGGTGCTTTGAGCTAATTCACTTCAGCAGCCCTGAAAGGGGCCCTGTACTTTTGTGAAAGTGCCTCTTTCATTGAGGCCATGGTCTCAGTCATCTGGGTACAGCCAGGAGCTATTTCAATTTGTTTCTGACTGTGTGACATACCAATACCTCCCTGAGGATGGATGAAGAATGAATGAATGTTGAAAAGAAATCCAAAACTTTAATAGTTGTCAACAGTGTTAAAGTGCTTTTAAAAAATAGGATTTCACTGTATTTATTATGTATAAAGTGTTAGGAAGAACGTGTGTGTGTATATGTAATCCATGACACCAATCACGCAGTAGGTAACATATTTATCATAGCAGTAGGATTTTTCTGTGCCCTTTCTTAGTAACAGAAAAGGTCTATGAGGAATGCTGTCTGTTGAGCTGTATCTTTGCTTTTTACCTTCAGCTCTTTTCCCTGTCAATCAACTTAAAGCTGAAGAGCCAGATTCTGGGCTCAGTGACACTGAGATAAATATAGAGTCACTCCACAAGTCAGAAGAACGACTGGATTTACACCAGTGTAAGATGAGAGCAAAATCTGGCCCATAGGGTTCCAGAGTAAGGTAGTTAAACTTAGAACACAACAGGTCTTTGTAGATGTCATAAACTCCCCTACTTGACAAACATAGAGATCCAACAACTTCTGAATCACCAACTCTCAGAATAGGGTCAACTTTTGAAAAGCTGGAGAAGATGATTGGTGGTGTAGCCCGATTTAGCTTGAAGGAATTAAGTTTCCTCATAGCAATTTATTCAGTCTGTCCGTGTATAGAATCTTGCAGTTCCAGAAGTCCCAGATTCCTACTTCTAAAGCACTCTACATTCTGAATCCTGTACTTCTAGAATCCTTCATTTCCTGAAGCATCTGCTGGCTTAAAGCATTAGATGAAATATCATCTCTGAATGGAAATGCAGAGATGCTCTGTGGGGATTGACTTGCTGCTAAACGGTCCTTTTTCAAGTCCTCTTTCTCAGTTCACATTGTGTTTCTTTTATCCTCTAATTGCACAGCAAATACTCACTTGGTCAGTTATCCTTAAATGAAACACACTTCTAAATGGGGGACTAACCCCAACCATTGTACCAGGATCCTAGAAAACTATTACATCACAAAATAATAACCATAAAGCACTGCTCAAATTACTTTGGGACTGTATCACAATAAAACTGCTCTACAGTACCATCCAGTGATGAGAAGGGCCCATTCGACGCCCCTTTCCAGAGCTTCTACAGTAACAATGCTATGCTATTATTAAAGAACGTACAGAAGAAGATAACGTTAGTCACCATGCAATGCAAAGAGCACAGTATTTTTTCCGTGTGTGTTTCTGTGTGATAGTGTGCGGGGCTATTTCGACTTGTTAGTCTTATTTCCTTTCTCCTCTGAACCTCTGTTTGGATTGAGAATCTAACTATGTGGGGAAATAGCTTCATATTTCATAAAAAAGTAATTTCAGCAGAGAACAATGAACAAAATAATGAAATGATAAAGCACAAAGGGGAAAAAAGTCAACATGCTCAACAAATATCACCAGTGCCAGACACTACATGACTTTGCTCTAAACTACCCAATTGGGATGCCTGGGGAGACTGCTGCCTCTAGGGGTTCTGTGAGTATCACTGTAACCACCCTGAGCGAGTTGGTAGTGTGAGCTGATGGTGGCAAAAAACAGCATATGAATCAGGGTCGAACTGAAAAGCAGTAACAATTGGTTTCACCGCAACTGTTAAATCCCATTATTGCTGCTGCACACAGAGCAAAATATAGTGAAATACAAGGATGGAGATTACTGCAACACTTCTACTGACAGCAGAAACAAAGCAGCTGGAAGATAGTGGCAATGGAAAACAAACAAACAAATAAACAGAGCCTGAATACCAGAATCCAGAGGTGGTAGGTCTGGGCCTCCAGGCTCGTCTAGTCCAAATGTCTGCACTAATCGGGACAGGACCATATATTACCATAAACCCATCTAAACTTGCCTGAAACATCATGATTGCGCCCAAATTATCTCCTTAAGCAAATTGTTCTGCTATCTGATCATTCTTAAATATTTCAATTGCCTAGGTAATTTCCCTCACTTTTAATATCTAAGTACAATAGGCCTGATCATCAGCTGGTGTCCATTAACGTAGCACTGCTGAAGTTAATGAAGCTATAAGAAAAGGAGTACTAGTGGCACCTTAGAGACTAACCAATTTATTTGAGCATAAGCTTTCGTGAGCTACAGCTCACTTCATCAGATGCATTCAGTGGAAAATATAGTGAGGAGATTTATATACACACAGAACATGAAAAAATGGGTGTTACCATACACACTGTAAGGAGAGTGATCACTTAAGATGAACTATTACTAGCAGGAGAGCGGAGGGGGGGAAGAAAACCTTTTGTAGTGATATATGCCATCATGTGCCAGCAATGCCCCTCTGCCAAGTACATTGGTCAAACTGGACAGTCTCTACGTAAAAGAATAAATGGACACAAATCACATGTCAAGAATTATAACATTCATAAACCAGTCGGAGAACACTTCAATCTCTCTGGTCATGCGATTACAGACATGAAAGTTGCGATATTACAACAGAAAAACTTCAAATCCAGACTCCAGCGAGAGACTGCTGAATTGGAATTCATTTGCAAATTGGATACAATTAACTTAGGCTTGAATAGAGACTGGGAGAGGATGGATCAGTACACAAAGTAAAACTATTTTCCCATGTTTATTTCCCCCACCCCACTGTTCCTCAGACGTTCCTGTTAACTGCTGGAAATGGCCCACCTTGATTATCACTACAAAAGGTTTTCTCCCTCCCATCCCCACTCCGGCTCTCCTGCTGGTAATAGCTCATCTTAAGTGATCACTCTCCTTACAGTGTGTAGCTCATGAAAGCTTATGCTCAAATAAATTGGTTAGTCTCTAAGGTGCCACTAGTACTCCTTTTCTTTTTGCGAATACAGACTAACACGGCTCCTACTCTGAAACCTGTCATTAATGAAGCTATGTTGATTTAAAGCCAGCTGAGGATATGACCTAATAATTGTGTCCCTTCCTTATATTATTACTCTCCCAATATACTTACATCATTGACAGACTTGGGCCTTTATAGGTCGACCAGCCATCCAGGGAGGGAATTGGAAAACAATAAACAAACTTTGTTATTAAACAGAGTTCAACACACAAGGATGGAAAAAACCTTGCAGAAGAATATGAATTTGAAGGCTACAAGAGTGTAACAAAGTAAGAATGAGAGGAGCTGGCCTTCAGTGTTAACTGATTTAAATAAGGTAATTTACATGCATTTTCCCTTCATAAGTCAAATCATATAGGCCCGGGTCCTCCGCTTTACACAGTGCAACTCAGGAGGTGGGATGGAAAGGTGGCATTTTTCTATCTTGTGATTCTGACCCTTCTCTGTTTCAGGCTATTTCAGGCTATATGTAACTTAGAACATCCTTCAGGTTCCTCTGATTTCTGTCGGCTTTCCATGGCTACATGACGTTGCTATGGCAGCTGGCAATCACTAGGTGCGTAGTTCCCTGTGCTGGGTGCCAAGATGGGGGACGGTGGAGGAGAAATAATGCCAGGTCTAGACCACCAGGAGAGCCCCATGTATTGGTCTGATTATGATGGCTTTAAGGTCAATTTATGCCATGGGTGTGGCACAAAGCTCCACTCTGACCCATTAGTAACTGTGGTTTAAAAAAAAACCCAAGGGAAACTAATAAAATAACACTATTGTACCTCATGTTTTCTACCGTATAAACTAGACTGTCATAAGATTAAAATGCCTCTGCAATCACAATATCAATAAATAACCCCAGCACAATTCTTCCCTATGCCTATATCACAGTTGCTTTACAAAGAGGCACTTACCTAAATTAGACAATGCAGTGTGTAAGCCTTCCTGTTATTATTATTTGTGTTGCCTAGATGTAGCTGTACTATGTGCTGTGAATGTGCTTAGTAAAAGACCATCTCTGTCTCAAAGAGCTTAGAGTCCAAATTGACAAGTCAGTGGGTGGGGAAAGGATATATTATCATCCCCATTTTATAGATAAGTGTCCAAGGCAAAAGAGATTATGTGATTTGCCTAAGGCCATGCAGGAAGTCTGTGGCAGACCAGGAGTTGTACCCAGACCTCCTGAGCCCCAGTCTGGTGCCTTAACCACAAGACCATCCTTCCTTTCATCCCTTATTTTCTACATACTTGAAAAAGAAAAGGTCCACATAGTTATGCAGTCCTCATGTTGACCTGCAAACAAAGAAATTTGGCCATGGTAAGAAGGTATGGTATATAAATCCAGTATGTATGTCTGTATGAGTACGTACACACTCCCACCATAAGGCCATGTCTACACTACAGACTTCTCCTGGCATAGCTATGCCAGACAGGGATATGAAGAGGTGTGATTTCCTAGTGGACATAAAACAACATAGATTTTGTTAGCCTCATTCTTGAAAATAAGTGACACTTCCAGAAAAAAAAAATCAACCCAAAGCAGACATCCAACATGGAAAATTTCAGCCTGAACACCAAAAGTTTGGCAAAGTTATAGACAAGTGAAAACAGGGTCTTATAATGGGAAGTATCAGGCAACACTAACTAAAGGTGACGCTACCAACTCCATCTATAGTAACCAAATGTTAGATAGTAACAATACCTTGGTCATCCCCAAAGCATCTAACCCCCTTTTTTAGTTTGTCTTGATTCTAGCCACAGCCAATACATGGTTTGCCTGCTTATCTCCTACCTCCATTGGGTCTACACACTGTTTAGCTTGCATAAATAGATAGGGAGATCTCATGCTGAAATTCACCCCTGCACAGATGATCTGCACAAGGCCTAGAAGTGGTGGAGGAAAGGGGGTGTGGCTAGAGATCCTGCAACAGAAATATTGTGGGGGTTGATCTATGTTTCTGACCCTGCATAAGATTCTGCTGCAAAGTGTGGGAACCAATGTGTGACATTCTATACATTCATATCTTGGAGGAGTACCCTGTAACCCCCATATTCCTCATTTACATATAATTGTGATATTGCATATAAAGCATGCCATGTGATGTAACATGGGAAAGATTATGATCTGCTGAAACCCATCGTTCCACCTAAATATGTATATCATCAATGCATATGAAGTTATGAGAATGTGTTGCATGGGTGTCACTAAAATATGTTGTGGGTTTGGGAAGCACCGAGATACTAGCTCTCCAGAGACAATGACAAGGGAGGAAACCAACATCCGGGTGGGTGCTGAACAGCAGACATTACCAGCCATTGTCCAGCAAAGGAATTACAATTCAATGACTCACCTGCATAAGGACAAACCAGGAGAATTGCTCAAACTTGCCTGGTGACTCAGCAATGCCCATCAGACATTCCTGGACTTGTGTTCTCCAAGAACATGGGACTACGGGTATAAAACACAGAACACAGTGGGCCATGCTTGGCCTTTTTCCTGCCCCCACCTATGCTGCAAGCAACAAAGACACTCAGAAGAAGACTGAAGACTCCGACAGAGGAGACTGGCCCAGGTTTAGGAGACAAACCTGTATATGAAGCACTGCAATATCCAGTGGGGTGAGAAAAACTGCTTAATCTAGATGTTGCCCAGTCTAATAGGGTTGAAAGTTTAGACTGTGTGTTTATATTTTATTTTATTTTGGTAACCACTCTGACTTTTGCCTATCACTTATAATCACTTAAAATCTGTCTTTTGCACTCAGTAAATTTGTTTAACTGGTTATCTTTACCAGTGAGTTTTGCCCAAAGTGTGTGGTAAATCAGCTCAGGTCTGCAAAGGCTGGTGTGTATCCACTTTCCATTGATGAAGTGGTGAACCAATTAATAAATTTGCATTGCTCGCCTTGAGCAGTGCAAGATGGTACATTCCTGAGGTACAAGGCTGGGAGCTAGGGGGATTTAGATGGTGTCTTTCTCTGTGTGATTCATGAGTAGCTCTTGGAGCATTTATGCAATCGAGCTGGGTGTGGGGTTCCACATGCGGTTGTGCTGAGTGATAACAGCACCTGGAGGGGTTGCTGCTTCTCACTAGCAAAGCATTGTGAGACACAGCCCAAGCTGGAGAGTTAAGGGGGCACAGTGGTCCCACAGTCCCAGGCTGCATCCCGGGGATCCCGTCACACAATGTTCCTTGTAAACTACGCACACACGGCAGGGGTGGGGGGAAGAAGTGACAGCAGGACGGGAAGGGGCTAGAATGGCTGCCAGAGTGCCCTGGATAAGGCCAGGTATGAGGTAGGAACTGCCAAGAGCCCTATTCCTAGAACCAACTGCCCTCCCACCCAAGTCTCAGCTCCCCTCACTCCCCAGGCAGAGCACCTACCCTTATTCCCCTGTACCCCCCTTCACAGTGAGCTTCCATGGCCTCTGAGATCTAGGAACTAGTCAAAACCCCCCTAAGCCCTTCATCGCCTGATATTCAAAAGAGCTGAGCAACCAGCAGTTCCAAGTAAAATTAACTGGAGCTGCTTCTGCAAGCCTGTTCTATTCTAGGTACTTATCTGGCCTCCACCACCGTAGTAGTGAGGGGAGGAGCCACAAAAGTACTTAAGCACCTCAACACCAGACAAAGGTGCCTCACTCTCTGTTCTAGGGGGCCTACATTTTTCAGGATGAAAGTTGTCTCGGCACCTTTGTTTCTCCCTCTGGGCGTGTATAGAGGGAGAATGAGAATGACTCTGTAATCCAGTCGTCAAGGAGACCCTGGCTCCAGCCCCCCTGCTCCAATCCCTTTTCTTTATTTACCCACAGTGGAGCAGCTTCCACAGGAGAGGCTGAGGAATCTCCCGCCCCACCAGAATGTCTCACAGCTCAGTGGGTAGGACACTCTCCTGAGTGGGTGGGAGAGCCCTGGTCAAACCCTTTTCCCTCCTCTAGTGGGGGTGGAATTGAACCTGGGTTTCCCACATCCCAAGTAAGTGCTCTAACCACTGGGCTGAAAATTATAAGGTGGGAACCCGCTCCTCTGGCTGTGTGTTGTGGAGTGAGGCAGGGGCCTAAGCCACCTGCTTCTAGGTGGGGGGTGGCTGTTTGTGGATTGCTAAGCAGAGCTGGGTGCCTATCTCACCAGCATCACCTCTTGGGCTACCTTAGACAGCTCCCCGCCTACCATGCTAGCTTTTGTGGATTGTATTCTAAGAGGCCTGTCTCTCCCCATCCATAGCATAGGGACCCTAGGCACCTAACTCAGCTTTGTGGATCAGTGTTGTTTCTGGACTTTGTAGATTCCATGCAGCTCAAAAGTGCAGTGTTTAAGTCCCTTCATAGATTCCCCCCATGAGCACCTCATAATGTTTAATGTATTTATTGTGCCTATTATTACCCCTAACTACTAGATGGGGAACTAAGGCAAACAAAGATTGAATGACTTGCCCAAGGCTACACAGAATGTCCCTGGCAGAGCATGGGATTGAACTTGGGTTTCCTCAAGTCCCAGGTTACCACCCTGACCACTGGGCCACCCTTCCTCTCCTCAGCACTTTTGAAAATCGGGCTTTAAGTGGTGTACAGGTATTTTACTTGGCTTCTGCCTAAGGGGGAAATAGACCTATCAATGTATTATATCACCACCAGTTCAACCACTGAGTTGAGACAACTGGGCAGAAAAAAGTTAGCTAAAACATTTTGCAGCTATGTGAGTGTAAGAGACAAATAGGCTTTTCAGCCAGGCTGTACGAACTGCATCTACAAGAAAAGATTAGATAGAAATTGAGCAAGAATAACCAAGTGCTGGATCTGTTGGGCAGGAGCAATGATCCATGTGCCAGAGAATCTCAGAGTATGCTCACCCAGGAAAACGAAAACAAGAAGCAAATAGTCAATTTGGTGGATCGCCAGTGCTGTGTTCAATTAAAATTCAATTAAAAAGAAAAACAAAGCATTAGCCATTGTCTAGGCTGCAGCCAGCTCTTCAAAGAAAAAGTTGAAATAAACTGGCCCTGAGATATCCCAGTTTGCAAACTGTTGGGTTAAGGGTGCAACTCTAGGGTCTATGTTATGCAGGTCAGGGTAGATGACCATAATGGGTGCTTCTGGTTTGAAGTCTATCAATCCTTCAAGTTTTTTTTTTATGTACCAAAAAAGTCTACCAATAAGCATTAGCTGGGAAAAAATATCGTTGGATTCTGGACAAGTCTGTTTTTAAAAGTATCACAAAAACATGTTTTCAAAAGGGAATAGTAATAATAATGTATAACAAATATGCACGATAAATAATACCCCAGGGAATGACCCAACCTACACTGTGCTAATGAGCCAGTTCTTCTTTAACAGTGCTGATTTTGGAGAGAATATCACAACAACAGTAAGTATAAGGCCATCACTTTTCATTTTCAAAGTTCTGTACAAATATTGTTTATAGATTCCAAAGCCATAAAGGGACTATGGTGATCAATCTAATCTGACCTTCTATATAACACAGGCCATAGAACTTCCCCAAAATAATTCCTGAACAGGCATTATTAAATATTTGTTCCCCATGTAGATACTTATGGACTATAATCAAGTCACCTTTTAACCTTCTCATTGTTAAGGTAAATAGATTGAGCTCTTTGAGTCTATCACTATAAGGCAGGTTTTCTAAAACTTTAATTATTCTCATGGGTCTTTTCTGAACCCTCTCCAATTTGTCAACATTCTTGAACTGTGGGTACCAGAAACGGACACAGTATTTGAGCAGTAGTTATCAAATATAGAGGTAAAATAATCCCTCTACTCCTACTCAAGATTCCCCTTTATGCATCCCAGGATCACATTAGCTCTTTTGGCCACAGCTTCACATTGGGAGCTAAGGTTCAGCCGATTACCCACCGTGACACCCCACACACCCAAATTGTTTTCAGCGTCACTGCATCCCAGGACAGAGTCCCTCATTGGGTAAGTGTGGCCCACATTCTTTGTTCCTAGATGTATACATTTAGCTGTATTAAAACATATATTGTCCGCTTGCACCCAGTAATTAAACAATTTATTTTCCTCTGTGAGCTAGGTAAGTTTATTTCCATGTTACAGATGGGAAAGCAGAGAGAGAGGGAGAAATCAAGTGACTTGATCAATGTTACAATAAGTATTAGACTCAGGATTACAATGGAGAAGCTCCTGTTTTCTAGTCTCATGCTTAAACTATCGGTCTATTATTTTTAAGACAAAATGCCATTCTATTCAAGGATCATCTTGCCAAACATGTTTCAGTGACAGTAATGGTCCAGCCATAAAAAATATAAATGGAACATTGATTTAAGTTTTTTTAGAACAATAAATGGCAATCTGAGACATGAAGGCATCATATAGAATGATAGCAGAGAGAATGAGAACAGACAGCTGGGGACACACAGCATACACAAAAATAGATTCTGATCTCAATGACACAAGTATAAATCCCTTAGCTTCAATGGAATTATTTTAGCATTATACCAGGGTAACTGAGATCAGAATCTAGCCCGCTAACTTCTAAATGGGATCGACCAGGGGTGCCTTTAAAGAGCTATATTAATCTGAAGTTCATACCATATGCCTCTGCTGGTGTAAATCAGTGGCACTCCATTGATTTAAGTCCAGATCTCTCATGCCTCTCATTCTCAACCATGCTCCCTGCTGCGCTTTACAATATATTTTGCTTTCCCTTTTCAAACTGGTTTGATACTTTTCAGAGATGTAAGTTAGGAAGCTATCCTTAACTGAGCATGCTTTTACACAAACAGTGGCCTGCTGTTACTTGTGCAGTTAGTCATCGTGATGTCATGACCTGCCCTTATGGGCAGTAATGCCTAGTGGTCAGTTCGCTCCCACCTGGCATGGTCCTTTACGGGTTTGGAAGGGCCTAATAGATATAGAAAGAGACTTAATGTTCCTGGGAATGAATGGTGCTTGCGGAAGGAATCCTGACACTACTTTTAAGGGTCTGAAGCCTTGTGTAAGCGGGGGAATAGTCCCGCTACAGTGGGGAACTTTCTTGGCTTCTGCACTATCCCGGTGAAGTGGGCTAGCGAAAGGATCTGAGTCCTCACTCCCACTTCCTTTACCCAGTGGCCTCCCTGCCCTTGAGGACTCCCCTTCCACTCTCCTGTCTGGCAGAGTCCTCCTAACGCCAACAGGGCTGGGCCCAGGATTCCTGGGGGGCTTGACCCCCAACCCTGCTGTGGTCACCTAGAACAGGGGCGAGGGTGTCCCTACTTCGGGGTACTCTCTCTGCACTGGGCACTTCTCTGACCCACTGATTATTACATACAATTTGAAGCAAATGCAAGTTATTTAATCAACAATTAATTTTTAAAAGAATAAGGGGAACTGGGAAAGGTTAAAGGAAACACATCACCCCGCTCTGTGGCAGGGAACATCACAAACAGTGTCTCTGGACTGTCGGGGCAGTTCACAGTCTGTTCCTTGTAAGTCCCAGGCCTTCTTCTCAGGCCCTGGCTGTGCTGCAGGGATGCTGTGGGTTGGACACTCGCTCTGGTGGTGGCCACACGCTCTCAGACTCTAAGTGGTAGGACCCTTCCCTCCAGTGTCGCCCCCGCCCTGTCGGGGTTATGATCCAAGCCTGGCCTGCAGAGCCTCTTGGCTGAGGCATCTCCCTGTGCTGGGCCCGCTGCCCAGGGTCCCCCTCGCTCTCCCCAGCTGCTCACCGCACCCAGCTCCGGACTGCTCCAGCCCCAGCTGCACCACTCGGTCTCTGCACTGCTGCTGCTGCTCTGCCTCCAGCTCCCTGGGCTGCTTCTCTGGCCCCTCGGGCTCTGGTTGCTGCAGCTCTGCTCCCAGGACAGGTCTGCTCTGCAGGCTGCTTCTGTGACTCTGCTCCCAGCACTGACCTGCTCCGTGGGCTGCTTTTCTGGCCCCTCTGGCTCTGGTTGCTGCAGCTCTGCTCCCAGGGCAAGTCTGCTCTTTCGGGGCTGTGCCTCTGGCTTTGGGGCTGCAGCTCTGCTCCCAGGACAGGGTCTGCTCTCTCTGGGCTGCTTTTCTGGTCCCTCTGTATCTGGCACAGCTCTGCTCCCCAGCTTAGCTTGGGCCCCTGCTTTCTCCTTAGCTCGGCCCCACTCTGTCTGACCTAGGCAAATCCAGCTCACACGGAGGACGGGACCTCCCTGGACGCCTGACTCCCTGATTAGCCTGCTCACCCTGTCATTCTGGCTGACCTGTAGCCTTGGCCTCTCCCCATTGTTCCTGGGGGCTGGCAGTCTCAGGGTCCTGATTCCCCATCGACCGTTCCCCCTTTTTAGTACTGGGAGCTAGCAACTAAAACACTCCCACTGAATGTTAGTAAGGGGGCAACAGTCCCCTTACACTTGCAGCGAAGGCAAGGCAAGACTCTCCTCTTACACAGTGAACTGGGAAGGAACTAGGAGAAGGGGACCACCATAAAGTCAGCCTCCTCTCTCACAGGAGGCAGACGCTGATAGGGAAGGCTGGCCTGCTGATGCCTTCAGACTGGAAGGCTAACTGGAGAGGGTGCTCAGCTGAAAGGTGCTGGCAAAAGCCCTGAGCTGATTTCCTAAGGCAAGAGGCCTGAGAGACAACCCCGGCTCCAGGAACAGGTCTGAGTGCAGGAGGAAGATAACATCTGCTCGAAAGGCAAGAGACAGGGGGGCGGCCCACAGTACAGCCCAGCTGCTGCAGAGAAAGGCTGTGTGCAGTCTTCAAGGAAGCACCTTCATAACTGGCTAAGGAGAAGCTGTGAGGAAACACAGATCCAGGCAGAAATAGCAGAGCCCAGAAACCTAGTGAAGACATCAGCGAGTATAGCAAAAATAAGAGCAGCTCAGGGGAGTGACGGAGGGATTGAAGAAACAGTCCTTATCCACCTAGAACAATGCTCCTGAGCTGGAACGCAGAGGAGAGGGCAGACCTGGGTTCCCCTATCTCTCCCCCAGATCACAAGGAGGAGCACAGGTGGTAAAGGAGTAAGAGAGGTCAAGAACGACAAGTTCCAGATTTATGTCGGCAGATGGGCTTGAAGGCCATCAGATGTGACGTGCCTATTTTTGGACAGTGTTCTGACCTGGCTGGAGGGCTAGGCTCTGGAAAACGACAGATTGCTGTGGCACCAGAACAGCTAAAAGGGTCCATAAAAAACCCTGCAACACTCCACCTGAACCCTGGTGCTCTGGAGGCGAGAGGCTCATCCACAGTCATTCGTACAGACACAGACAGACTTTAAAAACCCTTAGCACAAGTAATATGTGTTTATTCTTGTATGCCGCCTTCTGAATTGCTCCCTTGCTGAGTACTGGAAGGATACATCTGGTACTCAGTTTCCATCATTTTTTCTTTTATTCCTCTCCCGGATAATACTTGTCTCCCTTATTCTCCATGGCTGTCGCTACCTCTTTCGCTTGCAAAGGGAGCAAAGTCCCCAGCTGTGTTTCCTCGTCTCCTATGTGATTACGATCCGCTGACTCTTTTGACATAGTGTCCCGCGTCAGTGGGACAGAACGCATTTGGAGGCAGCTGAATGTACAGATTGCAGAGATCCAGGATTGCAGGGATTATTGCATTATGTGCCATTTCTCTGCCTCCAAGAGTCATGAGGATGACGGATGACGTATGCTTTTTTGCTACACAAATCTGGCCCTTACTTTATTGCTGCAGGTAACACTTGCAGAATATCTGCTGATTCGTCAACTCCTCTCTGCCCAGCTTGATTTTTGGTCAGGAGTGAGGAATGCTGAAATGACAGGGGTAAATCTAGGGAGGCAGAATGTAATTACCCAAACTGAAATGACATCAGGGATAATGCCTATATTATTTTGAAAAGCTCTGTGGGTTTTATTGTTTTTACACAATCAGAAATGATTAGGGATGTGATTTAGCATGTCATTTAAAAAAATAATAAATACAGCCAGTGGCATGATGTCCCAGGACACCACCTTAATCACAAGCAGGCAAGTTCTAGGGTTCATTAGTGGGGGGAAATGTGAGTATTTTGGGGCCCCTCGATGTCTCTGTTTATAAAACAAACAACCTTCCAGGAGGTCAAGGGCATGTTAAACCTCTGAAAAACCTTGAATTTTAAGAGCTTAAAACTGGGCTACTGTATCAGACCCTTGCTGTGATTTATAATTTCAATAAAGTATGATGACTCTCCAGTTTGCTGTTCCACAGCTTAACAGTAGACAACTCTGCACATATTTGGCCTTTCTGACAATAATTTGGTGCGCCTTCAAGATCACTTGGGGGAGACAAATGTCCCCCATTGCCCCCCGGTAGTGCCAAGCCTGATCGCATGGCTCGGCTTTTAAAGGAGAACATTGGTTAGTCTGGGAATTCCAGCCTTTTTCTTTAGTTGTCTCTTGTGGAGGAGAACTCCTCAGTGCCCAGCTGCCAGCCAGCCTCCTGCTACAAGCACCAATTGCACTGCGCTCACTGAACGCTCCAGCTTCTACAAGAGCTCACGCACCCCATTCTTAAAGGGGCAGTTCCCCTTTCTCTTGTTATATAATCTATATCACTATTCACTTATACAATAACAATTATGCAAAAATATTACAAATATAAACAACATGAACCTATTTCTAAAACATCTATTCCACATGACAAAGGCTCAGTCCCAGCTGAGAAGAGATTAAATTGTTTCCTACAGAATTACAAACACTTCTTCTCCCAGAAGTGGCATTTTCCTTGGATGTGCAATTCTAGTAGTTGAACAAGTGCAACCTGCCTTGGATTGGGAAATCCAAGGAGCTCACAGCTGATGATGGGCTCTGCTCGATGACGATCCAAAGCAGTGTGGTCTGATGCATGTTCATTTTCATCATCTGAGTCAGATATCACCAACAGAAGGTTGATTTTCTCTTTTGGTGCTTTGGGTTCTGTAGTTTCTGGAGTGTTGCTCTTTTAAGACTTCTGACAGCATGTTCCACACCTCATCCCTCTCAGATTTTGAAAAGCACTTCAGATGCTTAAACCTTGGGACGAGCTATCTTTAGAAATCTCACATTCGTACCTTCTTTGTGTTTTGTCAGATCTGCAGTGAAAGTGTTCTTTCATCGAACAACATGTGCTGGGTCATCATCCAGTACTACTACTTTGTATGTCTATAGTGCCCTTGTCTATAATCTCGAAGCACTTTACAAATACTAACAGCTTTAGCCTTGCAGTACCCATATGGGATGAGTTATCCCCCATTTTACAGAAGGAGCCGCTGAGGCGCAGAGTGGTTACCAGTATGTAACTTGCTCAAGTTCACATGGGAATTCTAGAGTTTGTGAACAAGGTTTTAATACATTAAATCCAGCCTTTGATTCAGCTGCTCCAGGAGTTCCTCTCTGAGAGGAAGTGGTCTTTGTGGTCTGGGTGTAAAAATGACACCCTCCTGCTATTTCATTGTTCCAGAACTTGTTTATGAACTTGATGGGCTGAATCCTCAGACTTTGTACACTGACATAGCCTCAAAGGGGATATCTACACAGCACAGCAAGCCCGTGTGTGTGTGACATGCGTCTGACGACTTGGTGCTTTCCATGCTTGAACATCCACACCCTGCATTGGAAACCTGGCCCTCACAACCATGCTGGTAAAGCTATACTTCACTACACAGACCCAAATCAGAGCTTCAGTCTCTGTGGACACATCATCGTATCCCAGGGTTCCTAGTGCCATCGCTAGCTGAAGTGTTTTGGGTGGTTTTGGCCCATCAGCACAACCAGCCATGCCATTTTGTGTCCATACGGCTTCGAGCAGCTAGAGACTTTAACGTGATCCCAAACAGATGGAAGAACTTTTCCACCTCAGACAGTCAGTCCTGTTTCAGAAATCAGGCATAGGGTCTGTGAGATGTTAGTGGACATTTCAGTGTTGAACTGCCACAGGCACCTCCTGGAGGGGGATCCTGACATGCCAACTGCGACCTAGCTGATGCAGCTTATGTCTGTTGCCTTAGCCGCAGATTCTCCCTGTGTAGACTGGTGCTTCTGGAGCAGGGCCACAAGCACAGACAGGTGGGATCACATTGACATGCAGAGCACGGATGACCAACAGTGGGTCTGGAGCTTTCACCTAAAGGAGCAGACATTCCTGGAGGTCTGAGATCAGCTCGCCCCAGCCCTTCAGCACCTGTATATCCACATGAGGGAGCCCATGCTGGTCCCGAAGTAGGTCACTACAGCTGTTTGGAAGTAGGCTACCCCACGCGGCTACAGGTCCATAGCTAGCCAGTTTGGAGTTGGCAAATCAACTCTGGGGGTTGTTGTGGCAAAGGTTTGAGAAGTGAGCAGGACTGTGAGGTACCCAAAGATGGTCGACATTACAAATGTTCCTGACATTATTGCTGGCTTTGAGAGAATGGACTTTCCAAACTGCCCCAGGCCATTGATGGGAATCATGTGCGTATAGTTTGCCCTCCACAAGGAGCACATGAGTACATAATCCACAAAGGGTACTACTCCGTCATTAGGCAGGCCCTGGTTGACCACAGGGGCAGATTAAAGAACACTAACATGGACTGCACTGGCAGGGTGCATGATGCTAGGGTGTTCCATACTTTACCTTCACGGGCAACCTGGGATATTGTTCTCACCAAATGACATTGTTATAAATGGAGTCAGTGTCGCCACTGCCATTCTAGAGGACACTGCTTATCTCCTGTTGCTTGTGAAACCATACGCTGATTTCAGACCACCTTACAAAAGAAGGCTCAACTACACAATCAGGAGCTGGAGGATACTCGTGGATATGCATATGGTGGATTGAAATCCTGTCAGGCCCCGCCTTCAAAACTATTTGGATGCCACTGTCATCAGTGCAGTCTTCATTACTGTGTCATTCTGTTTTCTGCAGAATATCTGCGAGGAGACGGGGTGAACCTTTTGGCCAGGGGTGAACTCAGGATACTGCTGGATTTCTGAACCAGTACAAACAGCCCGACAGTGAAACTGTCTTGACTGGTGTTGGATCCACATGTGCAGTGGAAATTGGGGATGCTTCCTGAGCCCACTTCATGGGTTTGCACAGTCCTATTCATGAGGGAGGGATAATGAAATGGCATTTCAGGTTATGCTATATATGGGTGTGGGGCAGCTGTTGGATTTTTTAAAATGTATTGGCATTATGAATTTTGTAATCACTTTCATGACATGTATGCAGATGTGTTGTGTATTTTATCAATACTGGCCACATACTGCAACTCACAATTTATGGATTACTGTGATAACGGTTTGTAAATCTTTATTATGACATTTATTGAGAATGGTCATGTTATGACAGCTATGAAAATCTGTGCCACTTTTAACATTACATATAATAAAGCTTGCTATTTTAGCCTTGTGTGCAAATTCCTTATTTTACACTGGTAAAATAGTCTGAGCTACAACTCCCAGCCCTAGAGAGAAGGGTGAGGGGGAGCTCCTGTCTGGAGGTGGGAGCTACCAACTTCTCTAAAGACGAAAGACAGAGGAGCTGCTTGCAATGCAGACCGACTACTGCAGGAAAGGCTGGGAGCAGTCTTGGAGAAAGCACCTTTCCTAGCTGGCTAAGAAAAAGCTTTGAAGAACCATAGATACAGGGGAAGTGGAGCCTGCACTCTGGTAGCCATGACTGCAAGTTATCACTCAAACAGCTGCTTCTTCTGCATTCGGTCTTCCTCCCTTAAACTGCAGTCATGCTCCACGAATCTGTCCACCAGTTTCTCTCTTTCTGCCTTCATGCATCCTTATCCTTTTCGTACTCCATGTGATCCTTCTGGAATTATAGCTGCTGATTCATTTGATCTAGCAGCTCTTGCATCAGCTCACTCTTTCTCCTTGCTCGCAGTAGGTGGGCTGTACCTTCAGGCTTCTGGTGCTGTGTATTTGCCTTGCAGAAGTGGAGGGGCCTTGGAAGGGAAAAGAAAGAGTTCTTTATCGTTTAACAAAATAAAAATTATATTTCCCACCTTCAAAAGGGCTGCATTAATTCAGGGCTAAAGATGATAACTTTTAATCACTGGGCTTTATTTTATTCAGTCAAAAACACTGGCCACTTTAGACTCCTTTTGGAACAGCACTGAAAACCACCATACATCATAGTAAAGTACAAATTTAAAAAATCAATCACAATGATTTCTACATCCCCTCAATTTTTTCCAGGAAGTGGGGGAAGTTATGAGTGGCCTAGTTACTAGCTATTGTTTTTCAGTCCCTTCAGGAAGGTCAAACTCTGGAGAACACTGATATTCTGGATGTCTCCGAATGGAACCATGAATTTCTGTTCCAGGCCAGTGAGGACAGCCATCCATCTATGCTAAGGAGATATTTAGGCATCTCGTGACCAACGAGCACATCTCAGGATGGAGGGGGTTCATGAGTTTCAGAGGCAGACTTAATAAGTCTGCCCTGCCCCAGAATGCAACCAACCAACTGGTGTTCCTACTCCGTAAGAAGTTCCCTTTCATCACCAGCCAGCAATGAGTGAAAATTAGTGTCAAAATCAAAGAGATGCTGATTCAGTCTGGAGATGCAGTACAGCCTCCTTACAAGCACCATGCATCCATGCAGAGACCTGATGGACTGTAGTTTGGATTCATATATTAAATCCAGCTATGGACCAAATATATATACTCTGGTTTTGTTTGGACTCCTAAGAGCCATTTTCCTGAGGGGACCCAGTTCACAGCAGTTCAAGACAATGCAGGTGTGGATGATATATAAAGTGCACTGTATTACGCAGAAAGGGAATGTGAGACTATTGATTGCGGAGCCCAACCCATACTTAAAACAATTAATGAGTAACTGGTAGCAATCTCAAAAGAATGGCTTGTTTAAATGTTGTCCTTATTTTGCGGTGTCCATTTTGAATCCCTCATTGAGCTGGGGTAAGCCGGGGGGATGGTAGGTGCGTGGCAAGGCTTCTGCCCTGAATGGGAGCACACCAAAACCCCACTTTGTATTAATAACTGAATAGAGCCATAATCTGGAAATCCCACCCATCTGTATATTAATAGTAACAAACATGGCAGCAGAAACGTACCAGGCTCCATCTCTGGTGCTTGCTCTGATGCCATCTAGGCAGAGGGCTGCTCCTTAGGGCCATTCCCAGGCAGCTGCTCCGGGTCTGTACACCCCTGAACTTTAGTTTGATTGTTGTGTTTGTTGATTGTTCATAAATTAGAACCAGAATCAAATTTTACAACTCAGGCCCATCTTTATTTCCACTGCCACCAATAGTTGGCCGGTAAGGTGCAGCTCTCATCCAAGTATCTCAACATTCTTTTCTAACATTACTCAACCCTTACAACACCCCTAAAGGGTAGGTATGATTACACCTGTTTGACAATAGGGAAACTTGGTTAATTTTAACTTGCGAAGCCATGGTTAATTATAACTTGTTATAAGTAATGAGGTTAGTTATGGCTTTCTGAAATCTACTCAGTGAGTCAATATCAGCCAGGAATAAAAACCAGAAGCCCTAACTCCACATCGTTCCCAGGCACATCACATCCCATAGCTATTATGTAGAGGAGACAATGAACACTGAGGGGAAGAACGCTCATTCAAACAAAAGCAATGAAGGAACTTCAGGCTATTACAGTGTCTCCCATGATGATGCCTTTACTTAACAAAGGTCCAATCGGTCTGTCATTTAACTGTGGGCAACTAGTTAGCCCCCTCCTCTTGAAGCTATACTCACTTCTCTTGAAATTTAAATAACTTCCTTCTCATTAACAAATTAGTCCTGCATGAGGTCCATTTTCTGCACACACAGGAGGTTAAACTATGCACAAGCGAGTGACAGCACAAGAATTCAAGTTTCCTTAGGGCGATAATTAGCCAATGACCAGAATGGCTCAGTGCTCTCCACACCCGATGGTCAATAGAAACAATATGTAATAGGATGTGACTGGTGGAGGCCTCAGGCGAGCATCTGAAAATAAAACACAACCCACACACTCACCAGCTGGAACTACAGCCTTCAAACTGCTATTTAATTGCCCTGTTTTATACAAATGTGAGGCTTTTAGATCATTGTTTTTAAATCGACCTACTGCTTATAGAATGACTTTGTTTTATGTTCCTACAGCATTACTTTAAAGAGCAGTGTGAAAAAAAAACATATCTTGTGCGTTCAGGGGTGGTGAGAAGGAAGCATGCAAAGGGAAAAAACCCTTCAACCAATAAAAATGTCATAATATGATAATAATTTGAACTTATTTTTATAGAGGGTCTTTTGTGCTGAAGGACCCCAGAGCAAGATTTTTTTTTTTTAAAGGATGTAGAAAGTCAGTGGCAGCTACAGAATGCTCAGCACTTTTGAGAATCAGGTCCCTTATTTAGTCACCTAAATATGAATGTACAGTTGTTACCTAATTACAGGCACCCAATTTTGAACATCTTGGCCATATAAGCCACTTCCCCCATCACTGACTCCGTGTGGGCATCAGGGTCCAGCTGCACAGAACTGTGGTCTCTGCTTAAAGGTACAAGTGTCTGCCAGGTGAGGCCCAAACTGAAAGCTTCTTTAAAACTGTAGTGCTTCAGTGTAGTACTCGCTACAGCTATTGGAAGGGTTCTCAGATCGCTGTAGTTAATCCACCTCCCTAAGAGGCGGTTGCTAGGTCGACAGAAGGTTCTTCCATCAACCTAATGTTGTCTACGCCATGGGTAAGGTCAGCTTGTGGGTTTTTCACACACCTGAGTGACGTAGCTGGGTTGACCTAACTTTTTAATGCAGGCATGGCCTTAGCAACAGCACTGTTTCCAAATGGCAGTGATGAGTGCCTTATGGGTACCTACACAGATAAGACGTATTTTAGCGTTGATTAAACACAGTGGTGTGTGCATTCAGATCACAGACTTGATTCTGTAGTTTTTACACAGAAAAAACTTCTATGCAGTCAGCCCATGTCTTGCCTGTACTGTATATAGACTGTACAAGACAGTGCCCTACATTGTGTTGTGGACTTCAATGTTGCCAGCTCTCACAATTCTCCTGAAAGCCTCACAGTATTTGGTGGTTTTTTTTTCTTAAAGCCCTGCATACTGGAGTCATGTGATTACATGAGAATGTCCACTTTCATTTAAAAAATAAAGAATGCTTCCAGCACTCATAGTTACAGAGGAAAGCTTGAAAACAAGAACCCTAAAGGGAAAAAAAAACCCAGAAAACAAAAGGATACTACCCAGTTCTGATACACTACACAAATAAAAAACACCCTCCTTATTTTTTTCTTTAATCTCATGATTTTTAAACACAGGAGGTTGGCAACAGGGCACATAAACTATGTATTACCCTCTCTAACTTTTCCCATACATAATGACACGTTTCAGGAGTAACAGCTGTGTTAGTCTGTATTCGCAAAAAGAAAAGGAGTACTTGTGGCACCTTAGAGACTAACCAATTTATTTGAGCATGAGCTTTCGTGAGCTACAGCTCACTTCATTGGATGGAGTGAGCTGTAGCTCACGAAAGCTTATGCTGAAATAAATTGGTTAGTCTCTACGGTGTCAGAAGTCCTCCTTTTCTTTTTCCCATACAATATCCACCAAAATCTTCTCTTTCCTACATCTTCATCTATCTGATGGTGAAGTAGACTCACCTGCTGAATCTATAACCACCAACCTACTAAGGGCAGGTCTACCCTACCGCACTACTACTCACTGCTTTAGCGCATGTGGAGAATATGCTCTAGGCTGATGGGAGAGAGCTCGCCTGTCGGCTTAATAACTCCCCCTCCGTGAGAGGTGGTCGCTATGTTGGTGGCAGAAGCTCTCCTGCTGACATAGCACTGTCTACATGTGGGGTTAAGGTAGGTAAGGTAAGGCTGCTCGGGGTTGGACTTTTCACACCCCTGAGCGGCTTAGTTATACCAGAATAAATATGTAGTGCAGACCAAGTGCCTATATGCCTTGTACATTCATGCTACTACGCTCTCTTACCCTGCTCTGTATTCTTAAGAAAATGTGTAACCCACACACCTCCTGGGTGTGGTGTTCTGTCCCATCTAGTGGCACCGAGACCACTTAGAGAGAGAGATAAAATGATTCGCTACCAGCCAGCTGGCTTTTGGCTCACGCTGTAGAGGCTCCTGCTCTAGAGGTCCCAGGTTCGATCGGGGTCTGTCGGTGTTACAAAGGCCGTAGAGCTTTTTCTAAGCTTACCCCATTTTCCCAATACTCTCGCTAAACCCGATATAGTCTGTCACCTTAAAGTGTCCACCTTCTTCATAAAGAGCCTTTCTATCCTGAGAGCACTCCCTTCTTTCCAATAGCAGATGATCAATTGTTCTCCACCCTACCTTCCACTCCCACCTCTTTTAGAACCAGGTACGAATTAACAAGCCACTCCTGTCACAATGAGTCAGCAGTTGTTAGGATATAGATATTCAGGCCTGTCTGTAAAGGCCTGTACTTTAAGAATTTAGGGGTATTCTTATCACTTGGCTAGTTCTAGAGGTATAAAAGAAAAAATCAAAATCACTGTCTGCTGGTGTAAGGGCCTTCTCTTACTGTGACAGTTTGAGGCCCTGTGCTTAGGCTAAGGCCTTTGGCTAAGCAGCAGAGGCAGCCATAAGCCAGGAAGCGAACAGTCACATCCTCACATTCCAAACTAGTCACATTGAAAGAAGGTGCTATTGGGCTGTTAGGAATACAATCCTGTCCTGAATACAATCCTGTCCTGATAATTCCTATCACCTCCAGAGAAAGGGAAGTGCCTAGAAAATGTAAAAGGAAACTTAGTTTGATAGCATCCTGTCTGGCAAGAACTCACTTATCAATAGCTGGGATGTGAAATCCTCACTTCTGTATTGTTTTGTCATTAGAGTTCCCACTTTGCTATTGTTTGTCTGTATAATCTCTGTCTGGTTCTGTGATTGCTTCTGTCTGCTGTATAATTAATTTTGCTGGGTGTAATCTAATTAAGGTGGTGGGATATAATTGGTTAGCTAATCATGTTACAATATGTTAGGATTGGTTAGTTAAATTTCAGTAGAATGATTGGTTAAGGTATAGCTAAGAATATTACTATATAAATTAGGGGCAAACAGGAAGTAAGTTGGGATTCGAAAATAAGGAAAAAGGAACTTGTATTTAAGCTTGCTGGAAGTTCACCCCAATAAACATCGAATTGTTTGCACCTTCGGACTTCGGGTATTGTTGCTCTCTGTTCATGCGAGAAGGACCAGGGAAGTGGGAGAGTGAAGGAATAAGCTCTCTAACATCTGTCACTGAGGGGCTTTGTGCAGAACTTAATGTCTCCAAATAGGGTGAGTCGACAGAAAAGCCCTGGCGGCCTGCTAAACTACTCATCCCCGCAAGTGCACTGTCTGATTTAGCCAACGTTAAAAGCAAACAAAGAAAACTGTTTTAATAGACATTTTAAAAGTAAAGGTGACAAAAGTGTGGGTTTTTTTTTTTTTTAATTTCACTTCAAGTCAGCCTCACCTATGTTTTAGTATAACTTCTCTTTGTAGTACGTGACCCCTTCATTCAGGGCTGTTACATGAGACATATGACTGCCAACACTCAGTCCATCTCTCCAGCTGACACCAGATACAACAGGAGAGAAATGAATATTTAAACAGGAGACATAAGCTCTTTGGCACACAGACTTTGGTTCTGGGTTTGTACAGCACCTAGCATAATGGGCATGACTGGGTCTCGTAGGAGCTACTGCAATAACAATAAAAAAAGCATGGTGCATGGAGCTGGAATATTAGCTTGGCTGTGAGGACACCAGGGGTCTAGTCCTCCCTCTCCCACTGACCAGCTGTGTGACCTAGAGCAAGTCACTTCACCTCTCTGAATTTCAGTTTCCCTCTCTATAAAATATTTCCCGTTCTTTGTAAAGGGGGTTTGAGGTCTCCATTAGCAAAGTGCTATATGAGCTTGATCCAAGGCCCACTGAAATCAACGGGAATCTTTCTATAAGACATACATATTACACCCTACAATCTCTTTGAGGACCCTTCAAACACAATTAAAAACAGAACAACAGCTAAATGCCAGGAGTCCTTGTCCTATCTGTCCATTTTCATAAGTGATTCATTCTCCAGGTTTAGCCCAAGAGTATGTGCTAAAACGTGACTCCTGTTATTCAGATTACATTAATTGAGGACTTTCTGCCTTGCTAACAAAGGAAGTGATAATGTCTCTCCCTTTGCTTTTAAAATCTTCACCTCCCGCAACAGCTTTGGTGTCTTTGAGAGTATATAACAAAGCAGATTGTAGAAATTAATTAATTATGTGTGTTAATTTCTCACTTTTACCCTTCGTTGCACCTCTTTATTCCTTGGTCTTGCTTTTTTGTTAAATTAAACTTATATGGCTTTTTTTTTTAATTTAACTGTATATTGTACATAGCTGCTAAAGAATGTCAACCATGTGAAACATATTAACTAGGAGTTTTAAATGATTCCATGGAAAAATTATACTGGTATACAGCCAAATATATAACGATTAAACCAATAGCAAACCCTTCCCTCTGCCTTTCATGTTTTAAACAAACTTTAACCACAAATAAAGTCTAGCATACATGCTAAGAAGCAGATATTGATTAAAGGTCTCTTCCTGCAAGGCTTCTAGTAAATTATTTCAGTCTATTTGGTTTGCTAGAGAGATATGTTAAACTGTAATTCAAACACTGGCCAACAGTTTGCATTCTCCTTGCATCTTTTCAGTAACTGCCATCACCATTTCTGTATTGCTCTCAGCCTATCACACTTATATCATAAGAGACTGGGAGATTTTAATGCAACAAATTAGTTCAATTCCAAGTTGAGATGGGCAGAAGGTCCCTTAGGTCTCAAAACCAAAGTATGATCATGGCATTATATGGTAATAACGGATATCTTGTCTTTCTGAATTACAATTTTAGAAGCTACTCGCATGTCCAGAAGGATCTTCCTTCTCTTTTCCCCCACTGGAAGCAGCACACACCTCAAATGACTTTCCAGTGGCAAGAAAACAGTAATTCTGGAGCAGTTAGGGGCAGCCAGAACACAGGATTGCTGAGTTCTGGTTGTGGCCTCTATTAGACTCTTTGGGGTTGCATATTTAAATATTATCAATACTTGTCTTCTGACCTCACTGGTGTGTCTTAAGAATTAAATTAGTTAATATTTGCAAAGCACTTTGATTAAAAAAAGCTTTGGTATTATTAGGGAACATTGGTGGTTGCTCCATAGTGAAGGCCTGCAAATGAGTTTCTAAGTCTGCTATTGGTCCCCCTCTAAAATCCATAAAAAACTTCACCTGTTCCAGAATTGATGACATAACCCACAACCACTCAGGCTGGCACTCTGTCCCCATCTAGTGGTGCCTTCGGCTCATAAAGAGGTTGATGAGCCTGCTACAGTCATAGGGCGAGATTCACAAAGGTACTTATGTGTTGTGATGCTGATCATTGTGACAGCTAACTTTTAGGTGCCTAGAAAATCACAAGAAGTATGTTGCAATTCACAAAGCCTGACACCTAGGCTCCCTATACAATGAATGGAGCTAGATGGGCACCATAGAATGGGATCCACAAAAGCCAGCATGCTGGCGGGGGGAGGTCAGAGCCACCTAAACTAGCCAATAGGAGATGCTGATGAGGGGAGGGGGTGCTAAGCCATTCACAGAGATCTTTCTGTGATGCAGGGTGGTGCTTACCTCTGCTCGCAATTCTCAGTGGCAAATCCTCTCCTGGAAGTAGGCACCTGACACATTTTGTGCAGGAATCTGGAAGTGGGGAAGCATGAGAGAAGAGAAGAGGATCTCCTTCATAACTTCTGGTCCAGTGGGTGGGGTACTCAACTGGGATGTGGGAGACCCCCTGTTCAAGTCCCCCCCTCTGCCTGATGAGCAGGGATTTGAACAGGGATCTGCTACCTCTCAGCTGAGTGCCCCAACCACTGGACTATGGGATAATCTGAGGGGTGGGGGGTCTCCCTCAGTCTCTCCTGTTGAAGCTGTTACACTGGGGCTAAACAAATAACAATTAATTGACCGAGCAAGAGGTAGGGAGAATGCCTCTATAGCGTGGTGGTTAGAGCAGAAACGACATAGTAGGAGATCCAATATCCTGCACCAATGACTCTGACTATCTTGCATAGATCTAGGCAGTTTCTGAACATGCCTAGCAGAGTGGACCCCACAGGTGAGTTAGGCAGAAAAGGACCTAGTTTGTGAATCACTTTGTGCCTTAGGCGGGAGATTGACATCCCAGTGCATGCCGAGAGGTGTCTAGGGAACTCTTACTGCAAAAACTTAAGAGCCTACCAGGTTCAGCAGCAGCCAAACTAAAGTTTTATGAATCGCAGTGGTACCTAAAAGAGACTTAGGCACCTAAGTCTGCAGTGAGGCATCTAAATATCTTTGCAAATATAGTCCATAGAGTTTCTGGCCAGAAGGACCACCAAAATATCTAGTCTGACCTCCAGTCTATTGTAGGTAAGGTTCCATGTTTGTCATGGAGGTCACGGAAGTCACAGATTCTGTGACTTTCCGTGACCATTGTGACCTCTGCAGCAGCCCGTGCAGCTGGCCTGGGAGCCGCCTGAGAAACTTGGGCTGCTGCTGGGGTAGTCTCGGGCCCCAGCAGCAGGAGTTGGGTGTAGGGGGGCTCAGGGCTGAGGGCTGGGGGTCAGGGCGGTGCTTACCTGGGGGGAGCTCCCTGGAAGAGCGACAGGAATTCCCCCCCCTCAGCTCCTAGCTCCACATGCTGCCTCCACTCACAGGCACCGCCCCCGCAGTTCCCATTGGCCACAGTTCCCAACCAATGGGAGATGCAGAACTGGGGCTTGGGTGGAGCGGAGGCAGCACATGGAGCTAGGAGCTGGAAGTTACCGCTTCCCAGGAGCCAGGTAGGGAACCTGCCAAAGGTCTGCCAAGCCTCCCCCACCCCCGAGCACCCATGTCACCTCCCCCAGGGCCTGCTCCCCATGAGGGACCCGGACCCCCCCAGCACCTGCATCACCCCCCCAGGCCGCACTCCCCCCGAGCACCCACATTACCCTTCCCGAGCGAGCACCCCCCCCCGAGTACCTGCTATGCCCCCCTGGGCCATGCCCACCCAGCACCATGGTGCCCTCAGGTCCATCCTCCCGAGCCCCTCCCCCAGTTTTTAGTCAGGGGTATATAGTAAATGTCATGGACAGGTCATAGGCCGTGAATTTTTGTTTTGTTTGTCCATGACTTTTACTAAAAATACCCGTGACCAGTGGCCTATTAACGCCTAGCCCGACAAGGCCTAGGCCTAGGGCGGCAAATTTGCAGGGGCGGCAAATTTATAATAGCAGTCAGAAGCTGCTTCCCCCAGCGCCGGTTCGCGCCCTCTGCCCCTGGTCCCGCCCCGACTCCACCCCTTCCCCGCCCCCATTTCCCGCCTCCTCCCTGCTCCTATTGGTCCCCTTCCCCAAATCCCCATCCCGGCCCCCCCCCCCTCCTGAGTGCACCGCGTTCCCCCCCACTGCCTCCCTCCTTCACAAAGCCGTTTCGTGCACAAGCACTGGCAGGGAGCGGGGAGAAGCAGGACCCAGCGGCACACTCAGGGGAGGAGGCGGAGGTGGAGGCGAGCTGTGGCAGGGGGCGGGGGGGAGCTGCTGGGGGGGGCGGGGCGGCAATTATTTCAGGGCCTAGGGGCGGCAAAATCATTAATCCACCACTGCCCGTGACTAAAACATATCCTTAACCACAGGCCACTAAACACCACCCAGCCACCCACCCACCAAACCCAATAGCCAGAATAAGACCAAAATAGTACAGCCCTCAGGAGACTAAACATAGTCATCACCCTTGGGTCTTTTAACTCAGGCAGTAGAGTGTCATGATTTTAGACACAGCAGTCATAAATGCTCAGCCCCTCTGCTGCTGACCTGGCCAAGGGCACACCATTACAGTAGGCTAGAGCTGAATCTCAGATTTTTTTTTTCACTTTGTGTACAGTGAATCAGACAATCCGCAAATGGTGTCTTCCCCCCCCTCCCCCCCGAAATAGGGATATTCACCAAAAAATATCAAGAAATTGTCTATATATTGTTATGTGTTTATTTATGCCACTTCATAGCAAAACAACAGAAATTGGGAGAGAAATACAACTTTTGTTTACTGGACTGCCCTGTAGCTGAGGTCAAGTGCAGGACATAGAAGCTTAGCTGAATAAAGCTTAATTTCAAGCGCTGTTACCGTTTGAACTTGGAACGTTGCTCAGCATCATCGGCTCCAGTGAACATTCAAAAGGTTGCTGTAGAACTAAGCTTTTGTTTTTAATAACAGTAAATCTCTAGCCCTTTTTCACAAAAAGGAAGGATGAAAATGTGAGCCAGGAACTAAAGAGGTTTGTCAAGTGAAAACGTAAGAATTTTTCCACCACAGGGTTCATGTGTAGGGAGAGGACTGGGGAAGAGTTCTTCTTCCTGTGAATTGCCTGAGGTCTACAGAAGTGGAGAACTTAGCTAATGTTGGTGGGAAGATGGAAACTCTTTGAAGAACATTTCCCCGATAACATTGACCATTACTGAGGGCATCTGCCCACGGATTTCAATGTCCACATACAGACTTTGAGTCCTTTTGGACATCTCAATGCTACCGGATGCAAAAAAGCCATGGCAGCAAAAAAAGCATCCACGGACTTTCATCTCTGACGGATTGGAGGATTGAGCCCCATCCTATCAGACACAGACCTGCCATATGGATACATGCTTTCCTGACCTCCAGGCTTGATTATTGCTAATTACTCTGCCTGGAAATGAACCCACATGGCACAAAATGCAGCAGCCCAACTTCTAGCAAAACAAGTCACTTTGAAAACATCTCCCTGATGCTCTGTGCACCAGCTCCCACACTGAATATGACAGATGCTCCAGTCGTTGGGCAATAGTTTGGGAGTTGGGAGACCTGGGTCTGATCCTCTACAAACTTCCTGTGTGACCTTGGTCAAGTTGCTTATTCATCTGTAATATGGGGATAATAGCACTTTCCTACCTCTCAAGGGTGATGAGAGGATAAATGCATTAGAGATTGTGTGGTGCTCAGGTACTATGAGAAAGGGGGCATATAGACCATGAAATCCAGCTCAAATCTCTGTTCTGATGTTCAGACCCCTCCATGGAATATTACCAAGCAGCCTCAGTTATCACCTTGCCTTTGTCAACTGGAAAAATGAAGCTGCAGCCATGGTGTCTATAGTGTGGCTCACAGCTAGGGCATAATTTAGGAGGGGCAGAGTCCCAGGAAGTCACTGTCAGCCAGCTATCCCTGGAGAATGTGAGTGCAGATCACGGGTGATGGCACATACTTAACACAGTGCGTTTATTATTACTGGGTTGCTTGAAAGGGTGGGTGGAATGAGAGCTTTTCCCTGTTGAAGCCAGTATCTCTGTGGACCAAGGCTACGTCTACACTGGCCAGTTTTAGTGCAAAAGGTCAGGTTTTTGAGCAAAAACCACATTAGCGTGGTTTCACTGGAAATCCACATTTTGCGCTGAAGCTGTTGAGTTTTGGCGCAAAAATAAAACCACCCCAACGAGAGTATTTTTGCTTTTTGGGCTGATGCTTTGGGGCTGATGTGCCAGTGAAGACACCTGATTGCTGTTACGGGTCTAACTGCCCTCCGGAGCTGTCCCACAATGCGGAGTGGGAGTGGCCGCTCCTTGAAACTTAGCAGTCCTGCCTGCAGGTATGTGCCCCTCCCCTTTAGCTCCATTCTGACAGCTGGTGCTGTCATTGCTCCAGGACATAAAACAAATTATTATTGTGAAATGCTTCTGCTGCCTCCCACAATGGGAAAAGACAGAATGTGCTGTGCAGAGTCAGGAAGGGAGGCGGGGGCTGAGGTCCGTGTCTCCCCATCCCCTTGCCTTGGGACTGGTTGCTTCCTACAGCTGTCACACACACATATCCACCCCTGCCCACAATAATGATTTGCTTTGTGTCCCGGAGCAGTGCACAGTGGGATAGCTACCACAGTGCGCTCCTCTCATCTGCAATGCAAGTGCGGCATATGTAAACAGTCTCTGACACCTGTGGAAAACAATGTGAATGCAAACCAGCGCTTTTCTTTTAGTGCTTTTCTCTCACTGACAAAACTCTCAGTGAAAAAAAACTCTGCCAGTGTAGACGTAGCCCAAGAGAGTGTCATGATTAGAAAAATACCAAGAGGGATCCTCACTCACAGCCAGTGGTGGCTGGGTCTGTGGCTGAGGGGCAGTTATACGGGTTATCTCCAGAAGCATAATAGCACAGATAGCCATGTAATGAGGGGTGGAACTTTGTTTAAGGATGTGATCCAGCATTCATTAGGTCAATGGAAAGACTCTCTTTGACTTCAGTGGGCATTGTGTCAGCTCCTTATGTAGCAGGATGGATACCAAAACATCCCTAAACGGTGCTACCAATCTGGACTGTGGTTGACACAGGAAGCTATTGCATACTATGTTGTCATGAAACTGCAACTAAGATACTAAAAGCATTTGGTGGTCATGGGTACAAAATATGACATGTGCTAGCAAGATTAATAGAGTATAAATAGCTACCAAACCCCCTACCCACGAGATACATATTTTAAAAGTCATCTCTCCTGTGAAAGTGATGCAATTCCATGACGCAAATCTATTTAGATTCCTTGCCCTCCTCTAGTGACAATTCTAAACACAGCCCCTCTGCAGCTATACATTGTTCTGTATCCCTTCCCTGAAGTGTGCAGACTAGGTAGAAAAAGATAGACATGTTATAAATTGCTCTGCTTATTGCAGTCATCTGGTTTTCTTAAAAACTCCTCAGTAACCACTGTCTGATGCTTTGCAAAAAGTGAGTCCCTGTATAAGCTGGTGTTAGTGATTCCCTTTCCGTGTTGTATCCACTTTGGGCTCATTACTGCTGGCCTCTCAGCCTCATTTTCCGCTCGCAGGTTTCCAGGAAAGATACTGTCAACTGAAATTAGAGATATCCTCCGGCTGATAGGTGCAGTCCTTGGTCTAAAATGACATCTCTGGCCTCCTAGGTAACTTCACCCACATGCCAGGCAATTACACATCACCTAAATGAAGTGCCAGGCTCACCATGACTACACTATACTGGCTGGGAACTCCGAGTCTCTCCGGCAGATCATCTAATAGTCCTTGATTCAACTGAATTCTCTCCCCAGTGCAACCACATTGAAGTGTTGACAGAATTGGCACTTAGAAGTCACAGTGATAGGTGTCTTTGAAAAATACTAGAGCTACACAGTAAAGCTGATAGAATTGCAATTTCTCTTGGGGGAAATATTGATATCTTGACATTCGTTTTCGTCTTGAATTGAGACAAAAAGTTGAAATATCTAAACATTTTGCAAAATGAAAATTCCGAAACAACAACAAAAAGGAAACATCTAGATGTTTGGAAAAGTCACAATTCTTTGTGCACTGCGGCAACTCAGCCACAGGGAAAGGCCATGATACATCACAGCCGACATAGCCCAGCTGGGAAGCCAGGCCCATAGGTAATATAGGGGCATGAGGGATCCAGAACTACAATTTGTATAAGATACTGCAGACTCAGGTGACTGCAGAGATTAATGGGGAATGTTTGTTGAGATGTCCCAGCAGAAAATTTTGATGAAACCCCATGTTCCAATGGGAAAATATTTCATTCAATTTTTTTTTGACCCTCCAAGCTAGAGATATTCTTCAATATTCTGATCAGTCTTCCTGGGTTTTGTGCAGTAGGTTCCAGCTTGAAATACCGAAGGTGATATCATGTGTTTTCTATAAATAACACTCGAATAGACCTTTTACCATTTTCTGAGTGCTTTACATTTTTTGTTACGCTGAAGCCCTCTAGGGACCTCACCATGCCAATTTCATTCACCAGAGAAAGAGTTGCAATAGAAAACCTTAAAACAAATAGATAATCTAATTAATCTTCACCACCGTTTTGTGAGGTAGATAAGTGCTGTTGTCTCTGTTGTCTGGATCGTGAAATTAGGGGTTGAGGACTTAGACGACTTGCTCAAATCCAAGACACTTTTCACGAAGACGTTTTAACAGCATTTCAATTAGCTTGGTATACAGGAAAAGAGAAGACACTGAGGGAATATTTATGTTATTTCTCTTGCTGTGGCAATAGTCATAGCCTGTTGGATGGCCAGGCTGGGGTGGAGGTTGAGGGAACTGTAGCCCTTTCTTCTCCGTGAGGCCCAGATCTATCCCTCGCAAGGAGAAACCCACAGAGGGGCCAGAGGAACAGGAAAACTCTGTGTGTTTCCCCTCACTGAGCTTCCTTTCTGCTGTTCCCTGGTGAAGCAGGTTCCTCCAGGATGGAATGGGCAGCTGGTTCTGCCCCAAACCACATAAGGATATCACAAGATACAACAAAAGCCTGTGATAGTGCACTGCCTCTAGGTCCTTTTGGCCAGGTCCTTGGCTCCCGGCCACACCATGCAGCCACCTTAAGGTCAGCACAGGTATCACTTTCCTCCAGAAACCCCCTATCTAGGGTAATGCTGTGCAGTGGCTTCTCTCATTGAATCGGCTACCGGTTCTGCTTCAGTAGCAGTTACCTGTCAGTTAACTGGAGACTATAGTTGTTGTAATCTTGCATTATTATGTCTATTGTGTTAATGCTTGTCTCAGAAATAAAGAGGAGAGTTATTTCTCCATGACAGAAATGAACTGCATGGATGTTGCTAATAGCACTTAAGTAGTGCCATAAAACAGCTAAAGTCGCCTTCTGAGTTTCCAGAGAAACTTTCTCCAGAGGGAATGTTCTGGTCCTTAAGGTTTTACATAAAAATAAATAAATAAATAGATAGATCAGGAAACAGACATTCCAATGAACAAGGAAGTCTACAGAGTGAGAGATCCACATACAAAGAAGCATGCCACTATGTATTGTATATTTGCATAACTCCCCCATACAAATGCTTCATGGGGTTAAAAGCGACAAAGTTTACATTTTAAAGGACAACAGCTGTGAGAGGGAGAGATGTAGAGGTGAAGGTGAAGGCAGAGGGAGAAAAGAGACATTTTTCAGATGAGATCTGAAAATAGATAGAGAGGCAACAAGGCCGAAAGATACGAAGAATGCCAGTGCAGACTGCAGGGGATGCAGAAGTGTAATGGAATTGGGAGATAAGAGGGGCATGATTCTGACATCACTTCTACCAGTTTGACAACTGTCAGTGGATTCAGATTTGCATGTTGTCAGTGAGATCAGTCTGTTAGTTAAGCCCAAGAAGTCCATAGAGGGTTTTATAACTCCACAGAACACATAGGACCAGAGCCTCAGCCGGTGTAACCATCATAGTTCCATTGTCTCCTATGGAGCCATGCCATTGTACCTCAGCTACAACCAGCTACACTCTTTGTCAGGACCAGTGCTCCATTTAGCAGCTCTGGGCTGGATCCAGAGCTCATTGGAATTGATGAAAGGATTCCTGTTGGCTTCCAGGAGTTATAGATCAGGACTTTAGTGACTACTTCTCCCCATTTTGTGCAAACGCCCACTTTGCTATGACTCCTGTGATGGAGGTGAGTTATAAAGAGGAATCACACAGTCTGTGTCTCTGTCCTTCGGGCCTGAATGGGATCAAATAGGTGAAAGAGGCAAATGCCGTGCTAAGCACTGTGAAATAAGCATATTTCTAGACTAAAAAGAAACAGCCTGGAATCCTTTGAGGAGAGGTTATGTCAATTAATGCTGCCCGAGGCAATTACAGCAACACATAGTGCGTTTGCTTGGTTGCCTCTGAGATGCAGGGCACTTGGTATTGAAAGAGCCACACTTGTTGCAAATGAATGAGTAACTCGTTAAAGAGAAGCTTGAACAGAGCCAGCCCAGTCAACTGAGTTGGTGGGTCTCAGGACAGTTCTTATTGGAATAAATGTCGATATCACATCACAAACACCCTCTGCTGGTTTGCCTCTTTCGGAGAGGTGGTTCTCTCCTGGTCAGTGATGGACAGGATACAGCATGGAGGAAACCGACACTGCTCTTGTCCATGCTGTACCTACTTAGTGGTCAAAGACAGAACTTCAGGACTGTCAATTCAACACCTTAAATGAACTCTTATGTCCTCATGCAAAGTCTAATGGAGTCAGTGGGAGTCTTTGTATTGACTTCAGTGGACTGGTCCCAAAATTCACATTAAAATATATTGCTGTGGGTTGAGTTAAACCTAATTTACACGGTTGTGTGTGACCTCCACCCCGCATTTAAGACAGTTGTAAGAGATAGCTTAGCAGCCCCTTACCTAAAACAATGGAGTTTGGATTATTCAGAGGTTCCACTGAGGATTGTCTTTGCAAAAGGAGGTGTGTGGTGGGGAGGAGAAGAAAACAGACTGAGAGGGAGCAGAAGACACACACATACCGTGGACAAGCTGAAAAAAAGAGACTTGAGGCTATAAACAAAGAAACTATCTCCTCTTATTTTGGTTTCTCCTCTGTTCAGATAAACTGGACTTGGTGCATTACTTGTAAATAAACAAGACTGCATCAAAAGTACCAGACTCCATCATCAGCTTCTCCAACAACTGAAAAACCTGAAAGACTCCATATGTAGGCTAGCCACTCAGGTCAAAAGGGGTGTCAATATGCACAAAATCATGTTCGATAGGATTTTTTGGAGAAGGTTGAGGGTATTTTTCCTGGAATGATGCGAGGCTGCAAAGGAGTTTTTAAAGGTGACTGGCTGGCTGAGTTCCTGTTTGAATGGTAAGTTAAATGCTGCTGGGATTGTTCTTGTATTATTAAGCATGTGATAGGTTTCCTATAGCTTTCTTTGTATTATGTAAATCTAAATAAATAAATAAAATTATGTTTATAGCCTACCACACTTTTAGTGTTATACAGAATCATAGAATATCAGGGTTGTAAGGGACCTCAGGAGGTCATCTAGTCCAACCCCCCTGGTCAAAGCAGGACCAATCCCCAACTAAATCATCCCAGCCAGGGCTTTGTCAAGCCTGACCTTAAAAACTTCAAAGGAAGGAGATTCCACCACCTCCCTAGGTAACGCATTCCAGTGCTTCACCACCCTCCTAGTGAAAAAGTTTTTCCTACTATCCAGCTTAAACTTCCCCCACTACAGCTTGAGACCATTACTCCTCGTTCCGTCATCCGCTACCACTGAGAACAGTCTAGATCCATCCTCTTTGGAACCCCCTTTCAGGTAGTTGAAAGCAGCTATCAAATCCCCCCTCATTCTTCTCTTCTGCAGACTCAACAATCCCAGTTCCCTCAGCCTCTCCTCATAAGTCATGTGTTTCAGTCCCCTAATCATTTTTGTTGCCCTCCGCTGGACGCTTTCCAATTTTTTCACATCCTTCTTGTAGTGTGGGGCCCAAAACTGGACACAGTACTCCAGATGAGGCCTCACCAATGTCGAATAGAGGGGAACGATCACGTCCCTCGATCTGCTGGCAATGCCCCTACTTACACATCCCAAAATGCTATTGGCCTTCTTGGCAACAAGGGCACACTGTTGACTCATATCCAGCTTCTCGTCCACTGCAACCCCTAGGTCCTTTTCTACAGAACTGCTGCCGAGCCATTCGGTCCCTAGTCTGTAGCGGTGCATGGGATTCTTCCGTCCTAAGTGCAGGACTCTGCACTTGTCCTTGTTGAACCTCATCAGATTTCTTTTGGCCCAATCCTCTAATTTGTCTAGGGCCCTCTGTATCCTATCCCTACCCTCCAGCATATCTACCTCTCCTCCCAGTTTAGTGTCATCTGCAAACTTGCTGAGGGTGCAATCCACACCATCCTCCAGATCATTTATGAAGATATTGAACAAAACCAGCCCCAGGACCGACCTTTGGGGCACTTCACTTGATACCGGCTGCCAAGTAGACATGGAGCCATTGATCACATAAGCAAGCAAGAAGAAAAGGAACAACATGAAGGCGGTTCCCATCTGTACACAGTTGCATCATTGTCAACCTGCTAAGGCCTCCTTTGGAAGTAGGTCTGGTCAACAATTTTTAACATTTTTAAATGTTGAAAAATGGTGAGAATTTTGTGGAGCAGCCCAGAAATAGCCAGTGATACAAGGCTGACATAAATTAGAGCAGCCCCTGGGGTTCTATACTTCGGAGCTCTACTGAATCAGTAGAGCAGCCCAGAATGTGGGAGGGGACAGGTAACTTAAATTCACCCTTGTCCTCCCTCTGCCTGCGCTTTGTGTTCCGTGTCCGATTGTAAACAGGCAAATTTACTTTGTAAACCATACCAAATCTCTGAGTGACATTGCAAGAGAGTGTTTAGCATGACAAATTCCTAACCATGTCTGTACTCCAAATGCCAGTCTCTTAGACAATTATTAGTCCAGTCGAAAGTGCATTTGTACCACGCTTTGGAAAATGAATGTAAAAATAGCACCCTCTTACCCTGTGGAGCAACTCCTTCAGCGCTGAGTCATATCTGCTGTCTCAAATTGGGTACCCAAAATCATGACACCGAAAATTACAGGACATTTTTGAAAAATTAGACCTTAGTGTATAAGAATCCCTTTATGAGAAGGACATTTATTAAAATGTTCTTTCCCTTCAAAGGAGGGAATGGACCCGCAGACATTTGAATGGGCTGAAACCAAAGGACAAATTGTTAATTGGTTGGAGCTGTATTATCTGCTTTAGATGCTGAGCTGCAATGTGCACTGCTCAGTAAGTATCTGTTACCATTTCTCCACCCAACCAACAGTAAGAAGTTCCTTTTATTTTATGATTCTTGAACACAAGTGCCATTGATGGGTGGACTCACTGAGGCTTGGATGCCACCAAAGCTCTAACAGCTGAAGGACCTATAGCATTTGGTTTAGAAGTTTGTGAGGCTAGAGCTACTGAATTTCCATGCACCATTGCTCAGAGGACAGGGTTTTTGCATTCAGAACTTTCTTCAACTGATGTTTGAATAAGTTGATTGGCATAGCAGTGTACAAGAGCATTGCCAATGATAATACATCAAGGAGCTGTGTCTAGTGCCACGTCACATTGGTAATTGCGTTTGACATAATGAGTCTACCTTCTATCGTTTCTAATTCAGTGGCAGGCTGCCAGATACTGGAAGGCCATTTTGGCAATCTCCCTTCTTTCACCCAAGGTAGTACATGGTTCTTTCACAGTTAGAAACCTTTTATTACTCCTGATAGCTGGAGGAAATAAATCTTTCATATTATTTGCATTTTGGACAGTGAAGCAGAAAATGCCTCAGGCCTTCCTCTCAAGTGGCCAAGCTGCAAAATCTGGTTCCAGCTCCAAACTTTCCCAAAGTTTAGGGTTGTTTGCTTTGGGGGTTTGGGTTCATGTCCATCTCAATTTAAAGGTGAGTTGCATGTTGTAAAATGTTTGTATTGTGAATGGAGCCTGTATTTTCAGAGAAAAAGTGTGTGTTCTGTACAAAGCTGGTTAAAAAAGGCCAGGAGTCACATTCTGTGCTGTGCCTCTAAAAGGCTCAGCGGAGAACCTGCAGGTCAGGAGAAGGGGGCTTAGATGGCTTGAAGTTATCTTTATTCCCTGTGCCCACCCAATCTTGGGCTGCTCTGACAGCTGGAGAATCCACCAGCATAGAGACAGTTCTGGGGACCTAAGTTATTGCAGCCTTCTAGGAAAGCTGTATGCGCTACAGCACTCCTCAGCATCTCAGGAACACCATGTGCTATGGCCTCACTCCCAACACTGTTCTCCTATCCACGGCCCTAGCCCCAACAAGCCCCCTACACTGGGGCTTGCAAGGGAGTTCTCAAGAGGCAACCCTACAGCTCTTTGCACTGTGCCCGAACCAGGGAAATCCTTGCCTGGCTAGTTACAGGGTTTTTCGGATCCCTTTATGCCGCTCCAGTCCTTTTATGCAACATCAGGAGGCTAGAGAGAGGGTGAGGATCTCATCTCAGGGATCTGTATTTCTGTCCTTTGTCCGTGAGGAAAATGAAGGGCTTTGACCTTTGTCTCCCCTTTCATAGTAAGCAATTTCTCCAATCTCTTCCCTTCCTGATGATTTGCCCCCTACAATGTTAATGTTCTGAACTTTCAAGCACAGAAATGGTACCGACAAATTGGGGCTCTGAAGACCTGCAGGTGTTTGTACTAGTCTTAGTAAAAAGCTGCAACATAGGATTGCAAAACGGAGAGGTAGGCTTTTTCTTCTTCCCTCTTTAATCAATGGGAGCTCTTCCACTGAGGTCTGTAGGATCAGGAGCAGGCACAATGCTCACAGATGCAAACAGGAAACCATTGAGTGCTTCTGAGTGTCTTGAAAATTGAATAGTCCAGAAAGCAGATCACAGAACAATTGTGAGCAGTACGTACTTCAGAACTGATGTTTGCTACCAGTTTTGGTTGAAAGCTTAAGGAAGCATTGCAAACTCCTAAAAGTAATGGTATATTTACTGTTGCTGGCACAGCTACCTGCAACTGGGCAAGGTCCCCCAGATGATGTTGAAGACACTTATTCATTTGTGACATATGCTTTGCCTCTTACTTTTGTTTGTGTTAACAGTTCACGTACCTTAAAGCCTTTATAAGAGACATTTACTCACCTGGTGCAGTAACGGAGGTTCTTCGAGACATATATCCCTGTGGGTACGCCACTTCAGATGTTGGTGGTCCTGGTACCACTGACTGTAGATTTTCGTAGTAGTGCCTGGTCGGAATGTGCGTGCACAGTAGCTGGTAAGGGGAGGAAATACAAATAAGGAAAAGGGGTTAAAGCCCTATTGAATATGCATTAGACAGGGTAACGTCAGCGTAGCGTATTATAAAAGTGGCATCCCGGGGCAGTAGGAGAGAGATGTAGCCCTTAGGAGGGGCCAGAATAATGACCACTGGTGAAGGTGAGGAAGGTGACAATGATGAGGAAGATAATCGCTAACATTTTAGGTTGTTCTTCAAGGGATGGTGTGACTATGGATGTTCAGATGTGTTTTCTGTATTATCTCTATCTACCTTACTGAGTTACAGTGTGTGTGCCTTTGCTAAATGCAAATTTGAGCTGGGCGAAATTCCTTCCTAGCCCGAAATCTAGGGATCTGCTTGATCCTGAGCATGTGAGCACGACACACCAGCCGAGCATCTAAGAAAGAGGATTGAGATCTGTATGAAGGGCTCTATTATTCATTATTAACTTTATTATTATCATCACCACTATCATCTCAAACAGATCCCTTTTGATTATTTTAGGCAGGAAAGCATACTGTTACTGTAATCGGATATCAGGGGTTATCTGTACATTACTTGAGAATCAGGTGGGAAAAGCTATAGCTATAAAGCTATATACATACAGCATACTCAGGAGCAGACTCTTTTCTAAGCTCCTCTGCGGTAGTGTGAAGTGAACAGGGAATGTGTTGCTGTGTATGTGTATTAAAAAAGGACAGATTCTTTGCAGTGTTATAGAAAGCTGGAGTCACAGCTCTGATATTAAATTGCTACCCTTTGAGCTTATTGGTACAAGTATCTCCAAGCATTAATGGAGCATATGTAAAGTTGATATATAAACCCTTGTGCAGGCTTATTACAGCCTGACCTCACTTCCTGCAACAGTAGTGATCGTTGACCAGACCTTATCACTCAGGAATTCCTCCCCTTCCTAGGTGGATGCCAGAGATGGTGAATGTTATTGCACATTCTAGTTCCTGATAGCTGGGACTCGAGAGTGAAAAGGACATAGAGAAACGGTTTTTAAATCTTGACCGGGGCAGTAAGGAGCAACAGGATATGGAGTCTTCCATTCACCATCACTAGATCAGCCCATGTCAGCCTTGCCTGAAAATCAATACCGACAGATGGCTGTTCAGTGGCGTAGATGAAATTGTTCTTTGGTCTCAGTCCGGGGCCTAGCGAACAGGTATCTGTATTACAGTTGGCACTAGCTGGCACCTTTGTTAACAATCTCAGCAGAGATGCCACGGACTGAACAGCCTGCAGAGACTGAACTGTCCTCTCAAACCTCCACAACAGGGTTGAGACATATTGGCAAGGTTGTGTGAGGAAATCTGCCCTGCTGCTACCTGTACTGTAACAGTGGTTTAATAGAGGACTTTCGTTTCCAAAGCCATCAGTCTATCATCTTTCACTAGTAGTAAGTTCACATACATATATCTATATATGAATTAATACATGTTAATATTTAGTATATAAAATGAGGACACCAGTTGGGGATCCATAGTTAACACTGGGATTTTCACTTAAAGCTGGGATATTCCTCTTTGTTATGTATGCAAAATCCAGCATATCCTCGCCACAGTTACAGCACTTACTCTCTGAGCATCAAATGAGTTTTTGGACTTTACAAGTTAATCAATTAATTTTATGAGTTAAAATTCATTAAGAATGGGTCCTTTCAGAAATGTAGCATTGGTGTCAGACTTTTTTCTCTCTCAAAGGATCTCACAGATACATCACAACTTCCCATATAGTTAAAACTCATTCTTACTTAACGTATTCTCAACCTTAACTCCTTCTTAATGTAGTTTTTTTGGCCTGGGGATATATACAGGTACACACCACACAACTAAATAACAGAGCTGAAGGATGATTCAGGGGTTATGGCACTATCTTAAAAAGAAAAGGAGTACTTGTGGCACCTTAGAGACTAACCAATTTAAATTGGTTAGTCTCTAAGGTGCCACAAGTACTCCTTTTCTTTTCGCGAATACAGACTAACACGGCTGCTACTCTGAAACCTGGCACCATCTTAAATTTCAAGTCCCTGCTCTGCCACAGACTTCCTGGGTGACTTTGGGTAAGTCACTTAGCGCCTCTGTGTAATGGGCATAATAGCCCTTCTCTACCTCACAGGGGTGCTGTGAGGAGAAATGCACTACAGACTGTGAGGCATTCAGGTACTGTGGCAATGGGTACTACATAAATGTATTAGAGAGACCGAACAGTGACTGCATTTTAAGCATTGTTAAGCACCCACAATATGCACTGAAGACATGATTGGCACTGAGAACTGGTCCTTTGCTAAGTAAGCATTTAATGCAAACCAGACAGCACGTAGTTAGGGTGCACAATTCTGCAGTGGGTTCCACAGGGGCGGACCGCTGTGCCCGTGCAGAGCGCCTCTGCAGTTAATAGGGGCATTGGAATCTGTCCGCGCATTGCAGGACTGGGGCCATTGCTTGTACTCTATCGATCAATACCACGTGGACCCGCACAGGATATACATGGAAGTCCATCTTAGTCGTAGTTGATCTGCACATCAGGAAGAGAAGAGAGCTGATGGTGTATTGCAGAAGCAAGCAGAAGGATAAGCAAACAAAAGAATAGAAACCAGCAGATCAATTTTTACTAAAGTAATTGAAATAGGCAGAGGTATTAAAATAAAAGGGCAGAAATAGATAGAGGAAGAGTATGAAACTAAAAGAGTAGATACAAGCAAACAGATATAACAACAACATAGAAATGGACATAATTAGTAAATTAAAAATAAAATCTAGAAATGAATGAAACATACAAACATATATAAATGTAGCCTGTCTTTGTAACCACATAATTATTATTAGCGCTGCCCTCATCCATCCTATTGACTGACACACTCATTTGTTGCATCATGTCTTAAATTAAGCCTTAAGCATTGGGATAATTCTTCCCTACCTCACAGGGGTGCTGTCTTAAAATACATTTGGGGTTGCTAGGTGCTCAAATACTATGGTAATGGGGGGCATGTAAGTATGATCAATTGGCAGATAGATCGATAGATGATAGATAGTGTTGCTTAACAGTTACTGATAGACTTGAGCCCTCAAGATTGCATGGGATTACAAACCGTTTGTTTTCCATAGTTTGGGATCAGTCACGGTAATTCCTCAAACCCCTCAATTTGGCATCAGATCCCTATTCTCCATCGTATGGAATCAATAACTTTAACATCTTCATTCATTCACAACTCCATCTTTTCATATTCCCCCTTCTCAGTTCCAAGAAATTGGTGTCACCATTGTCACTGCCACTTACCATCAATAAATCAGTCCTCAGCAGTGGATGCATAGAAGTGAGTTTAAAACTATTTTAGCACCCTCCTGTGTTGAAGCACCTGGATTATATCTAAGCCACTTTGCATTATGTTCAAACCACTATTATAACGGCACAAAATGCTTTGCAGAGCCCATGGTGAGAATTCACCACTCTTTGTAGGTAACATCACAGCACACTGATTATTTCAACTTGACCAAACTTGTCTTTACCCTGAGTTACCTTTAACACACACATTAATATAGTTACTATTGATGGGACATAATTTCTTTTTATCCCACTGGCTGAAGACTTTGGTTTCCCATCATTCCCCCCCGGGGGGAAAGTAGGGCCAACAACTTATCGGTACGGGGGCCAGCTCTGGCCCCTGGAAGGGGCAGGGACTCGGGCAGAAGGGGTGGGGCTGGGGGGCGGGTCAGGGTCCCCCAGCCAGCCCTTCCACGCTGCCTGGCCCACGCCACCTGGGGCTCCAGAGGCAATTTAAAGGTAGCGGTAGCAGCAGCGGTGGCCGGAGCCCCAGGCCCTTTTAAATCACTGGCCCTGGGGCAACTGCTCCTTTTGCCCCTGCCCCCGTCATTGGCTGGAGGGGGGGTGGGGGAGCAAAAAAAGCAATGATGTTAAAGCACTGCTGCAGCAGCGTTCTAAGCAGGGTCCTTTGCCACGGCAGCGCTCTACTGTCAGCTGGGTACGGGCCGGTACCGTGGGCTACTTTTTATCGGTACGCCGTACTGGGCCGTACCTTCCTACTTTCACCCCTGATTCCCCCCTATGGAAAGGTCCTATAAAAGGGATGAAACCGATGGTATTGTAGAGACATAAAACAGGATTTTATAGACTTGCCTCTTAAAATCTACAGAATTTCATTTAGAACTAGATCATTTCTATAGTTTTTTTTTTAACTGTCCTATAGTCTTCTATGGCAACGATAAGTTTTTCTGTGGAGTGTTCAAAAAAAAAAAACATAGAAAAGTTAGAATTTACTATTTAATTCTATAGGACTTTTCCATATAGATTTTAGCGCAGATGGGAAGAGGTTTATTTTTCTTCTTCTTAGCTTGTTCATTCGGAGCTGTGAATCCTGCAAAAACCTGAACACTTTCTGATAGGTGCTGAGTACCCCAGGATCCTACCAGCTTCAGTAGGAGTTGAAGGTGCTCAGCACTTAACTGGTACACAAGACATCTGCAATAGTATAACTGGATCTTTTTAGAGCTGCCTTAACACCATATCAGTGCCTTAAACTTTCCTCTTGCCTTCTGATCTTGTATTTATTTTTAAAATGTGGCCCGCTCTGTAGCTTGCCTGCATGAAATACAAAACTTGTTCTTCAAATTATCTCCTCTGTCACCAAGAGCATGGTTGTATTAATGCAGAAGTGCCACCTGTGATCTCTGCTTTTTTTTTCTTAAAGGGCAGAAAAATCAATGTACATGAGATATGGTGTTATGCCCACTGCACATTCATACTGCAAGCCCATGCCCTCTGAGATTAAGGAAATAACACGGAGGAAAAAAGATAGAGAGGCAATTGGTAGGCAAGTTGCTATTTTTCATCTAGTTCTAAGCTCTTTGCCTGCTTAGAAAGAAATAGCTTTGCCTCAGTACAAAAGTATCTTTTGTTAAAGGAAGAAAAAGGAGATTGATTTTCTTTCTTAGTGCATAATAGAGAGAAACAGTGCATAAAAATTTGATATTATTAAGTGCTGCCTGGTCCTGTATATTTTTGAAGTAATCATGAGGGCCTATTATTGTTATTATTTGAGGGTGGGGAGGAAAGGTGTATTTTGGTTTCTTTTGTTAACACGTGAAGATTAGTTAAAGGTCCAGAATAGGCCAGAAAAATTTCCTGGTAAAGCAAGCTTTACCACCTTCACTCAAGTTAAGCAATGAAAACAGGTACCTGTAGCTTCATTATGACTCCTATGGGAAGAAAGGCATGTTTTGTTATAAACACATATGAACACAATGTCCCAGGTTAGGATATTCACTTTTAGACCATGAATGGCTTTACAAATAACATTGCTACCCTGGTTTTCCTCCCAGCTCCACCAGATTTACAACTTTGACTCCAGTAACGTCAATGGGGTTCCACCTGATTTACCTCAGATGGAGTTAGATCAGAATCAGAGCCTGTAATAGGATAAACATTCAGAGCCAGGTTATGCCTTGATGGTTGCAGAGCTCCAGGAAGAGGTTGTGCTTCAGAGAGTCATAGTCTCTTCTGGAGCACCCCAGTATACAACAGGGAGGGAGCTTGCTCCTATGTGTTAGCTAGCTCTGCTGGTCAGCACATAAGGGGAGCCGGGATATGGCCCCACCTGTTCTCAGCTCCTCTCTGCCCACTTTTAAGTAGCTGGCTTTCATGGGGTTGATAGAAGGGAGCTGCAGTCCATGAAGTGAAAGGTCTGCAATTGTGCTTGGCTGCAGTTTGGGGAGCTCAGAGTTGGGAAAAGGCTCCTTTCACCCTCTCCCTTCCTTGCGCAGGAGCCGTGATCTGGCTCTAAAAAGTTACAACCACCATAATAAGCTAAGAAAGCCACCTAAAGCAAAAGCCCTGAAGCTGGAAACATTATGACAGCATGCACCTGCTTACAGGGGTTAGTTACTCCGAGTAGACTGGCAGACAATTCCAGAAGAAGAGCTCTCTGTAAGCTCCAAAGTCTGCCTTTTTCACCAACACAAGTTGTCCAGTGAAAGTTATTGCCTTTCCCACCTTGTCTCTCTAATATCCTGGGACTGACGCTGCTACAACCCTGCAGTTCCAGAAGTGCCATTGAAATGGCCTAGTGCCGCTCAATACAGTTGCTGAAATGGATGCACTAAACCAGTTCCTTGTTAGCTGCCCCAGGAAATCTGACTTGATGTTTCTCCGGGTGCTTTGAAGTGAAATATCAGTTATGACCTTTCTATTAAAGCAAGTAGAGAATCTCTCTGTTTTAGGTATCTCCAAAGTGCCCATTACCTTCATCCTCCTCACCATCCTCTCCTCAACCTATATCCCTGCCTTTACTTCCTTGCTCCTGATCCGATTCCCAATCTCTTCTCCTTACTGCTCCCTTCATCTCTTTTTCTCACCTTCTTCCATGCTCTTATATTAGTACTGACCACCACTGAGCAGCCTCTCTCTTGTCCTCCAAACCCTCCTCCTTTAACAACCTATTCCCACAGAACTTTCCTATCCTTGCCTCACTGCTGTAATCTCCATGCCTTCCCACAGCTGCTCTGCTGTCATGCGTAGGGATTATTTGTATAATTTATATATACAGAAGTGTGCATGGAGCGGTACAAATAATAGAGACAGTCAGTGTCCTGAAGCTCTCATCATTTGAACATAAACTGTGCCAGTGCTAAATCTTAAGCTCTTTTATGTAGCAAACATATCCTCTTCCTTGTTGTTTTTTTTTGCAAATGCTGTGTTCATTTACAACACTCCATAAATAACTGACTGAGAATCATAGAACTAATTATTAAGATGATTCAGCTATGCACCTTTGTGCCTATTTTCTGCTTATACGGTTTGCTTCTGGGATGTAGTTACCTAGCAGTAATAACAGGACACCATGCTCATCACAGACCCTTTGCAGTTGTATTTTGTAACTAAACTCAGGTAACAGCCACCCATTATCATGGACTTCAGTGTAACCACTTTCAAACTAGAGAGAGGCTTGCCTTGCAGCATTCAAGTCCATAGCCAAACTTTTCCAATGTTCAGGAGCGTTTTAGAGCTGAGATTTTGGTTTTCCCTCCATGATAGAAGCAAGGGGATCAGCTGCAAATTTTGGAACCACATTAGGTGTTTGATTTTGCTTGAAGATATGTTTCAATGCAAAGAAAGATAGGGAAAGCCTTCCACAATTCCACTTTGCAAAGAACACAAGACAAATCTCAGGGCAGCATCCCCCAGTGATAACTTTTCAGATTTGTTTCCAAATTCCGACACAAGGAATGGTGGTGATCAGCTGTGAGCTGCTGGAAGTGCACTGTGGGTATGGAAATGCAAATGAGCATACCAACCTGGTAAAGAAGGGACATGACATCTTTAAAAAAATATTGTGATAATTATTCTATAAGATTTAATGAGCCTGAAATGTTTAAATTCTCCATAGAAGCAAACACCACTGAGGGCATCTGCAATTACTAAAATAACTTTCCGTGCCCTGACTAAATGATGAACGGTAAGAAGGCTGCCAGTTTTCTAAACAAAGCTTGAGGGATTTCTTGGCTGGTTAAGATGCCTGGCAGGCAGCTTGCTGCGGCTATATGTTGGAATTCCTATTTTGGAAACGGGGGCAGAGAGATTTCTAACTTCTGTTCCAAGAAAGGATTGTACCCATTGTTGGGTACAATAAGCCCTGTTTCTGATTAACCACCCAAAATCCCTAGAGAGTCCTGGAGGCTTGACTATGATATTTTTGTGAGATGTATAAATAGGAATGACTGAGATACAAAGCCACTGAACCAAGGGAAAGACGCCGATTGATTTCCATGGCCTTTGGATCAGGCCCTGAATACACTATGTAACTAAACATGTATACTGTTCACTCAGGGATTACCTTAGGACAGCTGCTCTTTCTGCACTGCAGAGAAATAAACAAGTATTATTTTCCAAGTTATATTTTCGTTAGTTGAGGTTAAGTATGAATTGGTTCATGTGTCACTGATTTCTGAAAACAAATTAATAATGGAGACAAACTTGGCTTCAGGGCAGCACCTGCTTCCAATTCAGTTGACTTTCTATTTTTAATTATATTTTATGGATTAAAATTATCACTCAGAAAGCTGCTGAATTTAGTTTTAAGATCACCGTTTGCTTCTCACTCCTAATAAAGAAGCAGAATATGGGTATTTTAGACTAAGGCATTGCAAAAGATCCAAAGATTTCAGGTTTGGATGAGCCCATATCAGATAAATTAAATCAGGATACCGTGGGTTTGAATTTACCTAAATCTGGCCCAGAAGAGTCCATATGTCTGAAATCCATCACAGGTGGGGAAAGTGAGGCAGGGGAAAGAGGCCAGTTAAATAAAATCTACATTTTGGGATCCATTGCTTGGGGCACTGGGACAATTGTTTATCTATGACTCAGGAGTCTCAGATAGGCTTTAGTGGGGAGACATCACAATGATATCTACACTGTGACGTACAACATCAGTCATCTTTACATCATGCTCAGGGTTCACAGAACGGTACCACCTAAGCCTGTGCCTGTATATCTGAGCAGAGAATGGGAATTTCCTGTAGTGAAGGATTCTGAGATTTGGCTTCATGCTGAATTGGAGCAAAATCCAACAGTTTCAAAATTCTCTGCAAAAGAAACCTCTGGGGGAACGATATGGTTTCATATTGATCGAAACATTTTTTTTGACAAAATCAAAGAGAAAAATGAAAAAAGGATTTTGTTTTGATTTCAACCTTTTTATTTTATAATATATAATATTGCATTTTTTAAGAAAGGAAGCAAAACGTCATTTCAAAACAGAAAGTTTTGACATTGTCGAGACTCCCTTCCTCAGACCTTTTTAATTTTGGTCTGAAACAAAATTTCTGTAAATTGACATGAGTTTATGAAGCCCTTAGATAGAACGGCATTCTCCAATGGAAAATGCTTGCATCAAAGTTTTCCCAAGTAGCTCCAGTCTTCAGTTCTCTTGTCCCTAACTTAGAAATGTTTGGCAGATGTTACATTCCCCAGCAAAGCAAAAGGCTCAATCAGGTTTAGAAATAAAATGAAAATAAAGCAACTGAGGAAACTCTGGCAGAGACACAATGGAGGAAATGCTCAGAACAGAATCCTGAAACTGTATGTGCACATCTGGTCAGCATGCAAATCCCTCTTCCTGCTTACTGATGGGTAATTGGGCCTGCAAAATAGAATTGTACAAAAAAAGTCAGTTTTTGCATATTCAAGTGCCTGTTTGGGGTGTGCAAATTCAAGTTTCTCAGCAGCTGGCTTTGGTCAAGGTAGCTTTACATCTGCAATGAGTTACCTCACTTGGTGAGTACCTTACTCTGTGAATGATTTCTACAGGGCCAATGAGAATACTACAGGAATAAGGTATACGCAGCCTGACTAACAGTACATTCTTTGACCTGCTCTATTTAGGAATGAGCCTAAATAAAGAGAGTGAAAATTAGCTGGTTTCAAACTGTAATGTTTCAAAAATTAACATTATTCCAACTTTAGTTTGTAATTTAAGGGCTTTGGCATGGCATGCCAGAAAACAACCCACTACTCAGGCAGCTTTAAAAACAGGACTATCGCCTATTAGCTGAAGGTTTGACCCCCTGTCACCGACTATACTGAGATCACATAGATTATCTGGAAAAATATATGGATGGGGGGGTTGTCAAAATATGTATGAGATGAGATCAATGCAGTGTGAATGTTTCATGAAAAACGCTTGTGTTTAAGAAGAGCCGTGGATGAGACCAAACCAAGAAAGTACTTAGATGTCATAAAGGATAAAAGGACCCAAGGGAAAATGATGGCTTAGTCTCAAGGAAACAGACATAAGCAGAAACTTCTTAGATTAAGCTGCTTAGGCATGTGTAAAAATTGTCCCTTCCTCTAATGTTTTTTCAGTGTGACACTATGTTTCTCTGTGTTATACGTACTGAAAATAGCTGAAGCATAGATATTTGAGATCCAAAGCGCACAGGCTGCCAGACATCACTATATTCTAGAGGGCTGGTGATTTTATACTATGGACAAGTGGTAGAACTCAGCATCCAGTGGCAGTGCTGGTATTCTCTATCTAGGCACTGTCAAAGCACAGAACAGGCACCTACACACAGTGCCTAAAGGCTGGATTGCAGCTGGAGGACATCTGACAACTGGAGTCACCCTGGTTATGCACACCAAGAGGACACAGTCTATTGCCCATTCCAAGCCAGGTCAGCTCTACAGGCCAGCATGGAAGGAAGAATAAGACCTTACCTCATTTTGTCCTTCCCCATTTGCGTTACTATCACTCAGAGTGGCACAAGGACTGTGCTTCCAAATGGGATCCCAGCCAGCCTGTCTGTTTAAGGACACAAAAGACCTTCCTGACCTCCACACCACTTGCACATCTGTGCTGGTGCTAGGCAGAATCTGTCCCACATATTCATCAGTGAATTGTGAAAATAGCAGTTGTGGAAAGCCAAGGATCGTCAGTGGCTATCCCCTCACTCACAGGAAATTCCCATTTCTGATGGATCATCCTTGCTAGGTGCAACTGAGCAAGGAGAAAAATTCACAAGCTTCTTGTTAGTATGCTCTAAAGAGAATGTAAAGTATACTGGATTGTGAGTTTACATGGTGGGCAGCTACACGTTGCCCTTTGGATCTGCGATGGGCACTGCTTTAGCTGCTGAGTTTCTTATGCCTGCGAAATATCTGAGTCACTCAGTTCCACAGTGATTCCTAGCATGCATTGAGAGACAGGTTCAAATCCTGAGAATGGCAAGAATAATGTATTGTTTTCTTTCAAGATGAGCTTGAATCAGATTCAGACACACACACACAATCTGCTGCTTTTGAAATCCAGATTGAGTTCTAGAACCCGATTTTTTCCCCTTAAGCCCATGTTCCATCACAATATAAACTGGCATCCTAACCTAGGTTGAAAGATTAACTACAGCTGTGTGAAAGTTTTAGAGCCTGAAAATCAAGAAAAACAAGACATGTTTTATGCAAACCAGTGCTTGCAAACTTGGAGCTCAAGTTCAAACTGGTCACTAGACTAGGGGTTGGGAAGGTGCCCCAAGTCAGATTGGCCGGGGTCTTGGTGTTTGTTTTTGCCTTGCTTTGCAGGATGGGGTGGGAATAGGGTGACCAGACAGCAAGTGTGAAAAATTGGGACGGGGGTGGGCGGTAATAGGCGCCTATATAAGACGAAGCCCCAAATAGCGGGACCGTCCCTATAAAATTGGGACATCTAATCACCCTAAGTTTGAATCACCTGCTAGGATTACCAGGGCATAGCTCACCTAATCAATCCACTGCCACTGAAGGGGCTTCTGGGATTGGTGACACCACAGTCTCTGCTGTTCTTTAGCTGTAGCACACAACGGTTTAGTCTCCTGAGGACAGAAATGCTTTGAATTAACTAAAGTCATTGGGGTCAATCTGCATGAAACTGAATGGTCAGTGATATAAAGGAGGCCAGACTAGATGACCAAATGATCCCTTCTGCCTTAAACTCTATAAAACGTTTGCTTGACCCTTGGAGTGAACTCCGTGCTGCCTCTGAATAAGCCATTTTGTGATTTTAATTTCATTTCAAAAACCAAACGTTAGCGACATTTGATCCCATGGCACATGAGGTCTTACAGGGTAAATGAACCACTGCAGCTCTTCCCTCACAGTGCAGAAGAGCCAGATGGAACCCATTGATTTTGTTCTGAGGTTGGGCTCTGATGAACCTGCAACTAAAAGTGGAGTTTAGTGTGTAGGAAGAATGGAACTGGTTTAAATGGTTTGATGAACCCCATGCAAGCTGGAACTGATGAGCTTCTCACTGCTGTAATTTCAACGCTTGCAGAGCCTATTAAAAGTGATTTTGTAATCTTCAGAGTATGGGGTTGTGTGCAGACCATTAATGGGTCTGACGTCCGTGACATTTATCTCCTTTGAAGTGAGTCAGATACAGTTTCTTTGAAGTATTTGGTGTGGGGACTGTGTGTGTGTGGGGGAAGACCCATTTGCATTACTGCCTCAATGGGTGAGAATGTCTCAGCTATATGAGGAGGGTTCAGTTGTGCCTTATCAATAATGGAGAGTGAAACGGAATTTCACTGCAATAATGGGAGCTCCGGGAGGCTTTGTGTTAGAGCTGGTTGGGAAGTGTCCTTCAGAACGATTTCCCAATTTTTTTTTTGCAGTTTTTTGTAAAATCAAAATTTTCTACATGAAAAACTTTTCTTTTTTTTTTTTTGAAAATTTTCTAATGTATAATAGAAATTAAGTATTTTGTTTTGGGTCGATTCAACCCAGTGTGCTTTGTTCTGTTGAACTGGCCTTAAACATTTAGTTTTGAATCAGTTCACTAAAACAATAAACTGCAATTCCCTGTCAACATATTGTCTTTCAGGAGTTGTAGTTCATTCAGTCCCTCATTATCTCCTGTGGGTCAAGCTCACTGGAGGACTGCATCTCCCATAGGGCAAATGAAGATTTCCTTCTTCCCAAGCACTACAAAATGCATCATGGGTGTTACTGGACTCTGGGTGCCTCATGGGCAATGTAGTCCAGCCAGGGAGCCTGGACATATGGGCAAATAGGGGCATCAGACTTCTGAACTACAGCTCCCATGAGGCACTGCATCACAATGGGAAAATAGAGTTTAATGTTGAACTGACTTGAAACAAAGTGTTTTGGATCATTTCAACACAATGAAGGAAACATTTAGATTTCAGAAAGTTTGAGATATCCAGTTTAAACTGAAAATGGAAATTTATGAGTTGAAATTGTTCAGAATTTCTGTTCCACAAAAAAATTTGAAATTTCACCTTTTCACCCTGATTTGGGACAAATTCCCTGATTCCCTATGGGACAGGGATTCCATATTTCACTCAGCTCCCCTTTGCCCTGCACTACAAGGCCCTTGGAAAGAGCATATTCACCGCTATACCTCTTCGGAACCTGTGCTGAGGGAAGCTCTGTTTTCTCCTTGTTCCACCCTTCTAGTTCACGAGCATAATTAGCCACAAGCTGAGTCAGATGAACTCAGATGGAGAGGAGGTGTATCTCTCAAACTGTGACCCAAGCTGGCAGTGGATGAGTTGAGCAGGTGCAGAGCTGAAGTCCTGCTTTGCAGCCCTGCCCCGCACTTCCCTTTATTGCTGCTTCGGGCAACATAGACGCTCTGAGCGCATCATGTTCAGGAAGAGCTAGAACTGCTGAGACAGGCCCACATGACCTCATTTTTGTGTGTCTTGTATTGGCTGTGTTAAGCTTATAGCTCAGCAGGGAGAGTGTAATCTAATGGCTAGAGCAGTCGTTGGCTAGCCCAGGAGGGCTGGGTCCTAACCTAGCTTCTCTTTGTGACTCACAGACTTGTGTGGATGCAGTAAGTCAATTCACTTTATATTGCAACTATCTATCTCCATAATGGGCATAATAATACTTACCTACTGTTGGGTGCTCAAATCTGACCCAGAGGGCCTAATTTGCCACTGCTTTGTACCTTGTACCATCGTTTACTTCAGGAAAAGGATCACTGCTCAAGTGCAAGTCAGGCCTACATAGTCCAGAAGAGCTCTCCCGGAGAAATCCCTGAATGCTACTGCAGATCCTAGCCATCTCACTGGACATTAACAAAATTAGCAATGTTTCAGAGTAGCAGCCGTGTTAGTCAGTATCCGCAAAAAGAAAAGGAGAACTTGTGGCACCTTAGAGACTAACAAATTTATTTGAGAATAAGCTTTCGTTTTACATGGTCAGATCAGTGCTGCATGCATCCAATGAAGTGAGCTGTAGCTCACGAAAGCTTATGCTCAAATACATTTCTGTGTCTCTAAGGTGCCACAAGTATTCCTTTTCTTTTTGCAAACATTAGCAATGAGGATGCAACATGTTTGTAGACTGACTGATCTGACCATATAAAATATAGGGCCTCATCTAAGTCCCACTACAGTCAATGGGAAGTCTCTCATTGACTCCAACAAGCTTTAAATCAGGTCCACAAGGCACAGAACAACTTTAAGGATATTGATAATTAAATGTGTCTTTTTATGCCATTTAAATATTATCCCTTCTTAATTTCGTGATGGGCAGCATTCCTCAGGGCCTGATCCAAAGCCCACTGATGTCAATGGAAAGACTCGCATTGATTTCACTGGGTTGTGAATCAGGTACCTGGTGAATAGATGTATTTCTATTATGTCTTTTACAATTATTCTGTGGGGAGGATAAAGCTGTTATAGACAAATCTCTTGTATTTTCAGGCAAATCTTTCAGGTCTCTTCTGTGACAAACAATAAAAAGTATAGTTTTTAAAGGTGGTCTGTATTTGCATGACACAAATCTAGACTGTAGAGCTGTATTGTTTTAGTTCACATACTGACAAGCTATAGAAAGAGGGGGATTATAAAATTATTTCAGATAAATAGAGGAAGTTCTTACCCCCCCCCCCATGTCACTTGTCACTGTTAGGATAGGACAAATTACACTCAGCGGAATACGTTTAATTACTGATAGCTGGCTGGAGGCCATGAAATTTTGAAAAGAAATAACTAAATAAACCCCACTCACATCACTTAAACAGGAGACGACATCTTTGAATTTTAATTAGAATTTCCACTTAAAACCCATGGAATGTAAATACGGTTTTGGACATTCCTGAGGCAATCAAAAAGCCTCCCTTCCAATTTATTACGTTCAGCTAATAAGTCTGAAAAAAGGCTTTATGCTGCCTTGTCACTTTGTATTATTAGTAACGCACATCGTGCCTAAGTACTGCATTCTGACCGGTACTGACGTGCCTGGATAGATGCTGGGAAAGGGTAGGACAAAGCTCCTGGAAATAACCCTGGGAGATTCCGTGGACAACAGTATGGTTTCGGAGGGTGTTTGTGTACTTACCTACCACTCAATGCTTGCCACGATGCTTTCCTGTATATTTTTACTGTCTTGGGTCCTCTTTCTTTTGGGGGCTAAATTGTGCCTTTAGGCAAAGCCCTGAGCAAGTGAGAGATGTACGCTACCTCATGGAAAAAATTTTGAAGGAGAAAGTAGTTAAGGGCATTGAAATCAATGGTAAATGGGACAAAATACAACATGGTTTTACAAAAGGTAGATTGTGCCAAACCAACCTGATCTCCTTTTTTGAGAAAGTAACAGATTTTTTAGACAAAGGAAACGCAGTGGATCTAATTTACCTAGATTTCAGTAAGGCGTTTGATAATGTGCCACATGGGGAATTATTAGTTAAATTGGAAAAGATGGGGATCAATACGAAGATTGAAAGGTGGATAAGGAATAGGTTAAAGGGGAGACTACAACGGGTCCTACTGAAAGGTGAACTGTCAGGCTGGAGGGAGGTTACCAGGGGAGTTCCTCAAGGATCAGTTTTGGGACCAATCTTATTTAATCTTTTTATTACTGACCTCGGCACAAAAAGTGGGAGTGTGCTAATAAAGTTTGAGGATGATACAAAGCTGGGAGGTATTGCCAATTTAGAGAAGGACCGGGATGTCATACAGGAGGATCTGGATGACCTTGTAAACTGGAGTAACAGTAATAGGATGAAATTTAATAGTGAGAAGTGTAAGGTTATGCATTTAGGGATTAATAACAAGAATTTTAGTTATAAGCTGGGGACACATCAATTAGAAGTAACGGAGGAGGAGAAGGATCTTGGAGTATTAGTTGATCATAGGATGACTATGAGCCGCCAATGTGATATGGCTATGAAAAAAGCTAATGCAGTCTTGGGATGCATCAGGAGAAGTATTTCCAGTAGGGATAAGGAGGTTTTAGTACCGTTATACAAGGCAGTGGTGAGACCTCACCTGGAATACTGTGTGCAGTTTTGGTCTCCCATGTTTAAGAAGGATGAATTCAAACTGGAACAGATACAGTGAAGGGCTACTAGGATGATACGAGGAATGGAAACCTTGTCTTATGAAAGGAGACTCAAGGAGCTTGGCTTGTTTAGCCTAACTAAAAGAAGGTTGAGGGGAGGTATGATTGCTCTCTATAAATATATCAGAGGGATAAATACCGGAGAGGGAGAGGAATTATTTAAGCTCAGTATCAATGTGGACACAAGAACAAATGGATATAAACTGGCCACCAGGAAGTTTAGACTTGAAATTAGACGAAGGTTTCTAACCATCAGAGGAGTGAAGTTTTGGAATAGCCTTTCAAGGGAAGCAGTGGGGGCAAAAGACCCATCTGGCTTTAAGATTAAACTTGATAAGTTTACGGAGGAGATGGTATGATGGGATAACATGATTTTGGCAATTAATTGATCTTTAAATATTCATGGTAAATAGGCCCAATGGCCTGTGATGGGATGTTAGATGGGGTGGGATCTGAGTTACTACAGAAAATTCTTTCCTGGGTATCTGGCTGGTGAATCTTGCCCATATGCTCAGGGTTTAGCTGATCGCCATATTTGGGGTAGGGAAGGAATTTTCCTCCAGGGCAGATTGGAAAAGGCCCTGGAGGTTTTTCACCTTCCTCTGTAGCATGGGGCACGGGTCACTTGCTGGAGGATTCTCTGCTCCTTGAAGTCTTTAAACCACGATTTGAGGACTTCAATAGCTCGGACATAGGTGAGAGGTTTTTCGCAGGAGTGGGTGGGTGAGATTCTGTGGCCTGTGTTGTGCAGGATGTCGGACTAGATGATCATAATGGTCCCTTCAGACCTTAGTATCTATGAATCTATTTTCTCTGTGTATATAAATCTCCCCACTGTATTTTCAGGAGTGGGTGGGTGAGATTCTGTGGCCTGCGTTGTGCAGAGGTCAGACTAGGTGATCATAATGGCCCCTTCTGACCTTAGTATCTATGAATCTATGAGTATCTATGTCAGGAGTAGCCCAAATAGGCATTGTGCCTCAGAGAAACAATTTTCTCCCAGCTTCCTCTGAGTAGTAGAGTCTATGCCAGCAGCACTGGTTGATCTGTAAGGAGAAAAGCAGGGAAGGCTCTGTTCCTCCCCATGCATTCCTCACGTTCTTGTAAGTGAGTGAAGAGTACCTGCTTATCCAATCAGAGCATAGCCCTTAACCTTTTAACAACTGTTTCCCATTTCCCAACAAGATAACTATACATGGTCAGCTGCACGTACTCTCCACAGCACCGATCTGCTGTTCCCTCCTAAAGCTTTTGCAAAGCCAAGCGATGGTAAAAATATTCTGTAAGTCAGGCTTCTGGAACTTGTAAAATTATATATATAGTCCCTGAGTTTCCTTTTTCTGCAACTGAAGGGTTGTGGGAAGCAACAAAGTTGGTGAGCTGCATCCTTTTCATGCAGGTGAACTGAAACAGAGCAACCATTATTAATCTGTGTAGGAAGATACAAGAGTGAGCAAATGTCATGGCTGCATGCATTCCTTCCAACTAAAAGTAAGTACAAATCTCTATGCTCATTAGATGTGTCCCCCAGACTTCTGGCAAGTTGCCAGTCTGGCCCTTAGTGTGACAAAAGCATGGGTACTTTCTGCTCTACAATGCTGATGTTCTAATATGTGCAGGTGAGCATTAATGTGACACAGTTATAAGGGACTTATTCATAACAAGAAAATTATTCTACCATGATTTCCCTGCTGTATTTCCCCTCTGGCTGTTGAGCTGGTGTTCTGTGGGTGAAGTGATCTGGTAGAAGCTTGTGGGTATGAATTTTAGTGGCGCACAAGAGGATCAAAGTAGAGGGCTTTTGTCATGAGTGAATAATTATTCCTCACTCTGTGATCCTCAGTTCCAGTGTATCTTGTAGAGAAAAAAATGAGACCATGTGTTGTGTGTTTGCTGTGCAGGCGGCAGAAAAACCTGCCTGAACTGTAGAATCATTTGTTAGGGTTGAAGAGAGAATGGAAAAAAATGTACAATGTGATCCATTTGGATTTGAAAGCAAGTTCAGATTCAACGTTTTGCCTTATAGTTTTGTATTTGTTTCCTCTGATTGTTTTACTAGTGTGAATTCTCTCCCCATCTCCAAAAAACAAATTAAGCTTGAATATTCAGCAAAAAAGAATTTGAAATTAAATCACGGGAAATGTGCAATTCATGCAGTGTTGGTTAGCGGTGTACTTCATTCAGCCAAGGAACAGAAATTAATACCACAGACTCATGTAATTCATCATAAAGGGGCAAATGACAAATATCTGCTTTGAACTAATTGCAAACCAAGATCTATTTACTGAAGACATTCATGAGTATTTTCAAATAGTATTTAAATATTCACTGAGGACCAAAAGGAAAGATGGCAAAATTCATCAACTAAAATGTTGTGTTGCAAATCATTAATTCAACTCCAGCATTTCTACAAAACTTTATCACAGTTGCTAAATCATACATCACACAAACAGGGGTAAATGACTGCCAGTTACATTCTACTTCAGATATTTTTCTAATTTACAATAATTTATGGAAAATACTATGTGAAGTAAAGTAAATTTCTGTTTCCAAACATCTTCTTTATTCTGGTTTATTGTCAAGATTATTTATGGTATCAGGATTATTTATGAGTAGTGTGGTCTGGTTTTGGTAATAGAGTCACAGAAACAGAGATGTGCAAAGATAAAAGATAAGGTTGAGGGTTAAGATGTGAGAACACTTTATGGGGAATAGACAGTGAAGCCTGGATGAGACAGGATGGCTATGGAGCAGGGAGAACTCCAATATGAATGAAATATGCTCCACCTACAGAAAGCTCAAGTGCTTGAGGTCCAGAGAGATTGAATAAAGAGTGGATGGGAAGGTGAAATCCACACAACCAAATCTCAGGAGCTGGGTGTGATGTTGCTGCACAATGCTCCTCCTTCACCTTTGTCTGCTATTCTAGTTTATGGCCTGGGATTGCACGGGCCGCTTGCATGGAGTACTGGGGTTAGAGTCCACATCTGCAGACCTTTCCATGGCCCAGATACTGCCCATCACCACTTGTGGCCAGCACTGGGGTGCCACAGAAACCCTTCTCCATAGCTCAGACTTCTCTACATGGCTGCTCCTCCACAGACCCTGTTGTGAAATGCCAATACATGATGCTGAGGGTCTTTGGCTTGTTCTCCGTCTCAGGGATGAATTTCACCCTACAAGAATATGATAAAGAAGTAGACCTTAAGTATGTCTTCAGTGCCATAACCCTGCCACTTCTCCAGGCAGGCCTAGAAGCTTCCAGGAAAAAAATACTGTGTAGACAAGGACTGGATTTCTAATGTAAAAAACAAGCATGAACATCAAATGAAAAAGGCTTTATACATCATAACTAATCCAGGGCCAGATACTCAGCTGGTGCAAATCAGTAGATCTATTGACTTCAATGGAGTTATGCCAGTTTACACTAGTTGAGATTCATGGCCCCAGATTGGACAGAATTCACTGCCTTTTGTTTTGCTTTACAGGGCATCTTTAAACTTAATTGGTGTGGACATAGGGGAAAGGGAAGATTAAAGAGATTTGTGCGTGATTTCTCCTACGCAGTCTGAATATGACCTTCAGTTCCATGTGGCTTGTTTGCGTCTGTGTGTCAAGAAAGGTATTTATACCGCTCTATTTTTGCCAAACTATTTGTTTCTACATTTTCACTCCTAATCTGCGCCCCATCTGTCTGAAATCTGCATCTCAACTGACTCCTTACTGGGAGCACTTTACATTACAAAAATATGAAAAGGGAGCGAGGGGGGAGATTGGGTGCGGAAGCAGAGAAGGAGGTGAAGAAAAAGAAGGGAAGCAGAAAAAGAGATGCAGGAGGGACCTTAGAGATAGGACAAGAGAGCAAGGAAATAGCCTTTGGAAGAAAAGATAGAGAATTTGAAAGTCACAATAGCATGAATAGAAGAACGCGGGAGGTATGGATCTCATTCATTAGAATGAACATTGTACCTGCTGGAATACAACCTTCCTTCTCAGTAGGTCAGCCCACTCTGTGGCCATAATCAATACTGCTCTGTAGTTTGAGCTACGTGGACAGCTGCAGATATTTTTGGCTGGCTTGGGTCTTTTGTTCTCGAGTGAGAGGATGGAAAAGTTACAACTCTCTTTATTTTATATATTTAGTTTTGTCCCTTAACTTATGATTAGGAACCTTGGAGCAAAGAAAGTTGAATAAGGACCTCAGCTGATATAAATTGGTGTAGCTCTATTGAAATAAATGAAGCTCTATTTACATCTGCTGATGATTTGGCAGATAAGTTCCAAGAACTTTAGTTTCTTTCAGAAAGGTGTCTTACGTAGCTTGTGAAATTTAGAAATAATTATTTAAGGTAACTTTTTTCAGCTCTTGCATAGGAGGGTATATATATTTTAATTAGGAATTTTAGTGAAAGTTATATTCATTTCTCCTTTTGAACCATATATTTGTCAGGGTTTGGAGAAAAATGCCAAATGTTTTGAAATATATTTCTGGTTGCCAAATAACATTTGGTTTGATTCATACATTAGCAAAATACTCTACCATAATAAAGTGAGCATTATCGTATTATTAAGCTAAGTACATAAATTTCAAATGCCATTTCTTACCTGCCTTATTGTTATTTTACATATTGTACTTCCCACCCAGTATCTTAATTAACTGCATAGCCTTACTACTTCCCAATGACTCCAGAGAATTTTAAACCTTTGGAAGACTCGCTTTGTGATTAACAATCTAAATTAGGCCATCGTCTTATTATGACAGACAAAATATAATATTAGCAACTGGTGAATTATTGTGGCAGGCACCTCTTGGCACTTATAGTTAAGGTTCTATTTTAAATTCCATTTTTACATGCTCATGCTTTCCAAAACAAACACTTTGACAGATGTAATTTTCTATGCATGTGTAACCGGCTGTGCAGTGCATGTTCCACTTCTCCATCAAGTGACTTGTGCACAGAGAATATGAGTCTACCACTGCTACCATCTAGAGGAGATGCTCCTGTAGCCCAAGTGATAGAGCCTCATGCTTCTAGCACTGGAGACACTCTTTGGTGATGAGTCATTACAGTTGATCTATGCCATGTGCAATACTTCAGGAAAGTATGAGACATATCCCTGAGCCTGGGATTTTTAGGAAAATTGAGGGGACTATCCAGAGAGCTGGGTATATAAAATATAATCCTCATCTATCTATCTGTCTATCACATGTTCTTGAATAGAGCTATAGCATAAATGATGGAAGTTTGAAATCTGAAACTTAGTCTGGACATAGTTTCCATGCTGAAGACTAGCTCCTTTTCAAGTGGAACATCATTTCTGAGAGTACCAGTGAGCTTTTGCTAAGCATCATTGTATATCCTTTCTTCCCAGAACTGCTGCTGGGGCAGTCTGTATAATTGTAAAAGCCTGTGTGAAATATATGCCCCCAAATCCACCTTTTCCCATAAACCAAAAGTCTTGTCAAATTTAAAGCCCTAGAACTGAAGTCCTCTATCCACAGAACAATTACAAAACAGGCAGAAGTGGTGCAGACTTTTCTATATTGTCCCAGCAGTTAGTCTCATCTGCGAGCAGGGTTAGTCATGGCACATTCTGTCCTTGACCTCTCAACTGAGACTAAGGAAGTGGCAAATTAGTTTCATGGGGGTGGTGTGAATACCTGCCACACTGGGTTTTGGGAAATTGGGTTTATATTCTGATATGAAGAATAGTGGTGCATAATCCTCTATCCCTTTGCCAAAGCTTTTCTGAAAAGTCTGGAAATCTCATAATACTATCTACAAGCACAGACTGGGTGCAGTTGTTGTGTGACTTCCTGAATAAAATTTAATACAAAGAGCAATTGCAAATAAAACCAAAGGGCCTGAGTATCAGCTTTATGGTTCATATCCCTTCCTTTGCATTATTTCCTCTCTCTAAATGATGGCTATTCCTTCCATCTCATTAGGAAACATTTTAAGTAGCCAACGGAACTATCTGAGGGGTTCAGAATACAAGATCTGGTCAAAAATTTCAATCAATTCCCCGCCCCCCCCCCCCCCCCCGAAAATGGCGTTTCAATTTACAGGAACTTTTCACCAAGAAAACTCTAGGTTTTGTCAAAAAATGCAGTTTTGTGTTCAAGCACTCAAACCCTCCAAACCCCACACTGGGCCCAAAGGGGTTAAAAGACAATAATGAGCCCTGGTAGCCCCACCCCTCCAGACCTTCAGAGCATACTCCAACTGGAGAGGAAGCATAAAAGGGAGTAATTCAGCTCAGAAGGGGAAGGATGTCTCACCTACCCTGAGGGCTCCTGAACAAGGGTGCCAAAGAAGCCTCCCTGTGAGGAAAAAGATCATAAGCTGAGCCCAGCTGGGGCTGAAGGTCTTTTGCTCTCCTATACTGGACTTGGAGACCTGGGGGGATTGTAGGAAGTGACCTAGAGAGACAACTCTGAGGACACTCCATGGTGCAGGAACCCGGTGGAGTGAGAGGTCGTGGGCTACCAACTGCACTTGTTGCAGGAGAGGCATAAGCTTCATTTCTACCCCTACTCCTTCTGTAGTAAGGAGAGGGTAAGGACATTGAAACCCCTGAGGTGAAGTTAAGCCACATACAAGGCTTATGAACTTGACTGAAAGCCTTTTCTGCTGGAAGGTGAGACTGGAAACTGGGTGCATTACCCACTAAGCTGCCTTGCCCTCCAAGCACTTTATTATATGCATCATTGGAAATAATAGTCACTAAACACCCAGGAATATTTTATTTGCCTTTTAAACTGACAATAGCAATGAAGTTGTTCCACAAAGTGCACAATCCATAATTGCACATTTGGCGAAGGTAGTTAAAAATCACTCTGTGGCCTCATCAATACCACTCGGATTCACGTGATTTTCACAAACAAAACGCATTCACACATCACTTAAATTATTATTATTATTGTTCAATCATCCAAGAGTGTGCTAGATACCTCAAAACACAACTACAGAAAGGGATCCCTATTCTCTTTTGCCCTGCATCTTTTCTAGTCATTGTTAGCCATGCAAACTTGGTGTAAACTGCTTCCATTCTGATTTAATACACAGCTTGTAGAGAAGCAATGGATGAAGCCTTGAGTCACCTCCTTGAAGAGCATACAATCTAGATTTAACATGACGTATCAATGTCATAATCAAGAGGCAAAAGGGACAGTAGGAGAAAGGAGAAAAACAAGAGTAATAATAATATCTCTGTTTGGGTTGTCCATCACCATAGTATCTGAGCATCTATAATAATAATTACTCATATTTTGTTTTCTTACTTTACTCCCACTCATGTGTCACACACAAAATCAATCTGTTAGTCCCCAAAATGTCTATCACCATAGAATCAAAGCATCTGTATCTAAATATCACTACAAATGTTAACGCAGAGCCAGATGTTTATCTAGTATAAATAGGTGAAGCTCTACTCACATCCAGGGAGCTGTGTTGACTTAAATCAGCTGAGGATATGGCCACAAGTCTTCTCATTCCAACCAATTAACTTTTTGATACAGCAGTTGCAAATCATTCTTCACATAATGTAAAGCCACCCCAAACCCAGCTGGTTTCAGGTTATATTAGGAACTCAAAACTCAGCCCATGTTCATTGAAATCTTACTAAGAATCACAAGCTTTCCAAGAGAATTTTGAAGGACCCTTGCCCAGTTTCAAGTAAACCTGAGCCAGATAGTGGTTCCATATTCAAATAATGCAGAACTCACTGGTTCATATGTTTTGCATGATAGCAGGTGAAACTGTAGTGAAGCCCTAGCTGTGACTGGAGCGTTGGGGTTTGTTCATCTCTGAGACTTGAAGCACAATTCAGTGGGTTCAGAAAGGGAACCAGAAATGTTCATACAAACCCCCACGAAGCAAAACTGGTGAGTTTCAGCAGCAACAATACTTCCTGGTCACTTAAAACGCAGGAGATGATTTCTCAAGAGCAATAAGTACAGCGAATTCTTGACCAGTTGGATGGAATGGGAATTGGGGTTTTTGTTTGTTTGTTTGTTTTGCTTGTGACGAGGAGGGAGAGTTTTTGAAAGTCAGTGATGCACATCTATGACCATCTTCTCATTATAAGGTTTTGTGGTTTTTTTGAACAAACAAACTTCAGAAAATTAAGGTTTTTGTTTTGTTTTATTTTTTTTACACTTAAGCTACAGGACATGGCCAGAACCAGAACTCAAACATCTCTGGGCTAGACTTTGCCCTTGTCTTACTTGGTTCAGCAGTGACCCTTTCAGAGTACCCTTGCTCAGTTTACCTGGATCCTGGCTCCCACTTCGGGGTGGAGTACAGCTCCTGATTCCCATTGCTAGCAATCTGGCAACTAGGAGGCGGAAAGGGGAAAGGAGTGGATGGGGCCTTGACTCTATTCCATACTGTGATGGATTCCTCTCGGGGTGTCACCTAGAACTGAGGTACCACTGAGCCCACCTGACCCACCAGCATGGGTTTCTTTTACACTAAACTACTGTGACAGGCCCTCAAGCCCCCTCCAGGTAGGGACACACCCAGGTATAGCTACACACCGATGCCGAGATCAGCTCTGTATGGGAAGGCTCAGCTAAGGCTTCTCCCAGTTCCTAAGGAACCCCCTCCCCCGCCCCGGAGTGTAAATCCAAAATTATACCATCTTGCACTGCACAGAGAACTGTATAGTGTAAGCTCATGAAATTTCCCTCCTCCCTCAATATGGAGAGGAATATACGCCACTTTGTGCCCCAAGTTATGATTTCCACACACTGGTTTTAGACAAAACAAAACAAGTTTATTGATTACAAAAGATAGATTTTAAGTGATAATAAGTGATAGCAAACAGATCAAAGTAAACAAAACCACAATCTAAACTTATTATACTAAAGAGATTGGATATGAATAGCAAATTCTCACCCTAATTGTTGATTTAGACAGTTTGCAGAGATTCTTGAGGGCAAGCTGCCCTTGTTTGCAGCTTAAAACCCCAGGTATTCCTTTCACAGGCTAGAAATCCCTCTAGCCAGGGGCTCAGCCCTTCTCCCCCAGTCTAGTCCTTGTTCCTCAGGTGTTTCCAGCAGTCTTCTTTGGGTGGGGAGTCAGTGAAGAACCATGATGATGTCACTCCCCTGCCTTAAATAGCTTTTGTATATGGCGGCAACCCTTTGTCTCCAAACTTCGTGCCCACGCCTTTCAGTGGAAAAACACTGGTATTCCAAGATGGAGTTCAAGATGATTATGAAGAATATGGGGCATCGTGTCTCACACACCTTGCCCACTTGCTGGCCAAGCATAAGAAGTGGAAGTTAGCTGGAGCAAGAAAGGAACAGGGCAGGAATGATGGCTCGGAGGAGTGGTTTTGAATCACCCTCACCAGCGGTGGAGAAGTTCAAGCACCAGGCACCATCCCATTGCATTGTGCTGTGCCTAAAAGCACAACCTTACCCTGTGAGATCAACCTCCTTCTGTTTTTAGCCTTTCCACAACTCAAAATTAGTTGAAAATAAGTCTGGCAGTCTTTTTTTCTTTCCATAAGCATCTCTAGGTTGACAACTCATCTCTCAGCTTGATGAGATATTCCATACTAAAATCGAGATTTGTAATGAAAATGCTACTTCAGCCTTATTTTCCCCATCATATCAGCTGTGATACTATTTTGGAACCCTCTGTGTGATTGGTTTCCTTTCTTTTCTGAACAATGGGCAATTCCTGTAATATTATTTTTCCCTAGTATCCAGAGACCCCTAACGCAGTGGTTCTCAACCTGTGGTCCACAGACCCCTGCAAGTCCGCAGACAATGTCAAAGATTTCCAAAGGGGTCCACACCTCCATATGAAATTTTTTAGAGGTCCACAAATGAAAAAAAAGTTTGAAAACCACTGCCTTAAAGTACCAAAACTATTTCCACATTAAGTAGGTTAGTATTTTAGACTTATTCTTGCTTGGTAGCTTTGAAAGAGTGTCTCAAAATCTTGTTTTGTTGGTTTGTCTCTACTTCCCCTTGTTGGACTCATCTTATCCTGTGTGTCAAGCCATGTCCTGACTCACTTGCATTGCTCCAGTTTTACACTGGTTAGAACACATTGATCTGAAAATAAATTTTGGAACACCAGTGAATCAGCCCACTTGGAGCTGTTACTAAAAATTGAGGGCTGCATCCTGGTTCTGTTGAAGTCAGGGAGTGATTAGCCATTCAGACCATTGTGAAGATGTTCGTTGTACATTTCTGACAATACGGAGATGGTATTTGGGACAGGACACAAAAATTCCAATGCTAGGCCAATGTCAGACCCAATGCAAACAACTACAGATGAAATTTATTGATCATGAAATTCTGTCCTGAGATTGTATCATGGAATGCGCCACTCAAATACCCTGAGAGAACATACTTCAATACAGAAATAAAAAACTCCGATCGCACACCCATAGTTGTCACCAACCACCCCACGCTGCAACCCATAAGGGGTATCATCAAACAACTACAACCCATACTCGATGGGCCCCATCCTGAAAGAAATCTTTCCTGAACCCCCTCTTCTAGCCACCCCCCAACCTTTCCAAGCTTATCACCAGAAGCAAGCTCCCCACAGACCAGGACACACCAACTCAAAGTGGCACCTGACACTGTCAGAACAACAAATGCAAAACCTGCAGACATACATCCACTGCTACAATGATCAACATCCCCCCACAAGACACCTTTCAAGATCTGGGGGACCTATCACAACATGTGGTGTACCTCATCCAGTGCACTAAATGCCCCAATAACTACTATAGGGGTGAAACCAGACAATCACTATGCTCTTGAGTGAACTCACACAGGAAAATGATAAAAGACAAAAACACCCTATCACCTGTGGGTAATCACCCTTCACAAAGGGATCTCTGTGTATCTGACCTATCAGTCCTCATCCTCAAAAGAAACCTGCACAAAGTTTTCAAAAGACGATCCTGGGAGCTTAAATTCATAACTCTGCTACACACTAAAAATCATGGACTGAACAGAGACACTAGATGTATGGCTTATTAAAACAATCTATAACTCATTAACAACCCCCCTCCCCATCCCCAGCTGCTTTCCCTGCTCCTTCCTTTTGCCCCTATGACTGGAGGAGTGTTAATGGCCACTTTATCTTCAATGGTCCCTTGAAATGTGCTAACTACTTATGCCAAACAATCTGATCCAGCTTGCATAAACTGTGACACTCTGTGTAAGTTTCCCAGACCTGAAGAAGAGCTCTGTGTAAGCTCCAAAGCTTGTCTCTCTTACCAACAGAAGTTGGTCCAATGAAAGATATTACCTCACCCACCACGGGCGGTGGGTGAACCCCTGGCTTGGTGAGACTAGCCTCCCAGCCCCGCCCCTTCCCACTGGAGCCCAGCCCACACTGTGGCCGCTGGCCCCTGCCCCAGTCTAACACCCCCAGCCCCGGAGCACGAGGCAACATGGCACCAGCCTCCCTGGGCCACACCGCCAGGACTGACCCCCAGCTGGTGTGCCCCAGTTTTCCTGGCCCCTGAGCGCCAGAGAGCTGGGCAGCGCAATCCCAGCCTTCCTGGGCCACGCCGCCTGGCCCGACCCCCGGCCGGCATGCCCTAGCCTCCCCAGGCAACACTGCTGCCCCCCCCAGGACCTGAAGGCACCCCCCTGCTGAGATGCCAGCCCCAGCACTGGGCAGGCAGGCAGGCAGCTCAGCCGGAGCACCTCCAGCCCCGAGCAGGCGATACGGCCCCAGTACCGGGAGGACAGGCGGCTTGGGACAGTGTGGCATGACCTCAGGGGTGCACCATGGCGCCCAGCCTGCCTGCCCCAGAGAACAGCAGGCAGGATGGAACCTGGGGGTGGAGCATGGGTAGGGGTCGTCAGGCGATACCCTGAGCCCATGTCAACATGGCATACTCTCCTGAAGGGGCATTTGGGGAGGTCAAGTGCAGCTTCTGGAGTGATGGAAGTGAATCTCTCAGGCATGGGTATATATGGACTATGCAATGCCCCTGTAGTCCCTTCTTGGAGCTACTCAAGTAAATAGGGTGTGGACCAATTTTCACCCTCCTTCTCTTCTCATTTCTAACATTTTTACTTGTAAAATCCTGAGTGCATCTGTGTTCAAGTCTCCATGGTTACCTCGAGTGCAGCTTGTTTTCAAATGCCAGTGGTTTCTTCTGCACAGAGGGTATAGGAAGGAATGTAATTTGTCTGAGGTACAAGAATGTCACTGATAAATCTTGCCTCCACTGCAGCCATGGCCATCCAGCTAAGGTTTTACACACAATATTACAAAATAAATCCTCAGGAGGCTTTAGTCAGCTTTAGAGTTGTCGGGTCAAGTCACAACCTTTTCCCTCTCTGAGTATTGACCCCACAGTGACCCTATAAGCTTCTACTGCCCTTTCACAGACAGTTGTCCACAATATCGCATTCTTATTATACCAGGGGCAGAAAGCAAACATGGATCACGTAGGGCAGGGTGGGGACTAGGAGCGGAAGGTCACACTACTCTGCACGTCATAATATTCAGTCTGCTCAAAAAGCTTTGCAATATTAGCTGTTACGACTCCGCACATCTTGTGGATGAATGTTATTTTAACCTATTCTAGAGGCGGATAAGTTTATGGACAACGAGGCTGAAGTGTAGGTTGGATCAGAAGACACACCCCAGAGAAAGGCTGCGCCAGCCCAGGGAAAGATCATTGCTCAATGAGCTACAATTTCCTCCTCGCTCCACAGGGGTAGTAATTTACTGCTAGATGTTAGCAGTAGTAGATTGTACATGTTGAACCTAGGTGCCATCTCAGCCACACTAGCTGACATGATAGAGGAGGAAAAAGGTTCTGCCACTCCATATTTCTTCCAGGGGAGGGGAACAAGTGAGTATCACCCAATCCAATTATCGCACCCAGAGGCTTAAGGGGTGTTCCTTCTCCTTAAACTCCTGTTTCAGAGTAGCAGCTGTGTTAGTCTGTATCCGCAAGAAGAACAGGTGTACTTTTGGCACCTTAGAGACTAACAAATTTATTAGAGCATAAGCTTTCATGGGCTACAAAAGTTTTTTTCTCCTGCTGATAATAGCTCATCTTAATTAATTAGCCTCTTACAGTTTGTATGGCAACTTCCACCTTCTCCGTATGTGTGTGTATATATATATATATCTTCTTACTATATGTTCCATTCTATGCATCTGATGAAGTGGGCTGTAGCCCACAAAAGCTTATGCTCTAATAAATGTGTTAGTGTCTAAGGTGCCATAAGTACCCCTGTTCTTTTTTAACCCCCTGTGTAGATCTGCAGCCTAAGTCAATCACTAGCCTTTATTATGGATACTCTCTTTTTAATACTATATCCCAAATGATACTTCTTATAGATAGACTTGGAAGAATTAGATTTTTATCAGTAAATATTGCTAAATATACATTTCACCGTATACACAGAAACCAATGAAAAAATATTTCCATAGGTAATAATCCAACTTTACACATAGATAAAGTAAGAAAAATGTTGCTTGAGAACTTATCAGAGTTTTATTTAAGGATATTTATTTTGTCTGTTTTGACACAAAATGTTGACCATTTGCGTTCTAACCGTTACAAAGCTTTAACTTTTCTGAATCTCAATATCTACTGCCGTTAAATAATTGTCCGACCCCCTCCTTTGGTTGACTGCCCCCATAATGTCCTGTAATTATGAAAATTTTAATTCATAAGAATAGAAAAAATGCTGAGACCCCAAACTTTGTGCAATTGAGAAAATTTAAATCGGAAAAAATGCTTACAAATAAACATCAATATTATGCATAGAAATTATAACAAAATAAATATTAAATTTGGCCCCGCCTATTTACAGAGCCCATGAGGGACAATATCAGAGAAATTAGGAGTATTGAGCAAGTGAGAAAAATATGGATTTTCACTCAGTTTACTATGTATATTTTTAACATGAAAAAAAGATAATTTCAAAATCATCTAGCTATAATTTTAATAATTGTGTTTAACTTTGGTGTTTTGCTGTTCTGCTACTATATTTTCTACAGCTTTAGATATATTTAATTCCCACTCTTTGCATTTAGATTAAATTACATTTGATTATGATCACATATTGACATGTCAAATGGAAGTCAGAATTACATGCGTTAGCAAGAAATTGATGCCAGTTTCCAATATTTTTCTTGGCTATGGGTTTGATGGAGTCTGCCTGTTTTTCAGCAATGGTTTTCTTCCAGTTAAAACCATCCACTGTTCTTAATCACCTCTATTTTGTGCTTTTAATCCTTTGTCTTTTCTTGTTAGCACAGTCACCGTGGGGGAGTAGTCTCTTGCTCCGTGAGTAACCCCATAGTTTTCAACAGGCCAAATTGCTAAATATTTTACTACTCAACATGAGTAAGAATGTCAGAATCTACTCCTATTTTAGCCTCAAAAAAGTTGAAAATAATTCATTAGTCCTTTCTTTAGCGTCATTTTAGATTTGAATCTTCTCTAGTGGACAAATGTTTTGATTTTGGCTCTCTCCTTTTCTCTTGAGTATAAAAATAATATTGTTCTCTGTAATACATCTGTAGAGAGTATGTGTTGCCATTACACGTTTTTGTGGTCATTTGTTTTTCTGGATGTCTATGGCTTTTACCATGTTGCTACCATATATAGGTAGAATGATGCCTTATGAAAGAAACAAAGATACAAGGTGGTTGAGGTCATATCTTGTATTTGACCAACTTCTATTGGTGAGAGACACAAGCTTTTAAGGTACACAGAGCTCTTCTTCAGGTCTGGGAAACAACAGTTCTTATGGACAACAGTTCGTCTGTTCTTATGGATTAACAGTTTCCCAAATCCGAAGAAGAGCTCTGTGTAAGCATGAAAGCTTCTCTCTCTCACCAAGAGAAGTTGGTTCAATGAAAGATATTACCTCACCCACCTTGTCTCTCTAACGTCCTGGGACCAACATTGGCTACAACAACATTGCATAAAAAACAAACAAAACAACACAAGGATCTTAGTAAAAAATGTAGGCAAACTGTGCTATGATGGAATCAAAATAATACAGCATATTCTGAACCTCGTTAACTTTTCCTCACTTCATTGGTTGTTAGAATGGTTTTCCAAACACTATTTGAAAGATAGTATTCCTTCTAAATTTCTGTTTGACATTAGAAACACCTTGGAATTCTTTCAAAGGAAAATGAGTGGAATGCTGGTTGAAATTTATGTAAATTAGAAATTGCAAGAACAGAGTAGTTGAAATTCCAATTGAAAAAATCAACAGAGAAAAAAATCATGATTTATTTTTCCCTGTGTTCTGATCAGCTCTAAAAATGAGATTTTGCAAGGTGTGGAGGTAATAGAACTTTATACTGAGGATATTTTAGGCAGAAAAGAAGATCACAAGGCAAAACCTAGAAGGGAATCAAAGATTTGGCACTGATATTCAAAAATAAACAAATGAATACTGGGACAAACCCATCTATGGTTTGGAGGACATGGTTGATAAAGTGGGAGGGGGAGAAGCACATCTAGAAAGAATCCAAGCTTGTAATGACCTAAAAATATATCAGATTGAGGGACTAGATCATGAATATTAACATTTGAGTTTTGGATGAAGAGAGGGGCAGGGTGGGTGTCACTGAAGCCAGAGAAGACGAAAGTCAAGTAATCAGACTGGGAGTTGATGAGGGCATGAGATAAATTTTAGTCATGCAGACTGAGAGGAAGGGTCAGATCTACTTAAAGCTGTGAAGGGAAGAACAACGAGATTTGAACCTGGTCTGTATGTGAGGGCAGAATGAATGAGAGGAGTTCAAGATGACTCCCTGATTGTCAGCCTGAATGGTAAGGTTGATTATGGAGTTATCAGTGGAAATGGAGGATAAGGGGAGTGCTTGACTGAAAAGGATAAAATAGGGAGGGCTTAGGAGTTCCATTTTAGCCACACTGAGCTTAAATTGCAAACAAGACATCTGAGAAGAGATGTCCAAGAGGATATGTCTAACTATGCAGTGCTGTGGCGTAATACATGTCACCATACTGTATTTTATAAATGGCCAGATAGAACCCACTGATTTGTACAGTGAGATGAGGTTTTTCTCTCAGTTGCTTCATTCCACACCCATCCAATTCTTTTTAAATTGCACGCCTTTAAAGCTAAATATCCATATGATCCTGTCAGAGCTTAAATAGACTCTGTGCTCAGCTGGTAAGAGTCTTGTTGCTAATAGACCAATTCTAACAGCAACTAGTCAGTAAATGAAATGCTTTGACCTCAGGAGATAGTCTGAAATTTGTGTTTAATCTATATGGATATACTCAATATGGCATTTTACAATTACTGGGAGAAGGACTTAATGAACGGTCGAAACCTTCATTATATTTCTAAGCCTGTTTCATGCACGGCAATAGAAGACTCTTGCATAAACTGGTGCTTTTAAAGCAAGGCAATGAATGTAAATCCCACTAGTCCTGATTCACTTGAAGTATAGAATGTTGTTGCCTTGGTGAGAACCTTTAAAATTTTGTAGAAAGGAGGACAAAGTGCAAGTAAATTAACCATTTTATAAATGCCACACACACACACACACACACACTCCATTATTTCAATAGGATTATTTTATTAATCCCTGGGAGCCACAGCACACTGCCATCAGATTTCCCCCCAGAATCCCCCATTGAACTCAAAGGGGAGCTCTGCATGTTGCCTCTATGTCCTGTCCAGACACTACTGTTGACCCATAGCAAGCTGGTAGCAGAATTCTGAGCCTTTGGATTTCAGTATATGGTGAAGGAAAATCATGGCTGCAGTGTGGGTCTGAATGTAACTGGGGGGCGGGGGTTACACATTTAGTACACTCCCAATTATCCAAATAGCAGGGGGAACAAACTGATTTTATCTGGATAATCGGGAGCTTGGATGATGGAGAGGGCAGGAGTGGCAGCAGGGAGCCATCCACTGTCATAGTCCTGCTCACTCATTCCCATGAGAGCAGTGTGGCAGACGACTCCCTGTGCCCTCTCGATTACTGAAGGCAAAAGGCGCAGGGATGCAGGCTGCAGTCCTCGTGGGGCAGAGCAGACAACCCTGGTCAGGACTCTGCTCTGCCCAGCCAGGACCACAGCCTTCCATGAACTTGTACCTGCAGGAATGGGGTGTCCTAGCCCAGCAGCAATACAGGGGGTGCCACTGTCACAGTCCCTGCTCACTCACTCCCAGGAAAGCAGGGCTGCGGCGGGGTCCCTGTGTAGCTGCAGGAGCCATTCAGCAGCAGGGTGGCCTCCCCCGCAGCAGGGGGTCTCTGCTCCATTATCTGAACCTCGGCATTATCCAAATCCCTTACTTGGGCTTACAAATCCTAATATGGGGCACACGGAAAGGATTCAGATAATACAGAGTTTTGGATAATAGGGTGTTGGAACATTGGGAGTATACTGTATACACCAGTCCTGGAACAGCTTGTGGGGCAATGCCTTCTTCTGGGAAGCTCAACCTGTCACAAATGCTCAGTTCCCAGGGATGGGTTTGAATCAAGAATCCAAGGCAGGGAGCAAATACTCCAGCTGCTGGTACTGTTCCATCTCTCAGATTCTGGCTGTAACAAAAAAACCAAAAACAAAACAAAACCCTTGCATAATTAAAAGTAATACTAACACAGAATATCTTCCCGAGAGTCAAAATTGGTTTGCAGCTAAGAAAAAATAACTCGGAAGACTACGTATAACAGTGCTACCTGCTGACTCCTGCCATAACACATACAAAATCCATGCACAATATGGGCCTTGTGAAAACAACCCTGCAAAAATGCTCACATTTTGGTCTTTTAAACTACAGCTGGATAGAAGAGATTAAAAATAAATCCTGATGAAAACCAGCAACTAACCCAGCATAATCTAATTCCCAGCATAATCTAATCTCTGCTATATTCATATACAATTGTGGGCCATTGGGTCCAGTTTTTATTAGTGTTTTAAATGTGCACACCATCCCATATGTTTGTAATGGGTGCTTTAGAGAAAACAACATAGAGGCTGATTTCCCTGCCGTAGAAACAGGGGCCAAAGATGCAGGAAAGCATGTTATAGGTGAGGGGGTGTTATAGGTCCACTGCATCCTGAACGCCCCTTTGTGGTATGGGGTGGCTCTGCCTCAGTTTCTTGTCACCAGGGTTCCTAGTAATAGTTCACAAAGGCCTCCTTGTGCCTAATAACACCGTGGTAGGGTTGTTACAGAAGCAGTTCAAAATGCTCCTCACAGTAAATTCCATCACCACAGCACAAAGCTTATACTCAGCTCTGGCATCTTCTGCCACTCCTGGAGCTCTTCTTCTGTCCCAGTTTGCTCTTCATCCAGCTGCCGCTCACAGCCCTTCCTGGCTGGAGCTCAGCCTTCTTCAAGTCTCTCTGGCTCAGAGAGGCCAGCAGGCAAACCCCTTCTGCTACTCTCCATGTTACTCAGGGTCTCCAAGAGCTCTCTGCATCTGTTCATCATCCAACAGCCATACCCAGCCCTCTGGGGCTGGAGTTTTTCTCTCCCTCTCTCTACCCAGGCCACTCCGTTACTGATCCTATAGTCCTGGTTGAATCACATGAAATATCTTCTTTCACTTGGGGATGCAAGTTAACAGTATCACAGGTGAGGCTGAGATTGTGACCCGTTTCCTGTTAAAACGCGAGCCACCCTGTAACAAGGGAATTAAGGCTGTAGAGTCATGGGGACAAAGCCTGTGAGCCCATATACACATATGTAGGAGATGTTCATTAGTTTGACTGTCCCACCGTGCAACTCCCCAACCCCATTTCTAGCTCTTACAGTAGCCATGATAACTATGGCTGAGTGCCCCTGGATATGCTCAGTTGCCACGGTAGAGGGGCTTTGCAGGGGTTCAGACCAGCTGAAGCATCTGCGACTCTGACACGTCAAGTACCAGCATAAGCTGGAGTCTCAGGACAATTCACTTGCATGTGAGTATCAAAGGAGATGTTTCAGAGTAGTGTTGATCAGGAGATGTTGATTGTATCGTTTTCCTCTGTCTATATCCTGTAGTTTGTTGTTACGTTACTTCTACATTATATGTACCCTGTAATAAAATAACCCTAGATCAAAGGCATGTTAATGAAAGATTGTAGTCTGGTGTTAAAACTTCATGAAAACTAATGAAAGATTATTTGCTATTACATTACGTATATCTCTGTAGCTAAATTACTTATAAAAAAAAGAGAGTGCTAAGTTCAAAGCAAGGGCCATTGAGTTCACAATGGGAATTCGCAAACTCAATCTGCATTCCTCCCTCACAGCCAACAAAGGAAGGTTGGCCTGGGTACAGAAGCAGCCAGCTAACCTCTGTGTGAAGAAGATATAAAAGATGGATTCAAGGAAAGATTCTTTGTCTCTGGCCTGTTTGGATTCCATCAGGGTAGAAATACTGAGCAAGTGGACAGAGATCCCCAGAATTATCCTGGGTAATCCTACAAATCTCTGCTATCATTATGGATTAACAAACTTTGATTCACATGTTAATGTATTTTACCTGCTTTAACCGCTCAATAATTCTCATTTCTTTTTCTTAATAAATCTTTAGTTAGTTTACTAGAGAATTGGCTACCAGCATTGTTTTCAGTGTAAGATCCAGAGTACCAACTGATTTGGATTTAGGAATAACCTAATGTGATGTGGTACCTTAGAGACTAACCAATTTATTTGAGCATAAGCTTTCGTGAGCTACAGCTCACTTCATCGGATACATCCGATGAAGTGAGCTATAGCTCACGAAAGCTTATGCTCAAATAAATTGGTTAGTCTCTAAGGTGCCACAAGTACTCCTTTTCTTTTTGCGAATACAGACTAACACGGCTGTTACTCTGAAACCTAATGTGATGTGATTTTTAGTTTATGTAACCTATTATCACAAAGCCCTGTTTGTCTGGGTGGCAAGATAGACTGGAGAGCCTAAGGGGACTGTTTGTGACTTTATGGTAAGAGTAAAATTGTGACCCAGGAGTGGACATTTGTTACTGGCTTGGTGAAATCTAATTATAGAACAAAGCATCAGTTTGGGGTGTCTGCCCTATTTTCTGACTGTCTGACCTAAGACTGGCATTCACCATTGTGAGCCACTCCAGACAGCGTGACAGTATCATTAACTCCCGCTAAGATATGCACCTGGCCTGCAGAGATAGCATCACAGAGTGCAAGCACATCCCTACTTTTGATGTTCCACCCATGAATCCTGCATGCAGCTTCAGCCATGGTGCATCAATGTAGTCTTGCAGAGGCCAGCATCCTGGAGACACATGAGCAGGGTGAGTTGCACCCAGAACATGTCCCATCCACTCACAGAAGTAGTATCATCAACCCCAAGCATGAGGTCAAAAATAGTGAGTCAGAACTCAAAAATCATGAGATTGGCTTAAAAATAATATATGTTAAAAATAAAATAAAATAAAATCGGGTTCATTTATTCATCGTCTGATTTCTGAGCCATTAGGGTGCACTTGGGAGAGCTTTTAACGCTCTTCTGCCCAATTATGAGGGCTAGAAACATACTTAAAAATGAAAACTGAGTTTCTCAGCTAATTCCATGAGCCGGGGCTTTAAGAAAAAAATCAAATATCACAAGAGCAAAATTGCCAGTGGCTGGCAACACTGCTGAGAAATCCAAGCCAGAAAAAATGATGTCCAGTATCCCTTTAGTTACCATGTCACACATGTCTAACAAGAAACAAATAAGTTTTGGTTCCTGGGAGGCGCTTGAACTCGTCAAGGTTAAGTCATTATTTATGTATCAATTTCTTTTCAACCTTGCAGGTTTATTTTTTATTTAACTTGTCCAAAGATCTCTAGAGCCCAAGCCAGGCTCTAATCAGCATCAGTCATAACACAGGTATAAAGAAGAGGATTAAAGAGTATCCTTCATTAGCCTCAAATTTCATAACCGTTCAATGCCTTATAGCCTACAGCCAAACTACCTGGGGCTGTTATCTGATCAGGTGTCACAAGATAAGCTGGTTGGGCTTGATTTGTATTTTGATGGAAGAACTCACGATAAGTCCATGCGGTGTTAGCAATTCAATATGTGATTCTCTTCCCTCTGAGTCAGTCCTACTGAATCTGGAACTAGGGAGAAGCGGTTATTAGATGACATGCAAAATTATGCTTCTGATTACTTTTGGTTATTAAAGTTTTGCAAGAGTAGGATGATTAGCTCTGGTGTCATGGCCAAATTCCAATTGAGATAGTTGTGTTCTTCTTATTTAAATTTACCCTGTAGTTTCAACTGCCCTTACTTCCACTTTAAAATGTTTTTTGAGCTCTTGGACAGCTGCCATGTTCCACTTCAGAGGGCTGCATTTCAGGAGGGAAGGGAGAGTAAAGTGTATATAGTTTAAAAGCCTTCTGGGATAAAAATGATTTTCAGTTCATTTTTGTGGATAGGGGAAAAAAAGAGGGAAATAGCTGAAAAGATTTCTTACTGTAGGAAACTTAGAATGAAAGATACATCAGCTAGAGAAATATGGGAATAAGATCAGCTAGTGAAATATTCTGTAGTAGATCTAATATTTAGTGCACTGTTTGAGGATGATAGATTTCCAGGAGCGATTTTAAAAAAACATTGGATCGACTACTTGTTAAGCTATTTGCAACGTACCCCTGAACCCAACACCAACCTCACCATTTTCACATATTTTCTCAATCATGTCTGGAGAGGGGAAATGGCTTGTTTCTATACATCCAGGCTGATGCCTTTGGGTTAATTTCAGACAAAATCTAGATCACGCAAACTATTTGGTAAATAGGATAAGCAGAAATATGGGGAAGCAACTGTCTCACTCCAATACCTGCAACAGCAAAGAATGATTGTTTTGGGATGATAGTGAGCTATATCCCACCTAGAGGGGGACGGTTCAAATATGGAACCCTGGCTGGTATTTAAAGCAATTTATTGATTCGTAGGGTTAGAAGGGACTGCAAGGGTCATCTCGTCCAACCCCCTGCTGGGGCGTAGGATTTCTTGTGTTTAAACCATCCAAGACAGATGGCTATCTAGCCTCCTTTTGAAAACCTCTATTGAAGAAGTTTCTACAACCTCCCAAGGCAGACTGTTCCTCCATTGTCCTACTGTTCTTACAGTTAGGAAGTTTCTCCTAAGATTTAATCTAAATCAGCTGTGCTGTGATTTGAACCCAATGCCTCCTAACCTGTCTTCTGTGGCAAAAGAGATCACCTTTTCTCCATCTTTTTAATGACAATCTTTCAAGTATTTGAAGACCACTATCATGCCCCCCCATCTCCTCTTTTCCAAACTGAACACACCCAGTTCCTTCAGCCTTTGCTCAGATGGCTTGCATTCCATCCCTTTGATCATCTTTGTTGCTCGCATCTAGATCCTTTCCAGTTTCCCTATATCCTTTCTATACATCGGAGACCAAAAATTGGACATAGTACTCCAGCTGAGGCTTAACAAGTGCCAAGAATAGTGGTACTGTCACCTCCTTTGACTTGCATGCAATACCTCTGTTAATACAACCTAAAATTGCATTAATATTTTTTGCAACGGTATTGTGTTGCTGATTCATGTTGAAGTTGTGATCCAGTTCCCCCCATTCTGTATTTGTGCATTTGTTTTTTCTTCCCGAAATGTAGCACCTGATGTTTGTCTTTGTTGAATTGTATTTTATTGCCTATAGCCCAGTTCCTCAATTTATTAAGATCTCTCTGAAATTTTAGCTCTATCCTCCAAAATATTGGTAACCTCCCTTGCTTTGTGTTGTTATTCGGGGTTTTCAGAACCCCCAACAGGGGCAACTTAACTATTTCACTCCAGGTGGTGTAAGGAATAAATCAGTGGGAACACAGCCATTCCGTCTGATAAGATTCATGCAAGTAAGCATGCTCTATCTAAAACTGCAGTTTATCAGATTTAAGCACCCACAATCATAAGCAATAGGTTTAGAACATATTTACTCAATACAGTTCCAGATATTTACCTAACATCTGGAACTGTATTGAGGAATTAACAGCAGGTTCGCAGTGGCCAGTTGCTCACCCACTGGGGAGAAAAGGTGTCAAGAAAAATGTGTCTCAAGATGGCTTCAGAGGACAGCTCCGAAGCACACTCTATAAGCTAAGTTTTTTCACTAACTTCTACAAAATACATATTTATAATGACCCTGACTGGATCACCACTTTTCCTAACTTTCAATAAACTTTTAATATCAAAGGTGTCTAGACTTAAGGTTTTACAGCCACCAAGGTTTGTAGTCTCAATTGTTCACTTGTTTGTCCCCTCCTCTCATTCTGATTAGCAGAAACTGTAGCTAGTTTTGACCTTGCCTCTGAAAGCCTGTCTTCAAATTAACCCTTAACTATGTGGTTCTCTATTTCATTATTTCAGGTTGGCTGAATGCACATAATATACTTGCAATTAACTTAATCACATTCTGGGGTATACACACCCCTCAAATCCAGGGCAACAGTGTCATCTGCAAACTTGATCAGTATACTTTCTATACCTGCATCCAGGTCATTAATAAACACCAGACCCAAAACAGATTCCTGTGGAACACCGTGTGAAACCTCCCTGAAATCCAAAATAATTTCATTAATAGTTACTCTTTGTTTGTGGTTGTTTGACCAATTATATATCCATGTAATGGTAGTTCTGTCAAGCTCGCATTGCTCCAGCTTACTTATCAGAACGTCATGAGGGACTATGAAAAGCCTTGCCGAAGTCCAAGCGTATTATGTCCACTGCACTCCCTCTATTCACCAAATCAATTACCTTGTCTAAGAAGGAAATCAGGCTGGTGTGGCATGATATGTTCTTGGTAAATCCATGCTGGCTGCTCGTGATCACCCCTGCATCCTCCAGGTATTCACGAATGGAATGTTTCATACATTGCTCTAGTAGCTTCCCCAGGGATTGAAGTCAGGCTGACTGGTCTATAGTTCTCCGGCTCCTCCTTTCCCCCCTTTTTAAAGATGAGCACTATGTTAGCCCTTCTCCAGTCTTCCAGGATCTCTCCTGGCATCCATGAGTTTGTAAATATTATTGCCAGAGGCTCCAAGATTTCTTCAGCTAATTCCTTCTCTACCGTGGGGTGAATAGTATCTAGCCTCGCTGACTTGAATTAATTCAAATTCGTCAAAAGATCTCTGATGTGTTTTTTACTTATCCTGATCTGCATCTCTTCCCCTTTGTTGTCTATGGTAACTTTGCTAGTGGTTTGATCACACGCTATTTTTTGTGAGAAGACTGAAGGAAAGAAGACATTGAGAAGCTCTGCCTTCCTATCATCTTCTGTTATCAGCTCACCTTCTCCATTGAGCAGCAGACACACACTGTCCTTGATCTTTCTTTTTTTGCCAGACATATTTGAAGAACCCCTTCTTATTGTCTCTAACATTTCTTGTCAGCTGTAACTCATTTTTTTGCTTTGGTTTTCCTGATTTTGTTCCTACACACTCGTTCTATTCCCATGTATACTTCCTTGGTGACATGCCCCTCCTTCCGTTTCTTGTATGTATTCCTTTTGGTTTTTAGATAACTAAAAAGCAACTTATGCAGCCACATTGGCCTCTTGTGGCTCTTCTTGTCTTTCCCCTGTTTCGGAATAGCTTGTTGAGCTTCTAATATTTCATCTTTTAAGAACCGCCAGCCCCCTTCAATTCCTTTTCTGTCCAAATGATCTTTCTATGGGACTTCTGCCTACTATTTCGCTGAGTCTGTTAAAATCTGCCTTTCTGAAGTCCAGTGTCCTGTTTTCACATGCTCCTTTCCATTATCACTTCCTCCCAAGTTCCCAACCACCTTCACATTTGCAACTAATTCATCCCTTTTGTTCAAAACCAGATACAAAATGGATGACCCCCTAGTTGTTTCCTCAACTTTCTGAATCAGAAAACTGTCCCCTACACACAAATAAAACATTTGCTGGACATATTATGTTTTGTGGCAATAGTCTTCCAATAGATATCAGGAAAGTTAAAACCCCACACTAATACTAGCTCTCATGTGTGTTACCTGCCTGTAGAATGACGCATCCACTTCCTCTTCCTGATTTGGTGGTGAATAATAGACCCCCACCATAACATCTCTATTGATCTTTTTCCTTTTTATCCTCACCCAGAGACTCTCGGTAGGTCTGTCGCCCATTTCCCCTTGGACCTCGGAGCAAGTGTATACATTTTTTATGTACAGTGCAACACCTTCTCCTTTCCCCCCCCATACCTGTCCTTTGGAAAAAGCTATATCCCTCATGATGATACTCCAAACCTGGGGGCTGTCCCACTAAGTCTCTGTGATGTCAGTGAAGTCATAATTTTCTTCAGATACCATGACTTCCAGTTCTCCTGATGAAAGCTCCAGAGGGTGTGAGACTACAGATATCATCCCACAGCGGTGAATGTCTGCTGGCATTAGGGGGTAGTTTACTCCACTGTGCTCCAGCAGGGGTCAATTTAACCCCCTTATGCCCAATACTGAGATATAATTTACAGTGCCCTACACATCTACTCTGAATTTGACCATCATTTCTTCCTTTAATACCCATCCCTCCCCCCATATACAGGATTATATGAAAGCCATCTTTGTGGGCTGCATCTAGGAGGATTAAATTAGATCATATGTTTCCCATTTGTTCTCATTGACGGTGAATTGCCTTGTTTGCTTGAATATTAATGGAAGGAAGATGAATAAATTCAGAACTTGCAAATGCATATGCCATTGATTAGTTCTGCCTGGTTGAAACTATCTGGGGCCAGAGGACCTAGATCTGAAAGGAGACAATTTCTTTTTTCCAGTTTCAAACTCAGTCCCTTTACTATCAGGACAAGAGATATGCATGGGCTGCCAAAATTGCTATGCCAACAATCTGTGCCACAGTAGTCAAGGATGAGCTTTTTCAGCGCCTCAAATCTACCACCCAGACCCACAGGCACCGACTCTGTGGGTGCTCTGGGGCTGAAGCACCCACGAGGAAAAATTGGTGGGTGCTCTGCACCCACCGGCAGCTCCCCACCCCGCCCTCCTGCCCCAGCTCACCTTGCCTCCGCCACCTCCCCTGAGCCTGCCACGTGCCCGCTTTTTCCCCCTAGCTCCCAGCTGTTTCACACGCAAGCGCTGGGAGAGAGGGGGGAGAAGGGGGAATGCAGTGCGCTAAGGGAAGAGGCGGGGCCAGGGCGGGGATTTAGAGAAGGGGTCCAGTAGAGGTAAGGAGGGGGCAGAGTTCAGGCAGGGACTTTGGGGAAGGGGTTGGAATGGGGGCGGGGCAGGGGTGGGGAAAGGGTGGATTCGGGGCAGGGCCTGGGGGGGGGCGCGAGCACCCACTGGCACCGGGGAAAGTTGGCGCCTATGCCCAGACTTCAAGATTTTTGGAGCTGCATCTGTATTGGTGCTGTCGTCTAGACAGAGTAAGAGGCCTAGAGAGATGGATCCTTCTGAGGCAGCTTTCTAAGAAGAGAGTTTGTGAACTCTTGAGGCCCACCACTGCCTGGAGTTACTTACAGTCAGGGAAGATATTATTTTGCTGATACATATATGTCAAATTTGGTCATGCGGCAAAGAGAAAGCTCAGGGCTATGCAGGCAAAATGAACATCTGCTTTTTTTTCTGTTTTTACTGTGTCCAGACGGAGTCTAGAGAGGGTTCTACACTACTGTCATTCTCTCCCACTCCTTCCTCTTAAAGGAAAACTTGAAGCTGACATTTTATTTTGACTCTGTATACAGGGTCTTGGTAACCAACAACTCCATGACATACAAAGCATTCCAGGTGTGTTCAACTTTTTCACAATTTGGTGTTTTCCTTAAAGGCACAACTCCTGGAGTCATGTGATTACACAAGACTCTCAGCTTTTGTTTAAAAACAAAAGTAAGTTTCTGGCCATCATGGCTGCAGAGAAAAGCTTGGAAATGTGATCCTTAAAAGCTCGAAATATAAGAACTCAACAATGTATTTTTAAAGCCAACCTTATGGTTTTTTGCAGCCTGATTTGTGATTTTAGAATGCATGAGCTTGGCAGTATTGCTTTCCTGGCTTTTCATTTTAATTGATCAGAGAAGTGGGGAAGGAAAATTAATGCTACCTGGAGGCTGTTGAAATGTAGGTAGCGGCAATTGTATGTGTTTATAGGAGAACAGTTGTAGGAAGTGTAGAGTGCAGATGTTAACAATGCTTGGCTAGCTGGCATGTTCCTGTTTGACTGGCAAACGCCTTTTAAGAATTATAATTTCAGCTTATGTCCCTAACTTTTAATAAACACACCATACATCCATCACACCAGAATATTAATGACCAGTTATTAGTTTTCAAATGATACCTCACAAGGCATATTTTGTACAGAGATTTTTACAATAGTGTGCAGGGTGTGAATATAGGGGTGCTTAGTGTCACAGAAGCACAGTCAGATTTTCTATCTAGGGGATGCTATTTAATATCCAATATAGCGTGCAGGAAAAAACAGAGCTGTTTCTTGTTTCTGTGCACGAAGACCAGATAAGCAGCAGAGCAAGTGTTGGCCCCACTTCCTGTGTCACTTGCCTCAGTGAGTATGTACAGTTAAGTCCTGCAAATATGCATATGTTTGGGGGGGGGGGGAGGGTGGGTTCAGAAAATGACTGCTGTATACCAAAGTTTTGCCCCTAATATCAAGGCCTTACAATGATCTCATCCCCTCCCCGTCCATGCACTCTCTTCTTTTGCACCATATGGCATACTTACAGTATGCAGAATTAGGGTCTGCCATGTGCATGGTCTGCACATATGGGGCCAAGATTAAAGAACCTCCTCCAAACTCATGAACCGGTAGTTTAGTTTTTGCATGCTCAAGCTGGAGTGCAAAGGCTCTTTGTCTCTGCTGTGTGCAGTGCAGGGTGTTACAGAATTGGCCCTTTATTGAGCATAGCACTCATCTGGGCATGACCTGGCAAATCCTCACTCACCCGAGGAATCCCATTGAAGTCAACAGGGCAGAGCAAGGACTGCTCATGGGAAGATGAGTTTGTAGGCTCTGTTTGTTTTAAAACAAATCTAATTTGGCATACATGGATTTGCCTGATTGTATGTCACGTGCCATTAGTAAACAACAGCCTGTAGCAGAGTGAAGACTCACCAGTGCGGTGCCTCCTGCTGGTCATCTTGGGAATTAGCTCGATTCCAGCTCAGAGCACCCTCTTCAGGCCAGTGGCTCACCTGACTCAGGCCCCCCCATGTCCCTCCCAGACCCCAGTGCCCCTTTTCCTCAGCGTTCTATCCCCAGCAGTAACCCACAGTCTCTGGGTCTCCACTCCCAGGGGAGCCCCCAACCCTCTGTTCCCACCTTGCCTCAGTGGCTACTTCCAGTCATCATCTAGCCCCCCGCTCACTGTGGCAGACTGCAGACTGTAAACCACTAATCACTGGCAAGGGGTTAGGACCTGCTACCTTTGCCTATCCCTGGGCTGCCCCTCTGCAGCCCCAGTACCTTTCATAGGCCTTCAACAAGGCCTGCAGCCTCAGGGTTTACCAGGCTGGAGCTCCCCAGCTCCCTTTGCCCTTCCCCAGCACTGCTCCACTTCAGGTACTTTCCTCTCAGGTAGCTAGCCCTTCTCCCTCCAAGGCTGGAGAGAGACTCTTCCAGCTCCTAGCCCTCAGCCCTCTTATAAGGGCCAGCTGGGCCCTAAGTGAGCTGGCCACAGCTGTGGCTGCTTCCCCAATCAGCCTAGCTTGGCTGCTTTTAACCCCTGTTCTCCACGAGTGGGGCAGCCACCCCACTACACAGCCTCATGATTATTGGCAACTGTCTGCATTTGCAGGAGTAACAACTACCCATGTGAGGAAGGGTATGCAGGCTGCAGTCCTTTATTAGTAGATTTACAGGGGTTGGGATATCCAGGGTGCTTTCTTTCTAAGAGAGGATGGTTACAGACCCTGTTTATTTCTTCCTTCTATGGACCATTTTACTGAATTCTTTTGGCAGTGTCAGTGTCTGAAGAAAGCGTTTGGATTCAAAGCTGTTCAGCCACAATCTCCTAGGAGATTCAAGGTTGTTTTTTTGTGTTAGTTGGGTTTTTTTTTTTGTTCCTCACTGAAGAACTCAGCTTCTAATGAAGTTGCCAGGGTTAATCATGGAGACATCACTAAGAACAAGTGAGATCATTCTGGAAGAATGAAAAAAAAAAAATACCCCAAACACTGATCATGGTGCCGATATTTTAAAAAGATTTTATACTGACAGGAATATTATTACTTTAGGTTTATGTAAACAAGATATCATTTCTCAATTGCAATCTAAATGATGACACTGTAGTATATTAACTATAATATAGGATTATCAAGTTATATGGCTTCAGTGGCAGTGTAATACACAGATAACTCTCATCATCTAAGTAAGCTGAAAATCAGCCCTGGCAGCTTTTTCTGAATATGATGTGGACTGCAGTGAAGACACAAAATTCATGGGAAAATGCCAGCGAGAAAGACCCGGTACTGGGAATCAACTTCATATCTTCCGAGACTGTACCAGATTGAAAACTCTCTCATCTGATGTCAGAGAGAATTTATGCAAGAGTTATATCAGGACTATGTTTCCCAAATTCTCAGCATCGGTATAAGAGAGGTGTCCTGATTTGAATGGAGTGACTTAGTGCCTGTATTAAATGAACCACTGAACTCCTCGGGGAAACATGAGGAAATAGGATAAATTGATTAAAAGTCATTGCTATTTCTTTTGTAATATTAATACGTATTCCTACTGGAACTCAAACAATATTGCCCAGCTGTCCTGTACACCTTTAGCTTCTTTATTTGTCAGCCTCTCTTAATACTTACACTAACAGTTTTCTTTGTTGTCAATAGAAGCTAAGTAAAAAATGACTTTGCAGCAAATATTTAATATATTTTAAATAGAACGATCACATGTAGTTGAACATAACACACAAACATACACTTACACCATCAGTAAGACCAATCCCAAAGGGACATAGCCTCCTTGCAAACTGAGAACCACCCAAATCAAACTCCAGATAGATTTTTAAGACAGTCTGGCTGGATGTTCAGTCTGTGTCCATCATTGGCAAACTTATCACACCTACTCTCCCAAATCAAAAAGTTCAGGTTTCAGTCTGCAAGCAGACAATTCCATTTTTGTGAAAATGTTCTAATGGTTCAGGTTTTGTTCTGATGCAGAATGAAAACAAAATTTCACTGGAAGTTGCTGCCAAAAGGAATGGTCAGCATCATCCGCCAGAAAAAAGCTCTGTTGAAAACTTATGCCAAAGGTGATGGCGTTTTCAATGTGGACACTCATTCACTGGAGCAGCAGTAGATGTTTTAGTGGATAGGGCTCTGGATTGGGACTCAGGTGATCTGGGATCTGTTCCCAGCTCTGCCTCTGCTTTGCTGTATGATCTTGGGCAAGTCAGTTCCCCACTGTGTGCCACTCTTTTTATGCACACACCTTTTGTCTATTTAGACTGTAAACTGTTTGGAGTAGGGACTGATTATTACTATGTGCACTGCCTAGACAGTGGTGCCTTGCTGTGATTTAACAGATTTATTGATTTTAAGATCAGACAGGACCAGTGAATCATCTAGTCTGGCCTCCTATATAACAAAAGCCATAGAATGTCACCCACTTACTCCTGTATTGAGTCCAGTAACTTGTGTTTGATTAAATCACATCTTCCAGTCTTGATTTGAACATTTCAAGAGAAGAGCAATCCACCACTTACCTTGGCATTTTGTTCAAATGGTTAATAACCCTCTCCATTAAAAAAAAAAGAGCCTTATTTCCAAATTGAATTTGTCTGAACTTAATTTCTAGCCACTATTTCTTGTGATGATTTTCTCTGCTAGATTAAAGAGCCCACTGATACCTGTGGGTCTTTAAGCATTTCCACAATAGAAAAAAAATGAAGAATACTACTAAAAATAAAGGAACCTAGGACCACTTCATGTTGGACACAATGACAGACCAGAATGAAAATCCCCTCTCCCCCACCTTGTGGGAATTTGTCCCAGTAAAAAAAAAACAAACAAACCATGGAAGCACACTTTAGATGGACCACATTCCTTGTGCCTGGTGAAAGCAAGTGAGGAACACACAGTATCGGTGTAACTAATATAAATGTATCCCTGAGAGAAGACAACCTGCCAGTGCCTTTGACTCAACAATACAATGAACTCCTTGCAACAGAATTTGGGTTCCTGAATAGACTTTAGCTATCCTCATATTGATTGTTATATGTCACCTCTGGAAGGGATTCAGAGATAAAATGTCTAGGCAAATTTCTTCTTGGAGTAGCTAGTCCTGAAACCCACAATGGGAGAGGAAATTCTTGATTTAGTCCTAAGTGGTGCACAGGATCTGGTCCAAGAGATGAATATAGCTGAATCACTTGGTAATAGCAATGGTAATAGCAATAATATAATTAAATTTAACATCCTTGTTGGAAGAAAAATACCAAACAAACTCATCACAATAGCATTTAAATTCAAAAAGTGGAACTACATAAAAATGAGGAAGCTATTTAAACAGAAATTAAAAAGAAAAATCACAAGGGTGAAATGCCTACAAACTGCATGGAGACTATTTAAAAACAACATAGTAGTGGCTCAAACAACATGTATACCCCCAAACAAAAATAATTAAAAAAAAATCAGTAAAAGGACCGGAAGAATACCACGATGGTTAAACAATGGAGTAAAAGAAGAGGTTAGAGGCAAAAAGGCATCCTTTAAAAACTGGAAGTCAAATTTGAGGAAAATAGAAAGGAGCATAAACTCTGGCAAATCAAGTGCAAAAGTATAATTAGACAGGCTAAGACAGAATTTGAGAGAGGTAATGGGTCAATTTAACAATGAAGACAGATAGATAAAACAAAATAGATTCAGCACTTAAAAGAAGATATTCAAATAAACTTCTAGAAATAAATAGCTAATACTGTATATTAAGATCACTGTATATTAAGGTCATTATTTGTAGCTTGACTACTATGGCTTCCAATACATAGAAAATATTTGCATAAAAATAATGTCAATAACTTCACAGATTACACCACAGAAAATGAGTGCCAGGGAAAGGGTCTTACAACAATGACAATTTGAAAGGCTCTGCAGGTGTCATATGAAACCATTGCAAGTACCCAATACATGAAATTCAGTATGGATAAATGCATTACACAAGGGTCTTTGCCAAAGTGAAGTAAAATAAAAGAAGTGCAAACTAATAGATATTTGAGGAGAAAATGTTTGAAGGGAAACCAATATGCTGATAGAGTTATCTATAAAAACCCTTGAACAATCAAGATGAGCTAACCCATTCAAAGATATGTAAGTGTTCTATGACAGATATTAGGGGATTACATGATTTCCTGGAGGTAATAGACTTCAGTTATTATATTCCACTTCTGGTCATCACACTATTAAAAAAAGGATATTATAGCACTTCAGAATGTGTAGAGAAGGTCAACTAGATTGATTTCAGGACTAAAACAATGAGTACAGGGAATGACTTTAGACCATTCATTTGTGTAGGGGTCATTTAAAGAGCTGGTAGAAGATTCAATTACATTATGTAAAGTATACTTTCCATGATACAGATATCAAACTAAATGCCAGGAACCAGCCCAACTAATACAGGAAGAACAAAAAGAGATGCAGATTTTAATCAAAGAAAAATATGTTTGGAGCAATTTTCTCTTCATTTGCTGAATAATTTAGCTCTCTTACTAAACTAGAAAAAAAAATCCCCCACCCCCACCCCCCGCACAAGGAGTAACAACAGTTTAAATGACTATCCAAGCTTTTCATCCAGTCTCTTCTCCTGTCTTACACCCTTCCCTGGAGGGTCTGTCACTCTTCACTCCTCAATGGGATATAACAGCCCTTCACCCACTGCTTATCCTTCAGGGTCAATGGGGCTCACAAGCTCTGGCTTTGGGGCCCTAGATAATGAAGTGGTCAGCAGGTCTGAGCCCCAACTTCTACAACTTATTTTTCCCTCTAAGGCTACTTATCATGTTCTGCCACAGTCCAAGCTCCTTGCAGGGTGCTTGCCCAAGACAGCTCCTCCTTCAGACCCTCTCTCTTCGGAGAGATCCAGTTGCTTCCCATGACATTCTTTCCCAGTGTGCCTTTTTATCAGACCTATTGTTTCCATGCTCTCCAAGAACTACCAATCCCAGAATTCCCCGTTTTGGGGCTGCTCTGGGAATTGGGCTTTGCTGGGTGTGTAGCCTGCATGTCCTCTTACACCTACACTGTTGGCTGGAATGACCAAAACCCCAGCCATTCTAAATGCAGTTTGATGCTCTGACTGTATAATAATATTGTTTGCCACATTGTCCTGCGTGCTATCCAGCTGCACAAAGGCAGTGAAGAAAGAAGGAGGCTTTCTCTGGCTTTGTGCACCTTATAACAGACAGGTTCAGTTGCAGGGGTTTCTTCTTCTTAGCAGCCCCAGGTTGTAAACTACCCCAGAAGGGTTTGGAACATGCTGGCACAGGTCAGCTATGGAAAGGAGCACACACCAAACCATCCTAAGGGATGATGCAGCAGGAGCAGTCTCTCCAATCTCCTTCATTACATCTAATCCCTCCCTAGGACAGTGCAGGTCCAAACCACCCCCAGCTCAGGCCAGTGGGTAAAACTGTAATTGGATCTTATGTCTATTTCACACAATATTATACATCATCATGCCACCTCCTGGCTCTGGAGGGCAAAAGGAGCTCCTCTTTCCACTTATATCCATGAACAGTTGCTGGCTAGGATCCCACTGGAAAATGCAAAGCCCCTGCCCACTATCCTGTGGAAAAGGAAAGAGGAAAGTGTAGGGTGAGGCTATGACACTGTCTCCCTATCCACACTGACCTGTAGAACTGGCCAGGGTGTAAGCCAGGTGCGTATATATGTACTCAGTGGTGATGGAACTAACAACTGGCCTGCTCCCCTTAGTGGAACTCAGTGGTAATTCTGTCTGAGTTAGACAGACTTCCTCCGGAGGACTGCAGAACCAAGACAGCTCTTATGTACCCTCTGCACATGCTTGTTGCTAATGTGGGCAAGAAAGAGGTGTTGACCAACAAGTAATTTTATCCTCCAAATTACTACAATTTATGGTCAATAGAAAGAAGGAATGGTAGGCCAGATCCCAATAATTGACTGTCTCAAGACCAACACTATTTTCGTCCCATGAGTTCTTGCCATGCCTTAAAAGATGCTATAAATAAAGTTGCAAAATACTCAGAATTAGAAAGAAAGAAAGAAAGAAAGAAAAGATGTAAACAATGGTTACTATAGTTACAATTTCTATTGTATGTCTCTCTGCAGAGCTCTTTCAACAGGGATTAGACTTTTAAGAGTGGGTCTGCCGTGATGGAGACATTATTCTCTACAATCTGTTAAAACCCAAGTTTTTTATTCCCCTCATCAGTAGGTGGGCCTGTTTTAGTATATCATAACTGCGATAATTTTTAGATGGACAAACAAATTACATGTAAGGATAGGTAAATCCTGTGTGGTTTATGATGGAGAACCTAAATGGTCAAAGGTCAGTGTCTTGTCTAATTCCTATAAAACTGGGAATATTTAACTCAGTAATTTAAAAGAAGCCATTCAATAAATAATTGGTTTAAAATATCATAGCCTTCTTATAAACTCACCTCCCATGATGTGCTATGGTGGTTTAGCAAGAGGGGGAGACCAGGATGGGTCATGAGAGGTGTCATTTAGCTAAAAAGCCCAGCAATTAGAAGTGAATGTGGATGCAAGGCAGCACTCTCTTTAGGCACGATATTCAAATCAAACCATTTTGGTTTTCAATCAAAAAATTTTATTTTCTGATTTTTTGCCAAAAGTTTGATATATTCCATTGGAGGGCGGAATTCTGACAAATTCTGCTGGCCATTTTTGAAGACAAGATATTGGACTAGATGGACCATTGGTTTGATCCACTATGGCAATTCCTTTGTCCCTAAAATACTCTATTCTATCAGTTATTTGCTGCATAAGATAACAAGTCAACTAAAACACAGTAATGTCTGGCAGCCTTTATATTTTGGCTGTCTAGACAGTAGCAAGACTATCATATTTATGCTTCAGCTATTTTCACTATGTATAACAGAGAGAAACATAGCATCACACCAAAAATATATCAGGATAAGGGACAATTATTACACATATCAAAACAGTTTAGTCTAAGAAGATTCTGCTTGTGTCTATTTCCCTGAGACTAAGCAATCTTTTTTTTTCCTCCTTAAGTCCTTTCAACCTCTATGACATCCAACTTGTTGTTTTGTCTGCATTGATCTTCAGCTCTGTTTAAATACAAATATTTTTCAGGGAACAGTCACACTGTACTGATTTCATCTCATATATTTTAGAAACCCCCTCATCCGTATGTTTTTCAGTTAATCCATATGATTTAAGCATACTCAGTGATGGAGTCAAACCTTCAATTAAATGACAACATTTCTGTTTTTATTTTTAAGTGCTGTAAATAATGGGGTGTATTCTGGCACGGCACAGCAAAGCCCTTCATTTAAAACAATTGGAATTGGAATTCCATTAATTTTTGGTCACACTGTATATCAAAGTTCCATGTATAATTCAATTATAAACAATAGTAAATGATTAATAGTTAAACAGCTGTTAATAAGCCCAGCAGGTCAGCAGGTTGCTTATAACTATGCCTTAGGGACACCTATAACATCTTCTACTGGTGTGCTTCTAACCATAAATAAAACATACTACTCAAGTCAGGTATATGCTTATAACATCTATTAATCATTAATTAACCACATTATACATCATGGGCCTTTAATATAAAGTGTGACCAAACTTTTTGTAAAATGCTGCTACTTACAAATGAGCCAGGGATGGTGCACAATGTGCTCTCTCATGGAAATCTGATTCTTGTTCTTTTTCTGTTGTTTCCCTTAAGCTAAAATAAAAGTCATTTAGCTCAAAATATATGGTTGTGATATAGCAATAACTATATACAGTATTTAAATGATTTCTATTAGCTTAGTACCCAACCTCTCCGCACTATTAAATTTATCTTCACAACACACCTGTGAGAGAGGAAAGTACTATTAACTCCATTTACAGAAAGGAAACTGAGTCACAAAAGGTCCAGATTTTTAAAGATATTTAGGCATTGCAGCACTCAGCATTGCAGAGACTAACCAATTTAAGTGCCTGAATCTTGTTTTCAAAAGAGATCTGGTCACTTAGGAGCAAAAATAATGGTATTTTGGCTCCTAAGTTCCTACATCTCTTTTGACAAGGATATTTAGACTTCTAACTCAGTTAGGCTTTGTAATGCTGAGTGCTGCAATGCCTAAATGCCTTTAAAAATCTGGGCCAGAGAGACTGTGACTTGTCCAAATTCACACAGGAAGTCAGTAACAACGTAAGGAATTAATTCTGAGGATCATGGGAGCCACACTAATGCTGGGAATTGAGGGGAACCTGAGTGATGCAAAGAAAAAGCAAACTGGGACAAATACCCTTCCATCATATCGGAAACTGTAAACTAATTTTCTGAACTGTAATTCATCAAAGAACAATAGACAAGAACTACAAGGACCAGATAGTCAAGAAATCAATGATGTTTCCTGTTAAGGAGAGAGAGACTTGTATGAACCTCCCATAAATATTCTTGAACTTTAGAGAGATTTGAAACTGAAATCAGTGGGGCGGGGTGGCGGGTGACTCTCCATGCTAGTGCCTCTTGCTGGTCATCTTGCCAATCAGCTTCACAGCTTGGTATGCTGACTCTCTGTGGGTCTTGCCCGCTGTCACTTCTGCTCCTGGACCCGTGTCGTTCCAAGGAACACAGTGTCCTCTTCAGGACAGCCCTCCATCCATGTCATGCTCTGTTCTCCCCCGTTCTGGGGGAATGTACTGCGGTCCAACAGTCCAGCTACTTCCCCGGTGGTGAGTGGGAGTGAAGCAGGGGACCTGGGCCTGCCCACTACTCCGGGTCCTGGCCCAGGGACCCTACAGATGGCAGCCATGCACTGCATCCCTTCCAACCTCTCAGTTTACTTCCCTGGGTTGCTTCCCCGCAGCCCAGGCACCTTCTCTGCCCTTATCTCAGGGCCTCAGCATGCCAGTCTTAGCAGTCAGCCAGGAGCGCTCTCTCTCTCTCCCCTGATCCTGCCCAGCACTGCTCTGTCCCAGGTGCTAGCTTTCCTCCTTCTTCAAGGAAGCCACCTCTCCCTCCTCAAGCTCTAGGGAGCAACTGAAACTGCTCTGCTCTGAAGTCCTTCTTATATGGGCCAGCCCAACCCTGATTGGCTGCCACCTAACCTAGTCTCCCTAGGGCTCCATTAACCTTTATAAGCCAGTGTGTAATGGACACCCCATCACAGGATCTAAAATGGATTTTAGCAATGTGCTCCCATTATTAGAGTGAGCTTAACTAAAAGACTGAATCAAACACTTGTGAATGTTGGGGCTGTTCAGAGTTTGAATTTTGTAGCTGGAGTGCAACCCATTTTTATTACATCACACTAGTTCCTGTTCCACCTGCAAAACCTCCCCTTTCTCTATTAAAAGGAGCAGTTACAGCTATACCCTATTTCTTATCATTTTGAGCTTGAGCACCACTGTCTCTACACTGCTGTAAACTCTGTGACCTGGAATAAAGAGCAACCTGACCACATCAAAGTCCACAACTCTTGTAAAAGTAGGAAATAACAAACCTACAAAACTTCTGCTGTAGTATAAAGTCACACAACTGAAGTATTGTTCTTCTGACTGACTTGGTTATTTAATCAGCTCCTTGTATCTAGTTCTCTGGTACAATTCCAAAAAGCCATTGGATTTCAAGATGCATCAGAAACTGCATTTGCAGCTAGTAAGTGACTGAAATTGTTTTCCTACAATTTGATACTCTTGTCTCACAAACCTTCCAACTTCCTTTACCTCTATTTCACATATATGTACCTAAAACACCCTGAATGGAAGAAAGAGCACACAAAACCCTGTGTAAACAAATAAGCACAGTCATTATAAGAAAAATCCTGGTGCAATTCAAGTTGTTAAGGAGCACCAGATACCTAACATCCCAATTTACACGTATTAATTAGCTGAGTCCCTTGGATCTTACCCAACTCCCATTCAAGTCAATCAATCTTTGATTTCAACAGGCTTTTGAATCAGGGCCCTACAGCTCCCATTGACTTAAAGTGCAGTTGCAATTGCTCAGCACCTCTGGAAATGTCATGTGAGGGTCCAGATCCTCAAAGCCCTAACTCTCATGGGGGTGCCTTTAAGGATCTAGGCCTTGATGTCTCAAGCTTGGCACACAAAATCAGAAGTATCCAAAGTTAGTGGTCACTTGAAAACAGGAACTTTAGGGTATATCTGCACTGCAGCTGGGAGGCGTGATTCCCAGCACGGGTAGATAGAGTCATGCTAGCTCTGCTCTAGCTCGTGCACTAAAAATAGCAGTGTGGAGATTGTGGCTTGGGTGATGGCCCAGGCTAGCCACACGAGCTTGGATCCAGGCAGGTTGGCAGACTTGGATTCAGGCAGCTAGCTCGAGCTGAAACCTGTGCTTCAACATGCACTGTGCACACTGCTATTTTTAGTGCTCAAGGTTAAGGAGATCTAGTGCGAGTCTGTCTGCCTGCACTGGCAATTGGACCTCCCAGCTGCAGTGGACTATACGCTTATTTACTTGCCCAATTTCATACACTTCTGTGGTGTAAATTGGTGCAGCTTCATTTACTTTAATGGAGTTGTGTCAATTTACACCAGTAAAGAATTTTGTTCAATAACTCACAAGCCAAGCAAAGACTAAAACCGAGAGGTTCACCACTGGCTCAACCTCTCTGTTTACAAGCCTTGACTGGCCACAGCTTTAAATGAATAAGAGCCAGATGAATATGGTAACATTCTCTGTGACGTTCACAGGTGTAAATAAATTTACCTTGACTGTTTCCAGGCCTGTTTTGTGTTTGCTTTCTGTTTATATCCTAGCAAACAAGTTTGCTGGCAGAAGTCCCTGGCTGGGATGATTTAACTGGGAATTGGTCCTGCTTCGAGCAGGGGGTTCGACTAGATGACCTTCTGGGGTCCCTTCCAACCCTGATATTCTATGATTCTATGATTCTATGATTCTAAGTATTGGCCAAGACCATGAATCTTAAGGACTAGATTGTGATACATAGGCACACAAGGGAGCAACAAGGAGTAATAACTGCCCATATTCCCCTGCTTGAGCTACCTGGAACTTGAGTCTGGGCTCATGTGAGTACATAAGGCTCACCTCATATGCTGCCACCTTGGAGTATGTTGGGTGAGGGGGGACTGGGAATGGGTGGAATGTTGGTTCCATTCAACCTGTCAGCTGGCCAGATTAGTGGAGTCACCCACGGGTGAGAGGAGAATGGATAAAGCGGTGTGGAGGAGGGAGATTCCATTTTATGAAGGACATTTAGGTTTTGAAATTTGGCTGGAAAGAAACTTGAACATTTCAGAATTCTCAGTGAAAGAAAATCCTCCCAAAAATGTTTTGGATGGACTGAAATATTTTGTTTCTTTTTGATGTAGACTTTTAAAATTTTATACTGAAATATATACTGTCCTATAATACAAGTAGACATTCAAAATGAAAAGTCGATTCAAAACAAAATAACCTAGAACTTTTCGCAGTTTTTCTTCTAAACCAAATCGCAAAGCTTTTCAGTTGAAAATTTAGTTCCATTGATGTTTTTCCAACCACCTCTTCTTGTGCAACAGGCGATCTGTAAATTGCTATACTCCTGGAATGAGGAGGAAGCAGGGGAGGAATTATGACTCAGAAGTGTGTTTCTGAATCCCAGTGCTTCCCAGGACTACCCCTGAGGCAAAACTGGACCAGTCATAAAATCAAAATCTAGCCCAAAATGAATATTGCTACATATTTGCAAAGGGCATAACCTGAATTCTTTATCCAGGGCCAGGCTCTGATATCTGTAGTCATGCTGAATAATGCCACAATGAGCCGATTAAAGTCAATAGGACTAGTTGTTGTGGAGGGTGGAGTTAATATGAGCTGTGCCTCCCTCTTGTTGCCATACATTATTATGCACCTAAATTTTTCAGCCAGACCCAATAAAAACAAACTACAAGTACTTATTCTGAGGTCCTTTGAAATGCTGTGAAATTGTTACTTCCCAGACCAACAAACGATTACTTCTTACCTTTTGAAAAGTCACTGCACGTCAGAGAGAATGGAGTGCTGATTCCAAGCAGGTACAACAGGAACACCTAATATTCCTTTGGAGGACTGAGATTTTTCAATGTGCCTGTTTCTAAAAAGGTCAGTGCACATTTTAAAATTTCACTGCACATCCATGTGTCACTGCACATGGGCTTAGACCACATTTTAGAGTCGCTGAAATTTGGACAAGTGGAGCTTAAATAGATTTTGAAATGACAGGATGACTGGAAGTGGAATCCATGGCAGTTGTTGTATCAGGTGTCTGTTTCTGTGATTTCTTCTTTTTTCATTTTAACAAATTTATTCAAAGCTACAGCAGTCCATAGGGCAATAGACAGGAAAAGCAATTAGATAACATGTAAAGAAGGTGAATGCCATTTTCGAAAGTGCCTTAATGACTTAATAGTAGAGCTGGGTGGATTTTTTTTCCCTGCAGAAAGTTTATCCTTTCTGTGACAAATTGAAAAAAAAACCATAGAATCATAGAAACCTGAAAATGCATGGATGGAAGGGACCTTGACAGGTCATTTAGTACAGCCCCTGAGGCTGAGGCAGGACCAAGTAAACCTAGTCCATCCCTGACAGGTGTTTGTCTAACTTGTTCTTTAAAACCTCCAATGTTAGGGATTCCACAACCTCCCTTGGAAGCCTATTCCAGAGCTTATCAACCCTTAGAGATAGAAAGTTTTTCTTAACATCTAACCTAAATCTCCCTTGCTTCAGATTAAGCCCATTACTTCTTCTCCTACCTTCACTGAACGCTGAGAACAATTGATCACAGTACTCTTTATAATAGCCCTCAACTGTTGTCAGGTCGTCCCCCCCTCCTCAGTCTTCTTGTCCCAAGACTACACATGCTCAGGTTTTTTTCACCTTTCCTCATAGGTCATCTTTTCTAAACCTTTTATCATTTTTCTTGTTCTGCTCTGAACTATCTCTAATTTGTCCACATCTTTCTTAAAGTGTGGCACCGGAAAGTGGACACAGTCCTCCAGCAGAGGCCTAACCAGTGCCAAGTAGAGTGGGATCATTAATCCTGTGTCTTAAATGTGCCTCTCCGGTTAATACACCGCAAAATGATATTAGCCTTTTTCACAACTGCATCACATTGTTGATTCATATTCAATTTATAATTCACTATAACCCTTGTATCTTTTTCAGCTGTACTACTGACTGGCAAGTTATACTCCATTTTCATAGAATCATAGAATCATAGAATATCAGGGTTGGAAGGGACCTCAGGAGGTCATCTAGTCCAGCATCCTGCTCAAAGCAGGACCAATCCCCAATTAAATCATCCCAGCCAGGGCTTTGTCAAGCCTGACCTTAAAAACTTCTAAGCAAGGAGATTCTACCACCTCCCTAGGTAACGCATTCCAGTGTTTCACCACCTTCCTGGTGAAAAAGTTTTTCCTAATATCCAACCTAAACCTTTTTACCATTTTGTAGTTGTGCATTTGATTTTTCCTTCCTAAGAGTAGCACTTTGCACTTGTCTTTATTTCAACGTGTTGTTTTCAGACCATTTCTCTAATTTGTTAAGGTCATTTTGAATTCTAATCCTATCTTCCAAAGTGCTCGCACCCTCTCCCAGCTTGGTGTTATCTATAAATTTCATAAGCATACTCTCCACTCTATTATCCAACTCATTAAAGAAAATATTGACTAGTACCAGACTCTGCAGGACCCCACTAGATACAAATGAACTATTTCAGCTGAAATCGAAAACAATTAAACTGAAAACTAAAATATTTTGATTAGAAAATTCTGCTGTGGTGCCTCATAGAAAAAAATTGGGTGCCTCATTTTCCCATTCTGTTTCTATGCCAGGCTCCCCCACCAGTCTACATCTCCCATGATGGCCTTCTCTCTTGGTGAGAGGAGGAGGTACATCATGGGAGTCTCATGGCCTCTCTGCCTCATGGATGTTGAAATCTGGTTTGGAAGGACTCCACCACATGGGATATAGAAAGAGAAGTCCTCCAGTTCAGACAGGCATCTGAATAAAGGTAGATGGGGCAGACTCTGATCCTTTTGCCATCCGATTTCATCGGGGTCGTACAGAAGCCAAAAATATTCCCCACAATAGCAGGGCCAGTCCCCTGCTTATATAAATAAAAAAAAAATCCACTGAAACTTTTCACCAAGTTTGCCCAAATTTCGACTCATATGTTTCAGGATTCCAAATATACTTTTTTCCTATGAAGAAAACTATTTTCCCTCCCAAATTGGTATCATCAAAATATTAATTTTTTTAATCAAAAACATTATTGAAATAGTTATTAAAATGACTATCAATTTTTTCGCGTACCAAAAACCACGTTTTGATAAAACTTTCAGTCACTGAAAGACCCATATTTTAATAAACAAAAAAAAATGGGGTAACCAATTTGATAACATTTGCAACATATATTTTTTTTAAGTCATTGAAAATTTTGCAAAAAAGGACAGATTTTGAAGAAGCCAATATTTTTTACTGAAAAAAATCTCATTATAGGGGGGGAAAAGCCAATTTTTGTCTAAAAGAATATTTGAAAATGCCAACCATCCCAAGTCAAAGCTATTGCCAACTGCTAATGAGTAAAAAGAACAGGAGGACTTGTGGCACCTTAGAGACTAACCAATTTATTTGAGCATAAGCTTTCGTGAGCTACAGCTCACTTCATTGGATGCATACTGTGGAAAATACAGAAGATGTATGCATCCGATGAAGTGAGCTGTAGCTCACGAAAGCTTATGCTCAAACAAATTGGTTAGTCTCTAAGGTGCCACAAGTACTCCTTTTCTTTTTGCGAATACAGACTAACACGGTTGTTGCTCTGAAACCTGCTAATGAGTATTCTCCTTAAATTTGAGTTGTAGGGGATAGTGGGATTTTTTGCGCAGGAGGATGTGAGTTCTATGACTGCCCCCATAGCGAAGTGCAGAATGGTCATCGCACATAGCATAGTGACTCGAAGACCCAAAAGGAGATCAGTAGAGCAGAAAGTACATCATAATAACCATGCAAAGTTCAGCTCTGGATCTGAATACAAATGTACTCAAAATCTAGAGTGCAAGTAGTATGGGTGTTTGTGTAACCGATTGGTGAGTGTGTATAATAGGTGACCCTCTGTGCCAATCCACAGAGATTATGAGTCTGTCACGGTCCCCACTAACCATCTTTGGCTCATGCTTTTAGCTCTAGAGATTCCCAGTTTAATCCCCTTGTGTGGGCCAAAATAGCAGCCGTCACATTTGGAGCCAAGGTTTTGGTCTGGGCACATTCTCTAGCATCGATACATTTGAGTAGAACTCTTATTTCCAGGATTCTGCAATTTTCATATTGGGGATTTGTAATGCCACCACCAAGCCTGTGCAAATCAGAGGACTGTATTGCCTCAATCACAGAATTATGATTTTGCTGAGAATGAGTGAACTGAAGTAATAGCAAAGGGAATGCAGAACATGATTGACTGGAGACATTCCATTTGATGTGAATGGAAAGGTATGCACATCCACATAGTGGTTGTTTTCTTGACTGGTAAAATGCAGTTCTTCTACACTATCTACCCAATCTATCATCTAGGCATTCATATTGTGCTCAGCGTAGTGGGGTCTGGGTAGTTACTGCCGGCAGGAGGCTAGATTAATGAACTACTTTTTTGTTACTGGAGTTTTGCATTCAAACCTCAGTTGGACACAAGTAAATTAATGTTGTCGTCTCTACAGCATCCAGTGCTTAGTTCTAGCCACATTCCCACATGGGGAAATAGTTATTCTATTTGACGTGGTAGAAGAATAGTATATTGTTTGGATTCCACAGGTCACTCATTATACCAGTCATGGAACAAAAGCCTTGTGTATACGTGCATGACTGCATACAGTATTACAGTTATTTCACCCCTGGAGTTCTCTGCACGGTGAAATACACAACTTGGCACGACTGGTTAGCACTAGTGAGAGAAGGTGGGGTTTGGAGCACTAGGGGGGTCCTTTCACAGCGCTGGCCTCTACTGGTACACCGGGCTTTAGCAACTACTGTGAGTATCTCACTATCACAGCTTCAAAAATCCGCCATGTTAGTCTGGATCTGTAAAAGCGGCAAAGAGTCCTGTGGCATCTTATAGACTATGCTCCAATATGTCTGTTAGTCTATAAGGTGCCACAGGACTGTATGCAGCTTCAAAAAGTGGTTGCTCTCATCCCAAAGCGTTAAAGGAAAGAGCAAAAAAATAATGAAGTCAAGGGATTTTCTAGAACAATAGTCCAGTGTTCACCCTAGGACTTGGGAGACCTGGATTTAAGTCCCTCTCCAGCATGGACTTCTAGTGTGATCTTGGATGAGTCACTTAGAGTACATGCGATGGAGTAGTCCACGCCGTAAGGGCAGTACTGCCTAGTGGTCACTCCATCCCACTGCCTGGCATGGCTCTTGAAGGGTTGAAAGGTCCAACTGTAGATAAAAGGACTTGGGAGAGAGGAAGCAGTCATGGAAGTAAGACATGTTTGAGAGGCAATCCCATTACTATTTCTTTAAGGGCCAGGAGCCTTGCAGAGAGGGCGGGACAAGGCTCCCCTTTCATCCAACTAATTGGGGATGAGCTGGAAGAGGGGGGCCAGCGTAAACGCTGCTGCCTCCTTGTCATAGCAGGGCAGACACCGGCAGAAAAAGGCTGCTGAACCTTCCAGGCCTGAGGACTATGTGGGTATTTCTGCACAGCCGGCGGAAGCGAGCCTCCTAGCCCAGCTCGAGATTCTCAGGCTCGCAGGGCTTGCACTACTGCTCTAAGAATAGCTTTGCGGGTGCAGCTTGGGCTCTCCGGCCCAACCCCCCAAGTCTGTGACCCAACCTGGGAGGCTTGCTGCCACAGCCTGTAGACGTATCTACAGGGGCCAGCTGAGGCTGAAGCTGATTAAGACCCTATTGTGGGCTCAATTGCAATCCAGCTCTCGGAGGAGAGCTGGGGGCACCTGGTAAGGAAAGGGACAATATTTGCTTGAATTAGCCCACCCCAGGAGGAGAGCTGCCAGAAGGAGAGACTTAGAGACTGTGAGATAATCCTGAGGCGATTCGGAGCAGAACTTAAAGGGCAGGCTTCCGAGGAACCCTGATAGCTAGAAGCCACTTTTGTTTCTTTGGGACTTCTTGTTATGGACCCTTTTGTAGGAGGTTTTATAATAAACCAGCCCCAAGGAGGGTATTACTGAGTCAAGCATCAAGAGAGCCTTAAGTAGAGTTATTGGCTTCCTGAGAAGGGAAACTGAGGCTGGGAATATCTGCAGTGCCACTCTGACGCAGCAGGGGGTGCTCTAGGGTAGTCATGCCCTGTGACAGCATGTCTATACTTTTAGCTGGAGGAGTAATTTCTAGCTCAAGGAGACATACTGCACTATCTCTTATCATGCTATTGCACTAAAAATAGAAGTGCAGCCACAGTGGCATGTGTGTTGGGAGGGGCTAGCTGCCCCAAGTACGATTCCATCCAGGGCACTAGATATGGGTTCAGACAGCTAGCCCCTCCCGCTGCTCATGTCGCCACAGCTGCTCTTCTATTTGTAGTGCTCTCGCTCCATCGCAGCTAGCCCGCGTGTGTCTCCTCGAACTGGAAATTATACCTCCCATTCACAGTGTGGACATCGCTTTTGTCTCTCTGTGCCTCAGCTCCTCATCTGTAAAATGGGAACAGCACCACTCTTTTAGCCCACAGGGATGTTGTGAGGGTAACTAGATTATTGATTTTGAGCCACTCGGATATGATGGCAATGGGAGCCGGTTAAGTACCTTAGAGAGAGAGAAATATTTATTGGCACTGAAAAATTGATTGTTTCCAATTCACGGATAAATGGGGCATACTTCAAGTGAGAATTGGTCAAAATATTTAATTTTTAAAAAAAGAAAATAAAATTCACAAACCTTTTTTCCAACCAGCTCTAATTGTACTAGCGATTTAATTCTGTTGGGGGTTTTGCCGTTGTTTTTGTGTGTTTGGCCGTGTGTGCCCATGCCTCTGTGCACATATTACTTTTGTGCTAAATCTGTCCCTGACTAGCTCCAAGCAGGGTCATGGAACTGAAATGTCCCCTGAGGTAGTTATGACAGGTGACACTCTTAGAGTTATGTTTGATTCACTGCATCCACTGCAGTCATTAGATGCTCAAATAATGCAGTCAACAAAAGTTCTTTCTATCTCTGGCTGTGAAGATGACCCTGTTTATTCCTCTGGCCACAGTAGTGAATGCATTTGTCATCTCTAGACTTTCCTATTCCAAGTCCCTCCTGTAGTATATTGTGGTAGTATCTTTAAAATTAGTCATGTGTACTCACCAGAGGACCTTCCATTGTGAGGGGCCTCTCACATGACGAAAGCATACCCTCAGGATCCTTATAGTCAGAGTTTGTAAGAGCCACTTAGTCATGTATTTAATAAAGAGTCATGCCTTAAACTTTATACCCATGGTTCCACTCTGGGTTCCTGAAATACAGAGGCTGCGCTTACTTGAAAAAAAGATGCTCTTGGCTAACTGACGATATTAGAATGTACAAGTCTAACAAGGCCTGCAAAAGCTGCACTATGTGCTTGCCTACATGGGGGGTTTCAACCAGAACAAATAGAGTTAATCCAGTTTGAAAATGCTTTCCTACACATGAAACAACCCAACCCTGCACACTAATTCTTGCAAAGTGGACTAGTTTTTTTTCAAATTGGAATAGTTTGGTCTTTTGTCCGTGTGCATGCAATTGGTGTATATTGTTTCTTTTTGCATGATTCCAATGGCTATTCCACAGAGCCTTGTAGATCAGCTATTACTGACCAGTCTATTTCCCTGTGTTTTCTCCCTGCACTGGTGTCAAGTTTCCAGGGTGACCCTTCCCCCCTTTAAAAGGCAGTATGGAGTCAGATTTTGTCCATTGCTTCTGGATCGCATGCCAGAAGCCCCACAACATGCCTTACACAGCTGCCTGGAGCCATGCTGAGACCCTGGACCTCTTTACCTTCTGGGGAGAAGCATTGGTTGAGGAAGCTCTTGTTGCTAGCCAATGGAATAGAAAACATTTTGTGGACATTGCCAAGCAGATGTCCACGCGGAGTCATTACCAGGATGCTGACCAGAAAAAAGAGCGAACAGCTCAGGAGAAAGTACATTGAAAGAGTGGAAAAAGGAGACAATCTGGCAGAGGACATGCGACCTGCCCATGTTTGGATGAATTGGACAGGACTCTACACAATTCCCAATCCTATTCAGAGCCTGCTGCCCACACCCTCCCCACACCGAGGATGACTGGCTTGACCCATTAGAGGATATGCAGCAGGATTCTGGAGAGGAGCTGTTCCCTGAGAGGCAGGATCTTGTTGAGACTCAGGACCCTAATGTCAATGAGCTGGAAAGCCAGCTTTAGTCCTGTCCTGTCACAACGGACCCTAATTAATGCACTGCCCAAGTCCCAGTCAGAAACCCAGGCTGGGACCAAAAAGTCAGATCCGCTGCAGGGAACTTCAGCATGTAGGTATCTAGCCTTACAATTTATTATTGTTGGTGGATGAGAGGTATGAGCACCCCATTCTTCCCTCCCCCTGCACACACATCCCTTTTTTGCTGTTTCAATATGGCACCTGCCTGCATGTTGCAGTCACAGTCTGTAGTCCCACTCCCGCATCAGATTTGAATAAGAAAAGCATTCATTGGTGCAAAATTCAACAGTGCTCGCAGGAAAAGCAGTTTAGTTAGTTTTCATGGTTTACATGAGGTATGAATTCACATTGCACGCAGGGTCAAGACACAAACAGTGATGCTCCCTGCTGAGGTACAAGGCCCTTCAACATGTTGTAGCTGGCAATCAGTGCAAGGCACTGTCTATTTTTCTCTGCACTTTCTCCATGCTTGCCAGGGAGATATAGCAGAGCTTAAGACTGAGATATTGCTCAGTTCTGTTTTGCAGAACCTAGGGCATAGCTCCATGACCATGCCCCTCAGTAGAGCTTGCAGGTCCCTTCCACTCCAGTCGTGTTTCTGGGGGATCAGCCTGCTGATGGTTGTGTACCTGGGACCCATAAAGTCTAACACCATTTTGAGGCTCCACCCCTGAAGTTCTACTGGTGGAGTCCCGAAGCAGCTGACTGAGTGGCTGACCCTACGTAAGCCAGCAGCAGTCACAGGAAGCTGTCTGAACAACTAGGCTCCACCCTGTTCTGGACTGAATGCCTTGTGCTTCCTGCTCCTGGATTTCCTGGCATCTTGACCCAGCATAACTCCTGGCATCTGACTTGTGGTTCTGACCTCCAGTTTGTCTCCTGATTCCAACCTCCCAGTATGCTGACCAGACTTGACTCTGGTTCCTGACTCATGGTTCTGATTCTTAGTGTGTCTCCTGCTTCTGACCCAGCTAACTCCTAAACTCTTGTGACTGTGGACTCTGGCTCTGACTATTTAGTCTGGCCACTTTTGACCCAGCCATGACACCTGCTTTCAGGGTAACATCATTAAGAGTTAAGACAGCCTAAAGGGGATGTAGAGTGGATTACTATCCATTTTGCTGCCCATGACCACCCCCCTTTAGAATCATAGAATAGAATATCAGGGTTGGAGGGGAAAGCATGGCTGTGGTTAGGGACAGCATCACAATGGTGAAAGAGAGCAGGGAAAATGACAGAAAGATGCAGAAGCAGATCACGAATGCTTTCTTGAACCAGAATGCCCTCCTGTAAAGCATATTCCTGCTAGGCCAGCAGACCCTACAGTCCCATAATTTGGGATCTAGTCATTTTCTTCAGCCCCTGGACAATGCTGGCTACTGGAATTAGCATAAACTTATAACCTCTGCATCCCCCCTAACAGTGTTCTCAGCAGCTCCATTCACCTCTAAGGTCCAACCTCTGGCACTGAGAACACTTGCACCTTGGAACCAGATCTTTGGATCCCTGCAAAGCCCCTGAAAAATTTGAGCCAAAGCACTGAACGCCAGAACCCATGTAAACAAGAAGAGCCAGAGGCAAGGAGTATACTCACTTTTAACTCCGCCCCATCTCCGCCCCGTTATGGTGTACTTGGTACATTGTTACTGTTGCACTTTGGATTTTGTTCGCAGAATGGATGTAACTAAAGGTCTGTGTATAGTTTGTTACGTAAGAAGATTAGTTTGTTAAACTGCATTTCCAAATACGAACACATTATTTTTGTGCTGCTTCTATTAAAACTTTTCTTTATTGTTTCATAATACAACCATTCACAGTACATCCATTATGGGTCATCATTGCCTTTAACACAGAGAATCTTTGAAATACAGTTGAATAATTCGTGGGGTGTTGACAAAAGCACAGAGGGAACGTTAAATTTCAACCACCCACACACAGTACCCCAGTGCTCTCAGTGTCTGCATTCCAGCATCCCCCCATGTTCAGCTGTCAAACTCAAACTATGAACAGTACATATCCCTGACTGCATTCCCATGGGTCTTTGTGTCTCTGTGGTTTGCCTTGCTGGCTGCTTGAACTTCTGAGCAAGTCAACCTCTCCACAAGGCTTCCCCCTCCCTTGGTCTCACAAATATTGTGCAAAACACAGCATTCTGTTGCAGTGGTCGGAACATTGTTTTTCTGCCACTTGCAACATAGTCCATAAACAGTGCCATCTGCCTTTCACACGGCCAGATGCACAACTGACTCCCATTCTTCAACTATTGAGGTGACTGTTAAAATGTCTCTTCCTTCTGTCCAAGCTGCCTGTGTATGGTTCCATTAGCCAGGACATCAGCTGGGGCTCTCAGAATAAACAGGACATTCTCCACGTCATCAATGCCCACAGTATTCTTGGGGAAAACCGTCCTATCTCCATTAATTTAAATAGCTCTGAGTTCCAAAAGATCCTGACATGGTGTGGACCCTATCAGACCACCCTCTATTTATGCCTGTAAACCTGCCACAGTGGTCCACCAGTTCTTTGAGCACAATGGAGAAATACCCCTTTTCTGTTTACAAATTCGGCGCTCTGTTGTTCCGACAGCTCAGTGTCCCTCTTGTTCGTCTGCTTCATCCTGCTGCTACAGCTGTGCAGAATCTGTCTGCTGGTGGAGGAGCCACTGAGCTGTTGGACAGTCTCCTTCTCCTGCATCCTGTGCTTGTTGATGTGATGGGCAAAGTCCAGTGCAGAATTTTCCTGGCTCTGGACTGCTGTAATGAAGCCCTAGCAGCCTGTCCCTATTCATGCTTGTCACCATAGCAGTGTGGAGTGTTGTTAGGGCCATGCTGGCTGACAGTAATCTGAAAATGACATGAGCCAGGCCAGAAAGTAAACATAGGGCAGATGTCAGCTGAAATATGGCGTTTAAAAAAACAACAACCCTGAACCTACCTGGCACCCCACAATCACAGGATGCAAGCTGCTTTCAAGTGAAGCAAAGGACCATGGGATACCGTGGAGAACACGATGTCCTCAGCTTGCCGCAAACTGCTGTCATATGTTCCCACAATGCGAATTGAAAACAGAACAGGTGTTCCAGCTGCACAATGTGGGTGCAACTCACATATTACAAGTCACCTGATGTGCCTCAAAAACCTGTGGGTTAACACCCTCCCACCCCCATAGACACACCCTGTGTGTCCTTATGCGTTTGCAAGGCATTCAGTTCACTTATGCTGATTTGACAATAATATTCTACTTGATAGAATAACAGGCAGCTCTTCCATATGTCTGACACAAACCCATGCTGGTTGCTGTATTGCCATTTCCAGGGAAAATCCAAAGTATGGGGAAAACTGCCCTAAAAGCCCACTCCAGGGAAATGACAAAAATCAGTCGTGCAAAAGAGAGTCTATCCTGGTAAAGGTGGAGCAGAACTGTGCTCAAGACAGGGGGGATATTTTAGTGACCTTTTAAGAATGGAGGTGCCCAGTAAGCATAGTCTCTTAGAAAAGTTTCACTGTAAATGGTTATTAGGTCTACAACGCTGATGTCAAGTTTAGCATCTACTACTGAATTAGAAGGGTGTGAATGCCAAAATGCTCTCACCCTGCTTTGAAATAAGCAGAATTGTTGTCACTGTAAGCAGTAAAAATCTAGGTGATACAATGCATGGAAAGTGACTTTTTGTCTCACATTGGCCATTAAAACACCTGCCCGAGTAGATGCGTAGCATAAGGTTAGCATTCTCCAATGGGCAGGTACTATGTATGGGCTATAGTGTGACTTTAGACATAGCCACGAGTTGCATCTTCCCAGCAGAAGCCCTGGGAGACACAGCAGCTCAGAGACATGCTTCTGAGTCACAATTCCTCCCTTTTTCTTTCTTGCTCTTGCGGGTGATAATTTACTGCTGTCCTCTTCCACCCCCTTCCCTACCACACACTCTCTCTCACTGTGGTTCAGTTGTGTTGGGCAGGGAGTAGGGGAGGTAGACTCAAAGATCCGTCCATTTCTCATTCATCTCCATCCATCTGCTCTGGGGTGGAGTAAGGTGCACACAGAGTAGCTTACTCCTGACACCTGGACCCAAGATCTCAATAGCTCACTTATAGGTACAAGGAAGGTGATCTTAGATTAATTAATTTCTAAGGCCAGATGGGATCATTGTGATCATCTAACCTGACCTCCTCCATAACACAAACCCTTAGAATTTCATCCAATAAACTTTGCACCAAGCCCATAAACTTGTGATTGAACTACAAGTCCCAGGATAGCCCACAGTGGTACATATCAATCAACAGAAGCCCCATGTATTATTACACAAAGTATTTTTTTCTCTTTTTCACATAATTATATAAAAAGAGACATCAGTGTGCTAATCTGATCCCCACAGTGCCTCTGTAATTCACAATTTTCTGCTAATTTAAAGGCTATTTAGCAAAATGATTTGACTGACCAATGATCTAGTGAGCCATTCAGCTCCCGGGATACGCGGTTTAATTTCTGTACATACTGCTTTTCAACAGCATTGATTATCTCCCAGGAAACATGCGTAGAGATTTACTATCCTGTGCCAAATAATTGATCCATCTTGTCTGGCAGAGGCCGTAACTAAGGTTTCAGACAAAGTCAGATACCGCAGTTTATCCAATGCTGAACAAGAGGGGAAACATTCTTTCCGGACCTCAATGCCAGATGACTGGAGAGCTCTTAGCAGAATCCAGAATAATAGGCAGTCCTTGAGAAAATATGGACACGTCCCTTTAAGATGTTTACAGACCAGTACCAAGACATTTACACAAATCTGGTAGTGAGCAGGGAGACAGTGCTGGTGGCAGAGGATTGGTGTATTATGCTCTCCTTGGCTGAGCCCACTCAGAAGACTGACTGCTAAATTGTGTGCAGTGTCGTTCCAGCTGTGTCAGTTCCAGGATACGTAGCTCGAAAGCTTTTCTCTCTCTCCAACAGAAGTTGGTCCAATGAAAGATATTACCTCACCCACCTTTTCTCTTTGTGTGTCTATGTAATTCATAGGCAATAATACCATTATCTTTAAAAGCCAAGAATTAGAGCCCTGCGCGGATGCAAAAAATTGTATCTGAATCTGATCCGCATCCACAATAACTCTCTTGTATCTGACCCATGATCCACACTCCACCTTTTATATGTGTCTGCATTCGTACCCACACCAGCACCCTGTCTCACTTTTCGAGCCCTGTGCAGTTACAAAAATTTGGCTAGGCATCCGATCTGCAATTCGGAAGGATGGAAAACAATACAACTATATCCTCATCTGTGGATATAAAGCAGATATCCGTGGATTTGCAGGGCTCTATAATAAAGGCTAAAAGAAACTGTTTAAGCCTAACTAGAATTAATTGTATTTATCACTGAGCTTAAACAGTGTAGCTCAGTCAAATGCTAAGAGATCAGGTGGACAAGGTGCGGGAGGTAATATTTTTTTATTTGACCAACTTTTGTGGGTGAAAGAGACAAGTTTTTGAGCTACACAGATCTCTTCTTCAGGTCTGGGAAAGGTACAACGAACATCAAGATAAATACAAGGTGGAACAGATTGCTTAGCATAAGAAGTTAACATTATGAAGAACACTAAGAGACTATGAAGAAAAGCTTCGTGTAGTATGAAAGCTTCTCTTTCAACAACAGAAGTTCGTCCAATAAAAGGTATTAGCTCACCCCACTTTGTCTCTCTAATATCCTGGTACCAACATGGCTACAACAGTGCAAAGAGATCAGGTATAAGAAGTCACACCATATACATGCCAGACAAATCTAAGCATCCCTGGTTTTTGGTTTTTGGTTTTTTAAATATTATCTTAATAGTATATTGTCATCCACTTTACAGTTTGTCTTATGCTGTTTTTTAAAGAAGATTGTGAAATTCAACTACAGAGCCATGCATCACATAAAATAAAATCAACAACCATGTTCCCACTCCATGGATTTTGCTATAAATAAAAGGACTGAGAGGAGACACTTGGAAATGTTTTCCTCTGAATCTCCACAAAGTGGAATTTCTCAATATTTCACTTTGCCGCTCTGCTGCATCCTGCCCTGAATGTCCTATGTAAATGTCCTTTTCTTATTTGTCCTTATGTAATTTGCAAACATAAACCACTGAAATGTACAAGGAACTGAATACAATGTAAGAGGAGAAAGATTTTCAGAGCCATCTCCAAACACAGGGAGAGAAGTGCAAGGCTGCAGTTCTGATTAGACAGGTGTGCTGATTATAATCAATGATTGACTGGCTCAGCTGTTGACACTTGCTTTAGCTTCAAGGAGAATATTGTGGGGCACCTCACAAGTGACCCAATTAAGGAGTATTGCTTGGGACAATAACTTTAGAGCAAAATCCATGCTGCATTTTTCACCCTGAGGCAAAATGTTAGTTTACTAGGAGTCAAATTCTGCCTTGAGATACAGGCTTGGATCTCCACTGAAGTCCATAGGAATGCCACAGATGTGGCAGAGTCAACCGCATCGGATGGAAGCGAGGACATAATTTATTTCATGTATCTAAAGACACAGTTGAGGCCTGTTTTAAATTCAGTCTACTGGCTCTGACTGGGCTCAGGGATCCACCTATATGGAGTCATTTGAAGGCTCAGGGCCTTTATAGAGAAATTGGTGAGTGTGTGAGTTGACACCTGGCAGTAGAAGTCCTGAGCTTTTGCCTAAAGTTCAGTTCATTGTTACTATATAATTTAACTTGACTTACTTTCTTCTGGGACAAATCCTGCAGTCATTACTCTGTCAAAATGGTCATTGGACTGACTGAGGACTGATGATTAAGAACTGCAATATTTATATCTCTATTAATAGTCTTGAGCCAATAACCCCATGTCTGCATTAATGCCTGTTAGCTAGGATGATCAGGGATGCAGCCCCATGCTCTCCAGATATCCCTGGCTTCTGAGTACTGGAGACTGGGAGTGGACAACAGGGGATTGATCACTCAATGATTCCCTGTTTTGTTCATTCCCTCTGGGGCAGTTGGCCTTGGCCACTGTCAGAAAATAGAATCCTGGGCTGGATGGATCATTATATTCTTATAATTTATACTGAAGAAAATGAAAGACTGTAGCTGTGTAAAATTCATCCCCACAGCCCTGTGTACCTGAAAGCTCTCCCTCAGCCTTGTCTACCATGTTTCCACCATCTCCTCCTTGAGCTTTTCTATAAAAGTCCACCAGGAGCAGACACAGCAGGGAACGGCAGACACCAATTATGTCATCAGGTTGCTTTCTACGCCTGTCACGCTGGACTTTCTCTCCCCTGTGCTGATTGGCTGCCAGCTCTAACCTCTCCCCTGTGCTCACCGTTTCTTCATCTCAGCCTCACTTCAGACCTGCCCCCGATACCCTGCTTCTTTCTCCCCTGACCTGTCACTTCACCCCCTTCCTGCAATGTGTCTCTTCTCCTTTGTCCCTCTGTTTAGCTAATCCCCTCCTAACTCACTGCCAGTCAACTTTCCCCACCTCCAGAATTATGGTGCTAATGTAACACCGACAGATGCCAGAGTTCAGCAGGCGGCATTGATCCGGGGACTTTTGGAGCTAAATCCATGAGCCTTTCCTGCCTGAGCTAAATGCCACATGACTTTTAACTAAGGCTGTAGCAGAATCATTAATCTCTAAGTGGTCTAAATGGCCAGTAGAGGGGGACAGAGCACCACATCCAGGAGGTGTGTGGGTTACACTAACGTGGTATTTGAAGCCATCACATTGTTTACTCTGCTTGTATGGTTAATTCCTTCCCCCACCACTATTTGTCTATCTTCTCTATTTAAAGTGTAAGCTCCTTGGGTTATAAATCTAGTTTAGAGCAAGGGGAATTACAGATGTTTCTGTTCACTGGCCATTGAAAAAAAATGTCCATTAGGTCAAACCAAAAACTTTTGTTTTTAATTTTCAGAAAATGGAAAAGTAAACAAAAATCATTTCTTGTAAAAAAAATGTTTCAATTTTGACCGTTTTGTCACTTCATACCAAACGATCAAAATATTTTGTTTCATAATACCAAAATTAAACTTTTTGGATTTTTTTCAACTGAAAAATTTGGCAAAATATACATGAATTTGAAAAACATTTTGGTGTCACCAAATGTGCATTAGTCAACAAAAAAAGTTTAAGTTGACACATTTTCATAGATTCATAGATTTAAAGGCCAGAAGGGACCACTGCGATCATCTAATTTGACTTCCTTTGTAACACAGGACAAGAGAACTTCCCAAAAAAATAATTCCTAAAGCAGATCTTTTATAAAAACATCCAATCTCAATTTAAAAATTGTCAGCAATGAGAATCCACCATGACCTTTCATAAATTGCTCCAATGGCTAATTACTCTCACTGTTAAAAATGTATGCCTTATTTCCAGTCTGAATTGCTTCAGCTTCAGCTTCCAGCCATTAGATTGTGTTACACCTTTCTCTACTGGACTAAAGATCCCATTATTAAATATTTATTTCCTATGTAGGTACTTATGCCCCATAATCAAGTCACCCTGTAACCTTCTCTTTGGTAAGCTAAATGGGTTGAGCTGCTTGAGTCTATCACTATAAGACGTTTTCTAATCTTGTGGCTCTTTGCTGAACCCTCTTCTATTTATCAACATCCTTCTTGAATTGTGGACACCAGAACTGGACACAGGATTCCAGCAGCAGTTGCACCAGTGCCATATATAGAGATAAACCAGGATTCCATTAGCTCTTTTGGCCATAGTGCCACACTAGGAGCTTATGTTCAGCTGATCATCCACCACAACTCCCACATCTTTTTTAGTTGTTACTTCCGAGGATGGAGTCCCTCCTCCTCTAAATATGGCCGACATTCTTTGTTCCTAGATGTCTACACTTACATTTAGCTATACTGAAACACATATTGTTGGCTTACCCCCAGGTTACCAAATGATTCAGAATGTTCTGTATTAGTGACCGGTCCTCTTCGTTATTTACTACTTCCCCAGTTTTTGGGTCATCTGCAAACTTAAACAATAATGATTTTATGTTTTCTTCCAGGTCATTAATAAAAATGTTAAATAGCATAGGGCCAAGAACCAATTCGTACGGGGACACCACTGGAAACACACATGCTTGATGATGATTCCCTATTTACAATCACATTTTAAGACCTATCGGTTAGCCAGGTTTTAATCCATTTAATGTGTGCCATGGTAATTTTATATCGTTCTAGTTTTTTAATCAAAATGTCATGTAGTACAAAGCCAAACATCTTATCGAATCTAAGTATATTATGTCAGTGCTGCTACCTTTACCTACCAAATTTGTAATCTCATAAAAAAAAAGATATCAAGTTAGTTTGACAGTATCCGTTTTCCATAAACCCATGTTTATTTGCATTAATTATATAATCCTTCTTTAATTCTTTATTAATCAAGTCTTGTATCAGCTGCTACATTATCTTGCCTGGGATCAATGTCAGGTTGACAGGCCTATAATAACCCAGGTCATCCCGGTAACGCTGGGCCAGCGATGGCTAAACAATCAGCAAACTGGGTGACCTGTTAGCAACCCTTAAGGACATATCAAAAGAATACTGCAATGATAAAAAGGCCCATTCCTTGTAGATAGTTATCAAAGCCATGTTAAGTAGACTAGAACCTTTAATTTGTTTGCCAGTATTGTTAGAGAATCAAAGAGTAAATGTGATCTAATTGGCTTGTAGATGCTAAATCCTGTTCCTGTTTTATAATGGTTCATTATTGTATTCTATTGACTCAGAGATCAAAAGGAGATATCATTTAGATGGGATTTGTGGTGTAATAATATTGTCCTAATTTCTCCTCATAATTCCATACTCTAAACCACGTGTGAACTGTTTTGATAAAGGTATTGTTTGAGAAAGGACCCATTGAATAGAGATCACAGACTGTCTGCTCCCTTTCATCAAAGCCCACATGGTGTAGTTACCTGTCAGCTCCTGGCCTGCTACAACTATAAAGCAAGCTTCCGGCCTGATCCTTTTCATCTACGGTCTGTTTAAACTTTAACAGGGAAGTTATAAGCCGTAAAACCGAGGTCTCCAGGTAGACACCTGGATTACCGTGGAATTCTCATGGAGAAACTCTAATAGACTCTATACCTGAATTCCCTATTTGAATATAACTAAGGCTAAGATTTTGTCATGAATATTTTTAGTAAATGTCACGACAGGTCATGGGCATTAAAGAAAAATTCACAGAAGCCATGACCTGTCCGTGACTTTTACTAAAAATATCTGTGACAAAATAGAGATCTGCAGGTCCCCAAACCACCTGTGGTGGGGCAGCTGGGTGCTCCTGGGGCCACCAACATGGGTTGGGTGTCAGAGCTCCAGGGTTCCCTGCCGCCCACGGCTGGGAGCTATGGGGGGCCCCGCCGCCTGCAGCAGTTGGTTACTGTGGGGTACCCCTGCGGCGGCTGGGAGCTGCTGGGTTCCCCAACTACCTCCACAACCTCCATCACTAAATTGTAGCCTTAAATATAACCTTTTGACTTGATTCCAGAAGGACTTTTATAACCCAGCAGCCTCGCCGTCTCTGCTATGAAACTGATATAAGGACTTTACATACATTTGTATGTATATTGATATCTTAACTAAATCTAACTCTTCTTTATTTTTCCTTTTATTAACAAACCTTAGATTTAGTTATTAAGGATTGGTTGTAAGTGTGTATTTGGGTAAGATCTAAAATATTCATTGACCTGGGGAGTAATGTGTGATCCTTTGGGAGCCACAGGCTGGCATGCCTAAAGGAGGGTGTGTTTGGCTTCTTGTTAACCAATGTGGAATTACACAAGTTCTTTTGTCACTGGCTTGGTGAATCTAATTGTAGAATAAACAACCAGTTTGGGGGATTGTGTGCCCTATGTCTTACAGTCTGCCCTGAGCATGGAATTCTCAGTGTGGCCCATCAGGCACCCAGTCACGTTAGCTTTCTTTCAGCTTTTTGGAACTTCCCCAGGGCTCCAAATTTACTGAAAATCAACATTAACTGTCCAGCTAGCACCTCTGGCAGCTCTTTTAAAACTCTTTGTTACTGGATTTGTCCGTTACTTTGGGTTACTCTTCTGCGGTGTTGGGGGGGGGGTTGTGTAATTCTATCAATGTACAGCTTGTGACACTTATGTTCTCATAGGGAACTCTACTTCTCCCTGCTGCAAGTCCCCTTCCAATGGAGCTATCCTGCAGGACATCGGTTCCCCAGGGCTGGGTTCTTCCAGCCCCAGAATCCACACACACACACACACACAGTAACAGAGCGCGTCTCAGAGGTCTGGGTCAATCAGCACTCCCAAGATGACCCCTTATATGTCCCTGGACTCAGCAGGCTGGGTCGAACAGCACTTCCAAGCTGTCACCCTCCTATGCCATGGGCACCGCACTGGAATAGAGCACGCCTGAGCAGCTGGGTCGAGCAGCACTTTCAAGCTGCCACCCTCATATGCCCCTGTTTCAGCACATCCCCATCCCCTCTTTCATGTTACAATTGTTCTGGTAGTAACCCACCTGAGGAGCAAACCCCACAGAATTTTTGGGTGCTGCAGGGATCTTTAGCTTAGGTACAAGAAGCGTTGCTGCAGAGCAAATGACAAAGCCAAAAAAACACCCACAAGGGGGAGAGAGAGAGAGAAAAGCAACCAGCTTAAACATGAAAGTTATTTATTGCCAGGCAATAACCATAGGGGAGCCAAAAAAAACAAAACAGTTATTAATATTAAATCTAACTTAAATTTGATTATAAAAGTCAGGTTTAGAAAACTAGAACTGATCACACAAGTCAGGGTCAGAAGGCTACACCGAGAGAGAGAGAGAGAGAGAAAAAGAGAGAGAGAACTGGGTTCTCACCACTCCCTGAAGATTGAATTGATCGGGCGTCCCAGGTGGTGATGGTAGCTGAGGATCCGGAGTGCTGGAGACAGGCAGAGCCCCCAGCACAATCAGTCAGGAGAAGATGAAGTCCTAATGGAACTGATGCAGGTTTTGGATCCAGGCATCAGAACACCCTGGGCTTGTCCACACTGGCACTTTACAGGGCCACAACTGTCTCACTCAGGGGTGTGAAAAAACACCCCCCTAAGTGCAGCAAGTTTCAGCGCTGTAAAGCGCCAGTGTAGACAGTGCACCAGTGCTGGGAGCCGCGCCCCTCGTTTAACGCTTTAACATTGCCAGTGTAGAGTAGCCCTTACCTGAGCATGGGCAGGGGTTTTGGTAGGGGAAACAACAATGGTTCAAGGGAGAAAACTAGATTTGTTTATGTGTAAACTGATGGCTCAAGGGAGTATACCAAAGTTGTTTTGCTCAGGCTAGACAATAGGGACTGATCATTCCTGGCTATGGGCGGTGTTCCTTGGAGGGAGCTCACAATGCAATTAGGGAGCTTCCTTATTTTGGATACCAGTAAAGGATTTATTACTAGAATTGGTCTGATAACTACTGAGCTTGGCGTATGCAGGCATGGGTTCATCAATATCTGGAGCAGAGATCCCCCATCATGCAGTGCTTCCCTGCTTTTCTGGTCCCAGAGTTCCATGTGGTTCTTGCCTTGGAATCTCTGTTCTCCGTTCTGTATGCTAATAGAAATGCCTCCCTGTCCCATCTTCAATGCAAATGAGGCTAAGAGAGTTTCCTTAATCCTGTCACCCTTGTCCCAGGGGTTTAGGCATGTTTTCCTCTGCCTTTTCATTGCTTTTTGTAAGTCTTTCTTCTGATCGGTTTGGTTCAAACAGAGGCTGGGGCGGGGAAGGTCTTTCATGAGTCAGACAGATTGGGCACTCTGTTCCCCAAGAACATAGAGCTGATAGGTAACACTCTTGGATGCAAGTTGTCTGAACCAGCTGATTTAAAATATCTAATTTAAGTAGCTTCTGTTTAAGTATCTACAGAGATACTAGTGGAATGGAAAGAGTGTTATCATCAACATATGATGAGACTTCATCTGTTGTTGTATTTTCCAAAGACAAAACAGAAATATTTATTGAATGCTTCTGCATTTTCTGCATTATTGTTGATTATTCTACCATTTCCATCTGGTAACGGACCAATATCATTTTGTTCCTTACATATTTAAAAGACTCCTTCTTATTGTCCTTAACTCTGCTGGCCATAAATTTTCTCCTTGTGTCCCTTTCCCTTCCCTTATCAATTTTCTAGAATTCCTACTCTTTTGATTTATATGTATGACCTTCAACTTCCCCTTTCTTCTATTTCTTCCATTATAGATGTATAAAAAATGGCTTCACTTTACCTCTAAAGCACTCCAGCTTTTTGAGCAGCAGAGCCTTCCGCCTCAGGTTTGAGATTATGACTGAGCATCTAGTAAGATGTTCTTAAATGATACCCAGTGATCATTCACATTTTTTCTGAATACATTTTTCCTCCCAACTGATTTCGTTCATAATTGTTCTCAGCTTTGTAAAATTGGCCCTTTTAAAGCACCAGGTATATATATATTATTGGTCTGGACTTTATTCTGCTTGAACATTACAAATTTGATCAAGTCATGATCACTGGTACCTAAGCTACCATTAATGTTTCCTCTTTGTGCTAGGACAAGGTCTAATGAAAAATTCCTGCTGTGATCATGCAGGGTTTTTTTCCCTACATATTCTAGATGGGTGCATAAGGAGGTGGTCGTTCGATTCCATTGTATGATTTGATGGGCTGTAACTGACACCAACTAGTACCTCATATTGTGCTTTATCTGTTAGGACATTGATCCATAAGCATTCAAGATAATTTTCTTCTGAGTATCAGTGACTAAGAAACAGGTAATGCCATTTTTGACATAGAATACCACTCCCCCTCCCCTTTTGCCTGCTTGATCTTTCCTAAATAGTTATAAGTATTGATTTTAACATTCCAATTGTACAAATCATCCCACCAGGTTTCAGTAATACTAACTAGATTGATATTATGCTCATAAATGAGTAATTCCAATTACCCTCCTCTTTTGTTAATTGTTTAACCTCCTCCTGACTACTCTAGCCAGTCTGTACCCAGAGATTGGTCCCCCTTCTACTGAGGTGGAGGCCATCCAAACTGTACATCCCCCTCTCCTCATAGAGGGTGGACTAACATTCCACAAAATTCCACATTCCTCAACCATACCCCACTTCCCTAGCCAGGGGTTCACTTCCAGAATCCTTTGCTTTCTGTCATCTATCACTTCTGGGGCAGGAAGGATCTCAAAGAAGATTGCTTGGACATTCTTCTTCTTCCTCCAAATTCCCCGAAGTCATCTACTACCTGTGAGCTATCCCATAATGCAGTGTCATTAGGGCCACTGTGAACCATCATGAATGGATCCTTGCCCGTTGACTTAAGAAGCCTGTCCTGTCTTAGAGTGACATCTCATGTCTTAGCTCCAGGAAGGCAGCACATTGTCCTGTTGTCCACCTGGTCCCTTATAGAATGTTTGTTTGGTTCTTCTAAGTACAGATTCTCCAACAAGGATCATCTGTCTTCCTTGGATGGTTGAAGGTGTGCTTCTCTTACATCTTGGGCCAAACTGTCATCCATATGTGTGGCCATATATCTCTGTTCCTTTGGATTTGTTGGATGTTGAGAGGTATCCTCCAAAGTTTCTCCATTGAGGACCTGGCATTGATTTGAAACTTCTAGCTGTGTGGAATTCATCATGGTCCTCTTCTGTCTGGTGGCCACAATCTATCCATCCTCATCTGTCTCCAGTCAGGGAGAATTTGGCTGTGACTCCCAGCCTCTGGCTGTTTTCTAACTGCCAGGCTTCCTCCCTGACTTCCTCTTTCTCTGTTTCTCTTGGTGTCCAGTTCCATTCTTCTGTGAACCTTAGGTAGTAGTAGTGTTTCCTGAACCTGACTATCTTGGGACACCTCAGCTTCTCTGATTCTCAGTAGCATCTCAACTTGCCCCTCCAATCCAACAATATTTTCCTTCAGCTCCAACTTTTGCCCAGCTCTATTCTATTTGTACAGGGTCTAACACAATGGAACCCTGTTCTCAATCAGTCCCTAGGCAATACTGTAAGAATAATAATAATAATAAAAAATAAGGCATATATGTCTTACCTCTCTCCTTCACAGAAGAATTAGCTAGTCAGCCAACTGGCAATCAAAACATTTGAGGTAGTTGATGGAATTTTTGAAAATGTTCAGAATTGGCCTAATTCTCCTTCCATTGAAGGCAATGGGAGTTTTTCCAATGACTTCAATTGGAGCAGAGTGAGACCAACACTGAGTGCCCTTTAAAATCCCATCCAATATATGCAAATATTTAAAATCTTGGAACTAAGAGAAGTGTGCTCTGCTTGGTTGTGCTGTGTTTCACTGGGTCTCATTCACCATGCAGCATATGTATATTGTCCGGTTGGATTGTAAATTCTTGAGGTCAGGGACCTTAGTACCAAATAAACACAGGAACTGCTATACTGCATCAGTCTGCTAGTCCTTCTAATTCAGTATGCTGTCTCTGATAGTTGCCGATATTGGGAAACACCACCGTGGATAGCTTTGGAATCATCTATCCCATGCTTATCTCTCTCTCTGATACCTGAAATCCAGCTTTTCATTCCTGATATTTTTGTTTGTGTCTACACTTCCTGCTTTCAACAAGGAGCAAAAGCCCAAGAATATCATGAGACAGGCTTTCTCATGATATCTACAGACCAGACAGTAACAGGAATCTAATGGGAATAAAGGTTCTTGCAAGGTTAGCAGCTCCTACCTTCTGTTGGGAGTGTCTCTCTGGTGGCAAGGAAAATGGTCCCAGATACCACGGATCACTTTTGACAAAGCTGTACTGAGACTGCTGCAGAACAGTGGATGGTGCTGAGCTGACAGTGGCTTTGAGGCGACAGACAGAGAGTGGAGGTTCAGGGTGGCAGTGGTGGTGGCTTAGAGTTGACAGGTAGCCCAGGGCGGTGGCCACTTTCTGGTGATGGGCAGCGGCAGTCGTGTCGTTCAGGAAATGGGCAGTGCAAGGCTGTGGCAGTTTGGGCTGAAGCTGCAGAGAGAGCATCAGCCTACCTAAGCGTGCATGGTGCAGGCCTCCCTGTTCAGCACAACTCCTGAAATCACCTCAGCTGTTTCAGGTGGTAGAGCCCCCAGAGTAGCTCAGGCGGCATTGGCCTTGGACTTCTCCAACCCTAGACAGCTAACTATGACTGGGGAGGAGGGAAATGGCTAGAAAGCACCAGTTTCAGTTGCCAGGAGGACTGAGATTGGAACTATGGTTAAGGCTCCCTTGGAGGGGTGGGGGAGTCTTACCTCAGAATTTCTTGATTTGTTAATTGCTGGTTTTCCCAAGTCAAATCTCTTGTCTCCCCTTCTCACATCCTCTTTGTGTTAACCCCCTTTACTTAGTGCTTGCAAGTGGAGGCATATTACCCCTCGGGGCACCCAGGGTGGTAGGTATAGTCTCCCAGGTTTCTGGTTGAAGGCTTGAGCAGTGTTATTTAAGTCTTTAAGAAAACCCCTAAAAAACTGAACCCAATTCTTTTTGTTGCCATCAACAATCCTAGAAGGGTTGCAGTCATACAATAATTTTGATAGGTGTCTGCCAAGTGACGTAGTATACTCTGACAATGTCAATGGCTTCAGTTTTTATCTTTATTTTGATAAGGCCACTGAGGTTGTAATGTCTTTTTATGCTTCTACCTAATTGCCCTAATGCTTAAATGGTACAACATGCTCTACAAGGCTGAGTTAGCATAATGGAACATTTTGCTATAGGATCAAAAAGCTGCTAGACACTGGCTGGTTTCTCTTCATTATTAGATATGTCATTTGAACCATTTCATAAGTGTCAAATTTGCTGCCATTAAAACTTCAGTGACTCTGTTCCTCTTGCCAGATAAAGCATATTGATTTTTGTTCCCCTCTCAATTGGTTCTGGCAGAATAATGGAAACAGAACGGTCTTATCTAGTGCCGGATGAACAACTATGAATACAAAGAGGAGAAACACAGCATTCTCTTCCGTAAACAAGAGGGTATGAATAGCACGTGCACATTCAAATCCCATGGAAACAGAGTGATGGCAAATGAAGGCTAATCTAATAAGCACGATGTAGATTCCAGGTTATTATTTCTAGCATTATTAGATTAAAAAATTGTGAAGAATTCTTCTCTCGCATCCCCCTGATGTTCTAAAAACAATGATCCTATTACACTGGAACTTAAGCTGTAAAGAATTTGAAATGCAGCTAGATTTGTTCCGGTGAAAGTATAAAAATCAATTTATTTCACATTCTCTTAAATCCTCTTAGAGCCTTTTCAGATTAGCAATGGGGAGAGGGAAAAGCAAGACTTTTTATTTTCGATGAACTGGATTTGGGTTTTCACAGCGAAGCGACTTGATGAAGAGGTAACGTATCAGGATGAAGAACTGAGGTGTTTCATTCATGCTAGCGGCTCCTGGTGATAGGATCACTACAAACACTACTAGGATGCAACTTTATTTTTATGAAAGACCACTTCTCACTGCCTGAAATGTAACTCGAGGGAGCTTCAGTCCATGGTATGAGGGACTGCAGGAAACCTTTGTGTGGGGGTCCCGGGTCTCAAACCCAGGCTCACAAGTCTCCTTACAGTGCCCAGAGTGTAACCAACACCAACAGCTCTTTAGAGGCTGCACGGGAGGGGCCTAACGGAACTGTGGCCCACTAGAAGCTCTGGCCATGAATCTCCTGATTGGAGCAGATGTTCAGCCCTGCCTTCTCCCTGGATGGGCCTGGTTGCACTACTTAAGCCAGAAGGAGGCACAGGGAATTGTCCCGGAATTTAGGTTAATGGGGAAATAACACCTGAAGAAATGTTTCAGAGTAACAGCCATGTTAGTCTGTATTTTGCAAAAAGAAAAGGAGTACTTGTGGCACCTTAGAGAACAACCAATTTATTTGAGCATAAGCTTTCGTGAGCTACAGCTCACTTCATCGGATGCATACCGTGGAAATTACAGAAGACGTTTTTATACACACAAACCATGAAAAAATGGGTGATTATCACTACAAAAGGTTTTCTCTCCCCCAACCCCACTCTCCGGCTGGTAATAGCTTATGTAAAGTGATCACTCTCCTTACAGTGTGTATGATAATCAAGGTGGGCCATTTCTAGCACAAATCCAGGTTTTCTCCCCCCCCACCACCCCTCCCCCTAAAAAACACTCTCCTGTTCGTAATAGCTTATCTAAAGTGATCACTCTCCTTACAGTGTGTATGATAATCAAGGTGGGCCATTTCTAGCACAAATCCAGGTTTTCTCCCCCCCCCCCCCCAACACCCCTCCCCCTAAAAAAACACTCTCCTGTTCGTAATAGCTTATCTAAAGTGATCACTCTCCTTACAATGTGTATGATAATCAAGGTGGGCCATTTCCAGCACAAATCCAGGGTTTAACAAGAACGTCTGGGGGGTGGGGGGGGGTCATCTGGACCCATGGAAAAGAAGCCCTTGAGGAATTCCACCATGATTTCAACAATTTTCATCCCACCATCAACCTCAGCCTGGTCCAGTCCCCACAAGAGATCCACTTCCTGGACACTACAGTGCTAATAAACGATGGTCACATAAACACCACCCTATACCGGAATCCTACTGACCGCTATTCCTACCTACATGCCTCCAGCTTTCACCCTGACTACACCACACGATCCATTGTCTACAGCCAAGCTCTGCGATACAACCGCATTTGCGCCCACCCCTCAGACAGAGACAAACACCTACAAGATCTCTATCAAGCATTCTTACAACTACAATACCCACCTGCAGAAGTGAAGAAACAGATTGATAGACCCAGAAGAGTTCCCAGAAGTCACCTACTACAGGACAGGCCTAACAAAGAAAATAACAGAACGCCACTAGCCGTCACCTTCAGCCCCCGACTAAAACCCCTCCAACGCATTATCAAGGATCTACAACCTATCCTGAAGGATGACCCAACACTCTCACAAATCTTGGGAGACAGGCCAGTCCTTGCCTATAGACAGCTCCCCAACCTGAAGCGAATACTCATCAGCAACCACATACCACACAACAGAACCACTAACCCAGGAACCTATCCTTGCAACAAAGCCCACTGTGCCCACATATCTATTCAGGGGACACCATCACAGGGCCTAATAACATCAGCCACACTATCAGAGGCTCGTTCACCTGCATATCTACCAATGTGATATATGCCATCATGTGCCAGCAATGCCCCTCTGCCATGTACATTGGTCAGACTGGACAGTCTCTACGTAAAAGAATAAATGGACACAAATCAGATGTCAAGAATTATAACATTCATAAACCAGTCGGAGAACACTTCAATCTCTCTGGTCACGCGATTACAGACATGAAAGTTGCGATATTACAACAGAAAAACTTCAAATCCAGACTCCAGCGAGAGACTGCTGAATTGGAAGTCATTTGCAAATTGGATACAATTAACTTAGGCTTGAATAGAGACTGGGAGTGGCTAAGTCATTATGCAAGGTAACCTATTTCCCCTTGTTTTTTCCTCCTCCCCCCCCATTCCTCAGACGTTCTTGTTAAACCCTGGATTTGTGCTGGAAATGGCTCACCTTGATTATCATACACATTGTAAGGAGAGTCATCACTTTACATAAGCTATTACCAGCAGGAGAGTCGGTTTGTGTGTGTGTTTGGTGGGGGAGGGGGGAGAAAACCTGGATTTGTGCTGGAAATGGCCCACCTTGATTATCATACACATTGTAAGGAGAGTGATCACTTTACATAAGCTATTACCAGCGGGAGAGTGGGGTGGGGGGAGAGAAAACCTTTTGTAGTGATAATCACCCATTTTTTCATGGTTTGTGTATATAAAAACATCTTCTGTACTTTCCACAGTATGCATCCGATGAAGTGAGCTTCTTTTTACCTGAAGAAATGTGTATATTCCTAACATCAAGGGGATCCATAGTTGCTCCACCACCCAGAGTCAACCCCCAGAACCTAGTTAATTGACAAACAAGTGACACTTCGTTTTCCCTGCACAATCCTAGGATGGTTTGACCATCTATCATGACCATGAGTCAGCAAACACTTAACTCCTACCAAGACAGCTAGTGCCATTGCCACCACCAGGCAAACCACCTGGCATCCTCTGATGATGTGTTTCTGTTGCTTGAAATAAAAATCCTCCAGATGCCCACTGACTTGATTGTGAGACACATATCACCAATCCCTAGTCTGAATTGGCTAAGTATTTTGACATCTGACTAAAGACTCCTTGTCATCATCCACTGAACAAGTAAGAGTACGTGATCGTACCCACGCAAATAAATATTTGTGACCAGCTGATAATTCAGCATTCCTGACACATAAAAATGAAAGGATTCAGAGTAGCAGCTGTGTTAGTCTGTATCTGCAAAAAGAAAAGGAGTACTTGTGGCACCTTAGAGACTAACAAATTTATTTGAGCATAAGCTTTCGTGAGCTACAGCTCACTTATGCTCAAATAAATTTGTTAGTCTCTAAGGTGCCATAAGTACTCCTTTTTTTTTTAATAAAAATGAAAGTGTAGCCATGGTGAGAAGAGATGCTTTTGCAACAGGAAAGCTACAATCCCGGGCAGGATTCCACATGGCAAGATGGAGGGCATGTTACTGTTCCTGCGAACAGGGGCAGTATGGTCACCCACCATTTGCCAGCTAGCACTAGTTGACAGCAGCAGTGTACATTCTAGCTGGGTTGGGGACTGGACAAGATATATCGTTTTGGGAATGGCCACTATTTCCAGGAATGGAATACAGCTGGGCTACACCAGTGGATTTTGAAAAAGTGTAACAGAAATAGCTCTCTTACCCCATGACCTTTGAATTCTGTCATGACTGGAAAATTCCTCTCATTGCTAAACTAATTTGGCTCCAAGTCATTTTTGCTAGACAGTTAGTAGGGAATTAAATAGGAATTTTTGAGTCAAACCATTAAGCTTAAGAACACATCTTAGAGATAAAACTTGGGCATTATTCCTGATTTGGCTTTTAAGAAGTACATTTTATGTGAGTACTAAAAGCAGAGAAATGATTTCTCTGTGAAAAGTCTGTCCAAATCCAAGATGCTCAAAGCCGCCAATTTGTATTGCCTAATTGCTGTTTAGTGGTTTCAGAAGGAAAGAGCATGCAACTCAAACACATAAGCAACAATGAAACAAGGAGAGGACATTTTCCAACCAATCTCACCTCGACATTTGGGTTCCCCTACATTCTCAGAATTCCCAGTGGTGCCCACTGCAGGAAGGAGAGCAGAATATCAATGTCAAGATCTGAAAAATTAGTTCAGTGTATATGGCACGGTCAGCGAAGAGGTATGCACAGGACTAAATCTCCATTGCCCAACACCAATTTCAGTGGGATTCCACTGAAGACTTTAGTTACACCAGGATCATCCTGGAGAATCTGGCCCATTGCTGGTATACTTGAGTTCCCAAATGATTTTCAATTCATATTGAATAAGGGGATCAGAAGAAATAAACCATTCAAGGTGTTTTGAATAAGGGAAACCAATCATCCTCACCAATGACCTGGAGACAGTAGAGTATATCTCAGCCTCAAATAAAAAATAAATGCCCCAAGACTATGGCGAATAGAACACTGAAACAGCAAACACATCCATTCAAATTAGTGGCAATGACTTCATGTTTACCTTGTAAGAAAAAAGCTACAAAACTAAAACCAGGCACTTCTTGAGTCAGGCGCATCTTGAGTCACAAAGATAAACTCTCAGGGCTGAGAAGCACAAGATCAAGTCTGTTTTTTCAGCCACACAAGGATTCTTGCTCTCTTCTGGCCAGAAAGCCTCCTGGAAGTATATCTTCTTCTATGGCCTTGACATTCTGTGCTTTTGCCTGAGGAACAAAAGGAAGGTGAAGCCCTTTAAGATTCAGCACTAGAGATTCAAGTATCGACTGGAGTTCTATTTGTTCTTGCTCTAAACCGACAGGCACTCCAGGCATTCTGAAGCAAGCAGCACTGTTGTCTGATAGTCACTTCTGATATAGCAAAGCATTGGCTTCACCCGCTTGTTGGTTGTTGTTTATGCTTTCTCCTCCAGCAATGTTGTTTACTCTGTGTTAGACCTGGATTTCACACTGATCCCACTGTTAGGATATTCAGGCCTGTCTGTAAAGGCCTATACTCTAAGAATTTAGGTGTATTCTTATCACTAGGCTAGTTATAGAGGTATAAAAGAAAGAATCAAAATCACTGTCTGCCGGTGTAAGGGTCTTCTCTCACTGTGACAGTCTGAGGCCCTGTGCTTAGGCTAAGGCCTTTGGCTAAGCAGCGGAGGCAGCCATAAGCTGGGAAGCGACCGGTCACATCCTCACATTCCAACCTAGTCACATTGAAATAAGGTGCTATTGGGCTGTTAGGAATACAATCCTGTCCTGATAATGCCTATCACCTCCAGAGAAAGGGAAGTGCCTCGAAAATGTAAAAGGAAACTTCGTTTGATAGCATCCTGTCTGGCAAGAACTCACTTATCAATAGCTGGGATGTGAAATCCTCATTTCTGTGTTGTTCTATCACTGTAGTCCCCATTTCCCTATTGTTTGTCTGTATAATCTCTGTCCGGTTCTGTGATTGTTTCTGTCTGCTGTATAATTAATTTTGCTGGGTGTAAACTAATTAAGGTGGTGGAATATAATTGGTTAAATAATCATGTTACAATATGTTAGGATTGGTTAGTTAAATTTCAGGAAAATGATTGGTTAAGGTATAGCTAAGCCGAACTCAAGTTTTACTATATAGTCTGCAGTCAATCAGGAGGTGTGGGGGTGGGGGTGTGGGTGGGGGAGATGGGAATAGGGAATGGGGGTGGGGAAATTGGAATCATGTTTGGCTAAGGGCAGGAATGGGAACAGGGACACAGGTAAGGCTCTGTGGTGTCAGAGCTGGGGTGGGGGACACTAAGGAAGGAAACTGGAATCATGCTTTCTGGAAGTTCACCCCAATAAACATTGAATTGTTTGCACCTTTGGACTTTGGGTATTGTTGCTCTCTGTTAATGCGAGAAGGACCAGGGAAGTAAGTGGGTGAAGGAATAAGCCCCCTAACACCCACATCCTCAGATAATGTCCCTGACAATGGTGATATTTCCTCCCTCCCCCCCGAAAGAACTACTCTAATTCAAAGTGTTAGATTTTTAAAAAAATCTGAGAATATGTATTGTTCATCTGAACACTTGTTTTAATAGCAGAGCTATTCAATGATCCATGGCAAGCAGGTGCTTTAAAATTGCATGCAAAATAAAGCTTGCGTCTCGGATTAAATTTTCCCTTTTGTTTATTTATGTATTGATTTTTAAATGGTACCTTTAAAAAAAATGTCCAGGTTATGCAGAGGGGAAGGAAGAGAAAGGAAGAAAGGGAACAACGATCAATTTATATACAGTATGCAGCAGGTCTGTAAAAAAAGCACAATTTTGCAGAGGGCCTGTTTCTCCATGTAACCTCATGTAACATGCACCTCAGTTACCTCCATGTAAATCAGGACTTGTGAGGTTCAGTGATCAGGCAGTGCTTAAGACACTTCCAGGAGCTCAGGTTTATTCTGGCTGTGTATAATATCAGCTTCATGGTGCCCCACCCAGACTCTGGGTTTGGCAAGCTCAGTCCTTAAAGGCACAGTCCCCAATACCACAGCGTCCCCTCCAAGCCAAAACGTAATAATAACACTTACAAAACAACATGACTATGACATGAAAAAAACTGGAAATACTTATAAACAACCTAATAATGAAACTTGCTAACAATGCTTAACTAGTCTCTGAGGTGCCTGGCACTGTTGCATGGATCTGATGGGGTCCCCTGGATCACCAACCCTAGTGCTGTCAGGAGGCGGCAAACCTACTTGTTCTGGTTGTTTCATGTCCTGGGACTCTGTTGTCTCAACCTGCTGTCAGACCTGCTTGTCTGAGATTCTCTCTGCCAAAGCAGCAGGCCCATTGCCCCTTATCTCCCTCCTTTCTGGGATCTGGAGAAGGTGTCACCTATTCCGCTGTGTCCATCTGGGGGTGGAACCTCATAAAACAACGGGGCAATCTCTTGTGAGTGACCCGACTGCTCTTGGTGACCATTGTTTCCCATCATAGAGGCGCATGGGGTAATTTTCATAAAGTGGTGGCAGCTCCTATGACCCCAAATCATATTGATTGTTGTTTATTTGTTTTGTCTTATATTTCTCTTTGTACACCCGCATGTCCTCAGTGACTCTGTCATTAGTTTTTAACAATGCAATGAACACGGGCTCTTTTGCTTGAGTTGGCCTGTATTTGGACATATGCAGCAAGCTTTAACAACTTCCACAGCTCTTCATTTGAGGCTGTATAAAACATCTCTGGCCCATCTCTTTGATTTTCCATTCCCTAAATGACCTTCATGTACCCCTTTTAACATATTTTTCTGTTCCATTTTAGGAATTACCATCCTTGTGCTTATAAACAAAATCCTAAGTAGTATTGCAAGCTTTCCCTTAAATTGATAATAGAAGCTGGGAATATGCTTGCCCCCCCCCGCCCATGCTAATAGCTTTCTGCAGAGTCTCATCCTGAGCTATAGCTCTGGCAATCACAGTCTACATTTTGTCTGAGACTGGACAGGTTTCTATTGCCAGACTGACATGTACAAAATCTAGCTGCGGACTTTGCTCCATTGAACTTTTGTCAATGCTCTAGAGTGTGTTTCTGCCACCACCAAATCTCTCCCATGTCCCAACTGGCTAAAACAAGAGCTTTACAAAGCTTTGCCCAGACACTCTGTCTGAGAAGCTCAGCCCTTAAAGACAGTCCCCATTACTACAAGACTAATTCCACTGAAGCCCAGTGTGAAACCAGTGTAAGCTCAACTTGCCAAGGCTCAGACAAAAAGACCCCTCACGAAGAACACATAACAACTTATTGTTGTATGAAACTTTAAATACTCTGGGATTCCTTTCTTTAGTGTAAATAATTCCTTTTGCAATCACGGTTTCTGGAGTCTTTGTTTCTGAGGTAAACAATTTCCAATATGTAGCCAATGATTTTAGTTTATTGTTAATTTATTGTGTGATGTTATGATTAACTAGCATGCTATGTCATATATAAATTATTATGTGTTAAATAGGGTTAAATTATAGGAGTATAGAAGTATAAGACTGATCAGTAGTTAAAAGGGATAATTATGTATTAGGTATCTAAGTAAGTAGGACTGAAATGCAAGGCCTACAGGCTGAGGCCTGTAAGATTTTAGCTTAGCCATACTAGGCCATAAATTTAAGAAATGCTTGACATAGTTGGGGATTGGTTCTGCTTTGAGCAGGGGATTGGACTAGATGACCTCCTGAGGTCCCTTCCAACCCTGATATTCTATGATTCTATGATTTTATGATAAGTAAGTGATCAAAGAAGACCCTATGCCACAAGATTACGGGAAAAGTTGTACTAATGGGTGATATTGTGAAAAATTAACAGTAAGAGTAATTTTTTTGCTTACAAGATAGTAGTAGTCACAGTTTTCTGACACATACCCTAACCGCAGGGTGCACTATGGGCATAAATTCTAATGCGGTATAGTCAGAATCACCTTATAAAAAGAGGGTGCCCAGATTAGGAAAATTGATCTCCCTACAGGAAAGTCCAACAGGATCCATCCCTCAACTGATGATCAATCCATGAGAGACCCATCCGACCCTAACACTATCTAGGAGAGAGGATGTGAGTATAACTATATTTGTGATTTGTCCATAGGTCTTTTTAAGAATTTCTGTTTACTTAGGTTATTATCACTTTAACTGTAACTTTAATAAAACTTGTAAAACAGACTAAACCTTGTACTTGCAAATGTATGTGTGGTCACTACCCTTGGTCTTTATGTGTTCCTAGAGACTCTAACTCTGAAGCAAGCCATGGAAAAGAACGAATTACAGCTGGCAAGAAATGTAAGTGACAACAAGAAGGGTTCTTCAAATATGTCTGGCAAAAAAGAAAGATAAAGAAGGGTGTGGGTCCGCTGCTCAGTGGAGAAGGTGAGCTGGTAACAGAAAATGATAGGAAGGCAAAGTTTCTCAATGTCTACTTTCCTTCCATCTTCTAACAAAAAATAACATGTGACTGAATGACCAGTGAAGTTACCATAGACAATAAAAGGGCAAGGGATAAGTAAAGAACACATAAGAGATCTTCTGACCAATTTAAATGAATTCAAATCAGTGGGGCTGGATTCTATTGACCTGAGGGTATAGAAAGAATTAGCTGAAGAAATCTTGAAGTCACTGGCAATAATATTTACAAACTCCCGGATGACAGGAGAGGTCCCAGAAGACTGGAGAAGGGCCCATCTTAAAAAGGGCAAAAAGGAGGAGCCAGGGAACTATAAAGCACCCAGCCTGACCTTGATACCTGAGAAACTAGTAGAGCAATGTCTGCAACATTCAGTTTGTGAATACCTGGAGGATGTAGGGGTGATCACTAGCAGCCAATATGGATTTAACAAGAACAAATCATGCCACAACAACTTCATTTCCTTCTTTGACAGGGTAACTGATTTGGTGGATAGAGGGAGTGTGGTGGACATAATATATATACCTGGACTTCAGCAAGGCTTTTGACACAGTCCCACATGATATTCTGATAAGTAATCTGGAGAAGCTTGACAGAACCACCGTTAAGTAGACATACGATTGGTTAAACAACTGCAAACAAAGGGTAACTATTAATGGAATCTTGTCAGATTGGAGGGAAGTTTCAAGTGGGGTTCCACAGGGATCAGATCTGGGTCCGGTGTTGTTTAACATCTTTATTAATGACCCGAATGTAGGTATAGAGAGCATACTGATAACACAAAGCTAGGGGTGTGTGCCAATAGTTTGGAGAATAGAGCTAAAATTCAGAGAGATTTTGATAAATTGGAGAACTGGGCTATAGACAACAAAACTCAATTTGACAAAGAGAAACGTGAGGTTCTACGCTTAGGGAAGAAAAGCCAAGTGCACAAATACAGAATGGGGGAGCTGGATTGGCAGAAGCACTGCTGAGAAGGATCTGGGAGTTGTGGTGGATTGCAACCTCAACATGAGTCTGCAATGCGATGCTTTTGCAAAAAAAAACAAATGGAATTTTGGGTTGCATGAACAGAGGCAGAGCATGCAAGTCATGGGAGGTGATAGTACCGCTCTACTCGGCGTTGGTTAGGCCTCAGCTGCAGTACTGTTTCGATTAGGGTCATCGTTGTACAGAAAGGATGTTGAGAAACTGGAAAGAATCCAGAGGCGATCAACAAAGAGGATCAAAGGGAGGGAATGCAAGCCATATGAGCAAAGGCTGAAGGAACTGGGAATGTTTAGTTTGGAAAAGAGGAGATTAAGGGGGGATATAATAGCAGTCATCAGATACTTGAAAGGCTTCCATAAAAAGATGGACAAAAGTTATTCTCTTTTGCCACAGAGGGCAGGATAAGAGGCAAAGGGTTAAAACTACAGAATAGTAGATTTAGATTGAACCTGAGGAAAAACTTCCTAACTGTAAGAAGAGTAGGACAATGGAACAGTTTGCCTCAGGAGCATGGGCAGCGGGTGGAGCCCCCCCATTCCGGGAGGCTAGTGCCCAGCTCCACCCCTTCCTCCTGTGCCCCCCCATGTCTGGACCCCAAGACCCCCTGCCCCCCAACCCAGAGGAGCCCTGAGCCCCCTGCCACCCACCCGGAGGAGCCCTGGGCTTGCCAGAGGCCTCAGCAACCCCCCCACCACCATGGCCAGAGACCCAAGACCCCCGAAGCCAGAGCCACGAGACCCCCCCCATGGGGCCGGCTGGTGACCTCGACCCCGCTGCACCGGGCAGCCCAGACCCTGCCACTCCGGGTGGCCAGGCACCCAGGAACCCGGACCCCACCGCGCTGCCCAGCAGCCTTTAGCACACAGCAAATCCTGCATCCTGGCAGGGGGTTTGACTAGATGATGCTTGCGGTACTCTGTAGTAAGACAAAAAGAACAGGAGGACTTGTGGCACCTTAGAGACTAACGAATTTATTTGAGCATAAGCTTTTGTGAGCTACAGCTCACTTCATCGGATGCATTCAGTGGAAAATACAGTGGGGAGATTTATATACACAGTATTTTCTACTGCATGCATCCGATGAAGTGAGCTGTAGCTCATGAAAGCTTATGCTCAAATAAACTGGTTAGTCTCTAAGGTGCCACATGTGCTCCTTTTCTTTTTGCGAATACAGACTAACACGGCTGCTTCTCTGAAACCTATAGTAAGACAGTCACTGCCCCAAAAGGCTTACCATCTAAGAAGATAAAACCAACAGAGGGGAGAGGAAACAGTGGTACAGAGAGACAAAGTGACTTGCCCAAAGGTCATACAACAGGTCAGAGGCAGAACAAGGAAGACAATCAAGGGCAATATCCTGTCTCCACTGACTTCACTGGAGCAAGAATTTCACCTCAAGTCGGGTAAGTCCCAGTCTAGAGCATTATCTGCTACACCACATTGCCTGACCTACTGATTTAACTTTGATTAAGAAGGGACCTGGAGCAGTCAATACAGGAGCTAAGATAACAGATCAAGGAGAGCCAGAGACCTGATTGTTATACGATCAATGGTATCAAAGGCAGCAGATAGATGGGGAGGTGATGGAAACATTTCCTGTTGTTGCTGAACAGGAAGAGACATTTCAAACGGTGACACAGCAAAGCTGAGAAGAAAATATGTGCTAGGTAAGGACCAAGTGTTGTTAATAATAAACTTAGCACAGGCGATCCTGAATGATTTATGATGATTATGATTCATTTTTTGGTTTGTTTGCAGTGGCCTTCACAGTGTGCTAGACTGACACTTCACAGACAGTCAAAAGGAGCAGGCTCAGGAGAGACAGCCAGCCAGCCAGAGATCAGGAAAGGGGAACAACAGCAAAAGATTTTTTCTATGCAAATCAACAAAACAAATCTATGCAAAACAGTTTCTATGCCCTGTAGGCAGCACCGCAGCAGTAGGAGTTTTCAGAGGAGAATTAGTCCAAGTATCCACACCGCAAAAAATCACCAGCACGTTTCGCACTAACTGGTGCCCCTGCTGGGAGCTCATTGGCACCCCTGTTGAGACCAGAGATGCCAAGGACCAAATGTGCTTGGAGATTGAACTATCCCCTTCCCTGCAGTTATGCTCCTTGCAGGTCAGCTGAGAAAATTTGCCCTGCCAGTGCTCTCTGTGTTCTGTCGATAAATCTAGGGCCTCATCCTGTAGGGCTTTCTTGCCTCCACCTATCATGAGCATTACATTTATCTGAAAAAACAAACAAAATGGAGTGGGGGAAAGTAGTTCATTTATGCAAACAGCCTAATATGAGCAAATAAAGAGGCTAAAGAGCTAGTGCAATACACACAAGTGCCTACATTAAATGAGTGAGGTGTATTTGGCACCACGCTTTGTTAAAAATTAAAATCACAGGCATTTCTTTCCCTCATGGTATCTACAGATTTTTATCCCTCATTCTCTCATTAAATAATTTGGAGGTCAGGCGCACTCTTTCTATCATGCATGGGCTTCACATGGCTGCTACTCTGAAACATTACATAAAGTTTCCTGATTCTAGGCTTTATATTGTCATTTTAGTTTCATTGTTACCCTTTTCTGTTATTTGCCACACTTCCTGGAGACATGAGTTAGAGATTTAGGGCCAAATTAGGCCCTCAGCTCCAGCAGGTGAAAATCCTATTGAAGCCAATGGGAGATGTATCTGTGTAACCGATAATACAATTTGACCCTAAGGACTGTGATCCTGCAAATTTTCCATGCTGATGGTCCCCTGCAGCCACGCAGATCCCCAGTGATTTCAGAGACAGCTTACCTGGCTAGCAAATGAGACAGAATGAAGGCTAGGAAACTACAGTAACATTTTATGAGGGCAGTGCGGCTTCACACAAGGACAGAGGTCCACCTACATATTGAGCTTTGCAGATTGGGTCTTAAGATCATTAGCTTCTTAGGACAAATGCTGGGTCAACCCTTTGTAAGCACTTATTTCCCATGTTAAGTATTAGGAAACCATTGTGTGGTGATTGAGAAGTATTGTCAAGCACAACAAATAATAAATGTTAAATAATAAGATTGAAAAGAATAAATCTTTACTTGCGGTTCCCTGCAACGTCAGATGAGTTTATGGGCTAGTTTTCGTTGGGCTCAAGTCCAAGAAGCCTACAGGCCCAAGAGACCTAGGTGTACATCTGAAGAGAATAAGGAAGGTGTATATGAGGGTGGGGATCATAGAATATCAGGGTTGGAAGGGACCAATTCCCAATTTTTGCCCCATATCCCTAAATGGCCCCCTCAAGGATTGAACTCACAACCCTGGGTTTAGCAGGCCAAAGCTCAAACCACTGAGCTATCCCTCCCTCCAAGTGGTAACAGATTTTAACTTTGTTAAGATGTATTTGCAATAGTAGGCTATTCTGCACAAAAGGGCCTGATTTTTAACTTTTTGCCAGTAGGGGAAAATCATCTTTCCCCCTTTGTTTGGCCATGAACAGGTGTGTTGCTTACACACCTTGATTTCCAGTACTCTTCCCAACCAAACCGCTATCTAGCAAATTGTGAAAGCTACCCACTGACTTAAGAAGCAAGAATCTCAGGTCTCCCCTATACCTGCCATGCTACCATCTGAACCACTACACCTCTCCCCTCTGTTCAGAGCATCGAAATATTTTTTTCATTATTTGACCCAAGTCCTACAAAACCTATGACAAGGGTATAAGGAGACATCTTTGGTGGTTACACAAACACAGACCAAATGCTGTGAGTCCCTTTGTGAGAAACAGGCACCACTCTAGCTATAGGCGTACGAGGAAGCTGCCAAGGGTGGCAGATGCTGCCTAGGGCAACAGGGGCAGCCAGGCCAAACATATGTGGCACTCCCACCCCATGCTCAGGTTGCAATGCCACTCACTCAGATTTGGCTTGGCCACCCCTGCATCATTACAGAGGGATGGCCAACCCAAACCTGAGTGAGTGGCACTGCAACCTGGTGCTTGGTCTCCCTGCTTCCACCATAACCACCGAACAATTAGCAGGCTTAGCGTGCTACCCTGGTTGAGAATCTCTGTTCTAGAAGGTAGGAGCAGGACAGCACACTGAAGCTTTGCCTGGGACAGCAAATTGTCTGGAGCAGCCTGTGATGAAGAAGCATATCCATAGGGCTGCACGGCAATCAGGAGAGAGCAAAACAGCTTGTGCCCTGAGTTCAACATCAGATGTAAATTGCTAACAATAACCAAACTCAAGATTTGGCATATGCGCCTTTAAACTGATGCACAAACACACACGGGGAATGTGTAGGCACAGTGTTGAAGCAAGGGGCCTGGCCTTGGAGTCCATGGCGAGTACATAGATGTTCTTCTCCGGTCTCAAGCTCACTCAGCACTTTCCCAGAGAAAGCAAGCAAGTCTTCTCAACTGTTCTGCTGGCTCCTTATTGATCAATGTCTCTTCCTGTCCCTGAAATGCTCCAAAGCAGGGGTGGCCAACCTGTGGCTCTGGAGCCACATGCGGCTCTTCAGAATTTAATATGCGGCTCCTTGTCTAGGCACCAACTCTGGGGCTGGAGCTACAGGCACCAACTTTCCAATGTGTCACTGCTCACCCCCTGGCTCTGCCACAGGCCCTGCTCCCACTCCACCCCTTCCTGCACCCTCCCCTGAGACTGCAGTGCCCTCGCTCCTCCCCCCCAGAGCCTCCTGCACGCCATGAAACAGCTGATTGGGAGGTGTGGGGAGGGAGGCGCTGATTGGTGGGGCTACCAGTGGGTGGGAGGCACTGGGAGCGGGGTGGGGGAGCTGATGGGAGGCTGCTGACGTATTACTGTGGCTCTTTGGCTATGTACATTGGTAAATTCTGGCTCCTTCTCAGGCTCACCTTGGCCACCCCTGCTCTAAAGCACTGATGACCACCCATACAGTCATAATTTATTCCCACCCATACCTCTGTTATATTCCAATTAGCAGACAATTCATCCAGACTACATCCAGTCCCCACCCTCAGTACATAAGAAAACAGATGAACAAATCTAGGCTGTAATGGACTGGTATGGAGGTTGGTTTTGGAGTTGAGGGGCTCTCACAGACAACAGCAGCTCCCCCTCTTCTGTACTGAGGCAGCTCCAGCTCCAGGACTTTACCTGATTGTCCCCATGACAGTACTGCATGGGAAAGTGGTTGTTTCTCAAGAGCTGTGGGATTTAACCTTAGGGATTTAAGGGTGAGAAACAACAACCACCTTGATCACACCTGGAAGGCCACTGACAACTTGTAGAGCACTGGGGTTATGTGTTCCAGTGGAAAGTTCCATTTAAAAGACAGGATGCTTCATTTGACTAGTTTTATCTCCTGGATTGTCTCAGGCGATAGCCCCAAATAGAGTGCACTGCAAAAGTCTAATCTTCAGGTGACAAAGACATGGGTAAGTGTAGGAAGAAACACATCTGAAACACATGGTCATATTCGGCTTACTAAGCCCAGCAGAAAAAAACATGCTCTTCTACATAGCTGTCAACTGGACATCTGGCAGCACTCCAATGTTCAATAAGATCCCTAAATGATGAGCCTTATTTACAAAGGATGGTTGATACTTATCAGTTAGAGGGGGTTACATAACCAGTCAATTCTTCTGGTTGCTCCATCCCCATCTTCTAGTATTATTTCAGTATATTGATAGAGCCTCAACCAGCTAGCCCTCATTTGAAACTCAATCTCTAGCAGATGCTGGGCTATCTGTTCCACTCCACCGGTGAAACTGGACATAATGAATGAGCATCATCTGCATATTGCAGATACTCTAACCCATTTCTCCTTACCAACCCCAACATCCCCATTTACACATTGAACAGAAAGGGAGACAAAGGAAAATCCTGTGCTACCCGGCACAAGAGCCCCCTAGATGTTGATGTACAATTGATCCTCTCAGTCTTCCACTATAAATATACAGTTGCCAACAATATCAACACCAAACAATGGTTTCTTGAGCAGGGGCATTTAACAGTGCCTCCTTGAAAACACCTTGAATCATAGAATCATAGAATATCAGGGTTGGAAGGGACCTCAGGAGGTCATCTAGTTCAACCCCCTGCTCAAAGCAGGACCAATCCCCAACTAAATCATCCCAGCCAGAGCTTTGTCAAGCCTGACCTTACAAATATCTAAGGAAGGAGATTCCACCACCTCCCTAGGTAACGCATTCCAGCATTTCACCACCCTCCTAGTGAAAAAGTTTTTCCTAATATCCAACCTAAACCTCCCCCACTGCAACTTGAGACCATTAGTCCTTGTTCTGTCATCTGCTACCACTGAGAACAGTCTAGATCCATCCTCTTTGGAACCCCCTTTCAGGTAGTTGAAAGCAGCTATCAAATCCCCCCTCATTCTTCTCTTCCGTAGACTAAACATCCCCAGTTCCCTCAGCCTCTCCTCATAACTCATGTGTTCCAGTCCCCTAATCATTTTTGTTGCCCTCCGCTGGACTTTTTCCAATTTTTCCACACCCTTCTTGTAATGTGGGGCCCAAAACTGGACACAGTACTCCAGATGAGGCCTCACCAATGTGGAATAGAGGGGAACGATCACGTCCCTCGATCTGCTCGCTATGCCCCTACTTATACATCCCAAAATGCCATTGGCCTTCTTGGCAACAAGGGCACACTGTTGACTCATATCCAGCTTCTTGTCCACTGTCACCCCTAGGTCCTTTTCTGCAGAACTGCTGCTGAGCCCTTCGGTCCCTAGTCTGTAGCGGTGCATTGGATTCTTCCATCCTAAGTGCAGGACTCTGCACTTGTCCATGTTGAACCTCATCAGATTTCTTTTGGCCCAATCCTCCAATTTGTCTAGGTCCCTCTGTATCCTATCCCTACCCTCCAGTGTATCTACCTCTCCTCCCAGTTTAGTGTCATCTGCAAACTTGCTGAGGGTGCAATCCACACCATCCTCCAGATCATTTATGAAGATATTGATCAAAACCGGCCCCAGGACCGACCCTTGGGGCACTCCACTTGATACCGGCTGCCAACTAGACATGGAGCCATTGATCACTACCCGTTGAGCATAAGCTTTCATGAGCTACAGCTCACTTCATCGGATGCATTCAATGGAAAATACAGTGGGGAGATTTATATACATAGAGAACATGAAACATGGATCCATCGTTTCATGTTCTCTATGTATATAAATCTCCTCACTGTATTTTCCACTGAATGCATCCGATGAAGTGAGCTGTAGCTCATGAAAGCTTATGCTCAAATAAATTTGTTAGTCTCTAAGGTGCCACAAGTACTCCTTTTCTTTTTGCGAATACAGACTAACACGGCTGCTACTCTGAAACCTGTCATTACACAGAAACACTTATTAATGTTGAAGTGGTGAGGGTAAGTCAATGGCTGTTTGATCTCATGGCTGCTACTGAATGATGAAGAACCAACCTTGGCAGATTATTCTGGCAACATTTTCTCAAGGTCATCTTGACTTTGGGTTTCCCTTTGTGCATTTCCTTATTCCTGCATGTCCAGTCAAGGTGTAGTTTTGGCTTTTTGGCTTGCTCAGGCCTAATTAACCTTGAGATCTCCTCACCAGATTGTAAGTTTTCTATAAGAGTTAGTGACTCACTTCAACAAAACTTCTTTTTCTATTTTACTCTCCAAGTTTTATAATTAAAACATTCATGTCATGTAGAATGATCTGTCAAAGGAAAGAAAAGGTGTCTTGACCATACATTGTTTTCCATTTGCAGCATTTTCCTTAGAAATTCAAAGTTTTTATTTCTCTCTCTCTCTCTTATTTTTTATTACAATGTTGGCACTGTATTTGAAGACTGAATTTGAATAGTGAAGAAATTAATAATTGTCCAATTTCCTTAATAACAGGAGGCGGAACCTGGTACCGTATGACATTAATTTCCAACTTTAACTGATTAAAAGAGATCTTGCCAATTTTATACATTTTACTCCAGTACAAAACAAAACCTTTGTAATGTGTCCTCTCCACTAGTAATAGCTATGCAGTCAAAATGTAATTAAAGGAAACAGTGGTTCTGTAATAAATTCAATTCTTTTCCATTAAAAAATTACATTCCAATTATATAAAGTGAAGAAGCTATTTTTTTTGTTTCTCCTCCCCCTGTAGCTTTTTGAATCTCAATCAGATTGACATTTCATAATATATTGAATTAGAGTAATCCTCCCAGCCTGTAACGCTTAAAGACTGGACCATGAACAAAGTGTTTCCATGGTAGGTTAGCTTCTAGCAGACAGATGTATAGGGTGAAATCCTTGCCCCACTGAAGTCAATGGCAAAATTTGAAGGATTTCGCCAGTAGTCTCAAATTTTCAACAGTGCTCCTCACTCACAACTGAGGCCAGATTTTCACAGATTCTAAGGTCAGTAGAAACCATTGTGATCATCCAGTCTGACCTTCTGTACATCACAGGCCATAAAACTTCCCCAAAATAACCCAGAAGACCTCAGCTTCCATTTAGTCACCAAAATAAGTGGCTAAATTTTCAACAGAGCTCAGCACATTGGGTGTTTTGGGAGCTGAGCTCCTTTCAAAATTTGCCCTCAGTTATGGGTGTTGAGTAGTTGAAAATCTAGCCCTGAACTCTTGAAAATTTAATTCATTGAGCGTGATCCTAAGGCCACTGAATTAAACAGGAATCTGGCCATAAACTTCTATGAGGCTTGGATCAGGACTTGATTGACCAAAGTGCTTAAGCATGTGTATCTCTTTAAGCATATGAGTAGACCCACTGACACCCCTGGAGGACTTGTAAGGAAAATGCAGCACTTACCGCTAAGTTTAAAGGGGAGGAAGAAGACCACAAGCACTTTCAAGTCATGTGCGACCAGAGTTGCAACCTTCAAACTGAGACAGCATGTCATAAATATAAAGGGAAGGGTAAACCCCTTTAAAATCCCTCCTGGCCAGACGAAAACTCCTCTCACCTGTAAAGGGTTAAGAAGCTAAAGGTAACCTCGCTGGCACCTGACCAAAATGACCAATGAGGAGACAAGATACTTTCAAAAGCTGGGAGGAGGGAGAGAAACAAAGGGTCTCTGTCTGTCTATATGCTGCTTTTGTCGGGGATAGAACAGGAATGGAGTCTTAGAACTTTTAGTAAGTAATCTAGCTAGGTATGCATTAGATTATGATTTCTTTAAATGGCTGAGAAAAGAATTGTGCTGAGTAGAATAACTATTTCTGTCTGTGTATCTTTTTTGTAACTTAAGGTTTTGCCTAGAGGGATTCTCTATGTTTTGAATCTAATTACCCTGTAAGGTATCTACCATCCTGATTTTACAGAGCGGATTTCTTTACTTCTATTTACTCCTATTTCTATTAAAAGTCTTCTTGTAAGAAAACTGAACGCTTTTTCATTGTTCTCAGATCCAAGGGTTTGGGTCTGTGGTCACCTATGCAAATTGGTGAGGCTTTTTACCAAACCTTGTCCAGGAAGTGGGGTGCAAGGTTTTGGGAAGTATTTGGGGGGAAAGACGTTTCCAAACAGCTCTTCCCCAGTAACCAGTATTTGTTTGGTGGTGGTAGCGGCCAATCCAAGGACAAAGGGTGGAATATTTTGTACCTTGGGGAAGTTTTGACCTAAGCTGGTAAAGATAAGCTTAGGAGGTTTTCATGCAGGTCCCCATATCTGTACCCTAGCGTTCAGAGTGGGGGAGGAACCTTGACACAGCACACAAGCAGGGGTGAGCTTTAGGCTCAATCCTTCTCCCACTGGTCATTTTTGCCATTGACTTTAGGAACTGGATCCTTGCTCCCTAGGGTGGTTTGGGTGAGCTGTGTATTTGCCCCAGTGCAGGAGTGAGCCATTGGGGAAGCCGTTAGTGGGTAGAAGATTCAAATGTTGGTATTTATTCAGGTTTAAGTACGGGGAGGTGGGGAAGCTGAGCTCATCCTCTTGTAAAAGCAGAGGGAGCGTTCCTTCTCTTTGTTGGCTGGTGAGGCTACCAGCTTCACCTTCTGTGTCAATCTGCTTTATCCAAAATCAGGGTGGATGTGTGCTTTGCTCAGCACTAGTTCTCAGAGCATCTTCCAAGACCAAATTCCGAAGTTCTTACTAATGCAACACTCATTTTAGCTTCTTATACCATCATTGGCTCATTACTGTTGGTGATTTTACATTACAAATCTTTGTTTGACTTTTTTCCCTCCAAGCCTTGACCTGGATTTGAGACAAGCTTCTATGGAGTGAGTTTTATGGAAGATGGGCCTGCGACTCAGGAATTTCAGGCTTTATTCCCAACTCAGCCACTAATTCACCATAGGCACCTCACTTAACCGCTGGTTGCCTCAGTTTCCTCATTGGAATGAGGAGTATTTAAATCACCTCTCTCACAGGAGTGTTTGTGAGTCTTAATTAATATTTGGAAAGAGCTCCCTCATCTTCAGATGAACTGCTGTATAAGCAGCAAGCATTTTATGCCCAACATAAAAATATATACTGCACCACAAAAAAAAAAAAATCCACTTTAGCATGTTTGGTCCAGTTCATTGTTTTAGATCAACCTCCACCTTCATCTTTACCCACTTCCCAGCCAAAGATGACCTCTTCAGGGCAAAGTCGAACGTCAGAAGTGGGAAGGAGATGAAATATGACTATTGGATCCTTGCCTGTTGGTGTCTGTATCTACTTCATAATAAATAATAACGAATCTGCCTGGGTATGTATGTGGCCTTCATCACCGTGATATCTGAGTCCCAGATCCTTAAAGGTATTTAGGCTCCTTACTGGAGGATCCGAGCCTGTGGGCCTCACAATCATTAATGGAGTTTATCCTCACCCCCACCCCACCCCTATGAAATAGGGACGTATCCCATTTCATTGAAGGGGAATTGAGACATGGAATAGAATAAGTGACTTGCCCAGTGTCACATTGCATCATCTTTTTGGCTAAGCTGGGAATTCATTGTGGGTCTCCTGAATCCACTATTCTGTTAACTAGGGCTTCCTCCCTTACCATCACCAACTTCACAACTCTACTTAGCTCTGCCCCGCCCTTCCTATTCTCCCATTTCAAGCTTTGTATTGCCACCCCATTCCCCTTCCTCTGCCAATGCTCCTAGTCTCATCCATTCATTTGTCAGCTTCTCACACAGTCACCTCTGTGTTTTCTTCTATGTAGTCCCCTATCCATGGCACGACCTCCATGAGCTCATCTGCAAGGTCCCTATCCTGCCTACATTTAAGTCCCTCTTAGGGTGTGTCTACAGTGCTGCTCGGCGCATGCTCAGGTAGAAAGACACGTGCTACCTCTGACTGAGCGAGTTCACTAAAAGTAGCAGTGTAGCCAGGAGTAGCACATGCGGGGGCTCCGGCTAGCCACCTGAGTACAAACCATGCCAGCCCCTACCCTGCCACTGCCTCTGCCCTCCGTATGTACTCAGGCTGTGTGATGTTATATGATTAAAATATGACGATGTAGATCATTGTTGCTACCACTGTTATATAATTGCAACAAATCTTGTACAAAATATGTCATGTAAGTTTCTATGGAAAAGTTATGATTTGCTGACTATGATTATCCTGTTTGTATGCGTATATCATTTTTACATCTGAAGTTATGAATACTAAGGGCTAGTCTACACTGGCACCATTAAAGCACTGCTGCGGCAGCCCTTTAATGTGGCTTGTGTAGTCGCGGCAGAGCGCCACTCCACCCCACCTCCACTAGGGCATAGCTACCAGCACTGGGAACGTGGCTGCCAGCGCTGGTGCATTGTCTACATTGGCGGTTACGGAGCTGAAACTTGCTGCGCTCCAGGGGGTGTTTTTTCACACCCCTGAGTGAGAGCGTTGCTGGGCTGTAAAGTGCCAGTGCAGACAAGCTCTGACTATCTACCTGTATTTCAAATTGTGTTTGCTCCTGTGGTAACACCCACAAGGCAGTTTACATCCAGTCTAGCCAGCACATTGTGAATGGAGTATTCAAGTGATGGCCCATCAACAAACAAAGGGACACGGAAAAAACTCATCTCCACCTGATGGACTTTCATGTGGACATTTCAGCCAGGCTATGGGTAATGGCTGCCATGACTTATGGAAGCATACAAGGGCACGTGACTAGATTAGGTGGTACTGAACTTCACCTTATGCCTGTACTTTTCCACAAACTGTGCTGAGGGCTTTGCGTGGAACAATAAGTTTCCTCCACATGGCAGAAGCTATACAAGTCCCTGGAAACACCTCCATTTTGCGTCTTTCCGGCTCTGATCTCTGGACTATGGACTTATACTAATGGGAGCATTCTAATCGAGGGACTGAGGACCTTCCAATCATTTGGAAGCAACCTGAGACTTAACAAGCCAGTAGTTTATGCCATCACTGCTTCAAGCCTGATCCAAGAACTTTTCAATTATTGTATATATTTGATTTCTTTAACCAATTATAACTCTCGCCCCTTTCTTTGTTTTTATAAATAAACCTTTAGATTTTAGATACTAAAGGATTGGCAACAGCATGATTATTGGGTAAGATCTGAGCTGAGAACTCTTTGGTTGATGACATTGCTTTTAAATAACCACTCATTATTAAGTCTCCTGTCTGGGTGTTGAATCCAGGATTGGAATACCTAAGGATGCTGCAGTTCTGACTTTTTGTTGGCCAGGGTGGTGAGTCAGAAGCTTACTTTTGTTGCTGGTTTGGTATATCTTATGGAATAATAACCACCAGGTTTAGGGTGTGTCTGCCCTATTTCTTAGCAGTTTGTCCTGAATTTGGTATTCTCAGTTGTGACCCACTGAGGCATGGTGACAGGCTGCTAGCCCAAACCACCACTGGTGCAACCCCTGGCTACACTGCTCTAGTTGGCATGCTCGCTCAAGCAGAGTGAGTGTGTCTGTCTAGCTGCACGGGGAAGCATGCTCCCACCTGCAATGTAGACATACCTTAAAGACTCACTTCTGCCATGCTGCTTACAATGAACTGAGCTGACTTGTTGTTTCCCTTTTCTGAACCTCAGCCTGCATGTTGCTGTGTGTGCTCCTCCAAGCAAAGACTGTTCTTTTTCAGTGTTTGGAAACCACCTAGCACATAGTGGATGCTGCTGTAAATAAACAACAAATAATAATGCTCGTTCATAATAAATAGGCAAACCACATTTTCCACTCCAGTGCATCAGTTCATGCCAGCGTAGTTCCACTGATGCCAATAGAGTTACTCCAGATTTACACCAGTGAAAGTGAAAGAAGACTCAGGCCCCTTGCTGGTGGTCCGTCCACCCAAGAGGAGATGTTTGAGAGTCCGTTGGAGTGCAACACTGGGCAGAGGTCAGCTGCATGCATCTTTAAATTTCTGATGTATCGAGAGGCAAGTTTGTGAATCAGCATTATAACCCTGATTATTACACTGCTGTAGCAAGTAAAGAATCAGGCAAAGGTTTTTTTTTTCAACTTCAGATCATTTTCTCTACAACAATTATAACAAATCTGTAATCTTTGACCATAAATATTCCAGAAAACATTTAAAAATGGGACACCTTAATCTGCAGTTCAATAAGATTGGGTCCAAGTGGGACCTTTAGAGTGACTGCAGTGGGCTTTGGACCCAGCCTGTAAGGAGAAATATTGGAAGTCTGGCATAAGTATTGAAAATCTTGGGGCCTGATACACTTCTCATTTACATGAGAAGAACTCCACTGACTTCAGGGAGTGCAGGGGCTGGCATTGTACTTCGTGGCAGAACAAGTACCAGCTATATTCTTGGTAAAGAATTGGATTAGTTTTGATTATATTTTGATTGAAACATCAACTGGTCAAGATCAAGTCTGGTTTATGAATCAAAGACTAGACATTTCTGATCAAACAGCACAAGCAGAAAAGGTTTGCTCACCAATTCTGGGGTAACAGTCATCCTGCTGTCCTTCTTCTTTATCTCCTACTACAATTTGCTGTTTTAACTACATAGCTTAGCATCTGTCAATTAACAGCAAATGTAGACAGTTATCTTTCCATTATCTCCCATATTTCCAATTACAAAGAGTCAAAAAATCTTTTGACCTACTTTAACATGAGTTCAAAACATGTTTTCGCCAATCATTATTAAATGTCATGTCTGCTTTTTCATAATTTTCCTTCCTTCTATAATGTTCTTATTCACCTATCCCTTTCTTGTGGTTTCCATTACCGTTTTATAACTTGTTATTCTAGTAGTCAGAGTTAATCACGAGCCCCAAAACAACTTTAACCAGGTTGCAGAGAGAGGTCATAGAAAAGTCAGACATTTCCATTCTATAAGCAACAGAACTGTAGGATATTCAAAGTCATATTCACTTTTAGTTCCTTGATATAACTTCTGAAGTATTCCGGGAGCTCCTGGGCCATGAGGCAACAACCTTGTTCAGGACTCGATCCTGAAACACTCTTAGCATTCTGATCCTGATCCAGCAAAGCAATGAGGCATGTGGTTATTTTTCAGCAACTGAATAGTCTCATTGACTTCAACCATGCTTTAAGTTAAGCTTGCACGTACATTCTTTGCTGTATCCAATGAAAGTGCTTGATACTTTGCATAATCACATCCCAGCTGACCATCTGGGGACAATCTGATCCTGATTTAGGGAGAACCTCATATGGAAATGAGGACATGGAATGTGTTTTATAATTATTTATGCTTCCTGTAAACACACGTAAAAACAAGTGCTCTTGAAAAATTAAATCTATTTTTCACTTTTAGTCTAATCATAGTAATTGGAGGTTTGCTCCTCTCTCTCTCTCTCTCTCTCTTCATTTTCCTCAGCCTTAATCCAGTTCCTGACTCCAGGATGGAGCACCATATGGATCATCTGCACTGAAAGAGGAGATGTGGTGATGAATGAATTCCATTTTTCTAGTGATGTTCTCATGCAAGCATGATGAATAAGAGCCTCATAAACAATTGTTGAGAGGAAGACAGATCACCAGTCAAGATTTCCAGTGTCCTTTGAAAACCCAGCAGGCTTCTAGGTCAGTTTGACTTGATTTCTTGAGTTTAAGCTTTTTTAAAGCTAATTTATTATTCACAATGGACAGTTTTGAAGTCAGTGTTTTACATAGTATAACAAGAGATGCCAAATTAAAATTAATGGTTCTTTTTATCAGTCTTCTGTTAATTGCACAAACAGTAAGGGATCTGTCTTATCTTAGAATGTGGCCACTCTTATTACACTGTGACAAGATATGGAGGCTTGGGCATTTTTTTCAATATAAGGAAAGTTTTCTATTGTTTTCAACTTCTAATAATCTGTAAATCTGCCTTTCGGAAGGAATATACTGCTTCAGAAATGTCTAAAGTGCTGGCAAATTGTACTCTTCGGCTTTAATTACACCCTTGTCATCCAGATAGAAAAGAGTGGGTTTTTTTACCATCAGTACAAGCAGAAATTGTTTTAATATGTGATGTGCATTTGTGTCCTGTAGTGCTTTGATCTGTCGTAGTGTATGGGTGAAGTCCTGGCCCCATTAAAGTCAGTGAGTTTGTCTGCACAGAATTTTAAGCCTGGGTTCTGATTCAGGTTTAAACCCAAGACCGCCTTTCATCCACACAGAAATCAGTCTGACTCAGACCAGGAAACCCTCCTGACTTGGGCACATGAAGCCTTTTAGGAGGGGTGGGTCAGAGCTCAAGTCCTGCTGTGATGGGGTCAAAACTCAAACATTCTGCAGTGTAGATGGAGCTCAAGTCCAGGTCTCCAGGCTTGGGTGTGAAGAATCCACCAATGCTACCCACAATACTTTGGGACAGTGCTTCCCAGCCCTTTCATCCCAAAACTTCGCACTCACTTCACAGGAACCAGACGCCACCTCCTACTTAAATGCAGCTGCTCAGCATTTAACCCTTCATTTCCATATAGAATACTCCATAGAAATACAGTCAGTGCTCACATTTATTCAAATGGCCTGCACTAAGAGGGAGTCCTGCATCAAACACACTGCTAGCTGGCCAGAGGAACAGAGCGAGATTCAGGTTAACCTCTGGTGCAAGGCAAGCGAGACTTTCAACTTCAGCAAGAGCACAAGAAATGATCATGTCTCAAAAAACATACTGAAGTGGCTGGAAGTGTTGGAGATTGGCTAGACAGCAGAACAATGCAGAAAGTGAATCAAGTAGCTGAAGACAGAATACCACAAAGTCAAGGATGCTAATGGCACCTCTTGGAACTCCCCTTTTTCCTGCCTCTTTTATGAGGAATTCAACTGAGTATTGGGAACTATAGCTAGCACTGAGCCCACAGTGCCATGACAATCTGCTGAGCAGGAATGGCATCCGCAAGTCACCAGCACCATCAGAGGAGAGAAAGCCACTGGACAGAGAGCAAAGATTGACCCTGGTGCTGAGGCTGGTAACCAAACAGCAACTGTGGCATATCCCCAATCTGTACTCAGAGGAGCTGTTTGGGAACAGCCCACTGCAGAACTGGCCTCAGAGCAAATGCCAGAGCAGGAGCCTGGTAAGTTTCTCCCACCATGTTTGCAGTTATTAATAGAGGGCCCTCTTCAGCTATTAATACAAGGTGGGGTTTTGGTGTGCTTCCATTCAGGATGGAAGACTTGCCTTTCCCCTACCATCCCCCCCCACCTTCTCTTTGACTCCATGTGGGATTAAAAAGGGAAACCACAAAACGAGGGAAAAAATTAATGTGTTATCATGAATTTGTTACTAGTTACTTGATTAATGTGATAAGTATGTGTGGAACTCCACAATTAATAGCTTCACATACCCCTCCTGTCTAACACAGTGCATTTTATAAATTGGCCACATCTGCCCTGTCCTAGACTGCCTGTGAGTCCCCAAACCTGGCTGTTATGAGTCCAAACAAAACCAGAGTGTGTATTTAGTGCATAGTTGGCTCTAATATTTGAGCTCAAAATACAACAGCTGCGTCTGTCTATCTGCATTAGGAGTCCCCCTGGCCGTCAGTCAGATCTCTCTATGGACTAGAAAACATGACCTATGAGGGAAGATTGAAAAAAATTGCATTTGTTTAGTCTGGAGAAAAGAAGACTGAGAGAGGACATGATAACAGTTTTCAGGCACATAAAAGGTTGTTACAAGGAGGAGGGAGAAAAATTGTTCTCCTTAACCTCTAAGGATAGGACAAGAAACCATGGGCTTATATTGGAGCAAGGGAGGTTTAGGTTGGACATTAGGAAAAATGTCCTATCAGGGTGCTTAAGCACTGGAATAAATTGCCCAGGGAGGTTGTGGAATCTCCATCACTGAAGATTTTTAAAAGCAAACACCTGTCAGGGATGGTCTAGATAATACTTAGTCCTGCCATGAGAGCAGGGGACTGGACTCGATGACCTCTTGACATCCCTTCCAATCCTCAATTTGGTGATTTTATGGATGCAGGTTGCTTGTCAGGAGGCTGTACTGTGTCTGCAGGCTAAATTAGCATGTTGTTGATTTTACCACAAATTTTCACCCATTGCTGGCTTATATTAAGGCCGCCTCTGTAACTCAAGAACCCCCTCCATTCTGAGATGTGCTCATTGGTCACTAGATGCCTAAATATCTCCTTAACATATTTGGGCAGTTGTCCTCTCTGGCCTGGAACAGAAGTTCACGGTTCCATTCGGGGACATCCAGAATATTCATGTTTTTTAGAGGTTGTCCTGCCTGTCAGGACTGAAAAAATGTAGCTAGTGATTAGAGCTCTCATAAATTCCCCCCACCTACCAGGCAAAAAATAAGGGGCTGTAGAAATCATTTCAGCTGAATTTTGTATGCATATTTTACCATGATGTGTGATGGTTTTCAGTGTTGTTCCGAAGGATATCTGAAGTGGCCAGTGTTTTTTGTGTGAATAGAATAAAGTCTGTTGGTAAAAAGTACCATCTTTTGACCTTGAATTAAACAGCCCCTTTTGACAGAGTGGAAAATGTAATTTTTTATCATGATCAGACAATAATATGTTCCTTTCAAAGCCTTTCCACCTCTGCAAGTCAAACACACAGCACCAAACAGGTGGACCCACCTATTGCAATCAAGGAGAAAGTGTGTCTGGGATGAGCTGAAGGGAGAGCTGCTAGATAAATCAAATCAGTAAACAGATTCCCAGAAGGACCAAATGGAGTATTGAAAGGATAAGGACGTATGAAGGGTAGGAAGAGAGATAGAGGCTGCACAGCATAAGGAAAGATTAGTGGATAGATTAATGGAGCATGGCTGGAGGTAGAAGAAGGAAGAAGGAGCTGTTTGAACCATTACTTGAACTCATGGTTACCAGAGTCCACACCCTGAGTCCCATCCATGCTATCATGCCCTACAGACTCTGCAATCTTTGGGCAATTCAGGGAGTAGCTGGACCGTGTACATTCATCCAGTCCAGTCATGTCTTGCACGTGCAAAATGCACCATCACGGTCACGGAGAACAGAGGGAGGGAGCACCCAGGAGTAGCTGGACATATCATTTGGGAGCACAGACCTTTGGCTGTTTTGGCACTGAGTTTGTTTATTGTGCTGATCTGCCTCTCTGGTTCTTATATTGGTATGTAAATACCAGTTTAAAATAAAGTGTTGAATTCGCACCCAAGGCGAGAATAGCAAGTTGTATTATATGTACTGCCAAAAGTGGCACGAACCTATAATGAATGCCTTCATGTGCCCATTCTTAATTAATTCATAAAACAAAATTGTACAACAATCCATAAATTGTGAGTTGCTGTGCAAAGCTAGTACTGATCAAATATATAAACATCTCTGTATATTTCATGAAAGTGTTTACACAATTCATAATACCAACACATTTACAAAAAGAAAAGGAGGACTTGTGGCACCTTAGAGACTAACACATTTATTTGAGCATAAGATTCCGACGCATCCGATGAAGTGAGCTGTAGCTCACGAAAGCTTATGCTCAAATAAATGCGTTAGTCTCTAAGGTGCCACAAGTCCTCCTTTTCTTTTTGCGAATACAGACTAACACGGGTGCTACTCTGAAACCTAACACTTACAAAAATCTTCCTACAGCTCCCCCCCGACCCCATACACAGCACAACCTCAACCACAATTTCATTCCCTCTCTTCCATGAAAACCCATTATTTGGCTTACAAAGCATCCCTGATTTCTGCTGTACATGTGGGTCCAGCAACCCCCATGACAGGTGTGTTGTTGGGCAATAGGCACCAGTTCAGATATTCAGCAGTGTCCAGAGCCCACTCCTGGTGAAAAGGTTCCCCTTTCTCCTCACAGATGTGCAGCACACTGCAGGCCGCAATAATACAAACTGCACTGATGACACTAGGCCACCCAAATGGTTTTGAATGAAGGACCAATGATATTTCAGTCTGCCAAATTCACATTCCACCACCATCCTTCAGCTACTGAGTAGCTGAACCCTTTTCGGCCAGGGCCTCTGAAATCAGGGCAGGGTTTCATAAGTCACAAGCAGCACAAGCCACAGGGGGTAAGCAGGGTGCCCTAGAATAACAGCGGGGGCAGTGCCTCCATTTATAACAGTGTCATTTAACGTTCCAGCTTGTCCATGAAGATAAAGTCCCAGTCTCTGGAACACCCTGGCATCATGCACCCTGCCAGTGCATCCCATATTAGTATCCATTGTGATGGTCAACCAGGGCCTGCCTAATGATGTAGTACTCTTTGTAGATTATGTATGCATGCATGTGCTCCTTGTGGAGGGCAAACTATAGGCCCATGATTCCCATCAATGGCCAGGGGCAGTTTGGAGAGCCCAGTCTCTCAAAGTCAGGAATAACGTCAGGAACATTTGTAATGCTGGCCACCTTTGGGTACCTCTCAGTCCTGCTCGCCTCTCAGACCTCTGCCACAACCACCCCCATAGCTAATTTGCCAACTCCAAACTGGCTAGCTATGGACATGTAGCCGCATGGGGTAGCCGGTTTCCAAACAGCTGTAGTGACCTACTTCGGGACCAGCATGGGCTCCCTCATGTGGGTATTCTGGTGCTGAGAACTGGGTCGAGCTGATCTCAAACCTCCAGGAATGTCTGCTCCTTCAGGCGAAAGCTCAGGACCCACTGTTGATCATGCCTGGTCTGCATGACGATGTGATCCCACCTGTCTGTGCTTGTGGCCCTGCTCCAGAAGCACCAGTCTACACAGGAGGAATCTGCGGCTAAGGCAACAGGCATAAGCTCCATCAGCTGGGTCGCAGCTGGTAGGGACCCCTCCAAGGGGTGCCTGTGGCAGTTCAAACACTGCCATTGAAATGTCCACCAGCATTTCACAGATCCTCTGCCTGATTTCTGAAATAGGACTGACTGTGTGAGGTGGAGAAGTTTTTCCACTAGATTGGGATCCATGTTAATGGCTCCAGCTGGTGGGAGTGTATGGACACAAAACGGCTTGGCTGGTTGTGGTGGTGGGCTAAAACTATTCAACACACTTCTGGTCCCCTCCCACGAGACAGAAAGACCAGTTCTCCCACAACCCACTATGAACCAAGCCCTTGAACGGCTTCAGCTGGTGAGGGCACTAGGAACCCTTGGATACAATAGGATTCTCCCACAGACGCTGAAGTTCTGACTAGGGTCAGCATTGTACATTATGGATGCACCCAGCATGGTTGTGAGTCCTGGGTTTCCAACGTAGCGTGGATGCTCAAGTGCAGACTTGCAAACACTGAATGCAAACGTGGCTCACACAGACCCAGGCTTACTGTGCTGTGTAGACTTACCCAGTGAGACCAGTATTTCACCCCAGGTGTCTGTGATACCTGGAAAGTACAGCACATGTGCCTGTAGCTCTGGTGGAGACAGATAATTGTACAAGTACCTTAGCAGAAGACAGATTATAGGGAAATAAAGGCAGCATTTCCCAATGAAAATTCATTTCTGTGCAGAGCCATAACTAAGTACTTTAATGCCTGGGTGAGCAAGTATATTTGCACCCCCTGGAGGTGACACTTGGGGGACACACAGGATCATGTGTCCTGCCTTTCTGCTGTCCATATAGCTTAGAGGTTTTCAAACTGGGGGGCATGCTGCCCGAGTGGGATGTGTCCCACAGTTTGGAAACCATCACTTCCCGCCCGGAGCTGGCAGGTCAGAAGCTGGTGGGAGTCACCCAATCTACTCAGCCCCCATCTCTCCATATTGTGTGATCCAGGGTGCTGGCTGGTCGCCCGGCAGTTCTCCCTACCGTGCTTCCTAAGCCGGGCCACCTCTGCACATCCGAGTGTTCCCCAGGCAGGCGGGGACGGCACAGCTCCGAGCTGCGCCCCTAACACGCTCTTGCCTCTGTCCTGAAGGAGCCCGGCGCTGGCCAGCGACACCCCCTGGAGCTGGCCCCTGCCCACGGAACCCAGTGCCATGAGATGCTCCCCATGATGCTCCCTGCAGTACTCACCCCCCCTTGGGCCCCTGCTTCTCAGCTGCTTGGTCACACCCCACTCGCCACCCAGGGACCTGCCATGACAGCTGAGTCACTCTCCCCACACGCCCTACGTGCAGAGCGGAACCTCCCTTGCTCCTATTGGCTTCCCCGTCCCCGGCCAGGGGTGCCGGGCTCACGGTCACACAGCCCGAGCTCTGAGCTCGGCCACGTGACTCCGGTGCCCAGTCCAGCTGCCAGAGGCAGGAGGCTGCTGCTGACAAGGCGGACTCACTCCCACCAGCACCGGAAACAGAGGCTGTGAGAATGGAGTGACCCTTAGGGTTACCATATTTCAAATTCCAAATAGAGGACACTGCCATGGGGAGTAGGAGGGGGAGGTACGGTTGGCGGGGGGGGGTGCTGGAGGGGTGCGTGTGTACTGGGAGGGAGTATTTGGGGGACTGTTGGAGGGGGTATTTGGGGGGCACTGGAGGGAGTACCTGCAGCATCGATACCCACTGGGTGTGGGGGGCAGCGTCGCACTCCCGGTCACAATGGCAGGGCAGGTGGCACAGGCCCGGGATGCAGCATCAGCCCATCAGTCAGCACATCCCTGTGGCCTCTCCCTCTACCCAGGGTGGGGAGCCAGCAGCACTCAGCACCCTACCCGCTTGCTGCCACCACCTTGGTCCTAGTGCCGCGGGGAAAACCTGCTCTGGCCAGGGTCACTGGGCCCGCGATCCTGCGGGGAGGGGAGGTGCTGAGCAGCCTGGGCTCTGGGAGATGCTGGTGGGCCTGATCCTGTGGGTGGAGGGAAGCTGACACCACTGGGGCCAATCCTGCACTGCCCCATTTTTCCGCCCCCACTGGCTTTGCACCCTGAGTGACTGCCTTGCTTGCCCTGCCCTAGTGATGGCCCTGTTTCTGTGCAATGAGAGGGAGAGGTATAATGATAATCATCATCAAATCTATTTTAAAAGTGCTTTGCAATCCAAAGTGTTTCCTGAATCTTTGGAAAAAAGGGACAAACAACATTAAAATTGAGAATAATCTCCCTATATGCAACTGGCTCTGGGTTAAAATTAAGCTCCTCCTTTTCGCCAGGCTGGCAAGCCTAGGGTGAGTACAGTTAACAACAATGCAGAATCATAACATAAGCAAGGAAAATTAGGTCAGCATGGAAAGAAATATTTTTCTCCAAGTGCCCAGTGCATTTTCCTCTTTAACTCTGAGTCCTGAATTTTACCTTCCTAACTTGTGTGCTCAGAGAATCCACTAGGACTAGAGACAATATGTTCTACAAGATTATCTCAGCAGTGGGACAGCACTCAGCTGATTTGTCTGAAAAATGACTCACCCAACTTCCACTGAATTAGGAGTTCTTAGGCCTTTGCTATTTTACATTTTTATCAATGACTTGGAAAAAAAACCCATATGATCATTACTGATAAAATTTGAAGATGACACAAAAACTGGGGGAGTGGTAAATAATGAAGAGGACAGGAACAATGAATGTAGACCATACTTACCTGATGGGACTTCCCTATCCTGGGAAGCAGTGACTCGGAAAAATATTTGGGGGTCATGGTGGATAATTAGCTGAACATGAGCTCGCAGTGTGATGCTTTTGCCAAAAGAGTTAATGTGATCCTGAGATGCATAAACAAGGAAATTATATTTACCTCTGTATTTGGCAATGGTGCTGGAATACTGTGTCCAGTTCTGTAGCCCACAATTAGAGAAGGATGTTCATAGATTGGAGATGGCCATAAGAATGATTACATGATCAGGAAACATGCCTTCTAGTGATAGACTCAAAATGCTCAATCTATTGATCTTAACAAAGGGAAGGTTAAGGAATGACTTGAATACAGCCTATAAGTACCTACACGGGGAACAAATATTTAATAATGGGCTCTTCAATCCAGCAAAGAAGGGTGTAATATGGTCTCAGGGCTGGAAGTTAAAGTTGAACAAATTCAGACTGGAAATAAGGGTCATGGTGGATTCTCCATCACTGGCAATTTTAAAATCAAGATTGGATGTTTTTTTTTCTAAAAAATCTGTTCTAGGAATTATTTTGGGGAAATTCTATGACCTGTGCTATACATAAGCTCAGACTAGATGATCACAATGGTTCCTTCTGGCCTCGGAATCTATCAATCTATGAATTTCAGTGAGAGCTGGATGCTTAATTCCTTTCGGATCCTCGGAAAATCCCAGACCCTACATTAAAGATGGGGAACTAGAAGTCAGGACCATTGGTTTCAAGCACTCCTCTCTACAACTGACTGGCTTTGTAACTTTGGGCAATACAATTATCTCTTCTGCAAACTACTTTCCATTAAAAATGCAACCTTTGTGTTTTCTTTAGTTGTTTTCAGTGGGGTTTGCTTATCATTATGATGCCACATTAACATGTGATGGTGTTTAATCTCAACAACACATTGCCAAAGTATGCATACACACATACACACACACACACACACACATTTTGCCCATTATCAGCTTATAGAATCATTTCTTAGTACCGTAAGTGCAAGTAATAGATCCATAGTGCAGACAACAGAGAAGAAAGGGGTTCGGCAATTAAGGAATCTCTTCCTTTTCCTCTGGTTAACATTTCAGCCATGCCTGCAATATAAAGGAAACAACTACACAAAATGGATACTAGGTATGTAACCAATGTTATCAGCATTAGGAATCAGATATGTTCAATTAGACAGGAGAGTGGCTAAAGCACATTTAAGTGACTCAATTAATCTTCATGGGATTCCTTGTTAAACAGCTGTGAACTAATAGCAAAGCCTGAGATTAAACGTAGGTGATAACAATGGCAGAGTTGGAATGAGCCCTGGAAGGAGGCATTACTGACTGTCTGGGTTCCCCACTTAGGCCCTGGGAGAAGTAACCCTTGCCTTTCTAATGCAATTATTCTAATTTGCATTTAAGGTGATGGTCTAAATTCCTAGAAAAAAAAGTATGGATGATGTTCCTGGTGTTTTCCCATGAAAGAGCACAACCCGTTTAAATCAGAATGGTGACCTTTAAAAAGATGGGCATTCAGGTCAGGTTCAGATCTTAGCTAAACTATGTGAGTCTCTCAAGTTTTCAAAATAACACTGGAGATGTTGTGAGAACAGGATTTCTATTGAGATTGACAGCGTTTCAGAGTCTAGTCCAGCTGGAACCATCAGGATAGGAGCTTCTTCTGCACTTTATATTCTGCCCAGGCACTGAATGTGAAATAACTTACATTCAAACACTGCACAAATGTGGTTCAGGCTTGGTAGGACAATTTTTCTTAGAGGGATGGGGGACAGTATCTTATTTTGAACTTCTTCACTCATTCTACTTTAAAATATTTAATCAATAATCATAATAATAATAATTTGTT